>NC_053034.1:14923800-15627967 GCF_016746235.2 Drosophila teissieri
TCCATATAAATATATATGTATACGAGTATATGTGTGGCATATCTGATGACAGAGTGGGAGCAGAGTTGAGCTATCATTTATTCAGGAATCCCTAGGCAACCGAAAAAGTAGACAGAAGCAGAATGTTTCACAATAAATGAATTGCAACTGAAATTTACAATTCTCTTCTTCGAAGCGGATTTCGGTCAGGCAACTGACGGCGGATGTGAGGGGTCAGAGGTCAGGGGTCAGGGGTCTGGGGTCAGGGGTCAGTAGTTTTGGACAGTGGCTAGCCAAGCGTCAAACATCGGCCTGTTTGTATTTACATGTTCTTGATTTGAGCCAAGTTACTTCCTTCCTTCCATCCTTCCATCCCTGCATTCAACCTTCGGTTTGTTTCCTTCCTTCCTTCCTTTTTGCAGCTTTTGTTGGCCATTTTGCCTGCATTTTGCCATTGTTTGACCGGCCTTTTGTTTTAGGCTTTTTCATTATTTAAATGCAATTTTAGATGCCAGTTGCCAAGCAGCCAACCAGCTCAGTCTTAGTTTTTCCCTCTTTTTCCTTTCATTTTATTGCCATTTTCCCTGGCCTTGTATTTGTCACATGAGCAACTAATTGTCTGCTCCTCGGACATTCAATATGCCGCCTGGCTCGGCCTCATCCCGTCCTGGCCACTGCATAATCCTTTCGCCATGGATCCATGAAGCCATCCAATCTCTGGACTACCAGCCAAGCTCCATGCCACACCCCTCACCACACCCACCGCCGTGTATTAATTACACCGAGCGAAGGGATGGATAGCTAGCATATTATGCTGTCTATGTCCCCCAAATCCCCACACGAATCCAGTCCAATGCGTCCAGTCCGTTCTCCTCGTCTCCTGGTGGCCACTGGGCAGACTAATTGAAAATATTGCATACTGAAAACTGCATAAAATTAATTGCCATGCATAATCAATGAGCTTGCAGAAATAAATTGAAATTTAATTGAAATGTTGCATGTAAATAAATAAATAAATAAATAAATAGTGAAGTGGTCAGCGAGGGAAGTTTGTAAATAATGCAGGTCAAGGAAATAAAAGCGCGGCATCGGCTAATTTGATTCGCATTTTTATTATTTTTTTCCGTTGTTGTTGTACAGCAGTAATTATAAGTAGAAAGTGATCGTTTATATTTAATTGCAGCGAGTTACTAATTCAGCAATTTAGCCGTTTCAAGGACCCCATCGACCTGTTGCCCATGGGCAGGAGCTCATTGTGAGCCAAAAAGCCAGCCAGGCCATTAGCGCAATTGTCATTGGCCTTTAAAATGCAGCTAAATAATGCGGTTGAGCCTGGCCTGGCCAATTAATCCATCACAATTAGCACTACCCACACACATGGTGGTGCAGTTGCTCGGTGGTTCAGTGGTGGCTCGGTGGCTCAGTGGCTCAGTGGTTCAGTGGCTCAGTGGCTCAGTGGTTCAGTGGTCGGGTGGGCGGGTGCATTGATTGACTGGCAAACAGGAGCGGCAGCTGCGGAATCAGAAACATCAGCAACCAATGGGAAAACCAACAGCATTTCGCCCCCTGCTGTTGACGTTGATGGGAATGTGGATGGTGATGCGGATGCGGATGCAAATGCTGATCCTGATGGCCCTCATGCACTGAGGAGTGAGTCGCCACTTTCTGTTTGCATTCCAGATTATCATTGCATATTTCTGGGCACAGCACCCACCACCCACCAACCACCGAGCACCGAGCACCACCCACCACCCCCTCTGGTCATTCCCCGTGGTGCTCTGCTGTCCGCCTGTGGTTGGACTTGATTTTTTGTGCACTTTTTTCGCCTTCGTTAGAGAGTTTTCACTTCCGTCTGCTCGCTGGATAAACCTTTTGGCAACATGAAATGTAAAAATATTTATGCAATGTGAGTGTTTAAGTGTGTGTTTTTTTTTTTCATTTGAATTGTTGTTTATATATTGTTTCGCCTGGCTTCCACACACAAGCACACAAATTCTGCCCAGAATGTAGGGGTATTTCAGCACCACCCGAAAGTGGGAATATGCAACGAACTGCTGGACTAAACTCTCAAAGGGTATAGCTAGTGCCTCACCATCCCGAGTTGCAGCATTTTTGCTGCGCTGTTAACGCCATTTTGTTGTGTAATGGCTCAGAAGTTTGTTTGCTCTATCTTTCACAATTCACATTCCCGTCCCCGTTTTCGGAGTGAGTGTTTTGTGCTTTTTATCGCATTGTTCATTTTCAAGTGCCAGATGAGTAAGTCGGCACACAGGGCGCGGAAACAGGACGAGTTTGGAGAGTTCCAGGACATGGACATGGCTGGACATTTTAATATTTATTAATTTACGCCGTGTTTGCCCAGCCCTCCACTGAAGCGCACCAATTTCGGTCAATGATTTACTGGCCATCAGAACAAAGCAGCGAGGATACAATGTATGAAATATATAATAATATACGGTATCACATAAACACATACCTCCCTACCTATGTACATGCATTTATAACAAATACATAAGCGATTTCTCGCATACGAGTAGGCAGCGTCCAAATTGCATTGTAAATGCGTAATTTTGTCATCGGAAATCGGTTTTGTTTGCCTTTTCGGTGTTGTAAACACGTTTGTCCGACATTCATTATGCACGCTTCCAATTAATTGATTTTTTTCAATTACCGGAGATTTTCCGGATAAATGGCCGCACTAAGTGCTAAGCTGATGAGACTTGCATTTTTACGCTTTTCTGCGCATTTAAATTGCCAAACAAAAAACGATTTATTTTGCGCCCATACAATATGCTCCCAATATCGGCCATTTTAAAGTTCGCTCAGGCTCATTAAGCTGTTTATCTTTGGCATACAGCATTTTCAACCTATCAGTAAAATTTTCCGTCTTTGTCGCAACTTTCAACGCAAGTGTATTAATTTACACATTTTCTGTGCAGACTGCGGTTTGCCCCAGATCATTGTGGGCTGTGGGCATCAAAAGTCATCTTTATAATTGGACAAACATATTTTCAAATTTTGGCTTTCATTTGTCACTGACCAATTAGTCAATCAATATAGCATTCCCGTCATTGCCATTTAACTGATACCTTTATGCGTGCAAAGCGAAATGACACTTGTTTATTGCAAAGCCATCAACATTTTAATTCGCCATTGACGAGTGAATTAATCATCGTTACATTTGGTCCAATTAAAATCAAATTTCTTTTGCCTTGGTCGGCAAATGAATTGTGATGCGGTAAAATAATATCGCAGAAGCCAATGTTGAAAGAAAACTGTTTTGCATGCGAGGAAATAATGTGTTTGCTGGGTTTCCCCAAGTGCAACAGTGCGTATGAGTAATGGAGTGAAGCTTGACTAGGCAACATGTCGTATGCGTAATATTACTTTTCTCTCTAAGGTATATGTTCTATTCAATTAGCGCACATTTAGCCTGCTACAAACGTTTGCACTTAAAAATCGAGGAGTGATCATCGATTTCATGCAATTTTCCACCTGGAAACCCATCCCCCTCCCTCTTCCCAAAGAGGATGGTACTTTGCATTTTCCAGTTAACGCCGTGTCCTATTAATGAATGTTTACGTGTGTGTGGGTGTGTATCTGCGTATATCTGCATAGCTGCTGTGGGCAAAAAGCGTGGGAATGGCAAAGGGGGCGTGGCCAGCAGCGAGCACAGTGTAATGAGCATCGAAATCGCCTGGTTAAGCACTTGTAATTATTTCTCATTCGATATTAATGCGCCCGAAAGCGCGCTGCACTTTTCCAACCCACCGGCGTTTAGTCCACGCAGCATTTTTTGTTCGCATTTTCCGGCCATTCGCCCACCTCCGCGCACCGATTTTCCCGCTCCGGTTTTCCCGCTCCGATTCGCCTTTGTTCCGCGCGAGCATTTAATTGAGGTTTATGCGCGCGCTAAGTGCGGCCTCCAAAACTTTTCAAGAGTGGGCAGGCGGCTGGAAAAAGTAAAAAACAAAAAAACCAGAAAAAAAACGTCCTGGCAAGTGGAAAGTGGCTTAAAGTAATTTAATTATGACAAATTGGATTAGCGCGGGGGCTGAGGGGGCTGGCAGCGGTAAAGTCGACCTCCCCCCCGCCTCTTTGGGCTTATTTTTTCAAATTTATTTTTTTAATGCATGCATTTAAGCCTGGCGTGCGCGTGTTTGTGTGTGACCTTTATCCGGTGTGGCTTACATAAAAAGCGTCTATGTGTGTGTGTGTGTGTGTCTATGCAGCTGACATTAAAAACAATTTTAATGCATTTTAATATTGTGGAAACTGCAATGGCCCCTCTGCAACCGCCCCCTCTCTCTCTTTATCTCGGCATCGGCGCCATCGTCAGTTGTTGTCTCTTAATTTATGGCATTTTAAATGCAATTTACTGCCTCTGCAGGCAGTACTCAGTACTCAGTACTCAGTGCTCAGTACTCAGTACTCAGTACTCGGTACTCGGTACTCAGTACTCAGAACGGAAAACTGGAGTGCTCAAGGCTGCTGGAGCACTTGGAGATCCGAAAATGTTCGGCGTGTTGTGCCGGAATCCCAGTGACTATTATGGCCTTTCCGCCGCAGCAACAAACACGAGACAGCAAAACTTCAGCAATCAGGGCTACGAAAGTTGCACTGCCATAGAGTAGAGCCCATTCCCAATCCTGAAACCCTGAACATGTATATTGTATCTTGGTCCCTTTGTTTGTTTTGGCCTGCCACTCACTTCGGTTTATCTACTCCCAGTTCCTAGTTTCGAGTTACCATTTCCCTTTGCCAGCGCCCAGTTTGTTTGTCCTGTCTCCTTGGACTCAGTGGTCTCTGGTCCCTGGTCCCTGGTCCAGGGTCTCACTGGCCTGGCTTACTTTAATTGTTAATTTGGCTTATGGCTTCTTCGTTTTCGTCGCCCGCCTTGACCACAAATCATATTTTGCCCCCGGGGGATCGGACTCGCCGACAGGGGAGGACTCACTTAAGGTGTCTTCGCCTTCAGCTGCGCAGTTGTTTTGCGGCATTGTGACGATGGCAAATGGCAACTGGGAATGGGATGTGGATGTGGAAGTGGATGTGGAATGGGCCAAGTGTAATCAAAACCAAATTGCTGAAATTATTATTTAATTAATATAGGGGCCAGCTGTGATTTGCCTTCCAATGATAGACTGCGGCGCCATATGGTTGCTTCTCGTCCTCCTCCTCATCCTCATCCTCGTCCTCGTCCTGGTTTGGAGTTTTTGGTTTTCGGTTTTTGGCAGGGCCGGAGATTAAAGCATTATGCCGTATTTCCACTGGCCCACGTACAACAGTTTTCAGCACTAATTACACTGGGTTTAAATGGGCAAGAAGTGTGCTTAGAATGCTTTCGAATACATTTACAGAGTGCTCGAATTAATAAGCTTAATTAATGAGTTCCGTGCATGATTGCACAATGTGCAATTTATTGCATTCCACAATTATTACATTTCAAAAATTTACAGGTTCCTCATTAAATAGATAATAAAGAAATAAGTTGAGTTATAACAAGTTAAGTGTTTGCTTGTTTTTCTTCTCCTGCTTATCACGAAAAAAGAACGACCAAATTTCAGTGGCTTTCAAGAATAACATAGCTTATAATAACTTGACCCAAAAATTATGAAACCATTTGGGGCAGGCCTCTTCCTCCTGCTTGACATTATTTGTTTAGGATATCGCAGGATTTGCCAGGGTCTGCGCAGCTACCTTAGCCGCCCTTGAAGTGGGCGTGGTTGAAGGCGTGGGCGGAAGCGGAAGTGGATGTGGAAAAGCAATGGCCGCCCCAAGGCGAGGGCTGCCAACTCGGCAATAACTCAATGGCTAAATCAATTGACGCTCGACGAGAGTGCAGCTTATACACCGTCATGGCCAAGACCCCCCTGCTCCCCCCCCCCCCCTTCCCGCTCGATTTCTTATTTAACCGCTGCTGGAAAAGTTTCTCGGCCAGCTGGCTGGTTGTTCTTGCCAATCCTCGAGAGCAGCAGCAGTCTTCCCTTGCCCAGTCCTCCACTTCATCCACTGCATCCTTCCCTGCATTCCCTGCATTCCCTCGTGCCCCATGCCACTCGACAGCTTCAAAACAAAAAGTCAAATTGAATTACTTTTGCAACATGGCAGCGACTGCCGAGGCAGCCACTTATTGTTGTTCGGATGCAGTTGTTGTTGCCGCTGCCATTATCCTTGTAGTGTTTCCGTACAACAGTGGCAACAGCACCTGGCCGGCGGCATGGGAAGGTTCCCATCTCCCTTCTCCCACCTCCAGCCTGCGAAAGTCCATCCAAGTGAAAGGCTATTGAAAGAAGAGTCCTTGGACGGAGAGGGCGGGGTCCTCCATGCTGGAGGACGCCGGATTGGCCAACACTTGGCCAGATATCTCCAGCACGCGGCACTGCATCCGAGCATCAATGTGGCAGTATGGCAGTAACATAGTAAAATCTCCGAAATTATAGATGTAAGTTCTTCGTAAAATCACAAAATGCTAGTATTTACAGCTTCTATATTCTAAGAAATTAAAAAAGAAAATAATGTATGAAATGGGTAACAATTACTCGAAATTCTTTGCTGTGCAGGCCATGTAGAAGCGAGTTTTGTGCGCTTTGTAAGCAGAAGTGTGCGAACTTCCGAGATGCACTGCAATATGTGGGTGGCGGCGCCGGAAAGAGGGGGCGTGGCAGGGTCGTCGAAAAGTTTGGTGGCAAGGTGTCGGCGGAATGCGGCATGGGGAGAGAGGGGTGCAGGGTGCGGGCAGTGGCAGGACTTTTAAACGACGTCGCACAATGGCAAACATTTCGCTGCATAAGTTACTCCCGGAATTCTGCTCCTCCCATTCACCACTGTGTGTATGCCAGTGTCGCTCCTTCAAGTTGTGCGCCATCGTCCAGGGGCCTTTGTCTGTCCCTACACAATGCAAGTTAATTCAGCACCAACTCGGGCAACAGCTGCTCCTCCAGCCCCAGCCACGCCCCACCAAGAGCCGCCCCTCTTTTTGTGGCAGCGCCGTCAACAACTTGTTGGCGTTGTTTCCTGTCAATCAGCACCATGCCCCCGCCTCTGCGCCGCCCCCGCCCCCGCGCCATTTAAGCTGCATTGTTTGTGGCAAGAACAGAACAGAACAGAACGGAACAGGACAGGACAACGAAAAGGAAAACGGGTGACGGGGGACGGGGAGGAAATAAAAAACGCAAACGAAAACATAATCTAAATTTTGTAATTGTCCCAGGAAGGACCTCGTTGCTCCGGGCGGCGGATGATCACAAAGAGCGGGGAAGATGGATGAATTCACTGGGATTTGTTGCCAGTCACTCAGTCTCATTCCCATTCCCATTCCCATTCCTATTCCCCTGCTGAAGCACTGCCAAGTCCTGCTCCTCTTGTCCCCCACTTTGTAATCAGCTGAAGAGCCATCTTCTGACATGTCCCCTTGTTCCATCTGTTGGCCCGCCTAATACAATATCTTCCACTCAATTTGACGCTGTTCCGTCTTCCAATCCAATTTTCATTACTCTCTCCTGCTTTTCCTATAGCTTAAACCTTTCTGAGGCTCACCATAATATTTATCTTAATCATTTAAAAGAATAAAAGAATAGCTGCTTTGTGCTGCTAATTAAGAGTGCCAGTTATCCAACTATTCGTATTATTTTAGTGCGGATTTTCGCAAATCCATACTCGCATTTTTGGATATTTGCAAAGTTAAGTGGACTCCCTGTTCGATGGAATAAACGAACTGCGTGTATTTTACGCCCCCTTTTCTGTTGGCAATTTGGCCAGCTGAAACTCAAACTCAAACTCAAACTGGAACTGAAACTGAAACTGGAAGTGGGAAATTGGGTCAGGACATGGACATGGACCAGCCGGCACTGGGGCAACTGGGTCAGTGTAATAAATAATGAATATCGTTGCCAGCGGCAGGCCAAACAATAGCAATAGCAACAACAACAATAACAACAATAACAATAACAGTAACAATAACAATGGGCGGCAGCAACAATTCAACTCTCGAGTTGCAACTTGCAACACGCTCGCTAAGCGGCTGCATTAAAAGGCCACTCCAACACACAGCGAGGCGCCAAAAAGAGGGTGGCGAAAAAAAATATAAAAACAATGCACCAGCACAGCACAGCAGCAGCCACCCTTTTTTTCGCTCTGTGTAGGCTCACAAAATCGAAATGTTGAACAACAAAAAAACGAAGTGCAAAGAGCGGGAAAAGGGGAGCGAAATTTTTGCAGTTGGCAGGCAAAAAGGCTGGCAACAAATGATGGAATGCTAAAATGCATATAGCGGCAATGGAGGGGGTATGTTTTTTCGCATGGGGTGCTGGGTGTTGGGTGGCTGGAAAAGGACTGGGAAGGACTCCTGAAGTGAGCGCTTGATTACACTGAAATGCACTCAAAAGTGGCGAACGAAGCGATGCCGCCGGCGAAAGCAATCGAATGGGCAACAACAGCCATACGTATACGTACATACTCATACACATATATGTATGTATATACAAACACACAAACGTTAACCCATGCCACGCCCACTCGCACACATAGCAGGCCCAAAGGCTGAGCCAAAAAGTTCCACAAATTACATTTAAGTGACGCAAAAGTTAAGTGAAACTCATTGCGAAAATCGCGGATAGATGCAATGTGGCATGACTGGCTGTGAAGGAGGTGGCGTCTATGGGGGTGAAGGGGGTGAAAGGGGTGAAAAGGGGTGAACAAGTGGTGGCAAGTGGGCGGTGGGCGGTGGTGCAACACGACTAAGTGCTTTGGCTTGCCGAATGTAGGCACTTGAACTATTTTTGTTCGCTCGCCCACTTACATGCGCGTCGCCAGTTGTTTATGGCTTTGGGATATTTCTGAAGCAACCAATGCTGGATTTATGTGCTATTTATGTCGGAAAGTGCATGAAACGTGATTTATAAACCTCTTTTTAGCGAGTATTATGCAGTTATAAATAAGCAACATGCTTGGCAAATAATATATTTAGGAATTTATACCTATTCTAAGACTACTGTTGGTTTCTCTTCAATATGAGCAATTGTCAATGATCAAGGCAGAGATTTGGCGAGGCTTCTCCTGCTCCTTTGCCATCTTTGCTTCACTGCGATACCTCCGCATCGGACTTCTCCGATCCCGCCGATGCCCGGACTGGTGGCTCCCAGAGAACCTCCGCCGGATACACGATAGCCCGATGCTTGCCGCCGTGGAGAATCACCTCGAAATGGTGGTACTGGGCCATGACCACGTGCGGCTTCCCGGCCTCGAGATAGCTCTTGATGGGAGTGAGGGATATGCCCTGGCAGTTGATGTACACCACCGAGATGTCCAGATGCAAAGCCGCCTCATAAACGCTGGCCATTCGCCTGCCCCAAATGGCGGCACTTACAAATGGCACACGTTCGGTGGCCAACAGACGCGGTAATTCGGTGGCATTGCGAAAAGTGTGCATAGTGACCACCGAACTGGGGCGCGATCCTCCAAAGAAACTGTGATCGAATTCGCACACAATAACCGGCGAGGCGTTGGACATTTTGTACCGGAAACGAATGTCGTCCGGCGTCAGCAGGCAGACCACTTCCGCCTTGAGGCAATCAACCATTTCCACGGCCTTCACGTAGTTGGCGTGGGTGGCCGCCTGGTGGTGCATCGGTTCCATGGAGCTGCGCACTTGGTCGCAGAACGCAGCCCTCATCGTCTCGTGGACGAACACACTGACCACCAGGCCAGGAGCAAAGGGTTGCTTCAGGGAGCGCAGGAGCGGCTGCATCGCCGTTGCCACATCGGCCTCCTGGCAGATGACCAGCAGTGTGGGATCCTTCCACGACAGATCACTGTCATCACCGGGAAAATCCGGCTGGCGCCATGTGTACGGAGTGTGTTTCGGCATCTTCAAGGCACAAGAAATTTAAGCAACAAAAATGTACGAGTATATTACTTTGGAATTTGGGCTAAGTATACTAGTTCCTTTCGGTTTGAAATTGAACTTGTTTTTGATGTCAGCTAAGCGCACAAAGTCATTGTATCCCAAGGCTACTATTTAATTCGGATTTGAAATCAATTGTCAATGAATATGCTAAAAATACATGCCCGTGGTTAGCTAATAGCTACTACACATTGCTACTTTGTTTACTTTATCACTTGATTAGAGCTGCATTCACTTTTTAGCTATTTAACTAACTAACTTAACTAGTTGATTGCGTCATTGTGTATTACCATATATACTAAGCTGAAGTAAGCAATAGTTTTGGAGCCATGTCCTAAAGAATCCAATTGATAATTCAATACGCTTGGACGAGCGAGTTCTGTCAACTGTGCAGAATCCGGAATGTATATCTTTTTCGTCGTCCCGCTTGGATATTAGTTTTCCGGCAAGGAAATGAACGTTGACTGCTGTCCCATACCATCTACATCCATCCATCAGCGTCACTTGGCAAAGGAGACAGCACCAGAAATACAGACAGAGAAACGGGGAAATGGAGAAGCAGAGAAATCAAGAAATGGAGAATCGGAGAGGAGGGGAGGAGAGGGGGAAGTCTTCTCTGGTTTTACGTGGATTCACTTGTGTTTTAGCCTCATTTGCCACATGGTTTCGTTTCGCCTCCCTCGGGAGTGGTATACGCCGTATTTCCCAGTGGCTTATTGCAGTTTTCCGCCAGCAACACGTGGCTCTTCCTGCACTAATGATGCATTCTCACTTGCAACACTGCAGCAGCAGCAGCAACAGCAGCAGCAACAACAACACATTCCCAGGCAGCCATCCTCTTGTCTATTATCCTGCGCCCCAGTTTACTTGAGTAGAATGCAATCTCCCAGCTCAGCGCTCCGAGCTCCGAGCTCTTAGCTTTCTGGATGGGAGCAGACATGCAACCACGTCACCATGCCATCCAGGCATTCAACCATATGGCATGTGCCATATGCCATCTGCCAACTGCCAACTGCAAACTGCCGACTGCAAACTGCCGACTGCCTCAGTGTGTGCAACATCCATTTCCCATTCGCCAACTCAATTCAAATCCCCATCTGCCCCGGTGACAAAATCCCGCCCAACTTAACCGGATTTTCGTTGCATTTTTGGGATAACGAAAATATTATTAAACATACATACACTTCCAATAAAAGCATATTACTTTCCAAAAGAAACACCTCACTACTTTTGCGATTGTGCAAAAGTTAAGTAAGTGCTCATAAAACGTGAGTAAGTCGAAGTAAAAGTGTTTAGCCTATTTAAAAATCCATATTAATGGTCCACAAAGTGCAGTTTGTATGAAAACGTTGTTTGAATTGAGCAAGAATGTTGACTTTACGCCGTGAGATGGAATTTCAGCTGCAAGAAAGCCGCTTTTGAGTCCACCTAATGGATATTGTCCTGCGACGTCCTGCAATTTACCTTCTCTCATTTTGCTGCTCACCCTTTTGTTTTTTTTCGGTTTTTTGGTTTTTTGGACCTTACCTCCTCGAAACGAGCAACCAACCAAGCAACTGGCACTTTGTGTGGCAATGTTGTGAGAGAAGCTCGATAAACACGTTGCGCAAAGAAATCGTTGCATAAATTAAGGCTTAATATCCTGACCTCATCGATGTGAATCCTGTGAATGCGAGTGTGCTTGTGTTTGTGCCTGTGCCAACGGCGATATCGGGTCAATACACAAAGGATCCAAGGCGTAGCCACGCCCACTCGGCGATTACTCTTGGCCGTCAGCAGATTGCAATTTTAAGCTCACAGCGAAAATGAAGGAAAAAGAACAAGTTCGACTCCGAATCCAAATCCAGAATCGTTCAATTTTTCAACTCCGACAAATGAATATTTAAGGCCACAAAAGTGTGAGGAAGCCAGTGGTCAGTGCCAAGTGAAAAGTGCCAAGATTTACGAGCTGTTCTCTACTTACGATTCTTTACGATTTCTTTTTCTTTTTCCCTTTTTTTTTTTGCTTTCCTTTTGCCAAAGTCAGACAACCTTGGGAAATTGACTTTTGCCTTTGGCCTGGATTTTACTGCGTAAATTTCGAACAAAAATATGCCCCTAAGCCAGAATTAGGAAAAATTCAATAGATAACCAAAAGAATGTGGGGAAAATATGAAACTTGTATTACCATCAACGATTTAGGAGAAAAATCAGAAATCAAACAGAAATAGTGACTTAAAAATATATGTTTTTAATTGGGGAAACGCTTTCTCGTATTCTTTGTACATCCGCTTTGTTTTTCCCCAAAATAAATAAATGCGTAAACTATTAAGCATAGTTAATTCTTTTGTTGGGCAATGAAACGACCGCTTTTAAATTGTATAGAAATCTTTTAAGCTCTTTAAATTTGTATGCGTTTCCGGCGGTTCACTCCATTTGCACACGTATTTCTACTATTTTCCATTTCCATCATTTCCCATTTCCCATTTCCCAGTTTCAATTGCAATTGTGGCTGCTGGTTGCTTTACTGCTATTTTGAGTCATTTTTTTTTTGTTAGTGAAATCAATGTGTAGGTTTATTTTTACTGCACAACTAGCAAGTAGGAGGTGGCAAGGCAAATCAATAACCAATACACAACACTTGGGCCAACAGCACAAGGCCAAGTTAGCTTAACCGTTGCCCTGCGAACAGTTGCCAGGCTGGAAATGGACAGGTGGCGCTGGAGGGGGATTCCCCGCGGGGGGGCAATAAATTAACAGCCCGGCGGCGAGAGCAAAAGAAAATGCCAGGGAAAATGTCGGCAAAAATCTCAATTTCCCCGACACTGCTGGCCGCAGCAGAGAAAAGCCGAAAAAAAGAAACAGAAAAAAAACGGAAAAAAAAGCCAAACCAAACTGAATTAAAATTTGTTGCATGAGCCCGCAGGAAAGTGAACAACAGTTCGCTTTTACAAGTGCTGGCAAAAAAGAGGCATACCAACTGAAACACAAGATGACACAAAAAATTTATCAAATATCTGCTTCCGGTGAAATGGCGATGACAACAAGCGTCGCAGCCAATTTGCAGCCAGCAAAATAAGTGGGGGAAAAACGGAAAAACAGAAAAAAAAAAGAAGAAAAACCAGAGGACACGAAGGGCAGGAGTGGAAAAGATGACAGGGAAGGAGCAGGCAAATTGTTTATTGTATCATAATTGAGAGCCAAGAGAAGCCAGGACCTCACCTAATGCGCCCACTATCCGCTTACTTTCCACTTTCCACCCACTCTCCACCCACTTTTCACCCATTTTCCACCCATTTTCCGACCCATTTTTCATGTCGGAGACATCGTGTCCGATTGCCGGTGGCTGTGCATAGTCCTACAGTTTTTCCATCGCCACTCCTTTTCACTCCATAATGCCATAGTTGTCACTAAGCTTAAGTGCCCAGCGGATATTTCACTGGATAAAACTAAGTAACTGTTTAGGTTTTTTTTTTAAACAAACTAGCTCCTTTTTTCCTTTGGCAACATTGTTAATTGCCCAAATCACATAAATTGCAAGCAAAATTCGAGCTGAATGAAGCGTTTTATCATGAGCATTTTAAATGATTTCCAAGAGCGCAGGTGGCTCCTGAAATCCTGGCTGCCCATCAATTGCTGTCTAAGCAGCTGCTCACATTCTGCGAGCAGGTTAAAAAAACGAAAAAAAGAACAAAAACTTCATTAAGCATTGTTCAACAATAACATTCATTCTCGTTCAAACACACACAGATACACACGCGCACGTAGTCCGTAGATTTATAAGCATTTTACACCTGTGGCGCCTTTTTAGGCCTGCCACTCCTAACCTCCCCCACCCACTGCACACTACCACCCATCACCGCCCACTGCCGCCCACCATGCATCAAATGGTTGAATGAAACTGCTGAGCCACCCAGTTTGGCATGTGTATGTGTGTGTATGTGTGTGTGTGCGTGCAAACAAGCTGAAAATTCATTAAACTGAAGCAATAAATTCTTTTAATTGTTTTCTTTCCCCGCTCTGCTATTTATTTAATTCATTTCCCTTCCCCTGCCCCCTTACCCCCCACTTATTTGTTCTTTATTTTCGTTAGCAACATTTCCATTTGGCAACAGCAAACATTGTTTGGCCATCTCATTTCGCCCAAGCTCTCCAGCGTTTTAATGTTTTACGTGATATGTTTGGCATGTCTTTGACGTGGTCTCCTCCACCATCCATTCCATCTCCCCACCTGAGTCCTTGAGTCCTTGAGTCCTTGAGTCCTGTCATTAATTCCTTTCAATTTACCAAAAAGGGAGAACGCACAGAAAAAAAGTTGAAAGATAAGGGGCGCCCGCAACTGAAGAATCTGGCGAGTTGGGGAGTTGGGGAGTTGGGGAGTTGGGAAGTTGGGGAGTGCTGCCTCATTAGCAGGTACAGTCGCGGCCGGAAAACTTTGACAGTTGCATCATTAATACAATCCTTATTTGGTGTAGAATGGGTGGGTGTTCAGGGGTGTAATGAACTGGCAGGACTTACTTTGGGAACTTAACTAATGGATTTCTTCTTTGCTCTGCTCCTATTTCACTTACAGGTGTCTCCGGCATCGACTTGTTTCATGTTGTAACTCGAGGACTTTCGGTAAGTAAACTAACTACCTACCCATGCCAAACACCAAAAACATCGACAACAAATGACAAACAGTTCCAAATAATAGAGATGGGGAATCGTCGTCGTCTGTGATCTGAAAAGTATTTGGTTTTCTCTGCGAATTGTTGCATTCGAGCCGCACAAACTTCGGCCACCTGAAACTGGAAGGAACAACAAGCGGAAGGATAACGGCGAGATTGTCCTGCAACTGCAAGTTTCGATTTAGTTTTGAGGTCACAGATGGACACAGGGGAGTGGGGGAAATGGGGGGGAATGGCTGCATAGATTGGGATAGAATATACACTGGCATTAAGGTTACAGTTCGAGCTGAGCCACACAAATCTTCCTTCCGCTTCCCTCCGTCCTGCAAAAAAGATAAGCGGACAATGTTTTCCGATAAAGTGGACCAGTAAAGTTGTGCCCGTTCCACTGAAGGGGAATTAAAGCCAGCACAGCTAGCATTTGGAAAAGTCAGGTGGTAAACTTAAGAGCACTCGGCTTGAGAAACAACGATAGGAAAGCATGGGGTTTTTAGAATGGCTAATGGGCAGAAACAGAGGACTGTAGGTGCAATTTGAAGTGAAAATTTAACTGTTCAAAAGTACCTGGAAATGTGAAGAATCGAATCTATTAGTTTGTTTATATAACTAATTATGGCATGAAGCAAGAAGCCCCATTTTGAGCAATTACGCTAATCCCGATAAGTTGCAGCTCAAAAACTGGCACACACAGAAGTCCGGTTGGGCTTCAATTATCTCATGTCGCACTCACATTACATCACACCACAGTGCACTTTCCCTTTGACCTTTCGGCATTTCGGCATTTCGGTCCTCGGTCTTCGGTCCTCGGTCTTCGTTCTTCGGTCCAGACAAATTAAAGTGTATTCAGTGTCGTGTAGCAGGTGCAGGGGAATTAGCCAGAATGTCTTAATCAGTCTGAATCAGTTGCCATCGTCTGACGGGCATCAGTGCCGCCCCTTCGCCACTTCGACCCTTCGCAGGACTACAGAGTCCTGAATGCTCAGTGCAGTGTCCTGTAACTGTTGTCCAGGACACTGGACATATGCTGGCCGTCTTATGCTGCAGTAGCTGCACAGCAAACAAGAAAAAAAGAAAATGAAGGAAAATGCGGATCGGAATGGTGCTTGGTGCTTCAGCTGCAGTGGAGAGCAGCACCTGGACGGGCTTAAGTCCATGCCAATATATTAAACTTATTGTGCCTGGCAGGTGACCTCCTGGTAAACCTGCCCCCCCCCCTCCTCCATGGCCTCCCCCCCCCCTTTCCCCTCCCCCGTGGCCGTTGTGCACTTCCGGCCGCCGTCCTTGCGGCAACGTTTGACATTGCGCAATGTGCCAGTGGAGTCCTTCTGTGCCGGGCACATCCTGCATGCTCCAACATCCAGCCTGCACTTGCCCATCCCATCCCTCCTCTCCTCACCCCTCCTCTCCGCGACTCCATCTCCGGCCTGCTCCGCTGTTCGTTTCAGGAAATGCATTTCGTCAGCGTTAAATGAAAACGAAATTGCCAATTTCGATGGGGGATAAGGTGGAGAGGATTGGCGGCTCCCGGCTTTCGGGTGAGCAGAGAGAGGGGAGCAGAGTTGGGAAAACTGGAGCAAGGGGCAGCCAACACACATCGGCGATATTCAGGCTCAATCAGCCTGGCACTGGTCTCTGATTTTTTGCGAGGATTCACGGCGACTAATGTGATTTGCACGAATGCGAAACTAAGACTGCGACACTGACGTAAGATGGGAAATATGCGGAAAACCCCGGGGAAAATGGCAGTGTAAGATACCAAGATGGGATTGAGAGGTAGACACAGTAAAAGTCCACAAGACAAGCCTTATAAATCATTACTAAAAATGCCTTCTAGAACTCTAAGAATTTCTAAGTTTAAAAATGCACAGCAAAGGCAACTGAAATAATAAGCCACACAATCATAAACGAGTGGATCAGTTCTATTAAATTATACCCAACTTCTTTCTGCCTGCAACCACTCACATTGATTCAAAGAAAACTCAGCAACCATCGAATTCGGAAATAACCCATAGCACTTGGCAAGTATAATGGAGCCACGCCCCCTTGGCAGGAGGCGAAGGGCACTGCAGTTGAAAGGCAATTGCAGCGAAACCTTAGCCCAGTTATGAGAGCAACTGCGTAAATCAACTCGAGCTCAAGCTCAAGCTCAAGCGAATGAAAGGCAAACAAAGAAGGAAAGAGCGCCGTTTGCCTTTACTTAACCACCCGCGGCATTTGGTTAGTTGCCCCACCAGTTTTTCCACTTCGCCACACCGCCGGGAAAACCGCCAACTTCAGTTGGCCCTTTTTTCTCTCTCTATTGGCCGTACAAACAAAAACGGTGCAAAATTATGTCAACGGCATCGTTGTCATGGTCGCTGCTCTGTAAGTTGCTCCACCTCCAACCTGCAACCTCCGCCTCCACTTCCCGGCCCCACTTTCCATTTTCATTCTCTGCGGCAAAACTTCTTAGCTGCTATTCCTTAGTCGAACAAAATCCAACCCCCACCCCTTTCAAGGTAACTACAAGTTGCGCCAAAGCCCCCTGAATCAACCTGAAGAACCCTAGAACCCTGGAACCCAGAAAACCCTGAAACTTCCTGAGACCCAGCAGCAAACTACCTGGAACCACACCCTTCGCGCGATGCGTTCCTCGTTGCCCATCAAAACCAAAATTGAATACAAAAATCTCATCAAAAATCGATTAGAGCTGGCAACGAGCAGGGAGGGGAGTGAGGGGTTTTGATTGGAGGGGTGGATTGGGCCTAACCATGGAGCAGTACCAGGAGGATTCAAAGTGCCACCCAGACAAGTATATATTTTTGTATATGGTAACAAGCCGTGCGCATCCAGAATCGTGTTAATAATCGCGCTTCACCGCCACAGGATGTGAAAATCCAAGTGGCGAAGCCACTTGTGCACCTGCTCCTGGTTCCTGGTGGCTTCTTCCTGGTGCCTTCTTCCTGGTGCCTTCTTCCTGGTTCCTGGTGCCTGCTTCCATGTTCCAGATTCCTTGTCTTGTGCGCCTTGAGAGCAGCGGCGGCAAGTGGATTGAATAAATAACATTGGCAAATGCAATTTGCGAAATTAAAACCGAAAGTGATAGTGAAAACTTTTCACCCACCACCAACAGCACCACCACCATCAAACCAAACTCCTTTCGACCATTGTCAGTCGCCTTATCGGTGACAGCAATCATTTCTGCGGCTTGCTGAAAACTTTCTCCGCTCCTAACGACGCCAAACGATGATGATGATGATGTTGGTTAGTGGGTAGCAGTTGAGGAGCAGCAGCTTGATTCTAGGCTTATTGCGGTCCAAGCCAGAGCCACATCGAATTGGAAAGCAAAGCGTTCATTTGTAAAATTAATAAAAATAGTTTCGCATCCGCTGTCGAGCTGGCCTTGGAAAAGCCCCAGAGTAACTGTTGCTTGTCAATGGGCAACTTTCTCCCCTTTTTTCGGAGGCTTAATGAATATGGATTAAAGTGTTCAGAAGTTCCGGCAGCATTTAATGATACCAACGGCTGGAGAAACCAGCAAAGCCAGCCGGTCCGGAATGAGTTTTCATCGATCAAAGGACATCCGACTTTTCTACGGGCTGTACCCAAGTTTACCTTAACTTTCCTTTATTTTTATTTAATTTTGCGGTTGTGTTGCTCCACACTTTGTGGTTTTCATGTACTGCATTATAAACTGGCATTATTCTAACATTGTATATACATTTGTATATATCTATGATACTTATATATATGTATATATATGACCCTATATCCCTTTTGCTTTTTCTGTTCATGTGTGCCTGCGCAAATCCCATAAGCAATGAATCAAATTATTAACATTGAATGCAAATAATTGCATTGAAAGAATAAAGTAAATGGGTTTTGATACCCAGTAGCTTTAGAATACGGCGGTATATGCGACTTGTTTTCTACTATGTTGTATTAAAACCTTTGTAAATTAAAGGAACTTTGTCGTAAGGATTATAACTTTGAATATAACTTTGTTTTATCCATTTACCCAATTGCCTTTACAGTTTTCTAATCAGAAATATAGCTAAGTGAACTGCAGCGGTGGTAGACTTTTTCTGTTATGTAAACACTTTCAATGATTTGTACTTCCTTAGGAATGCATCAAGGATAAGAGCATGCTTTCACCCCAGAATGCACCCCCGTTTGGCAGAGTGTTCATATTTTATATTAATATACCCGATAATAATAACGAGAACATCCCCTGGATTCCTTGAGATTAGACGTCATCTTGGCCCTGTTATTTGCCGGCCACTCGGGCTCTGCAAACAGCCCACGTTTAATCCTTTTTAACGAAACCCCCAAACGATGTTGTATCTCTCGCATGTCCTGTACGTCCTGTACGTCCTGTATGTGCTGTAGGTCCTGTATGTGCTGTCTGTATGGTGTATCCTTTATCCTGTATGCAGTATGCAGCATGCAGGGGCCCATCCAGAATTTAGCTATGTACACAAGAGGCGATGGCAAATTGTGTTTTGTCAGTGACATGGAAATCAACTGAAGCGATGTGCGCGATTTACGGGCCGAGGACATTTTGCAGGGCTAAATCAACAGAGGTGGCTTGCTTTCGGATGGATGGATTTTGGGGAGATTTGGTCTTTGGGTTGGTAGGGTTTTCTTCTTTTTTTCGTTTCGATGCTGTTTGCCTCCATAAACTGTTTGAAGCACACATGTGACCACGCCTTCGTCACCGGGGGCGCAAGACAGGATCCAAAAAAAAAACAAAAAAAATCCAAAAAAAGAAAAGAAAAAAGAAAAAAAAGGAAGAAAAGCCCAGAGGACGGGGACAACTCAATTAAGCATGCACAATGCACACGATTTTAAACCGGCTATCTTTTTGCTCTTCTGGGAATATTTTCAATGCATTCGCGTAGTACGTACATATATATATATATATATGTATATATGTATACATATGAACAAACCCCTAGAAAGACTGAGACCCAAATAAATGTACAAAAAGTGAGAAATATCGCAATGTATACTGCGACAGACGGTTGGACATGGACATGGGAAATAAAATTGTTTGATATTTGAGTCACATAAATTTCCATTGATTTTCCCCGTTTTCCCGCTCTAACATTTCGTACGTGTCTTTGGGCGACTCTTTAAATCGCTGGCTCACTAAAAAAAAATATAAATACTCGACGAGGGAAAAACGCCAACGGCATTCTCAAAAGCCGCTGGGAAAGTTCAAGTGATGTACCCAATAAATTGATGTCTAGCTAAAAATATGACACTTGACATATGTAACTTACATATACACTATAAAATAATACATTCTAAGTGGTTGCTTGAAAGTGGTGCCCTTTTATGAGAGCAGCTGAGTCTTAAGCACTATATCATAATGAAATAATAAGTGCAGCAATCTCTGAAATAGCTGCAAGATATGCGTTGGTATAATTCGATGCTATCTTGATCAAAATATCTGCCGTCTACGTAACCCTACAATTTTGGATACCTTTATTGTCACACTGGGATTTGTTTTGACAACCTCTGGGACACGAGCATCTCAAGATAATGTAAACTCTTTGTATCCATTCACTTTGATTCACACTTTGCGCACCCGTTCCCCGATTTAATTGGGGGTGGAAACATTTGCCCGACAAATGACACAGCAGCACTCGAATTGGAAATAAATAAGGGGCCCGACCTTTGACGCCTGTCGCTGGCCGAACCCGCCTACCGCCCACCGCCCACCACCCACTTTCCGGACGACCTTCTGGCAGGCTTTTCCTTTTTTCCACCCCGCTGTCTGCTGCTTGGGTGAAAGACTACCACTCGCCCCCCGTTTGTTTGCTTAATAAATGAATGTGGAAAGTGCTCTGAATATTTGTACAATGTTTTTCTTTGGCTCCCACTTCCACACCCACTTCTACGCCCACTCCCACTGCCACTCGAATTCTCCATTTCCCGCAGGTTTTCGTTTTCACCCGAGAGTGTTGCGTATCTTTTATCAGCATTTCAATTGCGGACTACGCGTGGCATTTTATTTTGTCATTTTGTTTATAATATTGATTTATCTGTATTGCGCATTGTTCGCCGAGTTGAACATAGTTTCTGACCTTATCCCTGCCATTTAATGACGCCCAATTACATTTATTCGACTCTTTGGCTATTTATTGAATGTTTAATGTATCGCTTAAGTTACACAAGTCACACAGCAAATGCTGGCACTTTAGTTATGGAGAATTCCATACTCCTAACAGAAAAGCGACCAATTTCTGGTGAGTTCAAATCACTGAAAATAAGTCGCTTGGTAGGCAATGTCATTGGGAAAATCCTTTACACATTAAACGCTTTTCTTTCACTCGCAGCAGAGAGTTTTCTTCTCATACAGCCGCCTTGGTAGCTTTATCAATCAATGGAAATCGATTTGTGGAGCTCAATCAGCGATGGCGGCGGAACCAGGCACCCCTCAGGAAAATGGGAAAGTGCTCGCTGGCATGCCTGTCTGCGAGAGTGAGAAAGATAGTGAGAAAGAGCAAGAGAGACAGGGACAGAGATATAGAGATAGAGTGAAAGCCAAGCAGAGACACTCACTTGGGCATGCCATGCCAACCCTCTTAACACTTAAATAGGCAGCCATCTCCTCGTTGTCGTGTCATTGAACTCGCCCTCAGCCCCTTCGGGGGGTGTATTTGTCAGATAATTTTTGGGGTGGCCATGTCACTTGCTTGTGGGTGGCACATGGCATCGGAAATGAAAATCGGAGAGTGAGGTGCTGGGTGATGGGTCTAAAAATAAAAGTCTCCCCCGAAACTAATTTGGCAAACGAGCGACGTGAAAAACCAGAACCAGCCCAAAACTAAAACTAAAACTGAAACTAAAACTGAAACCGAAACTAAAACTGAAACCGAAACAGAACCCTAAACTGGAAGAGCAACCTTCCACCCTGCTTCAAACAATCTGTGACTCATCGATGACGCTTCCCAGATGTTGGCCCCTCCAAAAAGGACCAAGGATAAACCCACATGACTCTCAGTTGGGGCTCCAAAAACATAATTGAGCCCCACACCCAACGCTTTTGCCGGCTTAACGCTAAACGTTTTGTGGTCCGAAGCACCGAGAACCCCAACCAAAAGTGCAACTCCCACCCAAAATGCTGGGCGAAACTCAACACGAAATGAGCGCCAACTGTTGCTGGCCATATGTGAATGCGAGTTGGTCGACTCGGCTGGCACCTTAATGACCATAATCCCCGCTCATAAAGTATGCAATGGGTATGACCCACGCAGTAGGAGTTTCCAGAGGAAAGGTGGGGGAAAGTCCAAAACACGGACTGGGTCTTAAGTTATTAGGCGCATTTAGCGGTGGATTGGAAAATACTTGGCCAGATTGAGTCGAGTTGAATTGACTTGACTTGACTTGACTGCTAAGCCATCATAGGGAAATCGTTAAAGTCAAACTGAGTGGGTGGACTAATGGAGCTACCCCGGATTTCACATTCCCATTCTGCAGCCATCACTCTTGCCGCTTCTCCCTGCTGTTGGCACTATTTGCCCCATTTGTCCAGAGTTGCATAAATCTCAGCTATCGCAAGTTATCAGCAAATCTTATGCCATGGCCAAAAATTGAGTCTGCTCTTGCACTGAGAAGATTTCATACGAATGCCTAATTAAAATGATTAATGAGCTCAAATATAGCACTTTGTATTGCAACTTCGTTTAGTCAAACATGAGACTTCACTTCCTATCTGCAGTTTGGCACACGTGTGATTTTGAATTTATACTCGCATCCTTCCGCTCGCTAATCCCAATGGCAAACGACTGAGATCCGCAAAGTGAATCATTCCTCGCCAGACACAGACACATTTTTTGCAAGTGTGTCAACTTGGGGATTCCGCCAGAACTTCGCCTGCTGCCTCATGCAACACTCATATATCTTGCCACCGCCACCGCCAACGTCTTCATTCCCGATGTAATATAAAAATGCGTGCCACGGGATTGGCTTGCAACTACCACTACTACTACTGGTATATAGAAACACATACATATGTATTTATATACGCATATGCAGGGTGTGTGTGTGTGTGTGGGCGAATTCAGACTTCTGGCGAGATGGAGCGCAGCCATCATTATTGTGCATATACAATGTCCTGGCCCCGTTTGTCCCGCTTCCTTGTGCTCCTCGGCGGCAGTGGCGGTGACGTTGACATTTTGAGTGTCATTTTGTTGGCTTGGCGTGGCTGCCACACAGCCACACAGCCACTTGCAACATCCCAACTCCTGACTTACATCGCCTCTCTGGCGCTTTCATACCCTGCTCTCGTACGGATCAGAAGTAGTTAAGTTATATTTCGCTTTAGCTTGGATAAACGTGCTAGTCCCAATCAGTTTTATGATCGGATGCAAACTGCGAAACGTCTATGTTAGCATGCCACTTTTATGAACTGAACGTCTGTAGTTTTTAGCACTAAAAAGTTTTGCTCACCTTATTTTCCGCTTTTGCTGCAGCTCCAATCTGGATCTGGTTTACTTTAATGAAATGTAACATCCGCAAAGTTTAAACATATTATTGTATATCACTGAAGATTAAAAACGAAAGATATATATTTTCATAACCCAGCGATGACTGTCTGCTGCACAAAGGGAATTCCACAGCTGGTAATGCAAATTTCGCCAGCATTCTCAGACTTTCTAAGATATTCTCACAGTTTCTGGAGGCAGAAGTCTGGAACTCTGGAATTGGAATTGGGATTGTGCTGGAGCTGGAGCTGTGGCACGCACTTGCTGCCACAGTTTGTGGCTAGCGGAAACACATTACATACTCGGCAGCTTGGCTAGCACAACATTCGAGCAGCATGGAGTGGGTGGTTGGGTGGTTAAGTCTTGAGCCTGGCGACAACAGCCGGAAACGGAAATAGAATAAAGTGGCTTTCTGGCTGATGAGTCGCTGGCTCTCATGCCACATGCCACATGCTCCCCATCCCACTAGCGCTCCACCACCACCCACTCATAAGTCGCCTGTGGCTTTTCCTCCCGATTCTCGAGCCTTTCCAAGGCGAACCAGCAATTTATTCCAATTGTCGTCGACGTCGCCAGCATTTCATTAACTCGCACTGGACGGCTCCATCGCCGGTCTGTCAGCACTTTCTCCGCTTTCACTCGTGTTAATTGTCCTGGCAACTGGCTATTTTTTTTTTTTTGTATTTTTATTCTTTCTTTTCTGTGGCGAGAGAAGAGAGGAGCATTAGAGCGCTATCCATCAGCGGGAAGCTGCTAATGAAGACGGGAAGAGTTAATGGCAAGATGATTCATCGGTATGCGAAAGAAAGGCACTTTTCTTCCTTTGATATGAGTTTTTCCTACAAATTTTCCTAAGTAAGCTGCGATGTGTCAAGGAAAAACGCAAATATTACTACGGAAAATATATATTTCTTTTGGAAAAGTACAAAGTCCCCATCTTCAGTACACTCGCTGTGCAAGGCATGCAAATGTGCGATATACAGAAATAAATGTGAAGGAGTCCTTTGAAGCATCATTGTATGTATTTCGTTGACCAAACTCACACACACACACACACTTTCATAAAGTTTATCCGGCTAATAAAGAATTCTCAAGGCTCCCATTGAGCCAAAAGCCCGCACGTCGATCCCTTTTGTGTCCCAAATTGTCTGGCAACAAAACGTTAATTCGAAACGTTTTATTACCCTCGCAAAACAAGCAGCAATGTTGTTGCAAAACTGAAACCGAAACTGAAACTGGAACTGAAACTGGAACTACAGTTCAAATGGGGGCGTGGTGCGGTGGTGGCTCTGCGAAATTTCCCACAAATTGCAATGGGGCCATGGGAGGGCGAAAAAAAATAAAAAAAAAAAGTAAAAAGGGGTGTGTTCGTTGGGGGGCGTGCGATTGTTGTAAATTTCGCCCAGCTATTTTTGGTATTTTTTGTTTTATATTTGGCGCGGGCGCTGCAGGAAAATCGTTAAGAAAAGTTATAGAAGGAACGAGGCCATATAGCCATATATATAGCAAAGAAGTATAGCAACAATCGGAGAGCAAAAGGAAAACGGCGAAACAGGGCGGACACGAACGCAGCGACGTGACTGGAATAGTATTCCAATAATTGAAGGCAGCGACGACAGCCGTAGACGTCGAATTAAAGCCCAGCATGAAGTATGGCAGCAATATAGTATAGTGCCCCCACATGCCCCTCTTACCCCCCCTCATAACCAACTTGATCTATATGTGTGTCAGGGGGAGGGGGGTTGTGGGTGGCAGTTGCTTCGATGATGGGCACCTTAAAAACACATTAGTCGAAAGCCCACCCCGAAACTGAAGAACTTTATGGATTGCATGTGCTTCAGCCGAGTTCTGAAGCCGAAGCTGAAGCTGAGTTCTCGTTGCTGCAGCTGCAGCACCACTGATAATGGACTGACAGCGAAAGCAAAACCAACCACCCACAAGCCACCCAAAACCACCCAACCACCACCCCCAATGCAAGCAGGCAGAAAAAAACGCAACAACCCAAGCCCGTTTGCAACAGAGAGAAAAAAAGGTAGTTTTGGCTTAAAGCAATACAAGCCATATTTACATTTTATTGACCACGTTTTTTGCCAGTCTGCCTTTTATGGGCAAATACACAATGCGGTTGGAAATAAGCAATCAAGTTGATGTGCCAAATTAAAATTAAACAAACACAGAAACGATAAAAAATAATAAACATAAAGGGAATGCAAACGATTTGAAAAGGTGTCTAACAGCAGGCAATGGAGTATTGTAAGCTGTCACTTTGCAATTACCATATGCATACGAGCATATGAAAAAATGATAATAAAACTGTTTTTTCCAGTGCAGTGCCACACTCGCGCATTGTGCTAAAACTTTCAGCGCTATCAGTTTAAATACGGCAAGCTCAAAGCGGCATTATGCTGGCTTCAAATGGGCGAATTTTCGGGATCTACGACTTTATACATACATATGTATGTAGGAATATGCAGGAGAAACGATTGGGACAGGTGGGATGTATCCAATTTTAAATATGCATTAAGCCAATGAAAACTTGTGCCATAAAACCCGCTCAGCACGCACCGAGATATGTCAAAGAGTCACTCCGGAATTGGGCAGCACCAGGAGGAGCAGTGGACCAGTGGAACAGGAGAACCGGGGAACAGGAGAACCAGGGTGGTCCTCAAAATGGTTAGCCAGGTGACTCTGTGCAGTGCAGGTGATAGCCAAAACACTTTATCGTCGGGCAAACAGAGATACACACCCACACACAGCAACACTCAGGAACAGAAACAGAGACGAAGAATTGGCAAAATAATATTAGCATCAAGACGAGAGCCAAATTTTACGATCCATTTAGAAGGACGTGGAGTGCAAATCGGATGATGGGTCTTCGTAAGCCGCTTAAAGGTGTTTGGATTGCAGTGCGAGGAGGATGCTCCTCCATGGAGGAGTATACGCTTTTCAATCGATTAGGACAGCCATTGAAACGGCTTCCCAGGATGCCAGTCGAGAATTTATGCTCAACTCATTTTATTAATGGATCCTTTAGGCGCGTAAGCAGCACATTTGCCAACGGCGACAATGACACCCATCACATGTGTACATATATATATGCTCACCTTTTTGAGGCATGAGTCAGTCAGTCATTCAGTCAGTTAGTCAGTCAGTAATTCAGTCAGTCATTCAGTTAGTCAGTCAGTCAGTCATTTAGTCAGTTAGTCGAAAACACATCAGGCAGTCAGTCAACCCTCGAGTGTTACGAGCCTAACAACAAATTTGATTTGTGTGGTGTATGGTGTACGGTGTGCGGTGTGTGTGTGTGTGTTGTTTCCAGGGTGGGTGGCCCGAGAAGTTTGTGGCATGGGATTTTTGAGCGCAGGTCCTTGACCCGTTTGTTCACAGATTTAGGCCATTTGCTCGTAGGTATTAA
Organism: Drosophila teissieri; assembly: GCF_016746235.2. Lineage (NCBI taxonomy): Eukaryota > Metazoa > Arthropoda > Insecta > Diptera > Drosophilidae > Drosophila > Drosophila teissieri. The sequence goes on from NC_053034.1 coordinate 14,950,222, forward strand.
GTATTTGCTCAGTAAATAAAACCAATTGGGAACAAATACCTTTTGCACACTTAAGCTGCCGTAAGAGGGTGTTAAAAGATTTAGGATCATATTTTTAATTGGGTTTTCTCTGTGCCCAAGAAAAGCTTTAATCATTTTTCAATTGTGTAATTGTGTGCCAGCATCAGAAATGCATTGTTTTCCGAAAACAAAGAGACCCAACAAAGATAATCCCATTTATTGCTTACGCCGCCTCCCTCTCTATTTCAAAACTTGTAATTATTTTCGATATTTTCTTTTTTTGCTACGGTCTTTGAGGATTTTGGTAGCCGCTTTGCCATTTCATATCCCTGGCGACTACTTTGGTGGCAACCCCCTTGGTTTTTTATGGTTTATTGTTTGCCCACCGCCTGTTGTTCTCTGCATCGTCATGTTTGTTTTCGCCTTGTTCGCTTTCGTATTCACCGTCTCTATCTCCATCTCCATCTTCGTCATCGTCATCGTTTTCCACTTCGCTTCCACGTTGTCCCCTTTTCCTTTTCGGCATTTTCCAACTTTCCCCGGCTTTTCCGCCTGGCGCCCCAAATGTCGGTGCCTCGCCATTTTCGCGTGCTGCCATTTTCATTTGGGCGAAAGCGTTACAATTCCGCCATTATTGCTGTTGTTGGCTTTGTCAACATTACCACTACTCGCCCACGTCATCAGGAGCTCGGGAAAAACATCTTAGTCACTTTCACTTTTCATTACACTTTTCGCTCCTCGCTTTTTCGCGTTTTCCCTGCCTTTGTCATGCGGCATTTTATCCCCTTGTCGTTTTCCCCACTTTGCTTCTTTTTTTTCTTAGCCAAAATGGTTTTTAACCCAAATTGCAGCACTTCTCATGCACTGCACTCCAATTCAATCCAATCCGCTTAGCGACAACTTTTCCCACACGAAAGCCGGCCATAATTGAATTAATCCATGAGCAGCGCTTAACAATTGCACTTCTAGGCGAAAATCTGCAAAATATTAACTAAACTACGCGGACAAGCAAAACAGTGCGCTACATCGAATACATGGGGGGAAATGGGGGAAATGGGTGAAAAGCGAGGCTTTGGTTTGGGTATTCGTGAGCTGAGCATTCAATCGCCAGACAAAGCCGTACTTATCGCCCCAAAGGGAATATGCCGAGCAGTAATTGCATAACGGGCTGCGGGAAAAACAGCCAGCGATTTGGGTTAAAATAAATTGCATGTTTCATTTACGGCCAGCGCGCTGCTGCTCTGCTGCTTTGCTGCACATGCAATCGCCAGGAAGTCGGCGAAAGTCTTTCTCTTGCCATCCACACACGCACGCACACACACAGGTATTTCTGTGCTGTGGATCCACCAACTGCCACCCACTGCCACCCAGTTCCACCCACCTGGTGGCCCGTGGCTCCGGCAGCGTTAGTTGTTTTGCATAATTAATGCCATCATAGGCAGAGGTAATTGCATCTAACCCGTTGCCCACGTCGTTGCCTGCCTGCTGTCCTGCCCCGTGTCCTGCCCGCTGTCCTGCCCGGCGTCCTGCCGCAATGTGGCCGTAATGACGGTATCAGGCCCCAGGACCGCATTAGACCAGCAACCGGCAACCAGCCAGCAAGAACCACCCACTGGCCACCACCCAGCACTCCACGTCCACATCAGTGGCAAACTGTGGGCACTGGCAATTGATTTTGATTTTGATTCATTGCGCCACCGGTCGGTCGAGGGAGTGGGCTTGAATTAATTTTAAATATTTAAAGAGCGGCAAGCGACGCATCGTTTAAGCAGACATTAAGTTAATAAAACTCCAAGGACACGCCCAACACCACCACCAGCACACCACCAACATCACCAACATCGCCCACGTCCACGTCCTGGCAACTTAATTATGCAGCTGTGCCAGGTGTCTAGGACAAGGATGAGGATGGGGATGAAGATGAGGATGGGGGATGTGGATGTGGATGCGCACGAGGATGTGCATGCCAGTGTATGCTGAGTCAGCTGAAGAATTTATGAAATTTTTATGGCCCGCACTTAACATCACCCGAAGGCAGCGACGAAAACAAGAGGCCATAGAATATCGAGTACACGCCAATTTGTAGCACAATTATGCATTCTTTTAGAACTCAGAGCTCTCACTTCTTTGTATAACAGGGAGCAGTTTCAGAAGAGTGCAAATATCATTGAACTGGCCATTTGTGTGTGGTTTATGTTGCCTTCTTGTGCAGAAGATCCTGGGACATTGGATCAGCTCCCGTGATCCTGCTGACATGCAAAGGACAAAGCGCCCTGTAAATCAAAGGAGTGCCAATCGCAATCGCTTCACAGGCTGTCATAGTCCTTCTAAGCACATCCAATGCATCAAATTTCTGGACTCGAACCAAAAAAAAGAGTATCAAACATGACATGGACATGGGAAAGGTGCTCGGGATGAGGATGGACACAGGGATGCCGATGGAAGGGGAACACATGACACACGCACATGGATTGGAGTCCCTGGAGCTTTGAGTTACTTAGCCAACACAGGATATAGTTAACTTCTTTACCAACTTGCACCCTAAGCTTTGTAACATTTTAAATAGTAAAAATATCAATATAATATCAAAGCTTGTTTAAGAAAATCACGCACTGATGTTAATGTAAAGAGCAACAAAGATAGAAAAGGGAAAAGATAGATGGCTGCTACCATCACTTTTCACTTTCCAAGCTTTTCCAGATATTTAGTTGGAAACATTTTTGAAATATTTGCAAGCAACGAGCTGAATATTATGGATATTTTCACAGATGGGCAACCAAATAAATCCTTCAAGAGCCCCAAGTTCTTGTGATTTGCAACTCCCGAACCCACCGCCTGCCACTTGCCACTGGGAGGCAATGAAAATGTTTGCCCATCTAGCCGTGTGCGTGTCATGTGAAGCCTTAAAGAAAATGTTGCTCTGGCCCCCTCATCCTCTGGTGATTTTGGTGGGGGAATGGCTTTGGTTCTCTTCATCCTGCGGATGCGACTCTTGCTGTCGTTGCTGCTGTTATATGCCATGTTAGCTGTTGTGTAGATTTTGGTTGTGAAGCAGCACACCGCACCCCCTTCGCTTCGTCTTGGGCGCCATGCAAACTCAGAGTTGTGCCGCTTGCCCCGTACTGCTTGCCACCTTGCCACGCTGCTGCCTTTTGGCCAGCTCCCCGGTTCTGTGTGTGTGGTATTCCAGAAAACGAAAGCATATTTTCCATGCGAGTGCACAAAGCGATGCGAGACGCACAGAAGCAGCAGCAGCAGCAACAGCAGCAACAGCAGCAACAGCAGCAAGTGGCACGGCAGCAGGACCAACAGGACCAACAGGATCCGGCTCACATATCTCGCTGCTCGCTTCGGTTATCCCCACTTGTACGTGAGATTGCTACACAGCGCGAAAAGATAGTAAGCCCTACGTTTAATACATGTTAGGGGGGGGGCAAAAGACTGAAATGTTAGCTTAACAATACACATTAGCATTCACAAGGTGAGCCCATTTTCTCTGCGTGTACCTCTACGCTGCTCTGACTTTTTTCTCGTTTCGCTTGTGGCTCCTGCTGCTGCTGCTGCTGTTGTTGTTAATCCTTTTCAAAATTTTTAGTTTGATTGTTGGGAAAATATTTTAGGCCCCGGGCACAAACACACAGCAACACACACACAGCAACACACACACACACACACATCCCGCACACACCGCACGCATTAGCATAACTTGTGGGCGGAGTTTTGTGTGGCCATGGAATGCGAAAACGGGGTGGTTGAGATCCCAAAAAGGGATATACACGAATGTATGTGCTCTGCAGCTTAAAGCGATTTAAGGGGCAAGCAGCACAAGGTTACGCCCGCGATTCAATCGGTAGAAACTGTGGGGCGCAGCGCGGCAATTAAATGTCATTAATGTTATTAATCAAAAGTAATTTATAATGCTTTCAACTTCAATTGAAATACCGAGAGTTTCAGCAACTATTGAGAGCTCTCCTCCTCCCAAAGAAAAAAAGTCAAACGAATCGGATTAAAAACTCCTATTCAATTGATTTTTCCACTCTTTCGCCAGACTTTCGGCTATTTGCATATAACCTATGTGGAAAAAAGTGGCAAAGTTAAACATATTACTGACCCAAGTTGCACATGCTGTCCAGTGCCCGAAAAAGCCAGCAGTGCGGCTCATTTGCATGCCACATGACAAAAAGCTCGTAGCAAATGCAAATTGAATCCAACTTAAACGCAGGCGGGCATTTTAAATTTGAAATGTTCAATTTTAAATGTTAAATGTTAAATTTGAATTTGAAATTTAAAACTTGAAGCTTGAAAGTTGAAATTCAACAAACCGACGGCAATCGCGCAATGACATTGATTGGCTGCTGCACGAGTGTTTCGCATTTTGCATTTCGAATTGCGAATTTCCCCCTCTGGTGGACAATTAAATATTTGCCCGTCTTATGGCGGCCATTTGTTGTTGTTGTTGTTCCTGTTGTTGTTTTCCCCAACACCCAACACCCTGCAACCAACCATTCCAGTGGCCATCACCCCCTGAAACGTGACCCGAACGGATCGAGGGGCAACTGCGACAGAACTCGTTACTGTCATGCCCCGTTGCCACTTGGACATGACAAAGGTTGACAGGGTGCCTGCATTTATTAAAACAACTGCCAGCAGGACGTGAACCATGGTGGACATTGTCTACTTGTGGACTTCCTTCTGCTTCCCTCTGCTTAAGTGGCCTATTCCATGTTGATTGCCAGCGCTTATAGATATTAGTCTAATGTTTCTCCCGCTTCCACTTGCAGTTTATTGGCAACAATAATGGTCAGCACAACATTGACAACACTGGCTGCTGGACAAACAACTAGTAGCAGTAATCACCATCACCACCACCATCACAGCCACCAGCAGCAGCAGCAGCAGCAGCAACAGCAGCAGCAGCAGGACCAGTCGCAGCAGCAGCAGCCGCATCAGCAGTTGCCATACCAGCAACGCGGCTACTACGCACTGAACGGCAGCTTGGAGCTAGACTGCGACACCAGCAACACGAACACGAACAGCAACGGCAACAGCAACAGCAGCAACAACATTGGCTACCAGCCACACCAGCAGCAGCAGCAACCGCCGTTGATCCTGTCGCAGGCTCTGCTGTCGCCTTCGCCGCCGCTCAACGATCAGATCAGCTTGCTATTCCCCAAGTGCCGACCCAAACAGCAGCAGCAACAGCAGCAGCAGCAACAGCAACAGCAACAGCAACAGCAACAGCAGCAACAGCAGCAACAGCAGCAACTTCAGCCAGCACAACAGCAGCAACATGTCCTTGCCACAGACGTGAATCGCAGCTGCAACAGCAACTCCAACAGCAACAGGAGCAGCAGCCCCACGTCAGCGGGAGTGGTTGGGGAGCCGTTGGCCAGCGTCAGTGTTAGTCCACCGCCGCCGCCGCCCAAGGCCACGCCCACCAGCACGCCCAGCTATTACAAGAGCGTGAACATTATAACGCAATCACCGCCGCCACACTCAGCATCCTCGCACTCCTCCGAATCGCTGTCCTCGGTGACGCCTCGCATTTCCACGAATCCCTTTCTGTGCGCACCACTCACGCCGCCCACACCACCGCACCACCACCACCATCAGCAGCACCACCACCAACAGCAGCAGCAGCAGCAGCACCAGTCGCAGCAGCAGGAGCCACAGGAGCAGGACATCACGGGCGAGTCAGCTGTGGAGGGCAGCAGAAGCAGGTGCGGCGCGGCTGGCGAGGTGCTCGAGTATCCCGCCTCCTTCTACTACCACACGGTGGGCGATAGTAGGCGTGGTCCCGGGCCCGGCTACACGGAGATGCCGCGAAAACGCAACACTGCGTTGCCCGCCAGCAACAGGCAGCAGCAGCAGCAGCAACAGCAGCAGCAACAGTTGCACAACGGCAACGGGAGCCAGAATCCCTTCATCAAGGAGAACTACTGGGAGGCACCGCCGACTCGGGCCAGTCTGCTGCTCCACTCGCCCACGGAGTATTCCGAGGAGCCGCAGCAGCAGCAACAGCAGCAGCAACAGCAACAACAGCAGCAGCAACAGCAGCAGCAACAGCAGCATATGCATGCCTCAGCCAGACGAGCTTACCACCAGCAGCGGGAGCAGGTTTACGGAATCAATCAGCGACCGCAGCAACAGCAGCAGCAACAACACATATTGCGGGTGGGTCGAAGTCCAGTTAATCGCAGCTTTCCACAGCAGCAGCAACAGCAGCAACAGCAACAGCAGCAACAGCAGCAGCAACATCAGCAGATTGCAACTGCCAGGAGCAATCCCTGCGCCGACGGACTGACTCCGCTGGCCAGTCACTATCTGTACGGCAGCAAGTCATCCTTGGATCAGCATCCCGGCGATTGGGAGCCGCGGGAGCAGCGCAAACTGAGGCTGCGCGAGGAGCGGGAAAGGGAAAGGGAGCGAGAAAGGGAACGAGAGCGGGAAAGGGAACACCTGTTGCTGGAGCAACAGCAGCAGTTGCAACTGCAGGAAGTGCAGGCGGCCAGGGACAACCACCTCAGCCACTTGGCGGGTCAGCAGCAGCAGCAACAGCAGCAGCAGAGGAAGCGACATGTGTACGGCGAGGAGCGGGAAAGAGAGAGAGAGAGGGAGCGAGAGCGAGAGCGGGACATGGAGCGGGATCATCGCCTGGTCAATGGAAGTGCAGATCCCAACGAAAGCTGGCAGCGTAAGTAGAAACCACATCCCAAGTGCCTAAGTCAAAACTAAATTGAGTGCTGGAGAAGAACTGCAAAGTTAGAAGAATGCATTTTGATGCATTTCTAACAGACTAACAACAAACCTATTTACTGGATTGAATTGCTTGCTGGGGGCACCGAAACCTTTTTACTTACAAATATAGAAACCCCATTGGAAATGTTGCTTCTTTCCGAGGAGCTGCCACCTATGCGGTTGCACGTGCCTGCAGCAATTTGCGGCTTGAAGGACCAGCGGTGCTCCTCATTCGGTGGAGCGTTTTGGGGGCAGTGCCTGCGAAACCAATTTCCGACTGACTGAATGCCGGACTGATGGACATGGGCCGGGTAATTGAATTGCAAATCATGCGTAATGAAGTGTACTGCAAATATGTATGAAAACGGACCAAAGCACCAGAGCACCGGAGTGGGTGAATTCCGGAAAGGGGCAACCCCATGAACCCATTGCCAGGAACATGGGTAACATGGGGAAATGGTGAATGGTAAATGGGAATGGAAATGGGAATGGGAAGGGAACAAAGCGTAGGAAGCGCGGCAAAGTGGAATTTAATTGATTGCAATTAATTGGCATGCCAAGCAGTTGTTCGTTCAGTCAGCAATGCCCCCGAAACCTTGATGCCTGCCAACCCATGTCACTGCCACTGCCCCTCATCCGTGCTCTGTTTCTCTCATCACCCACCTCTCTCCCCATCCAGATCTGCGCGTCACGACCGAAACGCTGGCGGAGGAGGGCGGCAACTCCGGCAAATCCGGCAAGCCGGCGGACAAGGCCCAGCAGCACCAGATGCACAATACGAACCCAGGTCACAGTCACAGTCACAGTCACAATCCGGAGCTGAATGTCTACAGGGAGCACAAGCTGGACGCCTGGAAGCTGGAGCGCAACTACACGCTGGCCGTGGAGTCGCGTCACGGCATCATCGGTACATTGCCTTGCATTATTACTATATGTACTTAACAAATCCTCAAAATAACTATCTGCTATCTGCCACTTGAATTGCTTTCAAATGGTTTTATGTCCGTCTGTCAGCTGACCAAGCTTACTAAATGAAAACTGAAGCGCTGCTTCAACTGCCTTAAAAAAAGTATTAAATTCTGTGCCAGCCACTTGTTTGAAAGCATATCTATTTTATTTGTAACAATCCACCTGCGTAGATATAAAAAGTTGTGCAAATCCCAGTGGGTTTTTCCATTGGTTTAATTCCGAATAACTGCATCCACTTGAACTCGCAACTGAATCGCTTTCATCCGCAGAGTACGAGGGCTCGCCCAGACGCATTGGAGTGACCACCAGCAATGTGGCTGCCACTGGAGCGGCGGCGGCGGCAGCAGCAGCAGCGGACGAAAGCGAACCACCAGCAGCGGCAGAAGCTGCAGCAACAGCAGCAGCAACAGCACCGCAACCACAGCAGCAGGTGCCCATGGCCACCGTACCACCGCTGAGCTCCACGGCCACCTCGCTGCAGAAGACGGCCGCCCGCGCGGCACTGGCTGCTCTGGCCCAGAGCCATCCGCACAGCTCCCACAACATACTCAGCGCCCTGCTGCCGCACTCGCCCAATCCGGGGAATCCCGGCCAGATGCACGCGGCGCAGCAGTCCATCCAGAGCTATCCAGTGCGTCCTGGATTTCCGCAGGTGCGTGCACGCCTCACATGCCGAAATCACGTTCATATTTCTTTTATTTATGAATAATTTATTTATGGCAGCGCATCATCTCGCCGCCCAGTCGTGAGCCACGCAGCAGCTCCCCTCCCCTGCAGCAGCAGCTTCAATATCAGCAGCGGCAACAACAGCAGCAGCAGCAGCAACAACAGCAGCAGCAGCAACAGCTGCAACAGCAGCAGCAACAGCACTTTGCCAGTCTGATGAGCAGCCACAGCAACAACAACTCGAACACCAACAACAAGCAGCCGCTGAGCAGCGACAACAATGCGGAGGACACCAGCAACGATGTGTCCGAGATCGGCACCATATCCGACCTGACCACTCCGGAGGCAGTGGGTCTGTCCATTGGCTTCGCTGCCGGCGAGATGGCCAGCCGGGCGGGCACTCCACCGCAAGCGGCACAAGCACCACCGACTTCAGTGGCGGGCAGCATTGCCAATGGAACCGGAAACGGAAGCGGAAACGGAAGCGGAAACGGAACGGCGAACGGAACGGCAAACGGAAATGCAACGGCAACGGGCAGCGGACTGGGTCCCTTGAGCCTGCACACAAAGTCCTCGACCTTCGATTATCTGTACGAGTTCTCGGAGACGCGCAAGGTGCTGGAGGAGTTCTTCAAGTGCCCCTCCACCGACGAGCAGCCCATCATGGAGAACGGCAGCGATGTGGACAGCATTGTGAGTAGGATGGAGATGATTGTTTTTAACTTTAATTAGTTGCCCATGTATGCTAATCGGAAATATGTATTGTTTTCAAGGATATCCAGTACGAGTTCCACAGCAACTTTGAGCGCGACGAGGAGGACTTGGCCGAGGAGGAGGAGGCCGATGACGACGAGGAGGTCGACGACGATGCCGACGAGGAGAACGACGAGGCCGAGGACGAGGACGAGCCACTGGACCAGGATCGTGACCAGAACTACCGCCCACAGGCGCCTCCCACATCCGGCCACATCGCCGCCGAGCGCCTGGTTTTCGGTGGCTACGGGCAGCAGTCGCAGTCGCAGGCGCAGCTCACCGCTCAGCCGTTGGGCGGAGCGAGGCGACACTACAGCGGCAGTCCGCTCATCCGGGACTTTGACTTCTTCCTGGACTCCACCAGCCGGAGCAGCGGCGAGCGGGACGCCGATCAGGATGGGCTCAATCACAACCAGCTGCTGAGCACGAGCAGCGGACATGGCGGAGGCGTGGGCGTGGGCGGTGGCATGGGCGTGGGTCCGGGCGGTGGCCACAACTACCGCTACTCGCCGGAGACCACCGACTACGATTCCAACTGCGGCGACATGGACAGTAAGTGCTGCCATCTCGAATAGCAAAAGATCGAAAGCTTAGCACATTCCTCTCAATGTTTCAGGTCTCTCGGGCGAGATGAATGGCGGCGGGGTGTCGACCTCCTGCTCCAACTACGCCAAGTTCTATGCCTCGGCCATGCCGGTCCTGGAGGATGGCCTCTCCTCCGGCCACACCAGCGACACCGAGAACAACAACAACAACCAGAAGAACCTGCAGCAGTCGACGCTCAGCCAGGGCGGCCAGTGCCCCACCGCCAGCTTGAGCGGCAGCACCAGCATCGGCGGCAGCGGCGGCATCTCCATGCTGATGGACATGAAGCGCATCTCGACGAACCACAGCCTCAACAGCATGAACAACCAGACCACCACCACCACCACCAACTCCAACACCAACGTCACCACCACCACGGATAGCAATGGCGGAGTCGGCGTCGGCGTGGTGGGTCACCACCTGGTGGCCACACTGGTGGCCAGTCCCAACAATGGGCAGGCGAAGTCGCAGGGCAAGCCGCCAAAGACATTGTCACTAGACCAGAGTCCCAGCAACCACAGCAAAGTGTTCAAGAACATTGATCCGGAGTTGGATTCGCTCTACTCGATTGGTAAGTTGCTTAATACCTCATCACTTAAACTATCACTATCACTTCCTATTATTCATGTACTTCTAGGAGTTTTCCACCGTCCAGACACGGTGCAGATGACGCCACCTCCGCCCGCACCGGCGCCACATCGCAAGCCCAACCTCAATGGCTGCTCCGGTGGCGTGGTGAACACCAATGGCGGTGGCCACCTGGCCGGCGGCAGCAACGACGTGGATCTGCTGCAGCCGAGCACCAAGCACACTCCCTTGGCGGCGGCCATTAGTTCCACGCTGCAGCGCAGTTCGCCCACCTCGACGATAGCCGGCAATGGAATCGCGACCGGCAACGGAAGTGGCAAGACCAGAAGCGCCAGCAGCAATTGCAGCAGCAGCGCCAACGGCGGCATGCCACCGCCCATTCCGGAGAGAAGCAACCTCGTTGCCGCAGTGCAAAGATCGCCATCACCTGGCCGCAACTCACCCGTTTGGCTGTCGCGCCACTTGGACGGCGGCGCTGGCAAGGATCTGCTGGAGTCCGGCTCCGATAACCACTCAAAGAATCACAGCGCCGACGAGGAGGACGTGGACACCGATCTGGAGACGGACCGCCTGCTGGGCCACCAGCGGCTGGACGACCAGGGCTACTACGATGAGAACAAGAGCTGGGACCGCAAGCCGCGCTCGCTGCTCTCGAAGATCTCGCCCAAGCAGCAGATACCGAGCACCAAGACGCGCAACGGCTACAATGCGCTGCTCAGCTCCACGCCGGAACTGCCGCCCCCGATTCCGCCAAAGGGTCAGTCCGGATTGGGATTGGGCCTCACGCTGGGCTCCGGCAACGGTGGCAAGCTGCTCGACCTGGTTGGCGGCATGGTGCAGCGCAGCCTATCGCGCAGCTCGTCGGAGCACAGCGAGAAATCGCCCAGCATAATGCCCATTTCTGGCGGAGATCTGTGTGCCGGCGGCGTGGATGTGGTGGCCTCTGCTGTGGCGGCCACCTCGGCCACGGTGGTGGCCAGTACGCCGGCGTTGGGCAGTCCCGGTAATGGCGGCGGCTCGGAGCGTTCAGCTGCAGGAATGACCAATCCGGGTGGCGCAGTCAAGCTGGGCGAGCAGGAGATGGGGGCCATCAACGGTGGCAGCGCCATGCCATTGGGAGCTGGATCGGGAGCGGGATCGGGAGCTGGATCGGGAGCGGGCTCTGGAACGGGTGCCAATGCGGCTGTGGTGGCCAACAGCAACGCCAACAACAACAACAACGTCGGCGGCGGCGGTGGCGGCGGCAACAGCAACAACAGCAGCGGCAGCGGCGCCGGCAGCAACAGCAACAGCGGCGAGAAAAAAGTGAAAAAGAGTAAGAGCAAAGAAGGTAAATGTGTTGGGTTTATCCTTCGTTTGATTGTTCCTATATATATATATATATAACCAAATAACCGTATATCCGTATATCCGTATATCCATATGCATATATATAATATATACATATACATGTATATATATAGTATATAGACTCTTGTGGCCTGCCATGTTGTCGGTGTGCATTTGATGTTGTCGTTGTCGTTGTCAGTTGTCGCAAACAACGAAACGCTTCATTTCGAAAGCGTAGCGAACTCAGAGCAAATTCAAAATTCAATCGGTGGATGCGTAAAAATGCGAAATTGTATTGTATAATGTGTAATTTGATAATCCTTTTATCTGCGATCCAATTTTTAATCCGTATTAATCGTATATCAATTTTTTACCTATCATTTCTCTGTTTTCCTTTCGCATATTTATTTGCGTATTTTTGCATGCGTCGTTCGTTCGTTCGTTCAACCAAATCAATAAACCAAACTCTACTCTTCATTTTACTGTGTCTGTGTGTGTGTACCATACTTTGTAAGATAAAGTTCCATTTTGTAATAGTGTCTAAGCTACAACACTAACAATATCACACGAAACAAGGAATGAGGCTGTAATTGTAGAATTTTAACCTTTTAGGGGATATAACTAAACTATTTATAGATCTATTCCGTTTTTACAATAGTGATACAAATTACATCTTATTAATAGTAATAAATCAATATAAAGCAATCACTTTAGAAAAAGTATTCCAAATCGTAAAAGCCAACTTATATTATAATATGATAGATAAAGATCAGTGTTTGTAATAGATTGCTAGCCCACACATGCACCTACACCAATCAACTAACACTCGACATGTACTCTATGACCACCGAGTCCTTGCCAACCGAGTTGCTAATCAAGTCCTTCCTCTTCTCACCAACTGCAGGCGGTGCAGTGCTCATCGAGGGCGTTCTCTTCAGGGCCAAGTACTTGGGCTCCACGCAGCTGGTCTGCGAGGGTCAGCCCACCAAATCGACGCGGATGATGCAGGCGGAGGAGGCCGTCTCCAGGATAAAGGTAAAGTGTCCTTCGTCGTCACCTTCCCATTCCCACCTATTTGTTGTAATGCTCGCCCGACTCGATCGATTGCTTCGATCAGCTGTAGCTGCTTTTGTGCCTGGATCGGTTCTGTGTTTGTAGTGGGTAGAAATCCTGTGATCCCCAAATGAAAATCCAGATCGGAGCTTGCCACAGATCTTGCTAAATATTTCTTTGTTTAACCCTTATGAAATAGAAGAAGAACATTGAATTCGGCATGACAATTACGATTGGTAGTTAAAATTCAACATACCTAAGATTAAGAATTGGAATTTTTGGTGTTTTTGTCAAGTGTCAAGAGTGAAATAAATTCAAGTAAATATTAGATTGTGACAATCGCCTGAATAATTGCTACCCCAGCTGCTCCCTGCACCAATGCTCCCCGAAGCGAAATTATCAGCTATTTTTGATCCCAATGATCTCAGATTTTTGATTTGCCCCAAAACACCACCACCTCCCCCGCCACCCACTAGCCCGCCCAGCAAGCGACCTTGTGCTAAGCTGATTGAAGGACCGAACTTGGGACCCGCAAAAACTAATCGAGAATCGAAAATAGAAACTCATTAACTGTTTACTGTTATATTTTCATGCATCACCTCCTCCACATCAAATGCTCCGCATCCGCGATGACCAACCACGCTAACGAAACCACGTATCGCCATATCAAACAAAAATCAAACCGAATCTATATTCAATAAAAATCCAAAACAATTCGCATTATAGGCGCTGGTAAGTAATGGAAACACTAGAGCGAATACCTCCCGAAATACACCCCCTCCCGAATACACCCCCACCTCTGGTTTGCCTGATTTGCCTTGAATTAAATTGGACCCAACACACTTGGCCCGCTATAATTCTTGTGTTATCCAAACTCAAAGCTTGTCTCCCGGGGATCCCGCCAATTCTCAAGTTCCACAACCGCTGAAGTTATTATCCATAGTTAATAAACATAATCAATCATTTTGCAGGCACCCGACGGCGATGTGCAGCCCAGCACAGAGGTGGACCTGTTCATATCGACGGAGAAGATCATGGTGCTGAACACGGACCTCAAGGAGATCATGATGGATCACGCGCTGCGCACCATCTCCTACATCGCGGACATCGGGGATCTGGTGGTGCTGATGGCCCGTCGTCGCTTCGTGCCCCAGGACATCGATGATGCACCCAAGCCGAATCGCACGCCCAAGATGATCTGTCACGTGTTCGAGAGCGATGAGGCGCAGTTTATTGCCCAGTCGATTGGCCAGGCCTTTCAGGTGGCCTACATGGAGTTCCTCAAGGCGAACGGCATTGAGGATCATCGCTTTGTCAAGGAGATGGACTACCAGGAGGTGCTCAACAGCCAGGAGATCTTCGGCGACGAACTGGAGATCTTCGCCAAGAAGGAGCTGCAAAAGGAGGTGGTAGTGCCCAAGGCCAAGGGCGAGATACTGGGCGTGGTGATCGTGGAAAGCGGCTGGGGCTCCATGCTGCCCACCGTGGTTATTGCGAACCTAATGAGCTCCGGCGCTGCTGCCCGTTGTGGGCAGCTCAACATCGGCGACCAGTTGATCGCCATCAATGGACTGAGCCTTGTGGGTCTGCCGCTCTCCACCTGCCAGACGTACATCAAGAACACCAAGAACCAGACGGTGGTCAAGTTCACGGTGGTGCCCTGTGCCCCAGTCGTCGAGGTGAAGATCAAGCGGCCGGAGACCAAGTACCAGCTGGGATTCAGCGTCCAAAACGGAGTGGTCAGTTGCAACGATAGTCTTCCCAACATTACCTAGTATATCGATCAATTTCCTTGCAGATCTGCAGTCTGTTGCGCGGTGGCATTGCGGAGAGGGGTGGCGTTCGTGTGGGTCACCGCATCATCGAGATAAACAACCAGAGCGTAGTGGCTGTGCCCCACGAGAAGATCGTGAACTTGCTAGCCACTTCAGTGGGAGAGGTACAACATCGCATTGCTGAATATATATCCGATATTAATTCGTACGTTTCAGATACTAATGAAAACGATGCCCACGTCCATGTTCCGCCTGCTCACTGGCCAGGAGAATCCCATATATATTTAAGCCTGCGGGAGAGTAATAAACGGCGATTATTGTTAACTATAAAAGAAAAACAAAAGCAAAAAGAAAAAGAAAAAAGAAAAACACAACCTTACAAGGGTATTACGATATTTAGTATATATACCTATACATATAGAGAAAGAAAGTGAACGTGAAGAGTAAATATATGTGTGTATATGCGTGTGTACCTATATATATACATATATACTAAACATATACTACACACGAGTGTATCGATTTTTTTTGTGAGTAATACTAGACAAAGTTCGATCGGAGGCGAGTTAAGAGCGGCTACTACGACAAATAAGAGGAAGCGATAACTAAAACACACACACACACCACACACCCACACACACACATGGCACGCCTTTTTGCAAAGCTTAGTAATAATAGTTAATATTGTGTGTGTGAGTTTGGGCCGTCGGCCAGGACACGCATATATACATGCATAAATATACACACGAGTATATGAACAGAATGACCTTTTTGCGAAAACGTCCTTAGCTTAGTTGAACGGCGACATTAGTCAGAGAGTGCAGCAGCTATAGTAACAGAACCCCCATATATGCTTACCCATACTTATTGTAAAAACCAAAAATGAAATCCAAAAAAAGCCATGGCAACTCAAAGCAACCCGAACAGGATTCGAATTCAGATTCGGAGGCAGGCAGCTCTTTTGATATAGTATATATAATCCACACGCTATATAGCACCATCCCGAATATATTTATATAAACAAGCAACAAACAAAGACAACAAACAAAAAGCCTAGGACAGATAGGAAATGCATAGAGAAATGGAAATGGAAAGGGAAATGGAAATAAAAGTGGATATTGTAACTGCAGCGTTTCGTTTTCTACTCGCACCCATAGCCGACAATTTTGATAGTTATTTAACGGATATAGCCAGATCGTAATGTACGCCATGTGTAAATTAAGGAGCGCTTTACACCCCCACATATACGACAACAAATATACCCCCCATAGAGGATTTAGTTTAGCAAACACTTACACTCACACTCACTTAGACGCTTCGATTTCAACCATCTTCGTCCAAAAATTGTGCTACTACTCGTTAAACAAGTTGATAGATATAAAAACCAAGGGAATAGAAAGGATAACAGCAGGATTATAAAGAGAGAGGGAGAGGGATAGCCGGGAAAGAAAGAAAGAGATTGAGAGATAGACCCCCGTTATAAGCCATATGAAATAGAAAGAGACGGACTAGCCTGCAATAACGTATATCTGGGCCCGCATTTTAGAGCCACTCGAACGGAAAGAGACGGCAACAGGAACAGAGACAGAGACAGCTATAGAGACAGTCAGACAGCCAGACAGAAAGGGAGAATTGCATTTCTTTGTGTGTATATGTATGTGTAAAATACTCGCTATTTGGCCCCAATCGCAATCGCAATCCACAAGCAACCGGCAGCAGCAGTCACTAAGAGAACTATTATTAACTACGAGTATGATTTACACAATTATATAACTGCACCGGGGCATTTGCTTGATGTTTGTGAATTGATCGACTATTTGGCCTCATTTCCGCTGCTTGGCAAGGGCCACGCCCACGCCCACCAAAAACCAAAAACCGAAAAAACCAAAAAAACCAAATTATTATACAAAACAAAAAGTATAAAACACATAAAAACTGCTTCAGCAAAACCAAAGAGATGAAGGGAAACCGAAACAAATGCATACAACAACTAATATTTAATGAATTGTTTTTTTTTTTTTGGTGTACATTATTTATATGGAATGTGAAACTGCATTACAAATTTAATGAATATATATTAAATATTTATTAAAACGGGCTAATTGCATAGAAATTATATAAGATCGATCATAGCGATGATTATTTGTAAAGGCGAACTAAACCCAAAAAAAAAGCAACCGAAAACAAAATGGATAAATAAAAGAATATATAATCACATGCGTAACAAAAATATAAAACCAAAAATTGAGCATAATAAACAGAAAATGAGAAAAAAAACACCTTCGTTTTATTTTTGCTAGAATTTCAGGAAATGTTGTGGAATTAAATAATGCTAGGACATTACAACCACCCCCTGGTGCGTTTCGTCACTACGTTGACTGCTACTTACATATGTAAACTTACTTTGAGCAAGTAATCCAAGACAATATGATTCCCATTAATAGAGCTTTTACCTTTCGGTTACTGTGTTTGGAAATAATGTTTATTGACGAATACTTTTACTTGCATTGTTTCATTTGCTTACTTTGTATCATTTTATACATGCAATTGTAAGAAATTGTTTCCCAACTTCTTGTTCAAGTTTATTCTTCCGGTTTTTGGCTATGGCAATGTGTGTATATCTATATGTATATGCATCTATATATATATACATATATATATATATATATATTCGTGTATATAAGTAATATGTTCACGGTCATTTAATCAGTACACACAACAATAAAAATTGGATTTCATATGGCGAACAAGTTTCACATCAAATTTCCATCTTACTCGTACTCTCATTTTTATTTGCGTGTGTGGTAATGTGCACTTTCCCAAAAAAAAAATGTCGGCGGCATTTCCGCTGCATTCATTTCCGCCATCCAATTTTTTTTTTATGCAACTCTGCTTGCTTTCAAACTTTTAATGACGCTTTTCGATCGCGTTTAATAGTTCCAATTTCTGGAGATAGAGACATTATCTTTTGGTTGTATTAAAGTTCTGAAGAAGCTTGCATTAAAATTTATCTAAGTTCGTTCGATCCGAACCCACTTAAGTCCTATTGGTTATTATATGAACTTTTCTCCAATATTCTGGATCTTCTACATCGTTTTTATACATTTTTCGCTTAGTTTCTTTTTAAGTTTGCGGGGAACGTGACTGGAGAAACATTTTTATTTTTGCAGTTAGATGTTTACAACTGTTACTCAGCTCAAGGGCCTGTAATAATTTAGCTAATTTCGTTAATTTTGCTTTGATAATAATCTCTTTTTTTAGATTTAGAAGATGTCAACAAAAAAGATGCAAAATGTCGATTCCAAAATATATATGTGTATATATGTCTTTATATTATTGTGAGTATATCTACTACGTTTTTTTTTTGGGCTTGGGGCTTTTTTTTTGTTGGATAAATTTGAACTATTCAAAATAAATGCGACAAAAATTTAATTTAGTTTACAATTCAAAATTTGTTTTTCACATAGATCATATAATTGTTTGTGTGTTTTTCGTTTTCAGCAAATGTTGCGCATATGTTTTGGGTTCAATTTCTTATCGAGTGAATTGGGGGATTTGGGGCGTGTAAATATTTGAACTATATTATATATGTAAAAAATCTCATCGTTTGTGTTTTTGTACTTGTTAGAAAATCACGCAGATATGCTGAAATTATCCAACCGAGTCCGAATCCGAATCAATCAATCAATCAATCTAACCGAAATCCCATCTGAACCAAAGTAATGCCCTTTACAAAGCCACCCAATATCATCATCCGTGTCAGTGTCCTTTCTCAGTGTTCCTCCGTCATTCCACTCCCACATCGCAATGATCCTTAATTTCTCCGTCCTTATCCATACATCCATATATCCATATATATCCTGCCTCTGGTGCCCTTCGCCTAAGCCTAATCCTATATTTGTTATCGTACATCGAACTTATGTGTCTCCTAACGCTATTATAACTACCGAATTCGTTATGTAGATATAGATGGAAAGCTTTATGAGTAGATAGATACGTAGGGGGTGTTAGAGGGGAAACTATAGAAACATAAACGAATGTTTGTATAAATTGCACATAATTCGACTTAGCACTAAATAGCTACGACTTACGAACACATGTTAAATGTGTGCCGAGTTGGGATTTCTTAGATAAAATGTTTTATTAGTTAGATACTCCTCGCCTGTCGAGTGTGTGTGTGGGTGTGTGTGTGTGTATGTGTGGGAGAGGAGGATATATTCATATATATATTTATATAATTTACAATTCTTACTAGGGTTCCACATATATACGCACATGTATTTGTATTTGCAATTGGCACATCATTTCTAAAGAGTCAATCAAATCAAAATACTTGATGTTCACTTGCTCATTCGTTCTCTTATTCGTTTACGAGTGTTTATTATTAATTTGTTTGTCTATATGTTGTTGTATTGCACAAGACGCAGCCCGAAAAAAGCTGAAATAAATAAATGAAATGTGGTAACCAAAAATCCAAACGAAATAAAAGCAACGAAAGTTAGTTAACTAAACCATTTACTAAACATTTATTTGAAATCAAGTAGTTGTGGTGCACACGAGGCAAAGACAAATGAAACCAACTCAAAAGTTCAAAAGTTAAACTCGCCTAGATCTAATTGCATTTGTTGAATTGGGTAATGGTAATAATAGTAAGTGTAGGACAAAAAAAGTAATTGCTTGGGCTTAAATTAAAACTATACAGCTAAGTTAGCGTTACTTTCTGCTTCTCAGACGCTTCTGTTGCGCAACTTAACTAATCCAATCGGTAATTATACGTGTAATGATAATTGTAAAATGAATAGAAAACATAGTCTTACTAACTAATTCAATAGTATAGGTGTAGGTGAACAAAATTCAATTCGTCGCTCGTCTTGACCGGCGCGTTTCGAAACACATTCTTGGTGATAAAGTATATATTAAAAAAAAATAGGTGAAAAACGATTTTCTATTAAGGCAAATTAGGTTAAAGCGCCACATCGCAGTCGCAGGTGCAGATTTTCATTCAGCCCGCCGTCGGTTGTTAAAGTTAAACATAACATAAAGCTGCCAAAGCCAGGTGTGTGTGTGTGATCCTGTGTGTGTGTGTGTTATTAGATTTGATTTGGTGTGTCTAAAATAATATTTACTTTTAGTTTACCAAAATTTGTCACCGCTTTGGCTTACAAATCATTCAGCATAGTCTGTGTTCAGTGTGTATACGTTTTACATTTAGTTCTATATTGAACATTTACATTTACAATTACATTTCCATTATAAGAATTCCTCCTTTTTCATACTTTTCTATTTCACGCGTTCACGCTACTTGCTTACGATTCAAATTGTGAATTGCACAACATAGCGTTCGCCTGGGATGCACACAAAAAATTTCACTAAATTTAATTTACAAAACATTAAAGGATTTCGCCTCCAGAAGCTGGTTCATGCACTTCATTTGCTCCCAACGCAATATTGGCTTGCACCGAAGTGGGTGTGTTTTAGGGTCTTAAAATTAATTTAACAGCTTATCGATTTTCCGGGCGCTCCCATTCTCATTTTCATGCCTCATCGTGGAGGTGGGGGGGTTAGCCAAACGAGCGGGTGTTCGAACAGAAGAATTGGTGTTGTTATGCACTAACTCTAGATTAATTTAAGCTTTAGTTGTGGTTCTAGTTTCTTTCGTTTGCCCATCATCTCTGCTTCTACTGGTCCTGCATCATCTTCATCTCCATCTTCATCTTTTGTCTGCTCTTCGTTCTTTGTTGCTGCTGCGTAAACTAGTAAATGCTACAAAATAGGATAAGGTCAGCGGGGCTGGTGGTTGCTCTAGCTGATGGTGCCGCTGCCTTTAGGCCGCCGTATCCACCTCCTCCACAATGTGGTTCGGGGACACTTCGCTGGGTGGTGCGGCTGTTGGTGCTGGTGCTGCCGTTGCTGCTGCTGCAGGTGCCGTTGAAGTATTGCCGTTAGCATTGGTGTTGCTGCTGCTGCTGCCAGTGATGCTGTTCGCGGGTACAGCCTTCCCCGTCTGGACGGGCACAGCGGCTGGTTGCAGGGGCGTAGCCACCAGGGCGCTCACGGCACTGTACTGTGCGGCCGCGCCCATTGAAACAGCGGCTGGTCCGCCGGCGGCGGTTGAGGAGAGGCTATCGGCCGCGGAGGCGGAGGCGGGCGTGGCATAGGGACCACTTTTCAGTTTGCGCGCCTCCCGCTTCTGCTTGTGCTGCTGCATCACCAAGCGCAGCTGGTCCATTTTCGAGCGGGTCTTCATGTTGGCCAGCTCCACGGTGCACTTCTGGCACGTGTGCTCCCGCTCCCGCTCGCCCTGTCCATCATCGCGGCGGTAGCGACATGTGCAACCATTGGCTTGACTGGCCATCGAGCTGGGTGCCTCAGCCGCCTGGCAGCAACTGTGCGACGAGGACTTGGAGCTGGCGGAAGCCTTGGAGGCGGCGGAAGAGGAGTGGTAGCTCGGGCAGTCGCGGAATGAGCAGCTAGCTCCGCTGCCTGAGGCCAAAGTCGCCGACTGCTGCTGCTGCTGCTGGGCGCGGCTGTTGCACTTGGCGCAGTTGTGGTGCTTGGAGGAGTACTGCAAAGAAAGCGGCTGATGAGCATCACTAAACAGTGTATACTGGATTAGCTTACCATTTTGCTGCGCGATCCGTGATGCATCCCGCTGCTAGAGGAAGAAGTCGAGGAGGATCCGCTGCTGCCGGATCCCGAACTAAATCCAGAAACCGATCCAGTGGTCGGCGCCTCGAAGCTAATGCGGGCACCACGTCCGTACTGCGGTGTGGCACTCAACAGATCGTTGAGAATATGGATGACCGTCGAGATGTCGCGTTTGGGGCGTCCAAAGCGATCCTGCAGTGCCGGATTGAGAGTGCCCGAGAAGGTGCCAGAGTAGATGCCCTTGCCGTGGTTCTTCATTGACTCGATCACGGCTCCCGATCCACCCTTGCGCGGTGCTTCCTCGCCACTGGCGGCTCCGCTCGTGGTGGCACCGCTGCTTGAGCTGCGACCGCTGCTGACCACGCCGGCGCCGGACAGATCGATCTTGTTGGTGAACACCTCCTTGGAGAGTTTGCGCAGTGTCTGGGTAAGATTTCGCGATGCCTCAGCGAGAGTCCTGGTATCCGACACACCCAGCAGCGCGTCATCGGGCTCTGTGGTTGTGGTGCTGGTGCTGGTGGTTGCGGGCAGTGCCACCGTTGCCGCTGCTGTTGCGGTTGTGGCTGCTGCTCCTACCGCTCCTGCAGCCATGCCCTGCTCCAGCTTGCGACGCTTCGAGGGGGACGAGGAGGAGGATGACGGCGTCGAGGAAGACGATGATGAGCTTGTGGCAAAGGCGGCTGCGTTCACCGATGACTGGTTGCCGGCGCAGGCGTGATTGAAAAAGTGGCTGCTGCTACTGCTGCCGCTGCTGTTGCTGCTGCTGTTGCTGCTGCTGTGACCATTTCCATGTCCGTGACCGTGGCCATGCCCGTGGTAGTGACGATGTTTGGTCCTAGTGATGCGATTGTTCCCCGTCTTGTGCAGCATCGAATTGCCGGAGAAGGTGACTCTGGTGCCCGCAACAGTCGAGCGAGCGGCAAAGCCGGCATTCGCTCCACTGCAACTCGATTCGGGACACTTGCTTGGCGAGCTGGTTGATCCGGATCTGGCCAGTGGAGCGGGCGCCACCAAAGAGGCCACCGGCGGCGCCACTGACGGTGTGGGTAGGCGCGTGCACAAGCACGAGGTCAGCTTGGCGGCTATCGGATCCTGCTGACAGCCGCCGGTGGCGCAGGCTCCACCAGAAGAGGACGAGGACGAGGATGAGGCTGAGCTGGAGGCGGCAGAGCTGCAGATGCAACTGGAGCTGGAGCTGGAGCCGGAACTGGAACTGGAACTTGTGGCAGCCGTCGTGGGCAGGGGAATGTTTTTGATAGTCGTCATCTTGATGGGACTGGACACGAGATTCGACAGCGACTTGATGGGCGACTGCTCTAGCACAGGCTTCGCGGGACTCGAGCCGGATCCACCATTGGCCACAGGACGAGCACTGGCGCCCGCATCCTTCAGGGCGAAACTGTTCACGATATTCTGAATGCCGCCCTTAATCAGCAGCTTGGTGAGATCGGGCCCGTTTAGCGTGGACGAGCTCTGCGTCTGACCAGTGCCAGTGGCTGGAGCAGAGCCAGATGCTCCCGAGGAGCTGGGCAAGTCGCCGTACATCTTGCGCAGCGAGGACATCCCACCACCGCTGCCCGCAGCCACTGCCGAAGCGTTGTGATGATGATGGTGATGGTGGTGGTGATGATGGTGATGATGGCCATGCCCGTGCCCGTGTCCGTGCCCGTGTCCGTGCCCGTGTCCGTGGCTGTGACCATGTCCGTGACTAACGCCGTGCCAGTTCGCAGCGTGCAGACTCGGATGCTGGTGGCTGTGCACGTGGCCATGTCCGATCCTTCCACTCGATCGCTGGCCAGAGGAGCGGGTTCTCGATGAAGACGAAGAGGATGACGATGAGTTTGAGGTTGAGGATGAGGAAGTGGCTCCAGTGCTGCCGTTTCCTCCGGCCGCCGACGAGGACGACGACGAGGATGTGGAGTGGGAGTTGGAGTTGGAGCTGGAACAGCCAGTGCCAGCTGGCATTACAGGCACCGTTGATGTTGTGGTGGCCGCTGTGTTGGTGCTCGCACCACTTGAGCCACCACTGGCGACGGGAGCCACTGCGGCGGCAGCACCGCCCGCCGGATTAACCGTGCTCAGCTGCAGCTGGATGAGCATCATGTGGTCGCCGAGGCGCATGCTCAAGTTCAGCGGAGTCTTGCCGCTGAGAAAATCATTAACCTGTGCGTCGTTTAGCGATTCCAGCGCTTGCATAACCGTGTTCTCCGGACGTTGAGCCTGTGAAAAGATAGATGATGACTGGATTAGTAAAGGATTTTATTCGGCATTAAATCGATTAAATCGAATAAATCGAATCTAATCGAATAACCAGCTACTGGTTCAGTGTGGATTAAAGATTTCTAATGTGTTTATAATACGTAACTATGTGTATTTAAGTCGCACACACAACAAAGCCCGCATTCCAATCAGATGAGAGTAGGAGCTCGTCATTCCCTTTCCTTTATCCATATCGAGGTAGACCAACTATTCACAAACCCCCTTTTTTCAGAACGTAGCGTTTCTGGCTGTGATTGCTATTCTACGTGATTCAATGCGACGCCTTTGTGCTCCGCTCAAATATTTGCAAAAAGTGTAAATAACCAGGCGTGGCAGTCGACGCCTCCAGTTGCGTTACAGAATGAAAAAAAAATAATTAGTGTTTGGAAAAAGGGTTTTCCGAGAGTCAACTACTAAACTCAACGAAAAGTAATTGTGCAAAATTAAGAGCAGCAAACAAAAGGCAGTAAATACATATACATATATATATACTATATATATATATGGGAATATACTGTAAGACTCGGTTCCAAGTTTGATTTTTGTTTTTAGAGGTCTGGGTCTGGGTTAATTAATCATTTCCATTGCATATGCACGTACAGCTGCGGTCAAGCCACTAGTTCGTGGAAATGTGTTATTCAAATTGAAAACTTTTCCAACTTACGTGCCATCATAACTAAAGTTTGAAATGCTATTAAATGCATCATGAAGAATTAGGATGCAAGTAGCATCTCTTGCTCTATTTTGCTGGCCACCGCTGTTTGTGGCCAGCAACTGAGTGAGCACATGTGCGAATGGGCGGGGAAGGGGAGTGGAGCGGAGGGGGGGATGGTGCAGGGGGTCATGTTTTAATTTTTATTGACTCTGCTGCTCCGCTGCTCTGACACAGTGACCCAATAATATTCAAATGAAGTCAACGACAAAAGCGCCGCTTCAGCTTCAGTTTCAGTTTCAGCTGGTAGCCGTGTGTTAAATAAACTGAACTCTGGATGAGATGGATGGATGGATACCAACGAGATGATCATGATGACGATGGCGATGGCGATGCGGATGGCGCTGCCTACTTTCCCTTTGCCATTTGACGCAGCGTGAACTTATGCAACCTCGCCAATTTTCCCTCCCAAAAAACCGAAAAAACTAAAACCAAAAAACAAAAAAACCAACAAAACTAAAACCCTAGCCTAGCAACCGATCCAAAAAGTGCCTAAAAGAAATGGAGGCAAACGAATACTTGGAGTCGAGCCTATTTGTTGACGTGGTTGGCTTGTTACTCATGGCTCATGATGTTGCTGCTTTCGAGTTGAGTCGAGTCGAGTCGAGTCGAGTTGAATTGAGTTGGGTTGAGTTAAGTGTACCAAGGTCAACTGACGTCGCACGCAGCTTACGTCACCAGTCGCAGCGAAATCGAAATTTTCAAAAATTTAACCCAAGAGCAACACCAAAAAGCAGCAGCGGCAGCAACAACAACAAAAGCGCAACAAAGGCAGTCAATGCTGTAATTTATTAACTTTGTGCAAATTGACTCTTTTTTTTCTTCTTTTTCTGTTGTTGAATTTTTTCTTTGGCTGCCGGGGAAAACGTTTTTTTGGTCAACCGGTTTTCGGTGGCTTGCAGCCCAACACTAACTAATACATCATAATCGAAGCCCTAAAATTTGCATCGCATAAAAAATCAAAGGGTTTTTTTTTTAAAACATATAGCTGATTTATATTTAGAAACCATTTAATTTTTCATCCATTCATAAAAAAATTGTGTTTCATATCAACTTGATATCGGTTCTTATTATCTATTATTATGCAAAGTGTGATTAGGAATTTTAACAATTTCTTGTAGAAACTTTCTATTTTATATCTTCATACTATGTACATTTGTAGTTTGCTGCAGTGTAGAAAACAAATTCATCTTAAATAAACTACCTTTTAAAAAAGGTTTCTCAGCTTGAAAATTGAATATGAACGTTTTTCACAGCAACCTTTTCATCTTTTTTTTTTGTTTTTTTTTTTTACAAGCGGGAGCAATGCGCACTTGAAAAAACCAAGTACTTACTATACAAAGAAAACAACAATATTTGAACATTTTGGGGACAAAGCAATTTTTTGCGTTAGTTTTGCGCTGGCTATCTTTGCATGAGTGTATGTGTGTTGTGTTTGTGTGTGTGTGTGCTTGTTTGCTGACCATGAAATTATTTTTATTGCGTAGCGTTTTCAATGGAAGTTTCGCATGTGAGTGGACCGCTCCCCACCGCCCCCACCACTCCCCCCTCACCGCCATCTCAGCGGGGCAGCGGGAAAACACTTGACAATGTGTAACAAATTAAATTGGCCAAACTGCGCGGCGCTCGGCGCTTTGATAAGCAGGCAGATAGGCACATATGTGTGTACCTACGCAAGGGTACTAGTTTTTATTGCAGTGTAGTGGCAGTGGCGGGCGGGAAGCAGAGACAAAGAAAGAGCCCGGCGCCAGGCGATGACGCCCTATTTGCTATTTGCTGCTATTTGCCATTTGCCTCCATTATCTGGACCTGACCACGTAACCCGTTTTATGACTCTGGCCAATTGGCTGCATTGGCTTTAAAATTGAGCTATCGAAAGGCAGTGATACAATGGCCAATTGTCGCGCTTTTGTTTCAGCTTAGCAGCATGCGCATGTGTCTTCCATATGTGCAATCCCACATAGTTTCTCCTTTGTTTGGTTAAAGGGCTTTCCCCCCCTGCCCCCCCTTGGCACATTGTTATCAAACAGCACTATAGTTGTAATCAAGGTTTTCACTGTAAAACAACAACTCAAGGGGCGCCAAGTGCAAATATTTCTTTAGTGAGCAGATTAGAGCAGATTGCAATAAAGAAATCCGCTGAACAACAACAACAACGACGGCAGGTGATTTCCTTAGCCAATTATTACTCATGCCCACTGGCAATTAAAGCGAAACTAATAATACCCACTTGTAAATGGCAAAAAAGCAGCTCTGGAATTGCCAATCGATTCACAGAAATGATAAATATAAATGAGTATGCACATATAAATAAATATTATATCTCCGTGCGATATGTGGGGAAAAGGTAAGTCGGTAAGTGAGTAAATCACTTTTGGAATGTTATCAATGGAATTTTGCACTTTTATTCAATCTCAATGAACAGATTTCTTTTTTAAAGATACATACATGCATACAGATACAGATACAGATACATATCAGTCACTTCCGTTTCACTTTTAACAGCGCTGTTAGCCGCCCTGTTATCCGCAAAAGAAGATAAACCGGATTCACGGAAATCAAGTGACTAAACTGAAGTTCTTGTATTTCCGCTCACTCCGTTAAGTTATGAACAAGAATGCACTGCACTGAAATGCACCACTTGTTGACACATCGCGATCTTCCAGTGGACGATAACTGGGATGAGGAAAGACGGCAAGGCGAGTAAGGTGGGTTGGGTAGGTATGTAATCTCAATGCTGGACGGGATGAAGATGTTGCGGATTGAAGATGTTGCGGACTGAAGATGTTGCTGATTGAAGATAATGCGGATTGAAGATGTTGCGGATTGAAGATGTTGCGGATTGAAGATATTGGGGATTGATGATGTTGTTGGATTGAAGATGCCGGAGCAGATGATAAAGACGTTTGGTGGTACCGGTGGTATTGTATTGAACGAAGCACACAGGTTGATGCGATGACACTTAATGACGGCAATTAATGATGATGTTGTTGTTGTTCTTGTTGAAATTCAGATAAAGAATTATTATTGGTTTCATACTCAACAATGAACGTATGGGAGTATCCATCCGTCTGTTAACTGTTGTGATTTATTACATTTGTACTTAATCTCCGCCAAAAGAAGTTCAGATCTTGCCGCTCCATAACGAGTTATGCGCCATGACGCCACTCTTCATGATGATCTTCATGATACGAGAACACCGATAAATGGCAAAGTCTCGACAATGAGGCATCCAATCCAACATTACCGATGGCAGATAGCACTGCAAATTCCACAGAGTCAAGTGTGTTGCGAGATAAGTTCTCCGAATTCATTGAAGAAAGGCAGATAGACTGAGATAGGATTGGATTGGATGGGATGGGGTTGGGTTGGTTGGGCAAAGTTCCGCAGACAAAGACGAATAGAACTGGTTAATAACCTGCAGCATGGCTTCTTTGGCATCTGTTGCTCATTCTTGAGCACTTCCACTGCCGCTTTCCGCTTCTTTCTCTTCTTTCTCTTCTGGCCATATTCTGTTCTGTTCTTTTCTTTTTTGGCATATTGGTTTGTTTTTCTGCTTTTTTTCTGTTTTTTTTTCTTCTGTTTTCTTTTCTTTTGGTGGCCAAACATACAAAGGACGCATAAATTCCAGTGGTCACACCCAATGCACTGGGCAACCGACCAACCAACCAACCCAACAACCAAGCAGCAGTTCATATTGTTGTCATCATTTTGGCTGGCTGTGTTCTTCTCCTGATATATAACCATATCATTTTTTGGCTTTTTATGAGCTCTCGCATCTTTGTGTTACTTTGTCTGCTGCTGCTTCTTCTTCTGCCTCTTCTACTTGTCGTCCCCCATTACCATCACCATCATCATCAGCACCATCATCATCATCATCATTACCATCCTTCGATGCCGCAGCCTCCACAACCCGTCGTGTTATCATCGCTCGCCCTTTGTTTGCCGCTCGCTTTTGTCTTTTGGCTCGTTGTTATGCGACGCCGACGACTTGCAATTAAAATCATTTTCATAAATCTATGCAGCCTTCACTACCACCAGCCACCCACTCACATCCCCTCCTTCTTTTCACCCGCTGCGCAGCTGATGGTCAGCAACGGCAGAGAATTGCCAAAAAGAAGTCCCGAGTCCGAAAAATAAAAAAAAGCAGCAGCAAATGCAATTAATTTGACAGGAAAACGCCAGCGCATCAGTTAAGCGACATAAATAATAAAACGAATCGAATCGCAATGAAACGAAACGAAACGAAACCACTCGGGATGAGTCGCTCTCTGGTGGGTGTTTCTGTCTTTTTTCTGTTTTTTCTGTTACTTTCTGTTTTCTGGGGGATGGGAGGTTGCTGGGGGAATCCCCTCGGATTTCTCCTTCTCTGCCACAGTCGGTCATGGTGCACGGTGGAACTGACAACGCCCACCCACTTGACTGTCACTGCTGCCAGTGCCTGCGTTCCATACAGTATAGTATATATTGTGCCATACTATGCAGCATACAGTATACATGGCATACGACGGACAGCAAGTGACACATTTTTAATCAACTCGACTGTTTGCTACATTGCATTTCTAGTCATAATGCAAAAAGAAAACTATCAAATATGTGTTTTTTTATATTATTAAAGCATTAAACCTATATAAATCAATAATAGAGCAGAGTAATTTAGAGTTTAATAGCATACTGCAAAATGATAACAGCTTCAACATCCAACACATTCTTAACCAATACTACTGGGGCTCATGCGTTTTTCTCTGTGCATTTTCTGCAGATGACTTTTGTTTGTTGTTGACTTCAACGATTTCTCTTGGCAACGAAATCGAAAATAATGACAAAAACCACAAAAGGTGGCCCCCAGGGTGCAGAAAACATGCGAAGAATAAAGGAATGACACAAACCTGCGGCGATTATGATTGAGCTGTCGAAAAAACAGTTTGCAAGGTGCTCCACACTCCACTGCGATTATCATTAAAGTATTACTGCAAATCTACACTATTGCTGCGTATTTTTGGAAATAATAATACAGCTTGTTGGCGAACTCTCAAAACATTTGCCAGCATGTGAGTGCCATTCGGAGCCAACTATGAAAATCGAAAGTGTCGCCGATTCCACCCATCTACTCATCCACTCATCTCTCCATCCGGAGACATATAGACTTTAGATATATACATACAAGTATTCCCCATATGACCGCTTGCTGTCGAGTTTATACATATTGCTATAATAAACTTTACAGAATATTATTACTGCTAATAGCAGCTGAGTTTTTGGCTGTCTGCGATGTGTCAAGATAAAATTGGAGCAATATGCAAATGTCGCGGCAGACAAATGGGTATAAATATATATTTAAATCTATATATATATATATATATACATATACATTTAGGCTGTGTGCAGTCTCGATGCCAGCTAATTGGCACATAACTTTGCATTATTCTTGCTTAGATGGGATTGAGGGTTAAGACTCAGAGAGATACATACATATGTACACGGATGACTTTGGTGACCCACAGCGGCAAGATCGGTCACCTTGCTGGCTTACTCACTCGGCCATTCGGCCATTTGGCAATTCGGCAATTCGGTGTGTGGTGTGTGGTGTCAATAAATCGAGAGATGTCTCCATCAAATCAACCTGTCACTTGTTAACACACATTTAACCCAGCGCGTGGGCTGAAGGGGGGAGTATCCAACAGGGGGTACAACAACACCTGTCCAGGTTGACAAGCACTCGCCACCGAATTGCAATGTTTCGGTTCACTTTGCCCCTTGCTTGCGGCTACTCTGTGCTGCTAATTAGGAGGCAATGGCATGAGGTGGCACAAAATAAAAAACAAAATAAAAAAAAGGAAAAGGTGAAATAAAATACAATACTGAAGCATCGTGAGTCAGAAAGTTGAGAGATATAGATTCTGGACAGCGAAAACGCAGAGGGGCATAGAATGGGAACACAATGCTCCTTCAGGCAGGCACTCCTTTCACATAATAAAACACAAACTTCCAGCGCAGAGAAAAAGAAAAAATTAATCCGCACTTGAGAATGGAGTTTAATAATTAAAGTTCCTAAATGAATATAGTAGTTATTAGATAGATAGTTATTATAACTAGAAATTTGCATGATAAAAGAGGTTTCGAGAAACTTAATACTTGAGTCAGTGAAACACTTGGTTGACTTTAGTTTTTCTCTCAGTGTTTGGTGTTCACACCTTTCCGGAGTTCTGGCAATCGGCATACCGACCCCTCTAATTGCAGTTCTTTCATCCCGCGCAGTGTTATTTATTTCGTAAATTTGCACGACAAACAACAAAAGCCATTGCCAAAAACAAAAACCAAAATAAATTTAACAAAACAACAGAAAAAAAAGAAAAAAAAATTGTTGAAATGCAAAAGAGACGCAAATTGTTAATTGGCTATTTAAACATTTTATTTCACTTCGTACATTGCAATTTCATTTTGTTTTGTAAATAATTTTTAATCAGCATTCTTTATTGACTTATTTCACCAAGTGAGACAAAGAAAGACTCGAGTTTTAATTTCGGCTTTCTTGGAAGCATTCTGTTCTATTTGCTTTAAATGTTTCAAAAAGATGTGCAGCATTATTAGGGCCATAAAAATGTATTTATTTACATCATTTTCTGGCAAGAGAACGGCATATTTTTAATACTAAAGTGTGTTGTTTTAAAACTTATATGAAAAAAGTATAGAGTTATGAATCAAAATAAAAGAATGTTCGAATATAAGTGAACGTAAATTTAGGTGTTGTGCTTTGCGATCGTCTTTTTGGCATTTTTATGGATTTCTCGAGCACGCCAAAATATTTCTTTGTTCACAGCACACAAAATTGCATGAACTTTTATAACTTTTATAAGCGCGTGTGTTTTGAATGCAATGCGAAATGCAATAAATATGGCCAACAAATGTCCGTCAAAGTTGTACACGAAGTGCATAAAAAAGGGACTTTTAAACATTTCAAACGACTCAGAGATAAATGTTATTCGAAAAATAAAGGAAATAACCCATTTTGTAATCCACTTATAGAGGGAAATATTTGTACTTAGTCGCTATGTAGTTTTTCATCTACATTTTCGAGTGCCAAACTTGCTTGTAACTTTTTCTCGCACCCAAGTGACAAAATTTGAGTCCAGACTTTAACCAGTTTACAAGTTATCTCTGTCGTCATCTTCATACCTATTCCATATGCGCAACTTGAACCAATTTCATGTGAAAAGCCATTGAGACAATGGGAAACACGACACAAAATGCACAAATGTTATTAAATAAGAAAACATAATGGACTTCCAGTGCAGACGACAGATAGAGAACGAGAGATTGAAATAGAGCAACTAAGCTAATGCTTATATAAACGTTATGTGGCACTGTTGGCCAGATTGAGGTGAGACAGCTGCTTGCCCCACCTGACGAATTGGTGTCACCCCAAAGCGGAAAGGCAGATTAACCAAGCAGAAGTACTACCGAAGCTTCAAGTGATATAATTCAATAATAATCGAACAATAAAATTATAAAATTCACATTTATTTTATACACATTAACCAATTTTAAAACCATTTGACTGAAATCAAAGCTCTGTGCATTGTGTCCAAGTTTCAAGCATTCAATTTAATAAAGTTAGTGAGTGCATTGACAATGTTGCAAATGGTGGACAAGCAGCAGCAACCTGTTGCTGCGGCAGCATGTTGCAATGCCCACAGCGGTGTCACGCGCGGGATTTGCAAACAAAGAGATTGGTAATACCGTGCGGAGAGCAGCCTGAACCAGGTTAAGAAAAAAAAAAAAAAAGAAGAAGAAGTAATCCCGGCTCATAACTCAAACGGTAAACAGTAAATCAAACGGAGGCAGAGCCGCAAAAAGAGCATGACATCAAAAGTAAAAAAAGATAGTATGGAAAGACAACAGTAAAAGCAGAGAGACGAGAACTAATTTACCAATATTCCGCCTAAAACTGGCTGAGATAACGATCTTCTCTCACAAATCTCATTATGTAACAAGTATGTACTGTAATAAACACTTCCAATGGGAAGTCACTTCCAATACAAGTCTAATTAAAGTGTGTTAACAACTATTTTTCTACCCCGCAGTGTCGGCAGTTCCAATCCCTTTGTTAAGTTAAATACCAACGCGGCAGCGCATACGAATGCAAACTTGACCTTTAGATTGCGCTGGCGTTTAAATTCAAATTGGCTAAAACTTTCTCATTAAAAACACGCACTGTACATTGACCGACAAAACAAAAACGAAAAACCAAAACCGAAACCGAAAAATACGAAAATAATGAAACCAAAACCTTCAAAACACAAACACAATGAGCAAAAGCCAGGAGGCGGACGACGGAGAGAGCTGAAAAGCTGAGCAAATTCGGTGAAAGAAACAAAATGATTGTCATGCCGATCGTCAAGCGATCGTCAACTCCAACTTCAATCGACTGCAAAGCAAAAGGCTTCGCATAAATTGAAGGTAAAATAAGGCGAAACAGGGGGGGTATATGCTTTTCAATAAGCCCCGTATGCACGAGTTGAAAATTGAAATTTGTGTCCTTAAGGAACATCTCTCTTACATGTGTCTCAAATAATAAAAGTACAGTGAGACCCCCTTAGAGTGCAAACCGCCGTGCAAGGCACTCGAAGTGGGCTAAACCAGTTAGACGTCTGTGTGTGTGTGTAATAAAATAAATATGTAAATAAATTTAAATTCATTAATGTCAAACAACTTTGGCAACCGACAAATGACGTTCAGCGTTCGGCGAGGCAACAAGAAAACGATGAACAATAATCAACAGAATTCGAATGAGAAACGGAATTAGTCGAATTAGTCACAGTCACTTTGGCTGGGGGCTTCGAAATGATTAAAATTCCTCAGGTAAATAATATCTAATCTTCCCATATTCATTATTCATTTTCGAATTGAATCGAATAAGAGTGCGGTTAGAAAAGAGAGTGTATCGAAAAGCGGACTTGATTCGGGCTTCCAATTGGGGTCAGGGTTACAGACTTGACTTTTAAATTGACACTTCGATTAACTCGATTCCGATTCCAATTCCGATTCCGAATCGTGTTTAAGCTGTACTTTCTCCTAACTCAGGGAATTTACAAAATATTTCTTAAAATATTTATTTTTTTAAAACGAATCAGTTGGCCAAATTACTAGCTTTAAATATTTTTACAAAAAATAGGCAACCATTTGAAGAGTGGTCATAAAATTACACTTATATCCAGTTGTTCGATTATTCGATTTTCACTTATTGAGTAGTTGCTTTATGGGATGCGGTCGACTTACCAATAAACCAGTTTCCACGTTTGGTATCAAAATGATTTTGGACCCGTCCATCAAGTTGTGATCTCTGAGCGTGCCATCCTGCAGTTCCCTGCAAATGAGAAAAGTAATCGTGTCCATTAGAAGGGTTCTACCAACATGATCATCATACCAATAAACAATATAGGAACAGTGAACAGTATCATCTAAACAGCCGAAAGCTATAAGCGCACAATAAAAAGATCGTCTTTAAAAAGCCAAAAAATTTGAAATTAAATGAGTTGAGAAGATAAAAAAGAGCGGAAAAAAGCTGACGATTCAAGCTTATTCAAATAACAAAAGGCGTGCGCCGCGCTTTTTTCTCCATTATTAATGTTGGTTTTAACTTTTCTCGACTCATCGCCTTACAGTACAGTACACACACAAGCTAACGTACAACAGTAACAATTGGGATAATATCGGCTTCTTAATGGATAATATAATTAATTTGGCATTTGCTTGGTTTGCGTTTTATCAGCTCAATTCTCCGTTTATTCCCCCAAACGAAAGCGTTTCAAAAATAAAATACAACAAAAATATTAAACAAAATACATAAAATAAGAGGGATATTTCCAAAATGAAAGGGGTTGGGTTGGGGTTTTTTTTGAAGGCGTTGATTTGCTGCTGTCAGCACTTTTGCATGCGTAATTACGCCTTTTTGCGACATTCGAGTCAAGTCTTTCGGCGAATCAGCAAAAGATTTGAGTGTAATATCGAATAAGCAAATAAACACAATTCCAATTTGAAATTTTCACGATTATTAGAACAATTAATCTGCATGTGCGCGTATTAGATCTATAAGATTCATTGTGATTATATTATGATAAGCTATCGATATACATAATTACCATAATTACTTATATATCAGTAATTACATATTCTTATACCCAAAATATATTCTTAATACCCGAAAATCAGAATGCTATAGTCGCATTCCTTGTACCCCATTTTCTTGTACAATCTACACTTTTGCTAAATGCGAATTTAAAGGCACACAGGTAAGAAATTAAAAGTTCAAGCACTTTACAGGTTTGCTGCCTTTTCTCCGCTGCTTTTGGATCAAAAGGCATTGGGGCCAGTTGATTTCCATTCCATTCCATTTTTCGTTCTGTTTTCTGTTCGCTTTTGTTTTATTTCATTTTTGTTTCACTTTTGCACTGCAATGGCTGATTTTTTGTCGCTGTTGTCTGTCTGTCTGAATGTCTGTCTGTCGCTGGAGTGAAACAAAGTCAAAAGTTAAATGCTGTTGACACTTTTCAGTTGCTGAATTTCAATTGCTTTCTTTTCTGTTCGTTTTTGTTTTTGTTTTGTTTTTTTATTTGTATTTTGTTGTAATTTTTGGGCATTGCATTTCGCAGGTGTTAAGTGAGACAAAAACAGCAGTAGCAGCAGCAGCACCATCGGCTATAACAAAACGCCAACAGGCAGGCAGACAACAAATAAACAATAAACCAACATTCAGGCGCTTATTTGTTTAATGCCGTTTACTTGGATTATAATGCAAATATGAGAAACCGAAATCGAGAGGGTGTCGAGAATTAACTGCAATAAGAATTGTATTTCCATTATTTGCATTCTCGTATGAATGTGCAATGCACACTGAATTTCTAAAGGGCAAAGGCAGCTTTGTAGATTACAGATTGCGTCTTCAAGAGTTACACAATACATTCTTCTGCGTTGAGTAACTATTTTATTTCCTACTGTTTATGTCTTGTACACAGCGTATTGCAGACTTGATTGGAATGCTCGTTTGCATCGAAGTTATAGAAGTTTGATTTGTATCTCTGTAATTTCTATTACAATTTTGGTCTTGCCTTCGCCGCAAAGTACAGTTGCCACCATAGTTTCTTTTTCGGCCCCGAAGCAAATCTGTCTGGCATATGGCAACCCGAAATACCCATACATACATGCAAGTACAACTTTTACACGTGTGTCTACACATTCAGCTATAATCAATGTCGGGCCTAAATATAGATGGCGATGCATTTGTTTTGGCTAGCAACGCAAAGTGGCAAAGCCACAACAGAAACGAATGTACCGCCGATCCGAAAACATAAACCGAGCCATGGGCGGTGGGCAGTGGGTGGTGGTAGGTGGCAGCTACTATGTACACATGTAAATATGTAAAAATATAAAGTGTACACTTATTGGGTGGGGGGGAAAAACCTTGCCGACCGCTAGGGGCCACACAAAGGCTGGAGAAGAAGAAAGGGGATCGCTTGTTCAAAATTACTTAATTGTATGCTTCATCTCAGCCAGACGAAGAGCTACTCGTATCTTTCGCCATGCGAGAGTTGATCAAAGCACACAAAGAGATGCCAGCCAGCAGCCCAAACTACGAAATAGCTAACAATGACTATATTTTATCTGCCGAACTACAGTTGCTTTCAAAACAGTTATTGTCGAGCTCTTAAACTAAAAACGGATTATGATAATTTCATTAGAAGAAGCCGGAACAAGGGAGTGGATATATTCAAAGTTGCCACAATATTCACCACATTCAATTGACATTTTTGATTAAAAAGGGCATGTTAATCAAACGAATGCGGTGTGACCTTATTATGCACGAAATTGCAATTTATGTTTTACCGGTCACACTGGCACACGAGAAATTCAATAACAATTTCAATGGCTATCCCATTATTAATAATATTGAAAATAAACATATAAAGCGAAATTATTTTATTGCTTCAATTTTCACCACAACTGCATGTTGCGGCGAAGGAAAGAGAAAAGGAGAGAGAGAGAGGGAGAGAGAGGCGATCGAGCGAGTTGCGGCGAATTCGGTGGCGATGCGGTAACCCCGGCAACAACAATAAAAACAACAACGACCATTAAACGAGGCGAGCGTTTAATGACTGCATGCATGATTGATGAATTGATAAGATTTGGTTAGTTGGCTGGCTGGCTGGCACGAAAAGCGAATTTGGGTCAGCGAAAGGGGCGTGGCACGTCGACAACGGCAACGGCAACAGCAGCAGCAGCAACAACAATCGCTCCGGTTGCACGCAACGCTCAACTTTCAACACTCACGCACACGTTCGCATGGATACCGAATAAGAAAGAAAAAGAAACTAAAAACAACCATAACCGAAAGACAAAACCCCCTCGAATCCAAACGCCGAATTTATTGCAATTTTTCTAACTACTACTTTTTTCAAACGATTAAATTAAAATTAAACATTTTTTAATAATTTTAACAAGAACTCACTCAACACTGTAATAGCATTCGTTGTTTAATAAATTTGAATAATCGTAGATTTAGTAAATTCGTTGAAAGTGTATTTGAAGTTATTTAACGTCCGCAGCGTTACGTAACGTAAGGGGCATAGCGTAGCTACGCGTAACGAGTCTGTGATTTTTCACCTCCGACAGCAGCAACATGTTGCAGCGCCTGCAGGTGCCAGGGCAAGAGAAACTCACCACGGCGGCAAGTAACGTAACGTAATAAGAGAGAAAGAGAGCTCCGCGAGGCAAAATTGGGAGAGATCCCCATTAAAGAGGTCTCTTTACTTGCTTATATATTTAACAAGAAAAACAATATTAAAATTTAATGGCTTGCGAGTTCTAGTTGAAGATACAATAAAATGTATTGTTTAGTTTTTATTAAATATTATTTGACCATGCCAAGTATAGGCAAAATAACAGTAGATACTTTTAAATGCAAGTGCTTTTTCCCAGCTAACTAAGCAGTCTTTTCCGTTTTAATTTAATTTTTTTTCGATTTATAAAAGCCTCGAAAAGGGGGTGTGTGTGTGCTTTTGTGTGTGCCGAGGTGTGGCTGTGTTTGGCAGAGTGTGTGTGCGTGTGTTTCTGTTTAGGCTTTTTGTCTGCGGGGGTGTCTGTGTTTCGGCGTTTCTGTGTATGTTTCAGACTGTGTGTGCGTGTGTGTGTGTGCCTGTGTGTGTCTGCGTCTTTACGCAATAGGCAGCAGATGACGCCGACGACAAAAGCGACGCAATATGACGCGACGATGGCCAACAGCAACAACAACAGCGAAGGCCAAACGAGTTGGCTCGGTTGTTGGATTGCTGGGTTGCTGGGTGGTTGGGCGGTTTGGAAAGGAAGGGGGGAGTGGGGGTCAGAGGGGGGCCTGACCCAGACAGACAGGCTGGAAAACTGAGGCGAGGAAAATGCAGACATCAAACTGTACAACCAGTGCTCAAAGTTGAACGCTCTACGCCATAAAGCAATTAGAATAAACAAGTATTTATTATGGAAATTCTGTTATTTTCACATTTCATCCGCCAGTTTTTCACTCAGAAACTTTGTAACTATTAGTAACTCATAATTTATATATGTATCTTGGAAACCATCGAAAGCAGTTTTCAAATTTATTACATACACATTGGCGATTAGGATGGATTTTTTACAGAAAAGGTAGGAGGTTTAACAAATATTTTCGAATCGAATTTTTAATTTTCATTTAATTTTCAATTTTCCAAATGGTTTAAAGGAGGTATTGCAGCGCGTCCCATTTGAAAGAGCAGATCTTTGCCAAGAGCTAGCTTCCTTTCTCTCTTGAAAAACCTGAAATACCCCTATTGTAACCAAAGCGTGGCCGATAAGAAGGTGGAAGCGTGACACCCGCAGAGATCAGGGGTAATATGGTGTGCTATGGTGTGCTATGGTGTGCTATGGTGTGGTTATGCTACCTCCACGCTCTACCACACGATCTCTTCCCTCGTTCTTCTCCTTTAATTCCGACCCCCCCTCCCCGGGATATAGGGATATATACTACTACTTTAATAGACCTTTGGTGGGGGCATTCGGAGCATTCGGCATTTTCCAGCTATGTAATTTCAAACCGGGAACCAAGTGAATTGCCCTTTGTTGTCATAAAATTCCACCACCTTGCTGTATTGCAAACGCTGTGTGTTGCTGCGTAAGTGTGTGTGAGTGTGTGTGTATGTGTGTGTGTATTGGGCATGCTGCGTAAATTATCATGTTTACTGCCTTCAAAGGAGGATGGGAAAAGGAAGAAAAAGAAGGCTCAGGGATTCAAGAGAGAGCATCACACACACACAGGCACACACACACACTCGTATACAGGCGACACAAGGACTCTCTGGCCATCTCTCTCACTCGTTTGTATCCTCTCACTTGCTCCTTTCCACATGATGGCTCCGTAGTCAGTGCACAAGGGTAAAAGCCTAAACAAGAAATCAACGACAAAAAAAAGAAGGAATGGAGGTTGCTGCCCAAGCATTTATACCCATTTAGTATTTATCCCTATAACCCGATTAAATTTAAAATAGTACGCTAAACAAATATGGCTTTTAAAGAATAAATTCTCCTTTATTATTAATATTACCTATTTATTTTCACCTGAGTATATATAAAAACGGTAAACGAAGTGCCAAGTGTTTAGAGTTCATGATTGTTTAATATCTTAGCAATATTATCTTAGAAATAATCTCCGTGAGCCACAGAACTAAAAACCTTATTGAAACACCCTCTGCAAGGGTATAGAAAAGGAGAGGGGGTGTTGAAAAAGAAGAGGAAAACCTCACATGGCACAGAGGAAAGAAGCAAGAGAAAACGAGAGAGCGTCGCATTGGAAACTGCACCGAGCATTGAAAATGAGATTTCCGCCAAGCTGAGAATAACCCAATGGAAACGTGTGGCCAAAAAGAAAACGAATTAGAGCCTGCCTTGGTGTGTGTGTATATAAAAAAAAGAAAAAAATGCCACCTAAATGTCTGGTCAACATTTTTGGGGCCAACAAAGGGAAAGGGAAGTAAACGGGGGGTGGTGGTGCTGACTGACTAACTGACTGATGGGCGGGCAGACTCCCCATCGCCGAGTCAAGGGCAACTGTACACGCGCCCAACAGCCACCCACCCACCGCCACTTTAACGAACAAGAAATGGAGAATAGAGACATTCAAGAAAAAGCCCCTCGAACGAAAACTCCAAGATGAATTGCCAAAAGAAACTATAGGGCTTTACCAAAACGTACATAACCCACATACATATATAAGGATACATACGACGTTCATGTGGAACGTTCATGATATCTAGAGATATCAAAAAGATAGCCACCAAGACGAATATATCATATCACCGTATCAGAGGGTTGATATCTATGCGGTCAAAGTGCTGCTCCCCCATAAATTCCGGCATTATTCCCACCCTTTTTTTTTTTTGGAAAAGGAAAAGAAGTCCAGCGGAAACCGAGACCGAAACCGAAACTCTCTCAACCATTAAACGATTGCATAACCTATTCGGTATTCCTTATTCTTGCTTGGTCACTTGTTTCCAATTCCACTTCCATTTCAAGTTCAATTTCAATTTCGATTTCGATTTCACTCCGCTCTTCCCCCTCCCCCTTCACACGGAAATGTCAGCCCAGGTGGAATAGATATAAATTTGATTCGTTCTCTAATCTAGTTTCAAATAGAGACAAAATTATATCAAATTTTTTTTTACTGGTTCCTCTCTCTCTTATTCGGCTATGCTGATAGATTTTTTATACATATGTTATCAGTTTCTCGGTCGAATTTTTATTGAATTTCATTTGCTCGACGGCTTTGTTTTCACTGCTCATTTGGCGCTATCGGAAAAGTAGAAACGCGTTTAACGAGAAGCAGTTGAACAACAGCGGAATCTGAGAGCCCGAATAATTTTCGACGCTGACGAATTATTTGCCGAAGATATGAGGAAGTGTTTTTCATATTTGCTCGACTACGTCTAGTGTGTACTCATGTGGCAACAGATACAGATACAGATACAGACCGCAGCACAGCTGCAGATAGAAACGTGTTAATTAATAGAATTTTAGAGGCTTCTTTTCCGCTCCAGCTGTAGATATACACTTTTCGGTGGGTTTTCGGCAACCACATGTGATTGAAAGTGGGCCGCCAACTTTTCCACAGATATAAAGTACATGTGCCTGGAGTCAAGATACAATATACAATATACTACAAAGTGACACTTGGATGATCCATTGGATACAGCGGTGTTAGATACAAATCCAATATCTTGAACCATCTTTTTAGGGGCATCCACTTTTACACTATACATATACTTATAAAGAGAACCTACAACAGTGTGTTACCCTTACCTTTTCTCCCATTTATCAATAGTTGCCTTAAAAACCCGTCCCGTCCCTTCTGGTTATTCTAATTTTCGGTATAGATACCATTTAGATCCCTATCCGCTTTTTCGACCTGCACCACCACCGACTGGGGCTCTTTTTGTGGGGTTGTTGAATGCAGCGATTGCTACCCCTAAGGCCATTTTAAAGTCAACTAATCCTAACTTTGATTACAGTTGGGCACAAGCACAATCACAATCACAAGCACAAGCACAAGCACAAGCACATATTCATCTATCTGTGTATATATAGTAGGCAAAAATCGAGAACACCCACATAGCCATAAAAAAGCGACCGCCACAGCCTGGTGCACCATCATCAACACCAGCAACCACAGCAGCCACCACTTTGGCCAAATAGAGGCAAGACCATAAGGGGGCGGTGGATGAGATGGGCGGGGAGGGGAGGGAAGGGGCAACGGGAAACAAAAAAACACAAATATCCAGCCCAGCTTTCACTTGAGCGAAGCTTTTCCTCCTTCAGCCGAAGCGAACCGAACCGAACCCAACCGATACGAACCACCCACAAGGAAACTTGGGGTTGCAACCACCGACCGACCGACCAGCCGACCGAATGCCGCTGTTGCTGATGAGTTTCATTAATTTCCGGACGAAAAGCTGCACCACCCTCACACCACAAGGAAACATGGGAACACGGGAACATGGGAACAAGGGCACAAGGCAACAAGGGAAGTGGCAGAAGCGGCAGCAGGGCCAGAAGGGCCAGGATGTGGGCCTGGAACGCCCCTGCGAGCAAAGCTGGTGCTGACCATATGCTCTAGACCCGAATGCGTAAGACCCTTGCCCCAATTATGAAATTTACTATTTGGAGTACATGAAGTAAATGTTGGGCAAAACAGGGATTACTTGATACTAGTTAGTTCATTAACCAAAAAAAATCAATCAAGCTATGAATATTGGTTTAAAGAATTGGGCAGCACGCTGGAATAATATTGTTTCTAATAAAGATAGACAAGTAGGTACATACATATGTACATATGTGTCTCCGAGAGTCGATTCTCCTCGGCTCTGTTAAAGTATTTGTTGATTAAAATGCCCGCATAATGGTCTGCGGCATCTATCTGTGATCCACCCAGCGGTGGGAGGTGAGCATCATCAGGGCTGTCAGCTGCAGTTTCACCAGCATAAAACCAACCCTCCTCCCCCACCAAAACGCCCCTTTTAGCGATTTGGTTTTGGAGCACAGCAAAGACTGTGAGGAAAAGTCCGTCCGTGGTAAAAGGGTTGAGCCAGCCAGCCAGCCAGCCAGCCATCCAGGGAAAAACCAGGATGGTGGGCTATTATATGAGAGAGAGGCCTGAAAAATCGATGGCAACAGCTGAATCGCAGCTTTGTAGAGTCAACACATCGCATTTGCATGCGCCAAAGGGGGCGTGGCAGTGCTGGAAGAGCGGGGGCGGTGAAGGGACTACAGGCAGCATCCACAACAAAGACAAATTAAACAAAGGAATTGCCGAGAAGGGGCGGGTGGCGGCAATATGCAGGGGGCGGCTGGGGTGGAAGAGGAGGAGGATCGACGGCGGCAACAAACAACAATGAGAAATCACAGCAAGCGACTAAAAATAGCAAAAAAGCAGCAAAGCAGCTAAAGCAAAAATAACATCACGCCCCCGCACATTGAAAATTCAGCGCCCCCCCTTTCCACCCGCCCACCCCACTCCTCCATCGTCTTCTACAAGCACACAAATCAGCAAATGCTTTTCTAATTCCGAACTATTGATTCAGAAGTTTCTATCTGCGCCACATCTGAACTAAACTATACTACATGCGCCAGACTTTTGCGGAAGGCATTTGCGAAAGGGCAAACATTGAAGGTGCTCACAAATCACAGGGGTCGCTCTATAGAGAAGAATTGGATTCTATATTCACTATGATCTAAACTTGAAGAGCAGTAATAAATTGTGCAAATTAATGATACCCAACTGAAAAACCAATCTAAAAAGCAACAGAGCATTCGGCACTGTTATTCATAGAGCAATCGCATCATCCAATATCATAGTTTATTTATAGATAGAAATTATACCATAAAAAAAACTCATAGCTCATCATTTTACAGCAAAAAATACACAAGTTTGAGTCGGATCGGATTAGATGCCATGCCAGAGATCACTGTGGCTGTATAGATACATAGATAAATGTATTGGAAAGGGGACACGCATTCATTGGATCGCTGCAACAACAATAACGATGGCAACAACTGCAATAACAGAACATCAACGAAAACAGCTTTTTTTTTTTTGCTTATGTGTGTGTGTGGCGCTGCGCGCGCACACAAGCAAACAAAACCCACACTCACACACACACACACGTAAGCTTAGCAACAAAGAGCAAAGAGAACAATTGCCGGCCGGCCGAGCAAAACTGTTGATGGCAAAAAAAAAACAGAGTGGGGAGAATGAGAAGGCGGCAAGTGGGTGGTGGGAGGAGGGAGGTGGCGGACGGTCGCGAGAGAGGGAAAACACTTCTCTCCGATGACGTTATTGATGCCGTAAACTGTTGTTTTTTCACTCAGCTTTTTTAATGATCGTTTTGCACTGCAACCAAATGCAATTGGATGACGCCGACTGCGAGTGCAGCTTATGGCTTTCTAACTTTTTGCTCGTTTCGTTTATACAATGAAAGAGGAGCACTTAGAAAAATAGCTATATCTTTCATCAGATCAATGTGATAAACATTTGTTGCCTATTTCTATGACGGTTTTTTCTTTGCAACTCCTATGTAAAGAAATTATTCTCGAGCACTTCAATCAATTCCAACATTTCATAACCATCGTATTATTTGTTTTCTGTGCATCGAATTCACAGTTTGC
This sequence comes from Drosophila teissieri, assembly GCF_016746235.2. NCBI lineage: Eukaryota > Metazoa > Arthropoda > Insecta > Diptera > Drosophilidae > Drosophila > Drosophila teissieri. The sequence goes on from NC_053034.1 coordinate 14,993,518, forward strand.
ACGAGTGTGTGTGTGTGGGTAATTGAAAATTAGAATGAGTGTGTTTTGCGGTGTGTGTAGGAAGCTGCTGATGATGATGTTATTTAGATTCCCCCTCGATTTGACAGCAAATGCATGTGAATGTGAATGAAAACCAGAATCAAAGAATCGAGCGAACGCTGAATGAAATCGTTATGAAGGGGAGAAAACGGGTAGATAATATAGAGGAAGTCGACAAAGAAAACCAATCTGCAAATAATTAGTGAAAACATCTAGCAGTTCTAATTGCTTAGTTGGAATTGGAGTTTTATCAATTCAAAAGGTTCAGTCTTTTCCAGTTTCCTCAGTTTCAATTTCCAATTGAGTGAGTAATTTTTTGTGAGAACTGGCTTGTTAGCAATCGTTAACGCGTTCCCAAACTGAAGCTAAGTTTTTAAAATGAATAATCTGAGAAATTATGTACATGTGTATATACACAATTCCCCTGACTCATATAAAACAAAACATTCAGTGAATATTTTCAACTATACAGTTTTCGAACTTCCTGTTTTCCTATTTCCCCAGCTTAATTGCCCTTTTTGCATTTTTGTTCCTAAAATATTCAGTTGTCTTTGCTGTTGTTGGCGTGTTTCTTTGTCTATTTGCACTTTGAACACTCGTTTAATGGCTGAAAATTTCGCTGAAACTGCAGCCAAAGGTGTTGAAAACAACCGAAAGGGTGAAAGAATCGAAGAAGAAGGGATATTTTAAAGACTTTAAAGTCTCTCGGTTAATCACCGGCAATCTCGATTTGCATTTTTTATGGGCATAAACAATGATTTTTTGATGCGTTCGTTACTTCCTCGGCACTTTGGTGGTTGGTGGTTTTCTTGTTTTCGGTGGCCTGTGGCTTTTGGCTTGGCGGTGGTGCATTGACACATCCACCCAGCCAACCACTGAAGAAACAGCAGGAAGAGCAGCGAAAGAGTCATTGGTCTGGGCCATAAATAGACGGCGAATATGTTTCGGGTATTTCGTGGATCTTCTCTCTTTTCTTGCATGCAATTTGGCACAATTAAGGCGAGTATCTGCCAGATACAAGATATAAAACGCAAACACCCCGCACAGCCAGCAAGCAAACATGCAAACGTGCCGTTAGCTCAGATTTGGCCACTATTTAATTTTGTATCTTGCAGATACACACAGACACAAACACACACACTTGCACACCCAACTAGGCATAGGCATTAGATACACACAACCGCAGCACCTTAAATAAACTTAAAAGACGACGGCGACCAACCACCCAAAACAGCAAAGCAAAGCCAACCACCCACCCACTAAAATCCGGACCAACCCATCAAATGCACCACAAGAAACCATAGCATCTTTAAAGCTAAAATTATTAGGGATTCTTTAATGGGCCGCATATGCCTACGAGCAAAACAAATTTGCTACAGCATCTAATGGATCTAATGGATTCGCGTCATAAGCCTTTCATAAGTTCATTAATAACTATCTGGGCTGCGGCTTTCGCGCAGTGTATGGGACCAGACCATCCCATTCATTCACCATTTAAACCGAAGCGAACTGAACCGAAGCAGAGCAAAATGCGAACGAACTAGCAAACGAACAAGAACAAGAACAAGCACAAGCAAAAGCACAAGCACACATCCTCCCGATTCTGCGATGCTTTCTATTTTTAATGCCCGGCAACTTTGTTGCACCGAGAGTTTTCAGTTTATTCTAATAATTCAGTGGGTGGAAAAACGCCAAGCTGCAGTGATGGGAAAATTTATTGAATGCGCCAGCAGCAACGCTGAAAAACGCTGATGAACAAGCAAGCAGAAGAGCAAGAGAAAAAGCAAAAGCAATAGCAAAAGCAAGAGCAAGGGGCATGAACGGCGAAGGAGGAGCATTGAGGCGTGGCGCCATCTAGCGCCGAACAAAGCCAAGGCTAAGGCCTGAGGCCATAAACAAATGGGGAGTAAAATGTGGGGGGTGGCGGTGGCGGTGGCGGGGGGTAGTAGTGGGGACTGGGATTGAGCAAATAACGAAGGGTACAAAATGGCAGCCAAGGGCCATTTGGAAAAAGGGGGCGGCACTTGTGGGGCTTGGAAATTGGCCAAAGGTGAAGGGGGTGCTGGGGGGTGCTGGGAGGTGGTAGAAGGGCGGGAGAGGTCAGCAGGGGAAGGGAAATGAAAGGGTGGAGCAGAGATGAAGCAAGAGGAAATGCGAAGGCAGGTGATGTGAGCCGGTGGTGGTGATGGTGGTTGACTGACTCTGACTCTCTGCATCAGTATCCGTATCTGTATCTGTATCTGTATCCGTATTTGTATCTGTGTGGCGTTACTTTCCCAGTAACGAAACGAGTTTTCACACGCACACCACCGGTGGACATAAAGGATGTAGCGTTTAGGACGGGCCCGAAAAGCGTTGCCAAAAGACAGCGTACAAACATGATTTTAAATTCCAAAAAAATGAGTAATCATTTTTACAATCTTCCAAGAACAATACAAATTCATCGAAATTATAGAATAATGTTTATAATTTCGCTTATATTGGGGTTTAAATCATTATACGCAGATGAAAATGCTTTTTTAGATCTGTGCATTTATTTCTGGGAAGAATATAGCAAAATTCAAATTGTAATGGCTTTCAGATCCATATCTTTAAGTTACATTCACACCCATAATGCTAGTTGTATTGTTCTTTCCCCAGTTCAGAACTAGTTTCAATCCATTTAGGTTATACAATTGGCAAGCCGACGATCAATTTTGGATAGTACTGCTTCGGTAAAGGCCTTAAAAGTGCGGAAGACTTGGTCGGCTCGGTTGGCGGCGCGGGGAAGAGGCAAGGAAGTGGGGAGTGGGGAGCAGAGCAAGTCTTGTGTAACCTAATCTCCGTGGAGAGACGGAGAGAGAGCGCGAGCGGCGAACAAACACAGGCAAACAGAGAGCAGACAAACAGACAGAGAGACCAACAGACAGACAGACAGAAAGAGATGGCAAGAGGCAAACAATGAGGAAAGCAGCAAAACAGCAAAGCAGCAAAGCAGCAGAGCGAACAAAGCACGCTTGTCCATATTCCAAACAAGATCTCCTCTTCTCGCCGCCTAATCAACAACGTAAAAAAAATTAAAAAAAATGAAAATAAGCAACGAAGAACTGCGCAGCACAGGCAACAAAGAAAACTGCCTCGTTTTCACCCTTAACCCATGACGACAAAGCAAACCCAACCCAACCCAAGCCAGTGAAGTTTGATCAAACATGTCAGATAACAAAGATCATTTCGGCATGCCGTGAATTTAAGAACCTTTCGTAACTGAAACCATAAAAGCAGTACCACCAGAGCGAGACGCGTGTATGCCGACAGACAGAGCCAGATAGATAGAGAGAGCCACTAAGACAAGCCCCAAAAAAGAAAAAAAAAAAAACAACAACAAAAACCCGGCCAAAATCCACCACTTGGCCCAAGAAACTCAACTCAACACGCGTCAAGGGGCCAAAACTCAACATGTGACAGAAAACATTACAAGAAATGTTCATATTTCAATGAACTATAACTATGTTATTTCGCTCAATAGAACAAAGAATACACCACATCACATACATATAAAGTGATGTAATGCACATAGTTAATATGTGTGTACGTATGTATGAATGTATGATTCAGTTAGACTGTTAAAGTTGAACTGTAAAAAACACGCGCCGCTAGTTGATGACGTCGCCCGCAAAGTCGCATGGCAAAGAGGCCGCGACTTTTTCGTACTCCCGATGCCCCGCGATGCCCCGATGCCCCACCTATCTGCTCTTGTCTTAAAGTTAAAAAAATCATGAATAGAGGAGACGAAGAAAATGCGCATACTAAAATTAAAACTGTTGATAATACAAGCCTCAGGGCCATCGAAATCATAGGTGGGGTGCTAGCCTGCGTTTGCGTTTGCTTTTGCGTGTGCGTTGCGTTTCATATTCAATTACGTAGCTCTATCTGAAGAACCCTAAGGTGACATATGTGGTATATAGAGGGTATATGGCGGGGGATTGCGTGGGGAGCGGAACTTGGGCGGCTTATGTCATACCGCATAGAGAAGCACACACCTTGCTAGTGCGCCCCTACTAATCGGGAATGGAACGATGGAACGTTGGAACGATGGCGTTGGACGGGTGGCAGGGGAGGCACGGGGATATAGCCTGATAGGAATGGGGACACCTAATCTGTTTGCATTATACTGATACGACATTATTTCTCCTCTATGCGCGCCCAGCCAGCCACTCAGTACACGTTTCATATTATATCGTACTTTGCTAATATGTAGGTATTACTTGAACCATTGCTTCTGATAGAAATCTCATTGTTTAATCTGAGAGCATCTATATAATTAGCTTTTCGGTTGTGTTACTAGCACTTCAGTGTTATGTTACATTTGTGTTGGTTGGACTTGAAATCCGGTTTCTTGTTTATATGGAAACAGTTCAGTTCACTGGCGTTCAGTTCAGGTTTCTTTCACCACCACCACGTGTTAAAAAGGGTTGATATTGCTAAAGACAAAGGAACATAACTTTATAATGGCTTTCAGCTACGGCGTTGGTGCGTATTTAATTAAAACGTTTTCGGAAGCAGCCTTTGAAAATGGCCAAAAATGAGATACTATGTGGGATCTTGGAAAGAAAACGTGTTAACTCGGGCTGTTTCAAGTCTTTGGTTTAAAATGGCATATGGTATTTCTTCCCACATAATATTAACTATTACTTTAACTATTTAGAACTTAGTAATGTTTTTACAATATGTCTGAAATCAGGTTTAGACATTTTCGACGCAAGCCACGTGGTTTCATAGGGTTGGGTTGGCTCTTCCAATGGATACTCTCCTGGTTTTCCACCGTTTCTAGCATTTGGCCAGTTTCCCCGTGGTCGGCGACCACCTTTTTTCCATGCCAATGGAAATGGATAGTGGATTTGGTGACCTGGAGATTCGCGTTTGGGTTTGGTGGTGTTTGGACGGACGCCTCTCGTCATTCATTTAACATCCAGTGCGGATGGTGGTGACTTTGCATGCAGCACGAATATTCCCATTCCCATTCACTGATGTGTGCAACATTTTTGCCTTTTCGCTGCCCAAACACGGCAAGAAAAACTGACGCGACATGGTGATCGAATTAGTGACGATCAAATATAGCTGAAAGCATGTTTTTTCCAGCGTTTTAATTCAATTTTGAAATATTGATTCGCAAAGTGAATGAAAAAGAGTATTAGTCAAACCTAAAAGCCTTGTACTAAAAGTTATCAATACGATTTGGTTTGATGGATATAAATAGCTTTTACAGACGGATGCTGCTTTCTTTTGGAGATTAAACACTATTGAACAGCATTTTTTTCTGTGTACGCTTCTTCTTTTGCCTTTGCCGCTGCTGATGCTTCTTCCTCTTGCTCTTCTAGCTGGTGGTGGCTTCTTCTTTCTCCACTTACGTTTCGGCCTTTTCTGCGGGTGTTTTTTCCTTTTCTTTTGGGATTGGAATTGGTGGTGTGAATAAGCTTTTACCGAAAGGCTTTTTTGCTTAGGCTTAGGTGGTAGGTTTTTCCGCATCGCTCTGTATATATATATATATATGTATTTTATTTGGCGGGGGTGGCATCTATGGCTTCGTCTTCTTCTTCTTCCTCGTTTTCCTGTGCTTTTTGTCATTCCACTGCTTTTTGCTGTTGTCGTAGTAGTTGCATTTGGGGTTATAAGCCAACATATGACATTCAGACAAATGAGAAGAGGAGGCGACGAGGAGAGTCCATTTTCCGAATGTCCGATAAGCACAGCCTGCCAACATCATCATCATCAAAGAAGAAGAACAAGAGGGGAGAGGTGGAGGTGGAGAAGGAAGAAGAAGCAGCAATTTGATTGCAGAACAAAGAGAAGCAGGCACAAAAATCTCTGCCACACACACACACACACACACATACAGACGCGTGTGGAACACAGAGGAAGATGAAAAAGAACTTCAAGTGGAGGCAACAGCACCAACAACAACAAAAAACGAGCGGCAAAGAGATGAGAGTAAAAAAAAAACCGTGACGCCATTGCCCATTTGCTTTTGTTGCCCTGCTGCAAAGTGGCATAAAACAGATGCAACAACACGGCGAAAGAGGAGGCACAGGGCAGAACAAGAAGCGAGTAAAATTCTTATCAGTCAAGTTTTTTTTTTTTCGTTTTTTTGTTTTGTTTGTTAGTAAAGCCCAGACAAAGGCGAAGCAGGCAGAAAAGAAGAAGGAAAAGAAAAAGGGGAAGGGCAGTCACTCCTCTCAATTAGAAATCTATTTGCAGAAATAAACGCAGCCGAGCAGAGAGCGGGATGCAAGAGAGAAAAAGCGAAGGAGACGAGAAGGAGAGAGAAGCCCGCATTATTGCGAAGCCTCTGTAATGCACCGACACTCAAATGCACGCAATGCATATACGAAAACCAAGCCAAAAGAATGCAGACCCTTCGAAAACCACTTTTGCCTTTACCAAATCCTATTCAAATCCGGATTCACCAATCTAAAGTTATAAAAAGGTTTCGAAACTATGCAATAGATTAATCCATACGACACTGATATTGTATTTTGAAACGCATATCAAAAGTCAAAATAAAACAAATTGAATAACAAAATCAAACTGGTAACAGCAATCGTAGCAGTAACAGTAACATCTGCACTCGCATTAACAGTTGCAGCTAACATTTGACTTTTAACAGCACAATGCAACTAGTTGAACAATGACGTCGACGCTGGCTGCGTTGCCTCCTCCTCCTTCTCTTTTTCTTTTCTTCTTTTGACTTTTCAATTTCTGCCTCGCCTCTGCTTCTGTTTTTGTTTGTATTTTTTGTTGTAGCGTTTTTTTTTTCCGGTTTTGTGTTATGCGCACATTTTGCTACTTTTATTTTGCATTTTTTTGCGTTGTTTTGTATAAATAACAAATAGATTATGAAATCGCTGGCAGACCGTGTGCATATGCGTGTGTGTGTGTGATTAGATCAATTGGCACACACCCCACCTCCCACCTCCACAAGCAATTCCACCACACTCGAGCTCTTTGTGTTTAACCCTTCAAACATGCCATTATTTTGGAGGTTATATCAATAATAATCATAATAATAACGAGAACAGCAAGCAAATCAACTAAACAATGGCAGCTAAGCGACTAAAAAACACACTCGCACACAGACACGCACACCTCTCTCGCTCTCTCTATTTCTTTCTATCCCACTCCCTCTAACAAAGCTCAACAAAGGGGTTAGGTTTTGGGAAGGGGCGCTGCGGAGGGGGTGGAGCGGAGAAAGAAGATAATCAAAAGCATTTTAACTAAAAATGAGGATATCCAAATAAAAATAGGAAGAAAGAGAAGAAACCTATCAAAATAATTGGTGTTTCTTATATAGAATTATCTGATCCATAACATTCTCTTAACCCGAAGATTAATTAGAGCAGCGCTTATTCATTGCTGAGGAATTTTGCCATAACAGTTATCACACTGAAGTTTTCACCTGACTTTCATGATAATATTCTTTTCGAAACATTATCATTTTTTGCATTATCAGTTATTTCTGGTGTACTGATATTACCTCATTGGCACAATCATAAGAAATTCTGGGCAATATGCGAGTGACACACTTGTCCAAACACCGGCTTGTTCAACAATCCTTAAAACTTTTTACGGCTGGGTTTTCCGCATTGCAAACTAAACTGCATATGTATATTGATAAACAAAATATTTAACCCATTCCTATTGGCCGCATAAATGAAAGTTTAAACTATTGTAAACCCATTAAAACTAGTTTGGTCAATTAAAAACAATCAATCGATTCTATTAAAAGTTAAGCCAAAAATGGATGTTGAGATAGTTACCATCAAAATTCTTATAAATGTAGCCTAAATGGTGATAATACAAAACAAAAGCGGTACTCACTTCTCCCGGTGCAGCAGACAGATGCGATCCTTGGCCACCTTCAGCTTCTTGGCGATGATCTTCTTCAGACTCTCGACGCTGATGTGCGGCTCGACGCTGACGCCGAAATTGCCGCCGGTGGTGGTGCTGATGTTCAGGTTGATCGTCATCGGGGATGCCACAACGGCACTTGTTGTTGTTGCCAAACGCTGCAGTGCATTGTTGCTGTTTCCAGTGCTGTTGTTGTTGCTGCTGCTGGTGCTGCTGCTACTGCTGTTGTTGCTGCCACACCCAGCTGCTGTTGCTGCCGCTGCTGCGGCGGCTGCTGCTGCTGCTGCCTCGTTTTGGCCATCGGCAGTGGCCGAGTTCGTGGCCGCTGATTTATCCATGTCCGGTGTTTTTCCTTTTTCTTTTACTTTTTATATTTTTGTAGAGGTTTTAGAGAGCTCACTCTCGCTCTCTCTTTCGCACTCACTTAGGAGGACTTCACAGGCAAAAAAAATAAAAGCAATATTACTGCGCGGCTGCTGTTGAAAATCGCGTAACGGCACACACGCGGCGACTGCGGCGACGATAGCGCTCTTCGGTTCAAATTGCCAATCGATTTTCTATACACACCACACCTTGCTCACACACCAACACAAGCGAGCAACACGCGCGGGCGACGTAACGGTAACCGTAACGTAACGCAAAGCAACGCACACACGAATGCCGAAGATGTTGAAGAGGAAGAGAGGCCGCTAATCGATTTTCGGTCTATCAGTCAGTTTGTGGGCCGGTTGGCCGGCGGGCGAGGTGGTGCGGGGGCGGATTACGTGAGAGCGAAGGCGGAACGACAGCAACAACAACAGCGTTGATGATGATGGCGATGATGAAGTAGTGGGTGGAGGAGGCGATAAATCTGAATCTCTGCCCAGGTACGCATGTATGTGCAAGAGGAAGAGTAGACGAAAAAAAAAAACCCGTATTGCGGAGTCCCGGTGTGTTTTATGTTTGCTTTTCCGTATTCGTATTTTATTTCTTTTTTTTAATATTTTCTGTTCACTTCAGTTCAATTTAGCTGCTGCTCGCCACACGCGTTTGTCTTGCGTTTTTCCAGTTAGTTTCTGCAACAGCTCTGCTAGCACAACCACTACACACACACACACTCGGCCTGGAGAGTCTGGCAAGTCAAGCGGCGCCAACCGCCAAAGAGCATCTAAAGGCCCGTCTATTTCGGTCGTGCTGCGGCGATTGAAAAGTCCCTAAATAATACCATTAAGTACGGTACCGGTATTTGGTGTATTACGGCTTCGCGGTGCAGCCACACTGATGCGATAAGTATATCGATAGTTTTGGTGTGCGATGCACGAAGTCAGCCATCAAACAGTTAACAGTGACGCGTTACTATCGTTACAATCGATATCTGACATTATAAGCGATAGTATCGTAGTGAACCAATAGCTTTCAGCGCAAATGAGCTAAATGTCTGTCAGATTTCGAAGATTAGGTATAGTGGAAATGGTTTTATTGAAATCAGTAATCAGGCTTGCTGGAAATATAAACTTATAAAGGGGGTTTATTTAATCAGGATAATTGTAAAATTTGGTTTGATATGAAACGCGCTTTAGTGTGGCTGCCCTGTAAAGCCCAAAGCGCGAACGCTTTTCGTGGTAATATTTAGGGCATATCCCGGTGGCCCAGCGAGTATATTTAAGCGGCCGGACGGCAGCCACACCACTTCACGAACTTGATTCGGGCAGCACACGCGGCGCTTGGACTCCAGTGGACTGGTAAGATGGCCCAACCATGTGCTCGCTGGCATACCAGCCAATCGGGCCGATTCCCCCATTCCGAGTCGCCGATCGAAGCAATTAACCTATTCTTCTTGATCCCAATTGTCTTTCTGCGCCGTGTGCTGTGCATCTCCTTCTTCTTCTCTGCCGCATTTGTGTATGTGCCCCCCTTGCTAATTGCGTCTCAAAGGCTCGAGAGGAATCTGTATCCAGATAAAGAAATCTGCAACAGGAGATCAAACCAGAACCGGCGGTGTTTATCTCTATACGGCTTGTTTTCGACAGCTCCCCGTTGTTTGTTGACTGTTTGTTTGGGTTGAACGCACGCGGAAAATGGAAGGCAAGCCAAAGGTGAACGGCTTTGTGGAATCGACGTCGTCGTCGTCGTCATCGGCATCCCAGACAAAGAATGCCGCCGGATACGATGCCGAGCTGCAGGATGGTCTGAGTTGTAAGGAACTGTTCCAGAACGGTGAGGGACTCACCTACAAGTGAGTAGTGATCAAGCCTGCTCCTAAAGTTCGTATCCAAATCTCATGTCATTGCCCCCATCCGAAATTCCCGGCAATCCCAAAACAGCGACTTTCTCATACTACCCGGCTACATAGACTTCACCGCCGAGGAGGTCGATCTCAGTTCGCCACTGACCAAGTCGCTGACACTGCGGGCACCGCTGGTTAGTTCGCCCATGGACACGGTAACCGAATCGGAGATGGCCATCGCCATGGCGGTAAGTATCGGATTTTAATGAATCCATAGATATATGTACCCATATATGTATATACAAATATACGGCCCAGAACCGCTGGCGGGTTCGCCTGAGCTGTGCTAGCCTGTGGTTGTAACTCAACACTCTTATGCGCCTCTCTAACCGCCAATGTTTCTGTCCACTGCTCACACACCATCCAAATCCATTCGAATCCCGCGCGCAGCTGTGTGGTGGCATTGGCATCATCCATCACAACTGCACGCCGGAATACCAGGCGTTGGAGGTGCACAAGGTTAAGAAGTACAAGCACGGCTTCATGCGCGACCCCTCGGTGATGTCGCCCACGAATACGGTGGGGGATGTGTTGGAGGCGCGGCGGAAGAACGGATTCACCGGCTATCCGGTCACCGAGAACGGCAAACTGGGCGGCAAGCTGCTGGGCATGGTCACGTCGCGAGACATCGACTTTCGCGAGAACCAGCCGGAGGTCCTGCTGGCCGACATCATGACCACGGAACTGGTCACCGCTCCCAATGGCATCAATCTGCCCACGGCTAACGCTATTCTCGAGAAGAGCAAAAAGGGCAAACTGCCGATTGTAAATCAGGCCGGCGAACTGGTGGCCATGATTGCCCGCACGGATCTGAAGAAGGCCCGCTCCTACCCGAATGCCTCCAAGGACTCCAATAAACAGCTCCTCGTCGGCGCTGCCATCGGAACGAGGTCGGAGGACAAGCCGCGCCTGGCTCTGCTGGTAGCCAATGGCGTGGACGTCATCATCCTCGATTCATCGCAGGGCAACTCCGTCTACCAGGTGGAGATGATCAAGTACATTAAGGAGACCTATCCCGAGCTACAGGTCATTGGCGGCAATGGTAAGTATCCGAACTCTACACAAAAGGGTATGCCAACAAAAAGGACAAATTGCTAAGAGTCAATAGTCTAGACAGTTCGTACGCCTGTCCGTATGAATTTGATATGTTTTTACTTGAATGCCTATATTAATTATTGCCTTATCTATACAATTTTGACAAGTCCAGATTTTCGATAGAGTCCTCTAACTTACTTTTCAGACAATTATTAACCATTATCAATGGCTAATTACGTCGCGATTAAACATTGATTATTGTACCAATCATGATTTGGGCGCAACCATATTGTTATCTTTAATATCAAGATTTGGCGATTGGGTTAAAATAAAGATAGGGTGCAAGTTCTCAAACAGATTTGTAGTTAATTGACCAGCTTAGAATCAAGTGACTTTAATTTATTTGTATATTTAAGTTGTCAACTAATTTAATCAATATCTATTTAACAGTGGTAACACGTGCCCAGGCCAAAAACCTCATTGATGCCGGCGTCGATGGCCTGCGTGTGGGCATGGGCTCCGGTTCCATCTGCATCACCCAGGAGGTGATGGCCTGCGGATGTCCACAGGCCACGGCTGTTCACCAGGTGTCCACGTACGCTCGCCAATTTGGAGTGCCGGTGATCGCGGACGGCGGCATCCAGTCCATTGGGCACATTGTGAAGGCGATCGCATTGGGAGCCAGCGCTGTAATGATGGGCTCCCTCCTGGCCGGCACATCGGAGGCACCGGGCGAGTACTTCTTCTCCGACGGAGTGCGCCTCAAGAAGTACCGCGGCATGGGCTCCCTGGAGGCCATGGAGCGCGGTGATGCCAAGGGCGCAGCCATGTCGCGCTACTACCACAACGAGATGGACAAAATGAAGGTGGCACAGGGCGTCAGTGGCAGCATCGTGGACAAGGGCAGTGTGCTGCGCTACATGCCCTATTTGGAGTGCGGACTGCAGCACAGTTGTCAGGACATCGGTGCCAACTCCATTAATAAATTGAGGTGCGCAAATAGTCATATTTCCAAAGATTACAAAACTTATCTTCATCTGCTTATCATTTTCGCCAGGGAGATGATCTACAACGGCCAACTACGCTTCATGAAGCGCACCCATTCCGCTCAGCTAGAAGGCAATGTCCACGGCCTCTTCAGCTACGAGAAGCGTCTCTTCTAACATACGACGATGGCTGCGACGGAAATGGGCAGTGGAGGAGTGGCTGCCCCTGTCCAACCGCAGCAGCAACACCATCAGCAGCAACAGCAGCGCCACCGATCTGGAGCAGGCCATCTGCTCGACTACACCCGCCTATTCGATCGCAAGTGAGAAGAAAAGAGAATCGATTGCTCGAATAGCGCATCCTTTTCCCCTGGAGTTTTACCAGTGTTAGGTTAAGTCTCGTTGGAATCGCCGACGTTAAAGATTACGATTCCAATATAGATTCCCTTTTTTGGTGGCGGTGGAGGTTACCTCGAATCGCCCGAATACATGTGTATACCCTATCCATCTGTCTGGTAGACAGAATCCTAATTATAAGTGTTTGCAGGTTACTTGATCTGTATAGAAACTATGTAATCTTCATATATATATGCTATATATATCTTTATCTATTAGGTGTTGGAATTAATTCGTAGCGTTTTACGAACAGACTCCCGCAAAAACGATTTTTCAGGCACAAACTTCGACATGTTTGATACTGCACAACAATTGCTATGAACACAATACACAATGTCTTATAGTCTTATATGTCAGTAGCTTCCAGGGAATACTTGGAATAGCGCAATCTTTGGCAAAACGCTACGAATTAATTGCAACACCTTGTATATTTGCTATATATATCTTTATCTACATCAAGCGCAACGCGTTGGTTGGCCGATTACTTACTTGGCACGCTATATGTACATAGATGTTAATCTCTATTTGTATAGTGTTGGATGTTTACTATTATAACGAAGCTTGCTTCCAGTTTTAAAACTCTGCCAAACTTATTAAATGTGAACTGAAATTAACTGAAAAGTATTTCCAAGCGGTTTTTAATTATTACCTCGCAGGTCAACCTTATCTGCACTCTATGAAGGGGGCTTAGCCCTTATCAGCAGCGCAGCTAATATTGTAATATGTTTTTGGTTGTGGTTATCAATTGTGGACACTGAGATTCAGGCTATTGGTCGATTTAGTATGCGCAAAGGTTCACCTTTTGAGTGGTGGTTAGGTTAGGATACAGAGCAAGGACATTAAAACACATCCGATGTATTTATCTTTTTAGAATATAGATGTATATATTTCGATATATTGAAGTACATATGTAAGTATACGTTTGATTAAAGATTGAATTTAGCAATGAATCGAAAAGATTTTGATGTTGGTTAACCCTTGGTAAGGACACTTAAACAAGCTATATACAGTGTACAAAAATGCCGATAAGAGCCAAAGTATAGACATAGAAAATTGGGGTTACGTACGAGATTTTCGGAAAGCAGTCACTCAAACACACCACACACAATATTTCTTGCGTTTTTTTAGCTATTCTTGCTTACTCACACCCATTCAGGCTTATCAAAAATATATGTATGTATATGTAAGTATATATATGTATATTTGTGTGTATATATTTGGAGCTAAAGCCTCATTTTCACGACCCGATTTCTCTGCATAGTCATACACAAATCGTCCTTTTCATGTTGAATCTTCAGTTCCAATTGGTATTGATCTAGTTCCAATCAAAGCATGCAGTTTATATCTTTAAAATAGTTAAGTATTCAACATTCTATTACGTAAATTATTAACTGTTTAAAGTTAAAAAAGTTATGGGAAGAAACAAACTAGCATTGAGTTATTCTTGAACTACTTGACGTAAAAGATATTGTTCGTGTTGCCATAACTTGGCTGAGAAATCAGTTCGCAAAAATGTGTCCTACAGGAAAACATCCATATCGGTACAGATAAGATCGCAATCGCATGGACTGGGGTGGACCGAGTTGGGATCGGATGGGGGGGCTACTCAGTGGGCGGGATTGTCGGGGGCGAGGCAATGCCATTTCTCGTGGAAGTGATCGGGCAATCGGATGCAGTCGAGCCACTGCTGCAGGCGCTCGCCCTTGCTTTGGGCGCCCAGTTGCAGGCTGCCCAGGAAGTCGTTGCTCTTGCCGAGATCCTTGTCCCACACGGTCAGGATGAGCATCTCCTTGTTGAGGTCGTGGGGACTCGCCTCGAAGTAGAACTCCTCGTTGTAGATGGGATTGAGCGTGCGCCACTTGACGCTGGTCTTGTGCTTCTTGTTCTTGTGCGCATCCGGTTTGAGTTGGCTATTGAAAGAGGTAGTCGGTGTAATTGTGAGGAAAGCTCCTGGTTAACTATATGAGCGAGAACTCACATCTTGACGAAGGGATCGGAGCTGCCGTTGTTGTCCATGGCCATCAGGTTGATGCACTGCTTCACGTTCACCACCAGCGCCCTGCGTTTGGTGTTGTAGCAGAGCGAGAGGAGCATCTTGCCATTGGGCCAGTTCTGGGCCAGCTCCGCCGCGTTGCTGTACTGGTCCTCCACGCCGAGTGGCACCGAAATACGGTACTGCGATGTGCTGTGCACCTGGAAAGACATAAGTTGTTGATCTATGATTACTTTATCCCTTCACTTTTAATATTAATAGCTACAAGTATAATAGGGGTTTCAAAATTCTTATTTGGTTTTTTAAGCAGTTATTTGAATATAACCCCTTGTGTCCATTAAAGACTTTCCTCGCCAGTTGCTAGTTTAAATATTTTGAAATCCAATTAGTAGTTGCTTTGGTCGAAAAAGTTGAAAGCCAACGAAAAGTACCCAACTGTAGAATCTACTTAGCTTCACGAAATTAACCGACTTCCTTTGTGCCGAAACGTTTGTGCATAAATTCACTTGGTTAACAGCATTCGCCGGAAGGCCTTATAAGCAATTACGCTTCCCAACGGATGTCGAGTTGTACACGGAAAAAAACTAGTGTACGCTGGCGCTGTGCTTTCAATTTAAATGCGGTTTAGCCACAAAGTATTATGCTTAATATGAAACCTATGCAGGAGTCTAAAAGTGAGTTTTAAATAATAATTTGAAAATAATTTTGCTGCAGTGCAGCGAAACTCACCGTGGAAAGGCAGACCTTGGCCGCACCGAGAAAGTCGTGGCCGTACTTGTCGTCGTCGAAGAGGGCCACGTAAATCAGCGAGTTGCCCAGCTCCTCGGGCTCCACGCCGACGAACTGCAGCGTCTCGTTGAACTCCGGATTGCGGGTCTTGTGCACCGTCTTTGTGCGCTGCCATCGCGTGTACTTGGTGTGCGCCTCCGGCGTGATGATGTTCAGCTTGCAGTACGGGTCCGTCAATCCGGCCGCGTCCATGGCGGGCAGATCCCTGGCCCGCACCATCGTGCAGTCGAGGCTGTGGAAGGCCTCCCGATAGCTGATGGCAATCTCCAGCCAGCCGAGCAGCGGATCTCGGCAGTGCTGCTGGTGCTGTTGCTGGTGCTGCTGGTACTGCGACTGCGACTGAGACTGCGATTGCGATTGTGAGTTGCCGGAGTTGTTGGACCCGGAGCCGGAACTGTCGCTGATCGACCAGGACGAGCTGACGGAGCCGCGCCGCAGGAAGCTGCTCTCCCGCCGCAGCTTCGACATGCTGACGCTGTCGTATTCCGGGCACTCCGACGGCCGTTGACTTTGCTGGCGGCTAAAGAAGAAGGAGTTGGACAGCTTCCGTTCGCCGCCATCGATGAAGCTGCGTATAGAGCCGTAGGCTCTCAGCCGGAAGCTATCCTCGCGCTGCAAACGGGCGGAGGTTATGCCCTTGGCCATGACCCCACCGACTCCGCCGACGCCAACTCCCACGCCGGTGTCCACCTCGTCCTCCGGCTCCGAATGGCCGCTGCTGCTGGAGCTGCTGTCGTTCACCCGGATCGTTAGCTTCTTCACCCGCGCCGGTCGTGTTGGCGTCGCATGACAGCTTTGAACGGCCCGCGTGTCGCCTGCGATAACAGATACAAAATGGGCGATTAGCGATTGACGTCAATCGATTGATTGTCGATTATCTCGATAACACAAGTGCTCTAAGTCGTTTTGAATTTTGGATTTTTGATTTTTGATTGAAGCAATACCTTTACAATAGGCCGAGGTGCAATTCCGATACTCTGTTTCGTGCGATAAAAGCGATAGTCGTACGGTGACTTGATTGCCGATAATGACTGCGCTGTATCGGTATCGGTATCGATAGCAATCGAAATGCACCTAAAACTGATCATCAGGCATTAGGGAAAGCGCCTGACAGACTGTGGCTATCAGATTCCGATTCACAGACTGCATTCTTTTCGATAAGCGATAGACTAGATAGAAGACCGATTATTGCGATGGGCGGACGATGATAATAGCGATAGTCGTTGATAAGGCGAAGTTAATTAGTGGTGTGTTGCTTTGAATAAAAGATTACATATATCTATCGACGACTGATGAATTTGAGCTGGAATTGGAGAAACATCAATGGAACTCGAGAAGAATTCTTGTGTCTTGATTAATTGCATTGTCATTTTTTTGGCGAACCGATTTGAAGTTTGAATTGCTTAGTGACTCTGAACGAACTACACTTATTGGCTTTTTATATTAACCCATCCGGCTGAAGCTCTGATTATGGTTACCATAAAGAAGCGTCTATAACGATTTATTGGGAATTGGACTATGGAAATGGAAACGTTTCATGATGTTCCTGAAACGAAATTCGAAAACAATTGTTTAGCTGCTTTTTAAGGCCATTTGTGGGTACCGTTGGTGTTCAAAATTCAATATTTCACTTGTTTGGCATTTAGGAACATTTGTGTTTTTGTTTCATACATATACATATGTGTCAAAAAGTTAAATAATTTATGCTGCACCGCCTTTGCTAATGCCACCTGGTGTTGTTTGCGGCTTAAAGTTTCATTCGGAAATATTGGTCTTAATCAAAGTCCTTTTGGGCTTTAGTGCCGTTCGAGGGATTAAAATATAAAATGGGTAATAAAAACGGTTGCATATACATAAGTACATATAAACTTCAACTGGCCTTGAAGGCTCCTCTCCGAATGTATCCAATTAAATATTTCACCTTGACTCCGGGCAACATAAAAAGTAAGTAGTTAAAAAAACATTTCCTTCAATTTACTGAAAAAAAAACAGAGTGGTGCAAAAATGAAACCAAGTTGACGGAGCTTAAATGTACATAGTATTCATGCATTCAGGCATTTAATATCTGAAGCATTTGCCTGATTCTGTGTGGTAAACTAATGTTATTATCCCCACATAGCTGAGGGTTTCGGCAAGATTCCATCTTAACTTCTGGGGAATGGGTGCAAAGGGTTCAAATTCCTAGCACGTCCCACTGACATCGCCCCTTATCTTTCGCTTCCACTCACAGAGGAAAGTCCCCCTCCCCAGAATTGAATTGAAGCCACCCACCTGCCATGGATCCGGGTCCTGGGGTGGGCATGGGCGTGGCACTGGCACTGCGCGGCATATCGTACTTGGGCAGACCCTTGAAGAACCACGCGCCGGACTTCTTCCACATCTCGCGCGTCTCGGAGCAGATGCGGCACAGCCAGATCTCGCGGGACCGCTCGCTGGTGTGGTAGCGGATGTTGATGTCCACGCTGCACTTGGCGCACACCGACTGGCGGCAGTCCTCGCACAGGATGCGCTGCGGCCGCAGGATGCCGAAGGTGTCGCCGCACAGGCGACAGCAGTTGGGTCCCCGCTCCACGGCATGCTGCTTGATCTTCTCGACGCGCTCCACCAGGCGGCCAACCCGCTGCCGCTCGGCCACCTCGATCTCCTCGTTGCGCCGGATCACCGAGATGATGGCCTCCTGCTCCTCGGGACGCAGCGGCTCACTGGTCTTGGAGCTGCTCCAGCCAGCTTTTAGTCTGCGCAGGAAATAAATGGATACGTTAAATGATAATGCTGTTGCAATTCGTGTCTAAGAGTATGCTACAATATATTTTAAGGCTCAAAGTCACAAGGATATCCATATATTTAGTGAAATGCTACAAATTAAACCCCTGCATGATAAGCTATGTATAAGTTTTAATTATTTATAATTTCAAGGCACAATAAATTTTCGATGCATGCGGTTTTTTCAGTTTTGTGGCGTAAGCTGTGGAATTATTTAAGCGACTGCTTTCATGAAAATTCGCAAGAGGTGTGGAAAAAGGGACGAGTGGGCACCTAATCCTAATGAGCATCGTTAGTTGTGGGTCGCCTAATGCGGTTTCCATGTTGCCCAGCCAGCTCGGCCAAAAATTTCAGGTTCAAAGTTAATTAACTCGTTCGTGCTGTTAAGTCCCGAGTGCTCGGTTCATTTCACCCATTACTCATAAAGCGTGGGAGTCTGTGGGCCAGAGCCATGCTTAAATGGTTCAAATGGAACCCCAAATGCAAATGGTAGAATAGAAATAAGAAAATATTCAACTAGCGGCGGCACTAATTCACTTCAAATAGTAAGTACAACTAAACACAAACTTTGTATTTGCCAGTGGATTTGGTGACTGTGTGGCATACTTTGCGACACCTTTCCAAGTGACTTGGGAAGTATAGTGTAGTAGTGTAGTAAGTGTATGCTTTTGGACCTAATTGAATTCATAATTGCTATAGTAACTGGCAAAACGAAACCTCTGGGCTGGCTCCCCCTAATTTGCATAGTTCCTGATTGTTTCGCATCGGCATGTTGTGATTCAGCTTCGTTTGAGCTTCGAGAACGTGTGGGTGCGTGTTGCCTTCACGCCGGGTTTATTGACTTCCCGTGTACGTAAAGCATTCGAGTATATGAACATATATTTCTACATACATACATATATACATAAGTACATGCATATATCTGATTGTGTGGCCATGTGCGTTTACTTCGGTTGAGTTCTTTTTTTGGGCCGTATGGGCTGGGCGTTGGCTTAAATGCCCTTGCAGGTTCCTTAACGTAATAATTAAATTACAAATTCGGTTAGTGCTCTATCAACATTTGCCTCTGCGGCACGAGGTTCTCGGTTCTCGGTGCTCGCCGAGTAAGCAAATAAACAGGCAGCCAGCCGCACACCAGGCACTCAAAGTTTCGCCCGATCGAGCCACTCGAGTGACATTAACCCATGTCCTGCGGATAGCAACAGGGATGATGTCCTGTCCTGTCCTGCGACTTGACTTGAGTTGAGGCGCCCAAATGGATGGCCAGGCCGGAGTTTATTGTTCCAGCAATCAGATTGTTTTATACTCTGCTCAAACGCGCTTTCATCCCAGATTCGACCATGAACTCAGCAGCAGAGAAAAAAGGGAGGATGGAAAAGAACTTTACTCACACATGACTGCATGACAAAGTCAATTGTTCGGCTTACGTGAAATGTAATCTCTCAAAGGATAAACAAGGATTCACCGTGAAATACGTTAAGTCTGGCGTTTGCATAGGAAGTAAATTACATTGGAATACCAATATAATGCAATATACAGACATGTCAGTGTTTGTACTCTGCGCGTTTCCAGCGAATTTCCGAATACCACAAAACGCCGTGCAATATGGCTAATTGAAAAGTTCGCGCACAAGAACAAATATGAAAGTCTGTTCCTAACAAAAAAGGAAGCCTCAATTTACCTCCAATTCACAAATGTGTTCAAAAGTGAAATTGAAGTCACTGGAGAAAGAGGAAAGAAAAGGAAAAATACAACGCGAAGCTCAATTTCCCTTTGAAATGGAAAAAAGGAGCGCTTTCCATGCACTCTGTAGCATTATTATGTTTCCGGGTAAAAGGAAAACTTGTTCTTCGAATTCGCTTTGTCACTTCTGTTGTCCTGGCCTCTTTGCATGCAGCATGTATTTCGAGATGCGAGTCTCTTAGTTTCCCTGCCACTCCAAGGCAAGCCATGCTTAAGGAAGTTTTCCCAGCTAAATGCCATCAGTGTTACTTTGCGGCTTCGAATGAATTTAATAAGAGTGAAAGTGGTTGTCGTCAGATTTGGTGGCCTGGCAAAGATCGTCTCATTTGCATAGTTAAGCGTGGAGTAGCGTCTGGCATTTGGCTGCGATTTGAGTTTGCCGTTAATTCTCGACTTGCCTCTTAGCTGCTTCACTCACTTCTGCTCCTCTATACGCGGTTGTGTGTGTGTGTGTTTGTGTGTGTGGCAGCTCCCTTGAGCTGTAATTTGAATTTCAAGTACGGAGCCAATGCCACGAGCAGCAGCTCAGTGGCTCGCAGTTCGCCGTTCGCCCTTCGCCCGCAATTCAGGTCCACCCTGAACTCACTGTAACCCCACTAACTGGCTAAAGCTCTTTGTTTCTATGCTGCTGTGCGTTAGGGTGGTCCCTGGTTCCACGTTGGGTAGCAAACTGCCGAAACGTGACTCTTTACAGGCCTTGGAAACGAACAAAAATTGTATGCAATATGCATATCACTTATACGCAGTGTTGTACTTGCGCATTAATTACTTTTATGGCTATGGTGAAACTGCAAACTTTTTTATCCCACTCATTGCCCTCTCATATTGATAAAGAAAAAACAACCAATAATGAAGGTTTTTTGAATTCAAAATGCACCACTACAAATCATTTGAGCTTCATAAATTACTCATACGCAGTGTGGCTCCTGTTCATTCTTTGGTTTATGGTTTTAACGCAGTATTAAAATATTAAAATAAGTAATGATGTAATAATTGAACTTGAACCAAAAACAAAGTTACCGCAAAGTGAACATAAGGTTACGTTTTAAGTTAATAAGGCAGCGCTCAACTAGGGTCCACCCTAATAAGTCTGTCTGTGTGCGAGAGCCTGAACGCTTACAATGTAGCGGGCGAGCGGAAGTGTAAATTGCACACTTGAAACCTGCCAACCTTCAACTCCCCACCGCACCCCAACGCACCGCACTTAAGACCCACCCACCCACTAAAAACAAAAAAAAAACAAAAACACCCGCTGTGCGTGTCTGTGTGCGGCTTTTTGTATTTTTAATGCGCCCAAGTCGCATTTACAGTCAGCTGGGATTGATTTGAGTCGAGTTGGTTGGCCCCAAACAGTATGCTACACGAGCATATGTTGGGTATATCTATGTATATATGTATGCATCTGTAGTGGGTGTATATGTATGTAGTCGTTGGTTCATGGAACTGGAGGATTTGTGGGTGTTTCATCGAATCATGTAAATGGTCCGCGCCTTTTTTGTTGCTTTCTATTTCATTTTAGCGTTCTTTTTTTCTTGTTGTTGTTCTCAAGTGCAATAAATAAATGAGAGGCCCAGCAAGGGGTCATAAAACTGGCTGCGAAAGTCGTAAAAAATTGAGCGTTATTAAAATTTAATTAGTCTGTCAGCATGCAACAATTATGATTAGAGTTGGCGCAAAAAACCACACATGGTCACATGCGGCTTTCCTTGAATCTACTTGACAGCTCAGGGACACTCTATGTATTACACACACACATACACACACACGCGCACACACACGTCCATATCTCGGTGGCTGTCGCTGTGTGAGTGCGCACATGTATTTGATTTGATTAGGCTTTCGGCTAATCAGCCGCAACCACACGCACACAGTCAGCGTTAATTAAATTATGACTAAAGCTTTTGTCATGTTTGTCACTGGTTGTTTCAGTTGCAATAACACAAAGGCACAAGCAAAAAAATAGAACGAAAGACTAAAAACTCTTATCGCTGCAGCTGTGTTGTGACGCACTCAGCCAATTGTTGCATTTCAATGCCACCGCCGAGGATAACGCAGCGTATCCACTGCACGCGAATGCAGACGCGAAAATGCACCGTACTTACTTGGCACGCAGGGCCAGTTGCCTGTCGCTGGGGCAGACAAACTTGTTGGCCGTATTGTTGCGATTCTGGAAGTCCATCTTGTCGTCCTGTCACATTATATTCGTCTATTGAGACTCCGGCCCGCCGAAACTCCAGACCGCTGCTGGCCACTTGTTTGTGTTGTTCGCTGTTTTTGGGGCCCCAACTGTTGTTGGCGGCACCGAGCTGCGGAGCGTTGCGAATCGGCTGCGAAACGGATGCGAAAACACGTCCGAATGCGTGAGCAGCTGGTGTGCGACTGACGCAACGCGTTTCAAAGGCGAACGGCCAAACAGGCTGGCATTAAACCGTTATCGCAGCCGGTAGGGATGGCACTTTCGAGTAACGGGAAGTCCTAGTGACAGCCATTTCTAATCGCCAGCTTTTTGTTGCCTACTTATGGGGTAAACATAGTTTGAGGTCGCACTATCTTCAGTTGTTGGTAAAAAACATTAAAAAAGAAATAAAAACAATAAAAACAAAGCAGCCTTCTTTTTTAAATAATATAAATAAATTTCTAGCACTTTAGGTGCAAATATTTAAGCTCTTTAATAAAAAAATAAGACAATCAGCGTTTATAAACGCATATGTTATATTTTTTCCTGGTACTATTATTTGATATTTCCAATTAGATTAATGCGTAGGCCATCCCAGGAAACTATCGCCTTGCCCTGGCCGCCCCCACAGCCCCCCTCGCCTGTTGCACTGTGAAGTTGGCCAACGGCCATATGGCCACGCGCAGGAAGATGCCAAAGTGCCGAGGAGCGAGGCGCAGGAACGAGGAAGCGTTGTGCGGGATCTGGAGCTTTGTCATATTTGCACGCGCACAGGCCGAAAGCAAAGCTCGCGGCCCCACGCCTTTCACAACGCACAAATGGTGCAGGCAACGATTTTGAGACTTTGTTAATATGTAGCTAAAAATTATGATGGCTCTTTTTATTGTATTTTCAAATCACGCACATTTACTTATAAGTTTTGTTTTTGATTCAAAAGTATTTATAAGAAACAATTTACAATATAACCAATCATTTAGTTTAGAAATCTAATATTTTAAATTCAAAATATCTATGTTTGCTTGTACGTTTCCCACTTACTTTAAACCGCTTTTATTAGTTACAGATTATTTGTCTTGAAAATAGCCATGTGGTCAGCACTGTAGAAAGGCTCGGTCTATCTGCCTCTCGCTCGCTCACTCAGGATTAGGCATAGCCTTCTCGCACTCTCCCGTTACTCGCAACATAACTGTATTGCATACTTTCCCGGTGGGGCGTTTTGCTGAACAAGGGATCAACAAAAAAATGGCACCTCTTCAATGCGAATTCGGCGACAAAGAGTGCGAAATTCCACGCAGCCAAGGATTCAGCACAACGCCGAGTTTTAGCTTGCAAAAAATGCCATTCCCGCTGGACCATAGAATTCTTCACAGACTCTGTTTAAACCGAGACTGAGGGTCCGGTCCGAGTGGAAATGCCAGCTCGTGAATGCGATGCTGAAGTGTAGCGAGGGCGGGGGAAAGGTGAAAGTTTTACGACCCAAAACGGAGGCATTGCCACGGAGAGGTGTATCAACTAATGTCAAAGGCGACAGGCCATTGCCGTGCCACTCACGTACATGTCCTGCGGCCCCTGTGTCTGTGTGTATGTGTGTGTGTGGGGGTCTGTCTGCCTGTCTGTGTGTGAGTTTTGCATGCATGTGGCCGAGAGCAGCCACGCCCACCTACGCAACCAAGCGGAATTCATGCAGCATTAGTTGCCGTACTATCCCCAGCAGCATCACACCCCTTTTCTCTCACTGTGTGTCCATTTTAAATAAATGCTGACAGCTAAATGAAAATATTTAACGTACGTGCAATGTCCTGGACGCCGGCTGACATTTCGCACGTCTCGTCCTTTTTGGTCCAGCCTCACTGCCAGTTGGTCCATCCAAGCTGGAGTGTTGTGTTGTGTAGTGTTGACACTGTGTGACGCGGGCTTTCGCCGTTTTTCCCCTTTTTTTCTTCGCTTTGCCTCTGGCAAGTTGTCATCGCTGTTTGCCTTCCTGCCAGTTGTTGTTGTTGCTGCTGATGATGTTGTTGTTGCTTTTGTAAGCTGTAACTGCTGACAGGATTAGGCATTCGAGGCGCGTCCGCATCATCACCCCGCACCCAACTCATCCCACTCCGGCAGCCCGACATGCCAGCAGCGGCAATTGTCCTTCGAGCCGGATACTGTGAGTGAGTGCGGCGAGGATAGGGGAGATGGGGGGGGAATGGGGCAAACAATGGTAGCGTAGCCATAGGCTAGCAGCTATTTGGCTTAATGAGTGCCAGCTTGATTTCGCGCTGTGGGCCAACTGTTGGTAACGCATTTTCTGGGTATCTGCATGCCCGGGCAATCTGCGGATTTCGCTGTTGAACGCACTTTGATCCCCTTTTACCCAGCACTTATTGTGGATTATCTACATTTGTTGGACCCTACTCCCACTGAAGTTAATTGATTTTATCTGTGATTTTATCTTTGCCTGCTCAGCACTTTCTTATTTGAGTCTTCATCGAGTTTCTTTTCAGCTGAAAAACAATGATTACTTTGGATGCCTATCAACTGCTATAGTTTATATATCGTGTACAATATTTACTTTTTATTTAGCCAGACTCACGCGTTTGAAGTAATAATTTGTTTGCGCAAAAAAGTCCACATTCCAATTAAGACATTCATCGGATTTCAATTTGTATATCCATATTCATTTATTATTCAGCACTTTTTCAATCTTTTTTAAATTATTTTTCGCTTCTGTCTACATATTTCTTTTAATTATTTAGTTTTGTTTTTATTTATATTTTTTAGCGTTCTCTGCTTGCTCTGGCTTGTTTGTCTTTTGCACAATTTGCTTTTCATTAGTCGCGACTAGCTGCGTCTCCCTCACTTTCGTTACATAAGTAAAACGATACTCACACAGAAAATTGCTAAGGTATTGTTTGTTGTACATTACTAAAATATAATATATAATTTTAGCTCTGGCTATTGCTGTGGATGCTGCTACTCGCGATACATATTCTTTTACATTTCTTTTTTTCCTAATCTAGTCTACAAGGTAAATTCCTCAGGCTCCTCACGCCATCTCCTTTCCTCTCGCGGTCACACTCACATACAATATATAATTTGACTAAGAGCGAAAGCCGCAATATACAAAATAATTTAAACGAAAACGAAGGGGGTGGGGGATAAGATCAACAGAAGACATCTCTACCGATTTTCTAGTCCCGTAAAGCTTTCTGCTTGCCCGCCTTCTTGCTCGCCGCCGCCGTCTGTCGAGTGGGCGTGGTCGCAGCTGCTGCGCTCGCCGGCTTTTTGTGGAGCCTCTTGTGGTAGCTCTGGGCCAACGAGTTCACAATGGACACCACGAAGTAGCACACCATGCCGATGACGAATGTCTCGAAGATGCGCGACAGCAAATTGCCCGAATCTCCAGCACCGGATGCCGCACCGGCCGCTCCTCGCTGCTGGCGATGCAGTCGCTGCTTCTGGTTGTTCAGGAAGGACTTGAACGGCTCCTGCAACTTGTGGCCAAGCACGGGCAGCGAGGCCAACAGATCGACGGCCCGCTCGATCAGCGTCTCGTTGAAGGCGATGATCACGAAGATCTTCTGGATGTGCATCTTGATCACCGCCTTGCCGATCAGCGTGGCGCCGAAGAACGTCCAGAATGGCACCAGGAAGTGGCCGCAGGTGATTCCTGCCAGGTCGAACAGGGGATTGGGAATCTGCGGGGGATTAACACATTGTTAGTAAGACAGTCGCAGTCAGAAACTTAATTAAAAACGAATTACTTTATAGTGCATTACTAGAAGTGCAGTGAAATAAGTTGTTTGTAAGAAGCAATAGTACAGAAAGGAATAATTCATAAGAAATAGAATTGATTACAAATTAGAAAAAATTGTTTAGCGTGTAAAGTTGAATTCCAATTGGCAGAAAAGTAATATTACTCGTTGCCTTACTAGCGAAATTAAGAGTCTAATTCGTTTTTTTGACTTATAATCAAGTAAACACGCCGGTCAGCGATTTTCACCACTCACGCTTGCACAGGCCAGGATGCCAAAGAATCCGACGCGCTCCACCACGCGCTCCATGAACAGCTTGCCCTTGTCCATCAGACTGAGGTTCTTTTGGTGACGCTTCGCGTTGAGGGCCTCGAACTCGGCCAGCTCCTCGGCATCCTCCGGATCGTAGCCGGATAACCTCGCCGCTTTGGCCATAAAGTACGGCGGCAGTTCGCCCAGCGCTGTGCCCGCTCCCCAAAGGAAGGCCTCCATGCGCACTTTGGACATGATGGACCAGATATTCGGCACACGCTTGTCATACGGCTCCTCGGGACAGATAATACTGTGAAAGTAAGCAAGAACAGGGAGTTAGTTATAGAACAATGAATAGGAGAACCTGGTACTTGGACTATACTCACTCATCGGGATACGGTGGCTGTGGGAATCGCAACGAATTGCACTCGTAGGCGGCCAGCGTGACACTGGCTATGTGCGGCCCCAGGTAGAGCAGGAACGTGTGCAGTCCGGTGCCCAAGCCCACCGAGGAGAGCACGCCCAGACCCAACCAGTAGACAAAGAACCAGGTGTTCCGGCGCACAAACTCAATGGCCAACTGATGGGGGCCGTCTATCTTGTAAACTACGCTAAATACGATGCCTAATACTATCAGAAGGGCCAGCAGGAGACGCTGTTGCAGCAATCTGCCAAAGAAAGAGTTTACGGATGGTTAAGATGGTTTTTTTTAAATGGGGCTACTTTCGAACTTCCTACCTGGTGCTCCACGTGCGCAGCAGGGTGAACAACTCGAGGCCGCAGTACTTGGTGGTCTGCAGGGGACGACGCCAGAGGACCAGCTGGCTGCGTTCCGAGCGCTCCCGCTCGCGTTGCTTGTCTTTTTGGTTCTTCTTCGCCTTGCCGCCAGCGGCCAGCAAGGATGTTGAGGAGGAGACGGTCTCCTGCATGCTGCTCCCGCTGAGGCTTCTGCTGCTGCTGCTACTGCTACTATTGCTGCTGCTGCTCAGCTTGCCTTTGCTGCCGGGCGATTTCGAGGGGGTTTTTTGGCTGTGGGAGTGGGTGGTGGTGGTGGTGGTGTTGTTTGACTGGTGTGGCGTCTTCAGGCTGCCGTTGGCCGCCTGCCGCTTGTGGCTCTTGTTGTTGCTGCTGCCGCTGGTGCTGTTGCTATTGCTGCTGTGGCGATTGCTCTGGGCCGCATGGCTACCGCTAGTGCTGCTGCTGGTGGCGTCCTTTTTCGAATGCTGTGACATTTAAGCGGTTGGCTTGCAAGCGGCTGTGTTTTGCACGGTGTTCGCAATGAAATAATAAAATAAGAGCAATGTAAATGCCGGAAATTAGAAAACAATTGAATAATTTGGAACACACGGCCGTGCACACGAAGTGTTATGTTAATGGTAATGGAAGTGGAACAAAAATTTCAAATCCCCGTCGGCGGGCCACTAATAAACTGATAAGCTACAAACGACCGATGGTGCAAAGTGTACGAGCTACGTTACGCTCCAGTTTTTAGGGTCTATTTCGTCTGGCTTGCCACAACGAGTGCTATCCATTTGGGGAACAGCACGCTGAGATCGCATAGGTAGCCAGTTCACTGGCACTGATAAGGGGATAAGTGCCTCACTGATAGTAGACTAGTTTGTAATCCCTGCTTAATAATCTGCCACTTATCACTTTCGCAGAGCAAAAGAAGAAGTGTGTCACAATTCCCGAAATTATGAAACTATAGTAGCAGATTTTGCTGTTAATGCTTAGAAATTCAATAAACATTTAATAGTTCTTTACTTTCTGTCACGGCTAGTGTATCAAAACTTCGGCTTGTTCTCGTTACTATTTGTTTTTTTCACACTTTTATGCGGGTTAGTTGATAGTTTGCCCAATTGAATTTGATTTGCTGCGAGAATGGCTTCAATTTTTCGGCAAGTGTGCCTGTGTGCGTGTGTGTGTGTGCGTGCGTGTAAGGCGGAAAAGCACAACAACCACAGCAACAACAAAGGCACTCTGCTGACAGAACGACAGAGCGATTACAACAACAATTACGAGGGACGTAGCGTGAGATTATCATGCGATACTTGAGCACCAATAAAATGAATCCACATGCGCGTAAAAAAGAGAGACGGCGAACAGTAGGAGAGGAAGGGAAGGGAAGGGAGGCGGCACAAGAAGCAGACGACTTCAGAATCAGAAGCGCAAAACAGAAGCGAAAAACAGGGCCACAAGGCGAACAACAAAAACAAGCTGAGTGGACAATAACACGA
Organism: Drosophila teissieri; assembly: GCF_016746235.2. Classification (NCBI taxonomy): domain Eukaryota; kingdom Metazoa; phylum Arthropoda; class Insecta; order Diptera; family Drosophilidae; genus Drosophila; species Drosophila teissieri. The sequence goes on from NC_053034.1 coordinate 15,021,817, forward strand.
CTGCTGTCGCTGTAGCTTTTGTTGTTGTTGTTTCACTTTCTTGCGCTTTTGTTATTATAGCATTTTTTTTGTTCTGTTTTTTTTTTTTATTTTTTTGTTCGAGTCAGCGTGTTTCAATAATTCCATAATTCAATAAGCGTTAAGTTCACTTGTATTTCGTTATTCTCACTTAAACATTTGAATTCGAGTGTGGCAATCGTTGCAGCTGTTTTTCTTAAGCCGGAGTTCAAAAACCCGGGGGGTGGTGGGTTGGTTTTCCATTGCAACCACCCTCTGACAACACCACCACCAACAACAACAACAACAAACCAGACGACAAAGCACAAAAATCAATCGCACCCACACAACAGTTATTTTGGGGTTCTCTTCATTTTTGAACTCTCAATTCTCACTTTGTTACTAATTTCCGTCGTCACGAGTTACAACAGCAGCAGCAACAACAACACTAAATAAGATGCACAACAACAAAAACACCAATAGCACAGCAAAAACAAACAATTCGCAACAGCTAATAGATTTTCATCTGATGTTTTCTTTCTGCACCTTTCCGAGCTGTTTGGTAACGTGTCCGTTTTACGTTTAATCCGGCTTTTAAGCGGCCAATCCGTCCAGGTGGACTTTAGTTTACCTGCTTCTGTGACAATTTGGCACGGTGTTTTTATAAAACCTTTTCGGTGAAAAACTGCGAGGCCAACAGACGGTGTTGCCAGATGGTGAAATGGGCTAAAAAATCCACGCAATTCAAACGTGCACCGCCTTGCGCCACATACGTCAGAAATACTAAATACCAAGAATGTATCGCATTTTAACAGCAGTGTTTGGTATTGCACTATGGATTTGTCCCTTTCTAGCATGTGCACTTCTTATGGTGGACTTGAGATATAGCTTTGCAGCAGTTGATAGTGTGCCCAGCCGTGTTTCGGTGGCAGTGCTGCCCATAAACGAGCTTATGGGCGCCAGTTTTGAATGGCAAACAAAGCGCCTTTGCGATAAGATAAACAAACAATAAACCAAGTGATTCCCCATAGGCAACAAATTTTAGTTTGCACAAATAAACTTTTGCTTTACCAAAGAAATTCTAAGTGGCACCTTAAACCGTTTACACCTTTATCAGTGTAAATGCTTTTGTTACTCACACGAAATAATGAGGAAACTCATTGTTAGAGCTCATTTCATTTTTAAAAGATAAGGACTTATTATTGTTCGTTGAACAAAAGAAAAAGATGTATAAAACAATCACTTCCTTTCCTATCACTTATCGCTGAATCATTTCAACGTGATATGCAATTAGCTGAACACAAGGAACAATCCAAATAAACACCCTTTGCATGTGTATTTTTGTGGTTTTTGTTTATTTAATAATAGATTAATTACCGTACACTTAACCGAGAGAGTCCTATTCGTAACCATACACACTAAATATGCACAAAATTTTCTTGTATCGTGAAAAAAAAAATGGTGAAATCATTGAAATATAAGCGAACAAAGTATAAAGTACAAAGCAATCGCACGGATCAAGTACAGCATTGGAAATTAGTTGGCCCAGAAAGGCTGTGAATAGATCTGTTTTTTGGGGGGAAGAGTTGGTTGGTTAATGGGTAGGACAAAGCAGAGTTTAATTGAAATACTAACGCGTTTAGAAAATGTATATATATAAAATAATGTTCACATAACAATTCTTTTTGTAGTTTTCCGTTTTTTGTGGATTTTTTTTTGTTGCCCTGTGTTTCAGATCATTTTCAAGTTCTTTTCATGTGGCATTTCCTGCGGTTTTCCTCAATTCGTTTAGCTAACTCGCCGTCCATATTTTAAGCTTGCATGCTAAACACAAAATATATTTTATTTATATATAGATTTCTGTATAGGGGGGGCTGGGCTCCATTGCGACCGGAGCAAAGTTAGTTGACCCTGGCCATGCCGTAAACATTCTCATCGGAGTAGGCAATGTACAGGAAATAGTCCTCCTCGTGGTGTTCCTATAAATACATCGAGAGTATGGAATATGGGATTCTGTTGCAGGGCAGATGATGTGCATCGTGGTAATTACCTGGTACAGGGAGCCCATGGTAGCCGATGTTGGTGGAATGACGTTGTTCACAAAGAAGAAGAGTGCATCCTCGGGACGCAGGTGGATGCGCTTGCGAATGAGGAAGTAGAACTGACCGACGGTCAGGTCGGAAGGCACCAGGTACTTCTTCTTGTCCAAATCACCGATGCGCGCCTTGGGAGCCTTCTCGACGATGACCTTCGATGTGGTTTGAAATAAAGGAAGAAAAACAGGAGGTGAGTTGAAGTTGGGCTGGGCTGCTTTGGCATGTTAATGTGCGCACATTTTGCACCTGATTACGTGCCGAATACGGCTCACATATTTGGCTACAAATGGCATTTGCATTACTGAAAGCAAGTGTGCTCGAATACGTGCTACCTTGGAATATAATAATATCGAAAAGCTCAATTTTTATTGAAAACTAATTTGTTTATAGACAACAAAAACCTGATATTGGCGAAAAACAACACACTTGCTTTGATATATGTACTTAAGCACGAAAATGAGTAATTTCGTAATTGCAGCGAGTAATTTCGTAATTTCGTAGTGCATTTTTGAATTTCGTAAGCTTGAATGTGTAATTACACACACGTGTTTTTAGTGTTATTTTATTATTTTTAAATTTAATTCAATGAAGAATTTTCCTACGGCTTGAGATCTCAAAACTAAGCTTTATGGAGTTTCCCTTTTTTGTTTGTTATGCATAACACATACTACACATTTGACAACATTTTAGCCAAATTGACGACCAAGACGGCCAAGTTAGTTGCTCATTGAAGTGAGTTTTCAAGCGAATCTACTGCATTTCATTGAGTCTGGAATAATTGCTAGCTGGCCTAGACGATCCGTTCTAGCCAGGGGCTAATTAGTTAGCCTTAGCCAAATTATTGACAAACTGGTTTGTCCGATTTTCGAAACAGGAAGCGGGTTCCACAACATAATGAATACGAAATGGGCAAAAACTGCTTATCGCGAATGCCCACCCCCCTCTACTAACACTCTATCGAAATTCGTTGGCGTCATTGGCCGAACTCAAGGCACAAGATTGAGATGTGGTAGTACGTACTATATGGCATAGAATCGGGATATATAAATCGGATATATATGGACATATGCTGATGGTCCGAACGACCGACCAGCTGGCTGGCCTTGCCCCTCGCTCAGCTGTTATGTGATTTGTGACTTGTGCCTTGGCACTGCTGCACTTGCCAAAAATACACGAAAATAACACTGGCAATAATATTTGGGGGTGCATATAGCTAACTCACATATATGTGTACATATATACGTATATATACATTTGTACATATGTAGTGCAAGTCAGTGGAATTCGAAAACAAGAACTGCACTTTTCGCCGCGATTGGGGCACCTTCAGCAGCTTGTCGTTTTGTTTTGGTTTTTGTGAAAGGAGTTTTCGCTGATAAGGTGGTGAAATAGCAGAAAAACAACAAAGAAGAAGAAGCAGCAGCAGCAGATGAAGTGGCTGTTGTTTTTGTAATTTCCACCTTTCTGTTTTGCTGTTTTTATTTACTTATTTTTCGTCTTGTGTTGTTCAGCGCATCTATGACTATGACTAATTCCAGTCGCACTTGGTGTTTTTGCGAAAAAACAAAAAACAAAACAAGCAGCGTTAGTGTGTATTAGTGAGTGACTTTTTTTATGCGCAGTACTCGCTCGCTTTTGCCAACAAACAAACGAAATTAAAATCGAAAACAACTGGTTGGCGCACACAGAAAACAAAGGGGTGCTCAAAACTAGTTGTGTAGCGAAGTAAATAAATGATGAGTAGCAGTATATGTACCTTTCTTGCAGTGTAGCCAGCGGGTGAGGGAGGGGCGAAGAAGAGAGAGGTAGAAGGAGCAGATGAAATCTAGCACTGAAAACAACAACACCTCAACAGCTGAGCAAGTGAAACGGCTGCTTTGTTCTCTCCTTTTTTTCCCCCTTTTGTTTTTTCCTCTCTACATCTGTGCGCGAGTGTATGCGTGCGTATGTGTGAGTATGTGTATGCAGGGGGCAGAATTTTCGTTTGAATTTCATTTGAGAGCTTTTCGCCAATGTTTTTCCCTCCCCACCCAAGTGAAAATGCACTTTATGCAATCCCCATCGCACGAATTTCCCCAGCCACCTGATGTGGCAATGCAATAATATTGTAATAACAATCGAAATGCCCAATATGCGCAGTATTGATTTTCTTCGGTGCAAACAAAAAAAAAAAACAAGCGAAAAAAAAAACGACGCAAAACAAACGCATACACAGAAGCTCGCACATACACACACACACGCTCGCACGCATATACACTCATAGCTACACAGAAATATATATGTATATATATGTATTTATATATGTTCGAGTACTTACGGGCACACGGTCTGGATATTTGCGACGGATCTTGTCGCCCTCGGCGCGACGCTTCTCGAAGGCGTGCTCCTCCTTGTATTGGAACTTCATGATTGCAATGAACAGGTAATTGGCTAAGAAACGCAGCTTCTATCGGTTGGCTAGACTTCACTTCGTTTTGCTGTTTTCACTGTGGCGACTATCGATGCGTCGTTGTGCTTGTGTTTTTCTCTTCTCTCTGTGTTTTCTCGTCCAAACGGTCTGAAATACTTGTGTAGAGTGACCAAACGACACAGATGTTAGATGGCTCCGGTCTAAAATCGATGACTTGCTGTTTTTATCGATAAGCACCTGCACTGTGGTGACTACACTTGCTTACTGCGGTGACTGCACTCGCTAACTGAGGTGGCTAGACTGAAGGTGTGACCAGTCGGCGAAAGACCACAAATCCCAAACGCGTCATTTGTGGTGGATGTCCTCGCTAAATATGGCCATGCTACAACCAGTGGTGTGTGTCCCCGCTAGAACATTCTGGTTGTTGTCCGTACTAAATGGTATGTTTCGCTATGGTCACACTGCACGTATAACAGTTATGCGCCGCAGCATAGGTGTTTCGATAAGCCATCGATATTATCGATAACACCCACTGTCATCGATGGATTGACGCAGCAGCCTGGACGAAACGTCAATTGTTAACTGTTCCCTCTGGCCGCACACAAACACACACGCAGATCCACAGGCGCACACACACACATATAGTCACATCGCACGGAGCGAGCAAACAAACAAAAACACAAGAGAAGGATGAGCAGCCAGGGACACCACAAGATGCAGGGATGCGGCAGCCTGTCCGGCGGCAAGCAGAGCGGCGCATCCGGCGGCGGCAAGAACAACGGCGCCCAGGAGCAGGAATACACGGACGTGATCGATCTGGGCGATCGCTTCTCGGCGGACATGGCGCGCCTCTGCATGAACGAGCGGTACGCGGACGTGGAGTTCGTTGTCGAGGAGCAGCGCCTGCCCGCCCACCGCGTCATACTCGCCGCCCGCAGCGAGTACTTTCGCGCGCTGCTGTACGGCGGCATGGCGGAGACCACACAGCGCCAAATACCGCTGGAGGTGCCGCTGGATCCGTTCAAGGTGCTGCTGCGCTACATCTACTCGGGCACACTGCTGCTGTCCACCCTGGACGAGGATGCCGTCATCGATGTGCTGGGCATGGCCAATCAGTATGGATTCCAGGACCTGGAGATGGCCATCTCGAATTACTTGCGCCAGTATCTGGCCCTAAACAATGTGTGCATGATACTGGATGCGGCGCGACTCTACAACCTGGAGGAGCTCACCCAGGTGTGTCTGATGTTCATGGATCGCAATGCCGCCGATCTGCTGCAGCACGACTCCTTCAAGACGCTGTCCAAGGTAGGTTGAATACAAAATGGATCAAGTTGGCGCTTACTTACACTTGTAATGCTTGCAGGAATCGCTGGAGGAGGTGCTGCGACGTGACTGCTTCTTCGCACCCGAGGTGCAGATCTTTTTGGCCGTGTGGAAGTGGAGCCGCTACAATACCAACGTGGACATCAAGTCGGTGGTCAGTTATGTGCGCCTGCCGCTGATGAATCTCGAGCATCTGCTGCAGGTGGTGCGTCCCTCGGGCATCCTGGATCCCGACAAGATACTCGACGCCATCGACGAGCGCAGCACCTCAAAGGGGCTGCCCTACAGGGCGGCCCTCTGGCCGGAGGAGAACGTGGCCACGGCGAAGTTTCTGTCGCGCTGCATCCAGGGAGAGTGTCGCACCGCGCTGCTAGATGGCGATGTGACCACCTACGACATGGAGCACGGGTATACGCGCCACTGCATCACGGACAGCAACGATGCGGGCATTGTGGTCGAACTGGGCACGCTCTGCATGATCAATCACATCCGCATGCTGCTCTGGGACAGCGACAGCAGGGCGTACTCCTATTTCGTTGAGGTGTCCGGCGACCAGCAGCATTGGGAGCGCGTGGTCGACTACAGCGACTACCACTGCCGCTCCTGGCAGTACTTGTACTTCGAAGCGCGTCCCGTCAGATTCATTCGCCTGGTGGGCACCCAGAACACAGTCAACCGGGTAAGTCAGCCGTGTTCTTTCCGTACTTTCCTTTTCTTCACCTCCTTTTTCCCTTTGCATTATTAGGTATTCCATGTGGTGGGTCTGGAAGCGATGCACACGGCCAAGGTGCCGCGGTTAATCGACCATTTTGTGGCGCCCAATGCGAACGTGGCCACCGTGGAGAAGAGCGCCATTGTGACGGACGGCGTAAGTCGCACCCGCAACGCGCTGATCAACGGCGACTATGTGCGCTACGACTGGGACTCGGGCTATACGTGCCACCAGTTGGGCAGCGGCGAGATCGTCGTCCGTTTGGGCCAACCCTACTATGTGGGCTCCATGAGGCTGTTGCTGTGGGACTGCGATGATCGCACCTACAGCTTTTACATCGAAACTTCGACGAATCGCAAGGACTGGCAGATGGTCGTGGACCGGCGCAACGACAAGGCCCGCTCCTGGCAGAACTTTCACTTCGCCCCACGTCCCGTGGTCTTTATCCGCATCGTGGGCACGCGCAACACGGCGAATGAGGTACGTAGCAGTGCGCCGGTCGCATAACATGAGAGATTAGCTAATGGTTCTTGCTTTTAGATCTTTCACTGCGTCCACCTTGAATGCCCCACTCAGGACAAGAGCTACCTAAAGAAGATAGCCGACATGGAGAAGGAGCGCGAGAAGAAGGAGAGGGAGTGCGGGTCGGAGAAGGCGGTCACGGCTGATGATGACAATATTGCCTCCACCTCGAGATCCTCGTTGGCTTCAGTCCACGCTGAAAGTCCCTCCACTTCGTCCAGCAGCAGCCAAAGCGTTCTAAAGTCCAACCACTGGCCGCCACAGACACAGTCTCCCAAACCGATGCAGACCAAGGAAAAGGCCGTGGCCGTTGTCCCACCCACTCCACCAGCACTCTCCCCGTCCGTCACGCCCACACTTCCGGCACCTCTGACCCCGGCACCTTCGTCGCCCCGTAAGCAGGAACAAGAACCGCCAAAGAAGTCCAGTGCAGACGCAAGCCCCCACACCAGTCCCAGTCCAAGTCCGAGGAGCAACGCCAGTCCCAGTCCAGGAAGCAACGCCAGTCCCAGTCCAAGGAGCAACGCCAGTCCCAGTCCAAGGAGCAACGCCAGCGCGAGCCCAAGTAGGAGCAGAAGCCAGAGTGCGGAGTCGGAGCCAGTGCCGCCATTGGTGGAGCTGGACACCAAGGAGACGCGTTGAGCTGAAGAAGAAGATATATGATGATGTATCATGCATATGATGTACTTGAAATGCTGTTAGTCCCCGCGCTTAGTTGTAGTTTGCAGACCGTGCTGCTCTTGTTATCTAGTCCTTCCCAGTGCCCCTGTGCTTGCTGGCTCCAAAACTTATTGGTTTTGCGTAATTACCTTAATACGTTACATACTTATACATATATATATATATATACATAAATATGTATATATATACATATATTTTTGATTTTATTGTGATCCAGAGAAAATTCCTTATGTTTGCAAGGCAGCAGAGTTATTTATATAAGCAATATCACCTAATTCTATGCACACACATATTCAACGCGAATTCGAATGAGATTTCCAAAACAGCTGAACCAAAATTGTATACGAGTTCCGATCATAGTAGCATAGTCGGTGTCTGTCCACAGTTGTGTCCTGTCCATGTCCATGTCCATGTCCATTTCCCTAACGAAAACAATCCAGTTGATCCGCAACTCGTAGTCTAGGCTCATCGAGCGACCCAAAAATTAGGCTCTATTTATTAGGCAAAGTTTGTCATAGTTTGTACTGCACCCAAATAAAAGCTAACCAAAACAAAAAAGTTATTCTTTCACTTGCAAATCAATCGCTTTCTCCTTCTTTCTTACTATAAATCACTCATCATTTCGTGCACAAATTCCGCCGTCTGTGGCCACCGTGCAGCACACATGCCACCCACTGTTGCCCCAACATCCACATATCCACAACACGTTCCACTGTTTTCGAATTCCAATCAGAAGCGACCCACGGCCGCTGCAGCGGCAGCCATAAAAGTCGAATCAGAACGTTAAACCAGTTGGGATGCACAGTGGGCGTTGGAAAGAGAGGGAAGGCGCATGTCCAGCCAGCGAAACAGAAAGAGATGGCGAAATGCAGTGCTAGCTGAACGCGAATTTGTAGGTTTTTGAACAAAACTAAAAAATAATCGATACAGTTGTTATTTATTTGTAATCCTAGAAATCATTGCAAACAGAAAGATAAATCGCACTGATAATCTGATAATCAAGTGTTTAATAATAAGTACATAATGCATTGAACATAGAAAATTACTCATCCGTCGCGTTGTCTCTTTGATTTAATGGTATTTTGTATATCTTCAACTGATGGTTTCAATAAAATGATGATGAATGATTGAATGCGAAATCCAGGCAGACACTTCATTGCACAAAATCTTTTGCAATTAAATTTTAAGTATTTAGCAAAAGCTGTCAATGCTGCCCCACTGTGCTCTGCCACACGAGTCAGCGGCGCAGGCGCAACAAACTAGTTTGCCCCACGAGCAGCGGGCAGCGGGCAGTGGCAACGAAGGGGGGCGTTGCAGGGGCGTCGTCAAAGGGCGCGCGCAACTAACTAGCCAACTGACTAACTAACTAACAAACTGCGCGACTGGGAGAGCGAGTGTGAGTGCGAGTGGGAGAGCGCGAGTGAGTGAGCGAGTGAGTGAGTGTGCGAGTGAGTGTGGAGCGGAGCGGCGTGCGGTTAACCGTTAGCCTGCAGCGGCGGCAAGTTCGGCGCGCAGTTGAGTTCAGTCGACCAGCGACCGCCGTGGACAAAGCAACGTACCGCCAGCAGTCGCAGCGCAGCGCACGGATATATAGCAAAAGCTAACTACCAGATACAAAACGCAACACACACCTGCCCATCCACATAACCACACTCGGCATATAGAACTATACGAGTATATATGCTTGAGAATCAGAAGCGCGCGAGGGCGTCACGCGTTCATATACATCAGATATAGATATATAGATCGAGCGATCGACCGACCAGCGAACATATAGCAAGCGGTGGTTATTTTTTCATCTTATTTTATTGTGACAAAAACCGCGACAAGTGTTTAAAAATAGTTGTTGTGCCCCCCCAGCGAATATAAACTCCCAGCTAGCAAACTCGCCCGCCAAACTGAAAACCAACTAAAAACTGAAACCAACTGAAGCCCAGTTAAACTACAAACAGCAGCAATATGGTCGAGACCGTTGTTAATATCGAGCGCACCACCACAACAACGACGAACGGACCGCCAGGTGGGGCGAACCCGACCGTGGGCAGCGATGGCGGCTTCTGGGGCGCCATCCGCCTCAACATCGACTATTTCCGCACCGTGCCGGGCATCATCAAAATTGCCGAGTTTGTAAGTACACACAGATACATAGTTAAGATACATTTGCATCCCCAGATTGTATATCCATCTTGCATTTCAAACGAAACCCTGCAAGCTCAAAAAGCTGCTCATAAATATTCAAAATACTGAATTCGATGCACGTCCTTCTAAGTCTGTTGAAAACTGGAACGTGGCCAAATCTCTAAATGTTTCAAAATTATGTACTTCTGATGAAATTTAATGAAATAATATGATGAAATGTCTTTGATAAGAAACCTATGGTTAGAATTATGTTGAATGCTGAAACTGGACATACCAAACTAATGACTTTCCCCGAAACTGATTACACATTCGAAACTTCAAGTTTCAGAAAGCAAAACTGAAATATTTGTTCAGCAATTGTTGGATAACAATTCCCCATGGAGCTCTTATCGTCATAAATTGAACGGTTTTATCTAGAGTTTGCCTTGCGCCGCCATTCTTTATCGAGATATCTGGAGCCTTAAGAAAACCCAGAGCCTCGATGTGTACTCAATTACACAAATATGTAGTATACAATATACAATATACAATACTGTGTGGAGGCACCTATATGTACATATGTCAGGATCTCATTAGACTTAGGGCGGATAAGATAGGGGTAGACGAGTTGTGGGAACTGCAAACATGTGAGCTCCATGGTCATGAGCCCCCATCGACTTCTTGTCTTCCCCATGCAGAAATCCACAGACGTAACACCTTGTATTTGGCTTGGTATTCGAAGCCATGTTGTGATCTTTTTCCCACAGATCTTTTTCCCGCACCAGAAGCACCAAAAACCCAGAGTTCAGTGTGGGCGATGCGTCGCGGTATTCGACGCCAACACAAGATACTCAGATACTCGCCGCCAATTACAAGAGTGGGCACACAAGTGCCACACAGGCTTGCAGCACCTGAGCAGGTGTAGAAAGTTTTCAGCTGAAACTACGCTGTTCCTTGGCCATCGCTTTGTGGCACAAGGTCGCAGGATAACGACAACTGCCACAGGACGCACATGAAAAATGCATTAAAAAGCGCTCGTCAGTTGTCGCAGGCAAATCAATAGCGAGTAAATAAATAGGTGGAGTGCTGGGTGGCTCGATGATGGGATTACCCACGCAATGGACTGTCGCTCATTAAGTTATATATATTGATTTTCTGCACTGACAACCGTTTATCAGCGATTATCGGGCATAAGCTAGTTCCGCTGAAGGCGAAGTTAAAACTTGCCATTCAAATGCTACGGCTATTTACTTTTCATTTTCGATTTTTGGTTTTTGGTTTTCGGTTTTCGGTTAGCAGTGTGTCTGTCGAAGGGGATATTTTTGTGGGCACTAATCTTATCGGGCCCCTTAAGCGATAGTCTGCTGATAGTCACAGTGCAGTATGGCGGGCAGTGTGGAATATGTAAAAGTGCTCCACCACTTGAGCGTTGCCACAGAAACAGGGCCAGAGTGCCACCTGCCTGGTTCCCAAACTGCCAATTTAGAGGTATTTACACGCCAAATAAATAATTCAAAATCGGCTAGCTGTTTGTTTCGTGTGCCTAACTATATGTTATTGTATCACTGGCATTATAGTTCTAATTAGACTGCAGTTTGTTATTCGATCGTGACTCATTTCGGCCGATTTGGCGACCATATATATGTTATTGAGTGCCTTGGCTAATCGCTCGTTACTCATACGCCCCGTTAGCCGCACAAAGTGGGCGATAATGTGGCGACCACCTGTGCGAGTGGAGAGCAGCAGACGGACGACACTTTCGGTAGCCATGCTGCTGCTGCTGCTGCTGCTGCTGATAAGCCAATCGATTCCCGACACCTGACCATCGATCGTTAATTTGCCCACGCAGGAACATTACTCATCCGCCCCGTAGTCCCGAATCACAACAAGCAAACAAAGCAAATAGTACGCCTCTAGGACTTCGAAAGCAGTTGGCCGTATCTTATCGCATTGGCCTGGCAATTAGCATTTTGGACCCAATATTGCCACAATTCACTTGCTACACATATTCACGCGATGCCCCCAGAGCATATACATATGCATTCCCATGGCCAAGTGTGCTCTATATACACCAGAATATGTACGTACATATATGCAAATCGAGTAGAGAACGATTTATTATTAAGTTTTGTTGGTCGCGGTCCCTGCCGCTCGAGAATTTCTTTAATATTAACCCAATTACGTAAGCTATGTATTTTGGAAGCTGGCAAACGGCGTTCTTATTGTTTGGCATTGTGCGAGCGCAACATTGTCGTGAGCATTGGCTGTGAATTTGGAATGTTCTCGCCAAAAGCGGAAACTATGACACACATACGGTGTCATTCAAGAAATGCTTACCACAAAATGCGGGGGATTTGGGATTTGGTGGCGCAGCGATCGGGGAATTCGAGCCGAAAGTCACTCTAGACTTTACACACTTTTAGTCACTTTAGACAGTGGCTGCCGTTTGTTGGCGGTTGGGAGAGAATGCGATCGATCGTTGCGGCAGCCATTCGTCTAAGGTGCGAGCCATAAGCGTAGGCTGCCCCATATTAGCTTTTAATCTGATATATAAATATGATATTGCTTCTATCTAATTGGGTCACTTTTTGGTAACGCAACCTATCTTGTGCTCTTGATCGGAAAGTTAAATGGGTTTCAGTAAAATTAGCCCAGTTTTAAGCGCCTTGCCTTACAGCTTAGGAACGCACTGTACTAAGTGTGCACATGGCTCCATGCAAATACGCGTTTGCAAATTGTGTGCCCGGTTACATTGCAGGTAATTGACACCGACTAAGTGTGCGGCGCTCAGGGAAGTGAGCTCATCTTTGAAGCTCCGTCTTGGCCCTGTTAACAGATTGTTGGCCAACATGGTGGGCGAAAGGGGCGGGCCTGTGTGTGCACACATGTTCAGCTATAGTATTGGTATAGATATGATTTTAATATATGTGTGTACGTTTATCTGCCGGTTGGCCACTGAACCTCGCTTATCTACCTTAAACAGTAACTGGTATCTTAATTGTTTATCCCATGCACAGAATATTCGATAATACTTCTAGTATAGTTGAAAGTTCAACATCAAAGTTAAAGTGGGATAAACCAGTTTATGTTTTTTTTAAACTTATAACTATATGTTAGATATTTCCCAGCTTAAGTCAGTGGGAATTTGTTGTTTAATATTTGGCAGATATGCTCAAAGATAGAGGGCACTTTATATATTTATAGATAGCCTTAAGATTGTCAAATCACGTCAGAATGGATCCAGTTGTGTCTGCGTGACCACCAGAATTGCTGTGGCTTCCACTGAACTTCAGACGAGGCCACAAACCGTAGACCGTATAATCGGAGGCCAAGAACCAGATCCATTTCAGAGTTCCACGCGATTCGCGTCATTGATTCCGCTGGAAAAGCACACAATTATGCTGATCGATATACCTAGATGCACCCAACTGTCTGCGCGGCTTTTCATGCTCCACTCGGCAACTTGATCGTTACCATGGATCTATACATTATATATATTACATATATATGCTTATAAGAACTTGCCAACCGTGTACATAAGAACTGTCCACATACATATGTGTATATACATGCCAATATATAGGTATATATATATATATGCGCACAAGTAAAAATAAAAATAAAAAGCCAGCCATTAATTATGTTTAGCAGAGATAAAATTCGTATAATTCCCAGACGAATTTCTCTCGGGCTCTTTTATTTTCGAAAAGTGACGCACATTTGTGGATCACAAGTGCGAGGCTACAAGAAAATTAAAATAAAGAATAGAAACAGCATTTGGAAAATTCAGAAAATGTGGAAATGCAATCCAAGATCAACAAATCGCGACAGTTCAATCAACCTGTGATATGCTGCTGCCTGGTAGTTAATTGTTTACCAGATAGCAAATAAGAAGAAAAAATAAAAAAACAATGGAGGCAACAACATGTTGCTATCAACAGGTCGCTTTTGGCCGGGCCACAACTTTCAGCTTTCACTTTTCGTGTACCTTTTGTTTTAGCCAAAAACACAATGCTCAACTCAAGTCGTCACTGACTGACTGAATGACTGAATGACTGACTGACTGACTGACTGACTGAGTGACTGCGCACACCTGCTTGATTTCTTATTTTGTGGCTGTGTCGCCAAAAGCTTATTGCCATTTAATTGCCCAAAGCAGCGGCGTCGCAGGAGAATGTGTGTGTCATCACCACCTGCCATCCAGTTTTACTATCTTCGAAATCACCCTGCGAATTTGCTTGAAGTGCGATAAGTATCTGACGGATAGTTCAGTATATTAATATATATTAGCAAGTCGAGTGAATTGAGTCATCTATGGACTTGGGATACTGTTACTTCAGTTTGTTTGCACTATGACATAAACACAGGCTGTGTAAATGGGAATACTTCATTGTTTCTGAGCCATGTTACTGCGAGCACTTCTTTCTTAAAGAAAAGAAGTATGTTTTTGTATATGATAGCAACTGATGTTCTTTGATTTCACCGCTTAATTAGCTGCAGAACAAGTCTCGCTGCTGAGCCTCACAGCCTCACACTCACTTGGTGTGCATTCAATTGACATCATTGAGGTGACATCACGACACCAGCTATTTGCGCACTCCAGATTCGAAATCACGACCTTGAAGGGTTGCCCCCCCAATTGGGGGAAGATCACGATCTATGTAACTGGGGTTGGATGACTAATAATATAAGCTGCATATCATATAAGCTGACAGCTGGGAATATACACTTAACTTTACCTTAACTAGACATTGAATGAAGCCATAAACTAAAGATTGATGTCGCTTGAATCTTTAAACTATTTGTATTTGTAAGATTTGATTCCTTTGTACTCTACTTATACATGTATTTTATACCCACAGGTGCTGGGCATCATCTGCATGGCATTGGCGGCACCTCCAATGACCTCGGCCACCTCGTTCTTCATGTTCGTGATCGTCATCTCGTTCATCATCAACATTCTGCTGATCGCCGCCTATTTCCTGGGCATTCGCGAGGCCCTCAACGTGGCCGTCAACTGGATATTCTCGGTAAGTAGTTGCTTCATCCAGATGAATCAATCTCAATCTCAACCTGAACTTCATTGGCGTCTGCCCAACAGGAGCTGATCACCACCGCTGTGCTGACGCTGCTGTACTTCATCGGATTCATCGTCCAGCTGGCCAGGTGGTCGGATGCCACGGGCAAAGGTTCCGGTTCGAACACCGCCGCCGGCGTCTTTGGACTCTTCAATTTCCTGGTCTACGCGGCGGGCACGTACTTCCTGTTCGTGGCCCACAGGTCCGGGGCCACCCACTAAGTGCGGCCAACTCAGTGACTGGAGCTTAGTCTAGAGTTATGTCTAATTGTTTACTGAATAAGTGCAGATCGAGTACTTGTAATTTTGCCTCTTTATTTGCCGTTTTTTTTTGTTTGTTGTTAATTTATGCGTGTGAGCATATGCAAATCGACAATGGAAGTCGACTTGATGTGTTTTTAATGTTATTTTAAATGGCTAACTAACGTTTAAGTCTTAAATCCACCATAACTACGCAAACGATTGGGGTGGGCATCCCATGTAATGCATTAACTTTTACCATTTCATGACTTACATCTAATGATTTTGTGTTTTTTGATTTGTTATCAACTGCGACACAATAATATATATAATTTAATATGATTTCTTTGTCTGTGTCTCTTGCATATAATTTAATGTAACGACTAGTTTGTTGCGAGGATCATAAGATCCTAGTTAAAAGTGGCCCACCCTAATCAATACACACATGCACCAAAAAAAAAACAGAAACAGAAAACAAAAATTAAGAGCGCAACAAAGATTTAAGTTCAATAAATTATTTGTATTTTCTCAATCGCTGCGAAAGTGAACACAATCTGAAATGAGGGGCCGCCACATGGGCCACCATTCAAATCAAACTACTAATTTACTGGGCTCGTGGGACCAAGTCCTACTCCTCCTCCTCCTCCTCCTCCTTCTCCGCCACCTCCACGTGAGAGGTGAACGGTGGGTTCCGCTGGTGCGGTGCCATCGTGATGTGCCATTTGCTGCGGAAGCGGATGCGGCACCACAAACGGCCGCACAGTGGGGCTAAAAGTACTTCTTCATCTCGTCGTAGAGGGCGAGTACCAGGGCGCCGCCCGTGCCGCGAATGATGTTCGATAGGGCGCCCTTGAAGAAGGCCCCGATGCCCTCCTGCTTGGCAATCACCACCCAGCAGTGGGCCGTGTTCTTGTACACCATCTCGGACTTCTTCAGGCCAGACTGCATCATCATGCGACGGCGCACGGTGTCGAAGGGATAGGACGCAATGCCGGCCACGGTGGTGACCACCTGGGCAATGGCCCAGCTCACATAGAAGGGTGTGCTCTTCGGATTTGGCAGAAAATCGCGGCACGTGTCATAGAATCCAAAGTATGCCGCTCGATAGATGATGATGCCCTGCACGGACACAATGAATCCACGGTACAGGCCAATGGGTCCGTCACTCTTGATCACCTTCATCAGGCAATCGATCAGGCCGTTGAACTCCCGATTGCCGCCCTTGCCCACATCGGCGGCCAAGCTGTCGGCGGAAGATTGAAAAGGATGTTTAAAAAACTATCATAGCAAATCATATCGAGTGCAAGTGAGGCGATCGTGTTGACTAACAGCCTCTAGATCTAGATCTAGATCTAGATTGGTTGGGGGGGAACCCAACTCACCGGGTTCGGGCAAAGTCCAGCGGATACACGAAGCACAGAGATGTGGCACCTGCAGCACCGCCAGAGGCCAAGTTTCCGGCAAAGTGGCGCCAGAACTGCTTGTGCTTGTCCACGCCGCCGAGGAAGACCTGTATGGATGTCGTTCATGAATTATAATTACAACAATGATGATATTATGATAACCAACCGATTTGTACACATCCTTGAAGGCAAAGTTGAGAGCCTGGGTGGGGAAGTAACGGATTACGTTGGCCAAGTTGCCGCGCCAGAAGGACGAGAATCCCTGCTCCCTGGGAATGCGAATGAAGCAATCGACGATGCCCTTGTAGCGCTGATCTGCCGCGATCTGCTTGGACACCTCCTGCACCTGCAGGATGAGCTTCACACGCTCAATGGGCGCCACTGCCGTCTTGGCTATCGCCGCCGAAACGCCGCCCATCATGAAGTCCATGAGAAAGGACTTGAGGTCGCCCTTACCATGTCCGCCGCCGCCGCCTTCATCGCCCATGTTGGATTACTGTTTGTTGATTTTAAAACGATGTAAGTTAGCTTCAAAGTTGGTTGGTAAAAAAGGATAAAAACGGGCTTTCACTTTTTCAACTTATAATTTTGATGTCACAACGTAGAGATCTGAACTGTGATAGGCTAACAAGGTTGTGAGCCCGTTCGTCAAATTGACATTCGATTTATTCGGCTTGGCTTACTTTGATTCGCAGTTTTGAAATCGCTGAACGTTTCAGTCCCCATTTTTAGTTTATGCACCGATTTGGCTTGAATAGAAATCGGATATGTCCGAAGAACAGAAATATGATCAATTAACTTCGACCTGCCGAAGTTTACCAACTGCACAAAAGGTCTGCGTAAGTATGCTACTATAATCTACTGTAAACCACATATAAACCACAGTCAAAATATCAAAGATCAGTATACATACGTGCGCAGAAAGAAAAACACAACATTGTACTATTTTTATCAATTTTTATATATTTTTAAACCAACCGGAGTTGAGTTTGTTTGTTTGTTTGTCGTTTCGGAGGCAAAAGAATCTACAGGTCTTCGGCTCGATTCCTTGCAACTGATCGATAACACTGATTTGGCTGGGGAGATGTGGGGCGACCCAGCAGCATGACGGGATATAGTGAATAGCCTAACTAACCCAAACTTAACAATACTAATCAATATCGTCGCTATGTTCGTTCGTCTTTCAGTGTAGTGGGTCTAGTCGCATCAGCTGAGTCGCATCCCTTCTCTGCCCCGAGCATTGCTGTTTGCTGTATTGTTGTTATATTGACGCTGGCCATCGTTCCGTAAATTAGTTCCCAGTTCTTTATAAATAATATAATTTCGTAATTATATCAGGGGGAGGGAGGAAGGGTTCTTGCTGTTATTGCTTGCCGTTGTTCTTGGTAAGAGGTGTTGGTTGCAGATCAAACTTTGCTTTTGCTTTTGCTGTTGCTATTGCTGTTGTTTTAGCTTTTCTCATTCAGTTATCTAACATAATTAGCTGGTAGTGTTTAGTTTTACTTTGTTGTTGTATGTTGTTGTATTTTGCTTGTTTGAATAATTTAATAATTTAATTTACAAGACCTTCTTGATCTCATCGTACAACACAAGCACGAAAGCGCCACCAGTGCCTCTGAGAATGTTGGAGAAGGCGCCCTTGAAGAAGGCACCGGTGCCCTCCTGCTTGGCGATGGTGCCCCAGCAGTGCAGTGTGTTCTTGTAGATGACCTCGGTGGCCTTGCGACCAGACTGCATCATCATGCGACGACGCACGGTATCGAAGGGATAGGACACGATGCCAGCAACGGTTGTCACAACCTGGGCGATGGCCCAGCTGATGTAGATGGGTGTGTTCTTGGGGTCGGGCAGCATACCGCGAGCGGTATCGTAGAAGCCGAAGTAGGCGGCACGGTAGATGATGATGCCCTGCACGGACACTCCGAAGCCACGGTACAATCCAACGATGCCGTCGCTCTTGAAGATCTTGGTCAAGCAGTTGCCCAGACCGGTGAATTCACGCTGACCACCCTTGCCAGTATCAGCAGCCAAGCTGTAAATTCATAGGGAAAGCAATTTGTTAGTTTATGGGGCGTTTCTAGTTTTCTATGCAAATATTGCAACATACCGAGTACGGGCAAAGTCCAAGGGGTAGACAAAGCACAGAGAGGTAGCACCAGCGGCACCACCGGAGGCCAAGTTGCCGGCGAAGTAGCGCCAGAACTGGGTGTTCTTGTCCACACCACCCAGGAAGACCTAAGGTTACATAATAACAACCGGGGCGTTAGTTATTTCCGCTCGCATTGCAGGCAGCTTGTGGTGAAGTGATTCTCACCTGCTTGTACTTGTCCTTGAAGGCAAAGTTCAGAGCCTGGGTTGGGAAGTATCTGATGACGTTGGCCAAGTTGCCGCGCCAGAAGGACGAGAATCCCTGCTCCTTTGGAATGCGGATAAAGCAATCAACCATGCCCTTGTACTGCTTGTCGGGGCTGATTTGTTTCGAGATGTGCTGAACCTGCAGGAGCAGTTTCACACGCTCAATGGGGGCGACGGCAGTCTTGGAGACGGCTGCGGAGATGCCTCCGGCAGCGAAATCCTTGACGAATCCAACAGCATCGAAATCCTTGCCCATTTTGCTGTAAACACATCGCGCAATTGGCCAAAACTCTGATTAATCTCGACAGTTCCGTCATCGCTGATAGTGATAGTGATGGTGGTGATGGTGATGTTGTTTGTTACTTGGTGATACGTGATACTTGATACTTGATAATTGGTGATACCGATGATGATATACCTCTGTGATGTTATGGATGCTGATATATCCCAATGGCATGCGGGTGATGGTGCTTGATATACCCATGCGTTGCATAACGGTTACGATATACGTTTACGGTATTTTTACGGTATGGTGGATGTACGATTCACTTTCTTTACACAGGTGCAAAAGGCACAATAGAAGAATAGCCCAAAGCCAAATGAAAATGTTAAAATTGTCAATGTTCCAAATTATAAACCGAAACCGAAAACATGCACTTTTTTTTATATTTTTTTTTTTTTTTGAAACAACACTACAAATGGTTATAAAACAATTTTGTGGGTGACAGAAAAAGGTTTTAGCGACAAATGAAACTTAAAACTAAACGCGAAAATGGTAAAACATGCAGTACATAATGGGTTAATGTAAATGGCAACTTAAACTTAAGGCTAAAGATGGTTAATATTCGATGCTTTATGGAGACATCGGCGTTTTGGTTACATGTATTCGTTTTTGTGTTAGTATGCGTGCTGGCAATTGCCGGTAAAACTGGTTTAGTGCAAAAAAGGTGAAAAGTTTTATTGGTCGGCTGGTTGCCACGTGGTTTGAATCAAGCTACGTAAGAAGACTACTGTTGGAAAATTCAGTTCTAACCCGTTTGCAGTTTTAAACTACGGAAAATACATAGTATTACGTGGCATAGCATAGGTGCTTATCCAATTTATTTTATCTAGAGCATATGGCATAAATCAAATGCAGTTCTAGCTGAATAGAACGGCAGTTTACTGGTTTTCATTGGGTTAAGTTTGGGATTGCATAATTGCCACACCACACAAACAACAAAAAAAAAAAAGAAATAGAATTGAATTGAAAAAGTTCAATGGAAAACGCCAGTATATATGGGCATTTGTGTGGGTGTGAGCAAGATGGCTATAGGGGCCACAATTCTTTTTTGGCTCTTGGTTTTTTTTTTTTGTTTTTTGGCAGACGGCATTCGCCATTGAAGCGCGTTTCGTTAATTTTAGACTTTCAAGAGCAGCCGCCGCTCTGCGTTAGCCGTGTGGTTTAAATTATATTTTAGCGAAATTAAATTAGCATTTCATTGGCAAGGGTTTTATGTAACACACTTGGCAAAGAGAACTGTGCTTCGGTATTGCTTCTCTTATGTTCTCTTTCTTTGAAATAACAACCGTTATCTAATCGTGTTAAACTTTTGATTGACTGGAAAGAGAGTGAAGCTTTTTCTTCGGCCGCAGAGAGCCGAACTAGAGGAGGGCTCGTGATGTAATAGCCTCAGCTGGAAAAATTCTACAGTTGCACGTGGAAAGCTTCCACCGAAGGCTGAGCAGTTGTAGTAGTATCCACAATCCAGGGTTAGGTTTATTCTTAATTCATTGTTATTGATTGCATAAGACCACCACACACCAGAAAAAAATTGTTAAATGAATGATTCAAGTTAAACTCTTTTGTTGTTTTACATAACCAGGCAGATTTTCTTTCATTGCTCAGGTTGGGTTTGGTTAAGAAACAAAAATAAAATAAAAGCATTGAGAATCACACGCGTATTTTGTAAATGGGCTATGGCTCAATTCGATTCGATAATTGATTTTCAATTTGTTTGCCATACGTACTATTTGTATTTGTGTTTCTATATCACAGCACAAAACCGAAAAAAATTTATCCTTATTCCTTGGAAGTCAGAAGTCTGAACCGGACGGCAACTGAATTGCTTGTGAAAGTTCAGTTTGCCGAAATCGGCCAGCTAGCCTGCTCTGCCTGCGTCGGCGTCGCAGTCGCCGTCATCGTCAAGTTCAGCAACAGATGAGCGAGAGAAGGGGAGAGCGCGCTCTCTCTCCCCCTTTCTATGCAAATGCAGAGTGTGCGAAATTCGGAGAGCCGAGCGCCCACTAGCGGTTGGCAACAGCACGTGTGCGAGCGAGAGAGGGCGAGAGATCGCCGCTTATCAGTGCTGAGAATTCAAGAATTCAATGCCGTCGTTTGTTGCATAAGAGGAAGTCTTGTACCACAAAACTTGTACTCATTAGAAAACACTTTTTGTTTCGTTTTTGCCACGGCCAAAAATGCATATATGGCCAATTGTTTTTCATTTACCCCTTTCGAGGTTTTCTACGGCGCTTTCTAAACGCTTGCCAAAAAGAATGTACGCACAACATTTACATTTGGCAAAGAGCCGACAAGTCAGCTGCGAAGCAAACAGAGCCGTCCGTTTAGCTAGTTTTTGGCCAGATTTCTGAATACAAATAACACGTACATTTACATCAAGGACACTGAATAAAAACTAAGTGTTTTCTTTCGTTACACTTAAATATATCTTTCTACAAGTGCCTAGGGTTTTAGTGATTTATCAAAATTGATATTCAGTTTTGAAAATGTTACTTGTTTAGACTTGAACTTGTTTAAAAGACATCAAAATGCAGTTATAAAATTCAAATACAATAACTAAAACTCTTATCAATTTTTATATAAATAAAGCTGAAGAGTTTAATTGTTTTATTTATTGTTTGTAGTTATATATTCGTTAAGCTATTAATAACATTCGGCTTTATTTCTAAAGATAGGGTGGGCAGCACTGGCAGCACTGGCAGCAATGCTAGCATGTGACTTTGCTTTCTGACGTCCGCCTGCCCCTCTTTCCCTCTCTCTCGCTACATCTCTTTCGCGCAGGCGGAAGAAGGGCGGCAGCTCGAAAAAAAATGCGTGAAGCGATTAGATAAACACTGCTGCTAATACAGTTATTTATATAACTGTCTACGACGCTTTTTCAAGGTCCCGTTATCATAAAAATATTACATAAAAAAGAAGAGAGAGCGCTGGCTAGCCGCCTACAAAAATTAAGAGCGTAAAAAGTGCAGTTGCGGAGTTGCTACAAAAGTGCCTAATTGCCAATATATGATTAAATTTTTATTTATTTATTGCTGAGTGTCCGACGAATCGAATTTCCAAGACAATAAAAACAGGGTGTGGAGCGTTTTAAAAATCACACTGAAAATTTCCGCCGACTAGGCGAGAAATGGAAATGTGATGTGATTCGCCAGGGATATGTAATAATAAACACTAATCTCTAACAAGTGCAAAATCGCGCTAAAAGGCCACACAAAGGGTTACAATAAACATTAAATCACATGAATACTAGACGCACATTAACGATTGACGTCACATGAGACGTCATATGGGAATAGAATAATAATAGAAGAAATAAGAAAACTGGGGAAACCCGTTTTCTGCTAGAACTTTTTACCTTTAATAAAAGAAAGCAGGTCAGAAGAGAAAGGGAGGGCGACCAAAGAGAGATAGTTACATTACTCTTAAGATATAAAACCAACTCTATCTCTCTTCCTCACACACACATACCCGCTAAGTACTTGCACGCGCAGCTGGTGTCTGGCATGGGAGCGAGCGAGAGGGCGCTAGTGGCACATGGAATTTATTTGCAAATGTGTGCATGAGTGTGACTGGGCGGTAGAACAATCAATTGCCACGCTTTTTACGATAGAATAGCCCGCATTTAGTCTATTTAATAGTATATCTGTGCAAATGCAGGTCAATTTGACTCAAGAGCAGTGCATTCGCTTGCAAATAATATCGCAATTGATGTGCAAAATTTTTCGTACCGACGAGCCGGCCTGCCAACTCGTTGCCAGTTGCGTAAGTTGGCAGTTCCAGCGTGGTTGCAAAAAAAAAAAAATGGGAGAAAATGATCCAGCGTGGCTTCTATAAATTTTCTTTTCGGCTATTTTAAATGAACTTTGGATTGGAGCAACCAAATACCGCATAGTACGCTTATACGCTCAATTTATTTCGTGTTTAATTGAAGGCAAACACCAATGCGGCACATTAACTTTCCGCCAGGGTTATGTAAGCACTTTTCGGCTATTTTCAAGTCCCATTTCGGGAGTTCTTTTCGATGAAGTCAAACCAGAGCTTCTTGCCGAACATAAAAAAAAACGTTAGTATAACCACCACCGACACAATAAAAAAATTAGCACATTACATAACTACAGAATCTAGCGCAAGGTGACGTGAATTAATGGGAGAAAAAAAATCAATGGCAGGTACGGGGCACACCGTCTCTTTTTTTTGTCAAGCAAAAGAGCCTCGGAAATGTGGTAGATATAGAAAATAGCACAATACCTTCAGTTGATAACTTCTCACAAAAGTCACAGAATAAAAACTTCTTTTGCAGAATCAGACGAAGCCGCGTGCTCACTTGGCGAATGAAATTCGTAAAGTGGTGGGGGTCTCTGGGGCCCTGTGACTTGGGGATGAAAGCTGCAAAAATACCGCATATCGATAGTTGCTTGCGGAAATAAATGTATATTTTTAACTGGTATTTATTGGGCGAACTATCGATATTCAGCTAGATTTCTTATTTCATTCCTGATATTTTTGTAGCTCACTATTACTATTATATTTTATATTATATACTTTTAATGTATTTTGGACCAGTAAATGAGCTTTTATTATAAAATAAAAGCGAATGGGAACTTAACCTGTTCTGGTATTGTAAAGCGTTCTGTTATATGCTATCGATATTTTCTGAAACCTTAAGAATATTTTTACCGCGACCCTGGCATTATTAATATATTTTCATATGGCGAGTGCTGGGTCCAATACAATTAATCTGCATTTTGCAAATTATGATGACAACAAGTTTGAACATATTGTATTTTTACCAAGATATTGTTTAAAATTTCGTAATAACAGTATTTATGGACAAATTAAATAATTGTCCAAAAGTAGAATGTCTTCCCTCGTTGAATTTGTAATTCTCCATCAAGCTCTATTAAAATCTGGCAACCTTAATTTTTGGCCATTTTTTGCAAAGTTGACCAATTTTACAAAATTGGTCAAAAAAATTGGCAGAAAATAAAACGGATAGTTTGCAATGTTATTAAGCAATACAAAACAGTCATAATTTTATCTGTGCGACTTCTTTTTGCCAAATTATGGAAAAAATAACATTTTCGTTCTCTTTTAAGCGCTGCTGAAAAAAAATTTGCAAAACTGGATGGATAATGCACGTCTTATATACGAAAAATCATTTATTGAGTAAATTTCTTTTCGATTTGTTTTTCACATGTTCACAAAATTGTATTTGAGTTAGTTGTATATCTGGTTTTCTAATATTTTCCTTGGCCTTGGGATACAATTTAGTAAGCTTTTGTGTCTTTTTATTTGCTGAATGTGGGTCTTGTATACGGTAATTTCGTATTGAGCGCTAGCAATATTAACATTTAGTTACACCGAAATGGGGAAAACATCTTACGCAGATTAGTATGTTATGTATACACCTATGTATATCTAGTTTTTGAATCAGCACCCTGGGACTGGCCAGAATACTAGGAGTTTTGGGCGTGCTGAGGGGTATGGCAATCAAATGAAGAAACTTTTTTGTTTATGAATTTGGTATGATAGTTTGGATAGGGGTACAGGTAAAGGTAAAATTGGTAAAGGGAAAAGTAAGGGTGAACAAATGCAAAGTACTCGCTAGTAAATACTGGGGCCTCTAAACTATGACGACACATCTAGACATCGAGTCCTATGTCCTTTACGTGGTTATCTAGCTTACTTTCGGGTACATATTCCATGGCAGATACAAAACATACACAGAGTGGATATTTGATATATGTATAGTATATTGGTTATCGTGTACCGATTGTGATAGCGTTTTGCTTGCGGTTAAAAGACAGTTATACAATGTAATTGGGAATATAGTTTTATTTTCATCCTATTTTTGTGATTTATTTGTTTGATTTTTTTTTTGGTTTGTTTTTGTTTAATTTTTTTTTTCTTGTATAGGAAACAACAAAAATGGACGCAAAATTATTGTTATAGTAGTATTCATGTTTACCCATCTTGCTTTTACGTTTAGTTAACTATATAGGAATATGCAAAACGTACACTTAATATATTTTTTTTGGTTTTGTTTTTCGATTTTGTTACTATTTTGTTTCTTATCGATCTGATACTATATAAATGCAGCTCTAAAACTTGTTTTCTTTGACATTGTTTTGTTCCATCTTACTTTCGTTTTATTTACTATCTTTCGATCTGGCGGCATCTTGCATTTGTATATCTCTTACGCTTTTCAAATACATTTAATAACATTTCTATAGAAATATTCAAAGCTGAGGTAGTTAATTCATTCATTTATTCTTTATTTTAGTTTACGTTAGGTTATGTTAGTTTAGTGTACTCCATATATATGATCGGTGTTGTTAGTTAGGTATACATCTATGTACTCACACGCTATTTGAATTTATCTGACGACTTTATCTCTTCTCAAACTCACAATAAATTCATAATTTAGACGACTGTTTGAATAGGGGGTTACGGATCATTAATATATGTGTATGTCTGGTACAGGGACAACATCGAAAGCCTCTCGAAACGATCGGGATATAGGATTTCGGTATCGAAGCCGATTTAGAAAGGAGAGGGGAAAACCAATTACTGAAAATCAAAAAATACTGAACTACAACGAAAATAAAAAGAAACCAAGGAACGAATTATTGTTTTTTTTTGTGTTTTTAATAATATTTTACTCTTTTTTTGTTATATTTATAATATTTATAGATATTTTAGCTCTGTAATGTAGATACAATGTACAATGTAGATACATCCTGTGTCGTCACATCATCCTCATGTAGATTATGTGTAGATTAAATGAACTTAACAGTAAAATGTAGACGACGCAAAAAAAAGCTCTAAACTAATTTATGTAAGAATAAGGATAAATTTAAACATAATTAATGTAAAAATAGTGGTATTTTTTTGTAAGTTTTCATCTTTAATTTTATGTTTTTTTTGTTTTAAGCTTTAGTTTATTATGTGTAAAGTGGTTTCTATATAGTTTGCTCGCCGTTCAAAAATTGAAAAAATTATGTCTGCGGGTTGGGGTTCCGATGAATGGGGGTGGCGGGGTGAGGGGGGATTGCTTAAGGACTCATGGGGGGTTGGGTGGCCAGCGGATGGTTTTAATTATAAACTACTATCACACAGGCAAACCAGGCGCTGGATGGACGAGAAGGGTGGGTGGGGGCTGATTAAATGGAATTGGTTGGGTGGTTGATTGATTGGATTTGATTTGCATTTGGATTTATAGGGGCTATGGGGACATAGGAATATGGGAGTGGAGTGTTTGGTTGGCTGAAGAGGGCGGCAAAATGATATACACAACAACAAAATTATAAAATAATCAAAGTAAATAAGCGGGAATCGCAGATTGATTCCCATATGGGTAGTAAGATATCAATCGGAAATCATTTTTCAATGTGCCAAATAAAATGCAATAAACTGACTACTCAACGCCAGTTTTATTGATTTATAATTTATATAGAGTTATGCATGGTTATGTTTTATAGATTACGGTTTTTAGTTAGATTTCGGTTATAGAATATAGTTTGATGTTGCATGTGGGTGGTGAATGGGTGTGTGAGTGTGTGTGTTTGCATGTTTGTGTGCATGGGGGGAGGGGGTGGTGGTGGTGGTGTTAGTGTATATGTGTGTGTGTCTTTGCAATAAATATAACGGTAACTAAATATATGTTGTAGCTCAGTCTCCAGTTGATTACCGTATATAATCTATTACAAATCGAAACAATAAAAAATATATATAGTATGTATATATATATAGGTATATATATGAATAATATTAAATAAGGACTATTAAATATATATGCATATATATTCAAAATGCTTGAAATGTACAAAAACAAACAAACAAAGCTCAGTGGTTCGGGGGCAAAGAGACTCTTTTTGAACTAGTTTTGCTTTCGCTTTTCTCTCATTCTGTTTCGTTTCGTTTCGTTTGCTCTCCTTTTCCTCTCCGTTCTATCCTCTTTTCTGTTTTCGTTTCGTTCCAATGCATTGTCTACATCATACATCATTTTCATGCATTTTGATGTTGCGTGGTTGCTATTGTACATTTACAATACGAATAGGGGTTTCCATATCGAATTTTACATAAAGAATTTTGTGTTTTTGGGGTTGTGTGTTTTCTCAAAACTTTGGGTTCATTTTCCCTCGGTTGCTGGGTGTTTTTAGTTAATGCTTATCGCTTTTTTTTTTTTGGGTTTCATTTTGTTAGATTTTTGTTTTTTTTTAAGTGTGTGTTTTGTATGTGTAAACTTTTTTAGTACATTTTTCTTACTGCTGACACAATAGGTTTTTATTATTTTCCATTTTTGGATCTTAAATGCTAAAAATATATAGTAAATGTTGAAAGTTTTATTTCATGTTTTCTCTTCTCAAAAATGTTTTATATTCAGTTTCGGTTTAGTTAAGTTAGATTTCAGTTTACGATTTTTGTTTAACTCGCTTTCTGTTGATTTTCTTGTACATTTAGTTGTTGCGAATCGCATGCGTTTTCCACGCGTTCCGCTGTTTCATTCCATGCGTTCTGCGTTTGATTTCAAATTTTAGTTGGTGGTTTTTCGTGTCGTATTTCAGGGTGAGTTGGTTTTTAGTTTCCTTTTAGATCTTTTCTGTCTGCTTTTCTGACTAACTTTTCCGTCTGCTCTGGATTTGAGTTGATTTTGCGTCCAATTTTCTTTTCGAAACTAAACAAAATAATGAACCCCCAATTTGAATTGATTAAACTTGTGCTGTTTTGTTTTATCTTCCCGAGGATTGCTCAATCCTCTTGGTTTAGTTTACGTACTTATTACTTGCGATTTTCAATTATTCGTTATATTCTCGTTTTTTTTCTTTTCACTGTGAGTGGCGGCTTGGCTTTTTGGGCTATTTGCTCTGCTTTCTTCTTGCTTTCTCTGCGCGTCTAACGGTTCTTTGCATGTTCTTCTGCTTCTTTCTGCTCTATGTTTGCTGTTTCTGCTCCTGGTTTTTCGGTTGTCCAGCTCGACTTATGGTTAAACTCGCTTTATATCGTTATCCCTATCGATAATCCTTATCTTCGCTTTAATAGAATGTCTCATTGATCAACTGTTCCTCTCTCTGTCTGGCTACCTAACTTGGCTGCTGCTGTCTCGCTCTTTAATTTTTACGCGCCTAACAATTGAAGAAAAAACAACTTCGCTTCATTTTATGTATATGCCTAAAGAAATCTTCCGATAGGTAAAAACTCCCCTCTCATAATAGACAAAAAAATTAATGTATTAGAAAATAATAAAACTTGATTTGTACTCATGTTTGTACCGCTAAAAACGTTTTTCCCTTCTTTCATTTAGTTTTCCTTTGTAAATATTTATATATATGTACATATATAAAAAAATATTCCTTTTCAAAAAAGTATTCTTCCCTTAATCCGTGTTTCATAACATTTTTTATGCTTGTAAAAAGAGTTTATCATTTTTTCATCGATTTTGACATCGATTACCTCTTCTTTCATTCATATCATATCATTTCACTGCATTTTTAAAAAGAGTACAAACTTGCTTGTTTTTGTTTTATGTTAAATTATAGTTACAAATCAAAACTAAATTATACCATCTGAATTCCTGTAGCAAAGCAAATTGTTGTTCGTATTATTGGTGATTGTTCATATTCTGATGTTCTTCCTAGGGTTTTTATTCCTGTCTTTTCCTATTCCAAAGAAATCGGTTGTCAAAGTACTTTTGTGGGTTGGTGTGTGTTTTTGTAATGCTGGTTCTTGCGCGTGTGTGTGTTTGTGTATAAAATGTACATCAAAAGCATTTTTTTAAAATACGTTTTTTTTTTTAATTTTAATTTTTTGTTTTGTTTTAGTAAGTAGTTTTTATAGTTTAAATAGTTGTTAAATTTAAAAACGAGTTTATCACACCTTAAACGTTATCAGTACTTGGCACAACTTACAACACAAAAAAGTACTTTTCTCATTATTCTTTTTCATTTTTCCCATTTTTTTTTTGCTCAACGGGACAATTTTCTTCAAAGTTCTCGGAG
Source organism: Drosophila teissieri (assembly GCF_016746235.2). Lineage (NCBI taxonomy): Eukaryota > Metazoa > Arthropoda > Insecta > Diptera > Drosophilidae > Drosophila > Drosophila teissieri. Next base: position 15,051,035 of record NC_053034.1, read on the forward strand.
AAGAAAAACTGCACAAAATCGGCATAAGGGTTGGAAAATGGTTGGAAAATATAGAATACGAAAATGCAATATTTGGAAATGGTGGCAACCTTGTAAGTAGATTGTACTCCAAAAGCTTTGTACACTTGTTGTCAACTGTACTCTGGGATTTTCAAAATGCTACCCTCATGCCAGTTGGATGGTTTCTTTGAGTTTTGCACAATTTTTGCGTTTTCCGATCTCGATTTCCCATTGGGTTAAAATTTAACTTGCTCTTGCTCTTGCCTAACTGCCTTTCATGTTTCGCATTCTGTCGTCCTAACCGTTGCCTCACTTTCCTACCTGCTTTAATAACGATATAAAATAGCCTCTAAATACTAAAAAATAATTTCGTTTCTGCTTTTCACACAACTCACAATCGCTTTCCTCTCTTCGCTCCTCAACTGAGTTCTCTTTCTACATCATTATCATAATCATTATTCTTATCTTTGTTTTCGTTTTTAACGCGCACGCTAACTCACAAGTTTTCTTTTAGTTATTTCCTCGATCTTTATCGTCATTTATTTTATGTTTATCGTGTTAAACCCCCTGTCAAAATAAACCAGAGCTATAGCTAAATTATTAACTCGTCCCTTTCATCGATCTGACTTTGCTTTGTTTCAGCATTTGGAATAATAATTTTCATTTCTTTGTTCTTTCCTTTTTGGAATCTTTTAGAAAAATTCCGTTTGTTCTTTATAAATATCGTATTTAAGCATAGTTCCACATATCTATATATAGATATATATGTATATGTATAGGTATTTATATTGACAACTTTGGACATTTTTCAATTGAAAAAAATTTTAAAAGGGTATCGTTCGTTAATTAGAATAATTATTCGTTAAAAACAAGTGACAAAATTGATTATATTTATATACATATATATAGATATACATATATAGATTCTCAAGTATAACAAAACATAATGTCACGCATTTTCAACATACACATATATATCGCATATATACACATATATAGCGGCTTGATACTCGTATATAAAGATCAATGGTAAATGCCCAGCAACATTCTTATATACACTTCCCATCCCATCCTAATCACTTCCTCCTGCTCCTAAATCTCCTATAGCCCTCTCTTCTAGGTTGATCTGTTTTAAGTCGGTACCATATGGACCACATGAACCACATGGGCCATATGAACCCTTATGGTCTGGGTGGGGAGTTCGAGTTCGACCCAAAACTATTTCGGGTAGGGCTTTGGTGGGTGAGTGAGTGGTTGTTGTTTGATTGGTTGCTGTGATTCGGTTCGGTTCGGTTCGGATTCGGATTCGTTTTGATTTTGGCTCTGGGTAACTTTTGAAAGTAGTTCCTTTCGCCTGTTTTTTGTCTTTTAGAAGATACCTCATCGAGATGCGTTTGTTTCGATGTGCGATTTGGTGATATGACTTCTCCAAAGCTTGTTTTTTCTGATTCCGGTTAGATTCTTATGGTTTTGTTTTTGTCAATATTATGTTTTGTTATTTGGTTGCTTATAATATACATTTAATTTGTAGGAGAGGTTTTTTTATTATTCGTTTTTACTCATTAGGATGTTTTAGCATTTATATCCATTTTTACGCTCCGCAAGTTTGTTTTTATTTTTATTTGTTTATCTTTTTTTGTTTTTTTTTTTTTGTAGAAGATAATGCACTTACATTGAGGTATTTTAATTACTTTTTCAATCTTCTTCAAATTTCTTCATCTTTTCTGCTTCTGTTTGTTTTCTTTTGTTTCTTCTTAAAAAAGAACAAAGAAAATGTGATATTTCATAAAATTGGGCTGTCCTAAAGCTTGTACACGCTTCTTGTTGGCTTTGAGTTTTTGTCCAAAAATTTTGTCAATGTCATTTGTGTTCCAAAGTAATGTGCCGCTCAAAAGGTTTTCGTTTTGTTGTTAATTGCTTGACCGAAATGTTATGTGTTTTAGATTTTCTTTTTGCCGAAATGTCGAATTTGCCTTGATTTTCTTCATGTGGTGTATTTAGTTTTTAGAACTGTCTGCCTTCGAAGCAAGTGTTATACAAACAAAAGGGTTGGATCGTTTGGGATTTCAGGGGGCTTTGATTTGATTTGATTTGGTCGACTGTCCGTCTAACTATTTCGTAATATTAACTCTATGGAATATCAATTAGTTTAATATTTACGTTACACAAAAAAAAAACTGTATAGTTAAAAATTAGATAATAGCTATCTCAAAACAACACAAAATTGGGCTATTGCTATTGTTGCTTGTTTTGGCTGGTGTAGTTTGTAGTTTATAGTTTGATTGTTGTTGCTCCGATTCAGTTACTTGGGTTGCGGCCTCTAACTATGGGAATTGGTCGTACGGGGGGTTTGGTTACGGGAATGGTTATATATTTTCTGTTTACGCTACGATTACGATCTCTACGAAATGCATCCTTCGGTTTTGATTGCTTGGCTGTGGCTATGTGTTAAGACTTTGATTTGGGTTCGGATTGGCTGGCTGGTTTATGTTCTTGTTATGTAGAGCAGTGTCCCATCCATGTATAACAGCTTGTCTCTCATACACGCTCAAACGTTATAACGTAACACTTAACGTTAACGATCGATTAAAAAAAATTAACATTTCAGCACCGTTATTTCATATCTAGTTAGTTTTGTTTTCATTTCAAGGCAAACACATTACAATAGTTTCTTTAACACTATCTCTCGCTCTTGCATTTGCTGTAGCGTTCCTATCCACTCTCCATTCATTTGCTTTCTTCTCCTTCGGCTGCTTCTGCACTAAGTATAATTCAACAATTCTTCATGTAACTCTTTTCATCGCATAATAAGGGACTGGTTTTCGTATCCATTCATTCATACAAACAACGTTTCAGGCATCGAAAAAAACTATTTTACAACTGTACAGTTACAGTAAACATTGCTCTCGCTGGCGTTTCTTGTTCCGTCCACATCCCTTTCCTATCAATATAGTCCCAATATACACACTGATCCGTCAGTATAGCTCTTAACGATATTGTATACATAGATAGTTGTTTCTTTTTGGTGGTTTGGGTTTTCGGTTGAGGTCTGTTATACTATGTATAACGCTAGGGGGCGCCAACAGTTGCATCAACTGTTGCACATTGTACACATAACTTTATCAACTGTTATACATTTTCATGACCCAAAGATGAGAGCTTGCTTTGAAACTTCCTTCACCTTTGATGTTGCGGATGTGGGCTCAAAATAGGTATGTTTTTGTGTTTTTTGACGCTTTTGTTGTTTTCCATGTCTGTATTGTTTGTTTTTTGTTTTTTTTTTTTGTTGGATATTTCTTGGTTATAATTTTCGCTTGTGTACAATTCTCGGTAGTTTTAGGATCAACTAATGGTTGTCCTTTCTTTTTTTTTTTAAATTGATTCTCAATCTCATTCTCTTGCGCTTTGCTCACTTCTCTTCTTCTATTCATTCCACTTAAATATATGCTTACTAAATCTTTGTTAAAAAAAAATAATTAAAAATAAACGTTTTATAGTTAAATATATTTAAAAAAAATATAACGCATACACTACTAAACTTTCCTTCTTTATCCATTAATTTCCTTTCTTGCAATCAAATTTTGTGTGTTAGTTTTAGGGGGTTTTCTCTTTAGTTACTCTGACTCTTTGTGTTGCTGTTGAATATATGGTTTACTTGTAAAAATGATGAATATTTTAAGTTGTACTGCTACTGCATTGAAAACAAGAACTGTTTGGGCGGTGCCGAATTCTCAGCTGACGCAAAAGTTTACAACTAGCAGAACAACAACACAAAGTTTTGATTGGGGCGGGGTGTTGTTTTTAGTGGTTTCTGTGAACGATAGCGCTGCTTTCTATTTAACGTTTTCTCTTTATTTCTTAGTATGCAAATGAAGGATGTTATGGTTATTCTTGCTGTGTGACTGCTGTTGATGTTCATCTTGTTAAAGTTGAAATACACTGCTATGAACTAGTAGAGCTTCTTCACGCAGCTCACTTTTTTAATATGGTGGTTCCCCTATAGTTATATATGTGTACAATTTTATTTATGTTACTGCTCCAGGTTGTTTGCTTACTTTTGCCGTCGCCTGTGCCAGCACAAAGGTGGCGCCTACGGTTAGCTTGTAGTTATAGGGTTGTAAATTGTTAAATTGTGGGTGGTTTTGGGTCTTGGGGTATTGAAACTTATGGGTGTGCTGTGGAGGTAGTATCAACAGTAGAAAACCCTGCCTTGGCTATTGTTGGCGATGTCGCTGCTGCCGCTGCTGCTGTTGCTGGTTGCTGTTGATGTTGCTGCTACCGTTGCTGTTGCTACTGTTGCTGCTGCTGCTTTTGCTGCTGCTGCTGCGGCGCCGGCTCTCCTTTAACGGTGACTCCTCCTTACTGCTGTGAGCTCGCAAGCTGCTGCTGCTGAGCTGCGGCCGCAGTTGCATTGCCAGGTGGCGGCGGCGATGGCTGCTGCTGCAGCTGGTGTGTGGTCGCTGCCGTCGACGCCTGCTGCTGATGGTGTGCAGGCGGCGTCGACGATGACGACGCCGACGACACAGGCTGATGATGCAATTGCGGCGGCAGTGCCTGTTGTTGGGATGGCGACTGTGGCTGCTGGGACCCGCTGGTCGCGGCTCCGGCTAGGCTCTGTTGCTGTTGTTGCAATTGTTCTTTGGCAGCTTTCTGTTTTTTGGTTATTGGCGGCGGATTTGTCGATAGCATCATGGCTCGAATGCGTCGCTGGGCAGACTGAAATAAGCACAATCGTGGCGTTAGCTTGTAAGGACATGCAGCCGTCCGCATTTGGACACTTACCTGTACGCTGTAGAATGGTCCGATGATGTGCACTGGTGTCTCCTCATCTCCACCGGACGGCGGTGCAAGAGCATGTTCCGGCAACTTGATCACACTGCCCGTCACGCGCTGCAACTCGCGAACATTTTGGCCACCCTTGCCAATGATACGGCCCACCTAGATTCGCAATTAAACAGGTTAGCATTACTCAAGGCATTTTGATGGTTCAAAGATCCATCAGTTATAAACTAAAAAATCGTGTAAGTTATATACTATTGTGAAACAATATTAGAAGTAAAAAGCTCACGGAAAAAGAGCTATCTGATTGAAAATGAACAATTTACCTGAGAGCTAGCCACAAGCAACTCAACCGTGAGGCGCACATCGTCCGTGCCGCACATAAATCCCTCTTCGCGCATCTTCTCGAAGATCATGTACTGCGCCTTCCACTGACCCTCCGGTGTGCCAACAATCGTCACCTTGCGCTCCGTTTGTTGGTCCAGCGGCTTGTCGGCGTCGAGAGGGGCTATTTTGAGGGATGCGTTCGAGAAGCGCATAATGCTTCGGATATGCGAGCCCTTGGTGCCGATAATGGCGCCGACAGCGTTGTTCGGTATATAGAGATAGGTGGTCTCCTGCAGGTCATTGGGGAAGACCGGTGGCACCACGCTAGCCGGGGTCTTGGACATGGCAAAGCTTTGACACGAGGGGAACGGCATGCTCGTATTGAAGACCATGCCGTTGCCCGGTGTCGACATCATTGCCATCGGATGGAGACCGGGGAACATGAGGCTCTGCGGCGCCATTGCCTGCAGATCGTTCTCGTAGCTCTGGCGCAGTTTGGTGCTAATCTGGTTCTCGGCACGCGACATGTTCTCAATTAATCCCTTGACCGTGATGATGCGCTCCAAGTTGAAGCTATTGATGTCGTTAATAGAGCTGACAGTGATCTTCGTATCGGTGTCCTGCATGATCCGTTTAATGGTATTGCCCGACTTGCCAATGATCCGTCCAATCAGATTGTTGTGGGCGAGTATTTTGAGGCAAATTTCACTGCAATCAGGGGTGAGTTCACTATTAGTTAATTTAATATTTGAAAATATCATTTAAAAGCTACAGCCACTTACCCCTTATTCGTGGAGAGGGCCTCCTGCTGCATCACTTCCAGGATGCGCTTGCAGGCGTTGGTGCAGTTCTCCGGATTGCCATAGATCGTGATCGATTTCTCCAGCGATCCAACATTCTCCTTGCGATGGACGTCGACGCGAGCACGGCTCTGTTGTGTGATCGTCCTGATGGTGCTGCCCTGTCGCCCAATGATGGCGCCCACCATTTCGCTCTGCACAAGGATGCGCAGCGGAAAGTCCGCCTGGCGTCCGGGACCGGGCATTCCCGGATACGGATTGCGCTGATTACGCTGGCTACGCCGCTGGTTCTTGTCCAGCTGCTCGGCATGCAGCTTGCTGCCCTCGAACTCGACACCGTTCAGACCAACAGCAGCTCTGTGTGGGAGAGGGAATGGTGGGAGAATTATTGATTAGTCATGTGTTTGCCACCAATTCAGCTGCAATGACAGTTCTATAGAAAATTTCAGCTAATATCCCATCTAGATTTGCCATGCCTCACTCCAATAAAGTACACATGTTGGTGAGGGTATGCAATTCGGTTAAAATTCAGTTTAGCGAAACGATTCCTTACAGAAATATTGCATATCTGCACCTTTCAACATTTGGCTAGCGATAGAGATCCAAGTAAAAGACATTCACGGAAATGGAATGATATCAGCAATGCTTAGTTTAAAGAAATTTTATTTACATGAATTTATCCAAATGTATGTATCATGTTCCTTCACATTAAAATTAACTTGAGAACTGCCTGTAAACAAATTCAATGTGAGGCAACAAAAGTCCATTTGACATATTAATGGTTTGTAAATTCTTGATCAAAATTTGGAATAAACATGGCCAATTTGGATGGTGGAAGAAACACTAAAGTATGGGAATGGAGGTAGGAAGGTAGGTAGTTAGGTAGGTAAGCCACACACAACGCATCCATCCTGCACAGATCCCAATAACAAAGCCCCCAAATCTTCGCATCACAGCCCAATGCAACGATATAACTACCTATATATAAGCCCAACACAAGACTCCCATGGAAAACCTCATAGAAATCAATGGTTTTTCATGGGAGATCTGAAAATCCCCTTAAAGAGATTGAATTTAGGTGAATAGTAGTTTTAGATGAGTAGTTTTGAGTATATACCTTTGCGCCTGCTCAGGATTTTCGAATGTTATATGTACTGTTTGAGTATTTTGATCCTTACTAGAAATAGCCTCACACTGTTTGACGATGCCATAGGGCTTCAGTAGCGGTTCGATGTCTTCGAAACGTGTTTGCATCGGTATGCCGCTTATTAAGATTTTTGATGTCGTAACACTGTGAAGAAAATAGCGTAAAAACACACAAGAACAAGAAAAACAAACAAACACAAAAGAAACAAAAATAGTAGTAGTTGTAGTAAGTGGAAGTAAGTGGCAGTGGCAGTGGCAGTGGCAGTGGTAGTGGTAGTGATGATAGTAGTCCAAAAACAAGAGGGACGCAAGTGGGTGAGTTGGGAGGAAAATGGGAAAATGAATTAGATAAGAAAATATATATGCGAATAAAGAAAAGTTGGAAGTAGTAGCAGTAGTAGTAGTAGTAGTAGTAGTAGTAGTAGTAGTAGTAGTAGTAGTAGTAGAAGTAGCAGTAGTTGGGAGAAAGCAGTCGGTTGAAGAGAGTGATGTCGAGTTGCTAAACAAGTGGTGCCAGAATTAAAGCGAAATGGTTCTATAGATCTCTAATATCAGTCAAAACTCTTGCAGAAGAAAACCCCGTCTAGAACTTAGAAGCCTGTTTTAGCTTGAAGAAGATGTTTTTAATTTTTAGATTCTTCACCCGTATTCTGGCAGCACTGAGAGAATACAGATAAAGATTAACACAAAGACAGAGCGAGATCAAGCAGCGAACTAGCATTTAAGAAGTGTTTTTTAAGAGCGAGCGAGATTACAAATGATTTACATATGAATATCTTTGGGATGGCAGTGGGAATTTGGATGGGAAGTTAGGCCAACAGATGCAAAACAGAAATAGAGTATACCAATATTTTTACGCTGTATGCGTTTTTGCGAGTGTATGGGGGAGCTGTGCAATTATGATACATTCAAATCCAAAGCAGGGCACACAGATCAAAATTGTGAGATGGAGTGCATAAAATTAGGAGAAATACTATTCGTTTCATCTACCAATAAAGATACTCCCTACCCCCTAAAACAAAGATGCATCGATCAATAGGCGGTGTTTTAAAGAAGTCTGATTTTTTGAAAACCAACTCAATTTATTTTGATTTGCCGAAAAGACTTTAAGTTTATAATCATCCTGCAGCCTTAACGGCATTGCAATAATAATGAGAAAGAGCAGAAGTAAATGACCAAGCATTTTTTTCACACAGAGAGAAAATTGTATGTATGTTATTAAGGTTTATTACAAGTATCTATTTAAATTTTACGTTGTACATAAATAACATGAGAATTAATAGTTTTGAAATATACTTTTTTTCATGAATACAAATGTTATATTCTTTACAGTGTATCAAAGTTTCCGTCTCCCGTTGTTGTTGATCTTCGAAGAGACCAAAAAAGAGTAAAATAAAAATAAGAACGAGAGAAGAAGACGACGGCGAGGGCAAACGCAAACGACGCCTGGAATGTTGCACATTTAATATCGTGTTTATTTTTCTTGGAAGTAATTTCTCTCCCGTCGCCGCCAAGCTAACAAATAAAAAAAAAACACACACAAAAACAACAACAACGGTGCAAGAAAGCCCCCAGAGAGGAGAAGGAGAAGAAGAGGGGCAAGAAGAGAGGAGAGGCACCAAGACGAGACGAGAAGAAATGGAAAAAAAGAAGAGAAGACTCGTGGAGCTGGCTCATTTTGTTTCTTGTTTTTCCCCCTGCGTAATCTCTTTTGCTTTTGTGAGTCTGGCACTTTTCTTAATTAACAGTTTACATTTTTTTTCGATTCTCACACACTTTGCTCGTGGTTTTAACTCCCTTTTCATGAATGATCCCTAATTAGCTGTCAAACCGCATGCGTGAGTGTCAAACTGTGTACAGCTGTGTTCAAAAAAATAATGCGACAAATAAATATGGGTTACAACACTACACTGAAGTAAGACTCCCAACAATGAAGACGAATAAATGTAAATTAACAAATGCCTGTTCGTTAGTTTGGCGGGATATACATTTGAATATCGATCATATGTTTCTAGTAACTGTAAATTACGACTTGAGCTAAGTGGAGAGAGCGATCGTAGGTGAAAGATGCATTCGCATTCCGACATTCCAGCATTCCAATCCCGTTTGCCATTCACAGGCCACCCTCCGGTTTGTGTTGTTGTTGCGCTTGTTGTTTGCTATTTTCTCCACACTGCACTCCCGCTTTGCTTTGACCGGTTTTTTACATTTTTTGTTTTTATTCGTTTATGCCAGCACATTTCTCAGGCGATTTCTCGACTTGGGGCTGTGGCGCTTTTCCAGGAAGCGCAGACGAAACGTGGAAGAAATTCTGCCACCGTTTGCTATTTCTACTTCTCGTCTTCTTCTTTTTCATATTACTGAACTGAAAATCTTGCACTTCGATATTCCCATTCCTACAATTCAGTGGCTGTCAAACTGTGTCGGCTAACTGTAATTGTTGAGCATGCGTCACAACATCTGCTTGTGTGGTTTGTTGTTGTTTTTGTTGCTCTTTCCGATGCAAATGACAAGTTGCAGTTCGTTGACGTTGCGTTATGTTGTTGTTGTTGTTGTTGCGTCTAGTACACCGGCTGCATCCAATGAGAGAGGAGAGCGTATCGTTTTCTCCCGCTCCCGCTTATCTCTCTTCACCACGGCGCCCTATCTCTGTCTCACTCACACTCATTAACCACTAGTCTGTGCAACAATTTTACATTTTTGTTTTTGTTTTGTGCTGTGGTTGTTTTCCTTTTACCAGGTGTGCACACATGTGTATGTGTGCGTGTGTGCTTGTTGTTCCTTTTACCTGACATGTGACCGATTCTAAGCAAATGACCTCTGGCGCAATCACACAAACACACACGCACACCTGGTAACGCTTTCTTGCTGTTTTTTGTTTTGTTATCAATGAGCGACCTTAATGCGATACAGTCGCGGGCGGAAATATAGGTATTTTGCAAATATCCTCAGTACTTAGTCGGAAAATTGATCAAAATATAGCTACATATTTTGAGTAATAATAAATATTTAATTAATATCTATACATTAATGTTAAATAGAAGTATTCAAACAAAATAGAATATTTCTTTAGATTTTTATCTAAAAAAATAAGGTACATATAAGGTAGTAGTTAATGCAATCATAAGCAACCGATAAGACTGCAGTTGCCTCTATTTTTTTGAGCACCGTTGTAGCACATACACACAGCAGATGCATACACCGCCAAATCCAATCAATATATGTTTGTATGTATGGATGTGTACGCCATGCGGCGCCCTCGCGTATTTATTTTTGGTTTGTTTTCTTTTCTTTTAGCTTTTATCTCTCTCTTATAAAAAGGCGGTGCAATGTGCACTCCCACCAACACACACACTCAGACAATCACCCACAGATGCTGCTTTATCAGTGCTCACATTGCATTGCGTGATTCTCTGTATGTGTGATGCGTTGTGTGCTTGCCTTCATCCCATCCCATTCTCTTCTTTCGTTGTTCTTTCATTCTTTTTTGTATAATTTTTATGAATGAAAAAATCTGAAATCTGCTGGCTGATTTTGTTCCGTTCTTTTTGATTGCAACTTTATTTTTGTCTCACGAATAAATGAATACATGGTATCTACACTGCTCTGAATGACGCATGTGCCACACACATACAAATGTAGATTTGTACATATGCGAGTGGGATGTACGTTTTGTAGCATATGCACTTATGTGAGTAGTTGTTGTTCTTTTTTCATGGCACATTCCACAAGTTGCTGCTGCAGGAAAAACAAACACACACACATACACATACTATTGCGATTGCATAGACTAAGGTTAGTTTTCTCATTTGTTTTCTTGCATTTTCATTTGCCAAGCTTATCTATGCATTTTCCCCCTCTCCATCATTTCTTAGCAACGCCCATGGTGAAAATAGGAAAAAAATAAAGTGCCAAAGGAATTTGTTTTGTCAACATATGGAAAAGAAAAACTTGTTTTCAGCTTACAGTTGCACAGAAAGAAAAACGTATATAATTATGATAAATATGTTTATATTACACATCGCTTTTAAACGGATATTAATCATTTCAATAGAATCTTATATATAAACATTTCATTTATTATGCCTAAAATGTATACAAATTGTTTGAAAAGTAGTTAGATATAAACATGCTTCAGAACTTGAAAAATAACATACTAGTTTTCAGTGTGAGGGGTATTTCCGTTAGAGGAACAACTAGGGAATGAAGTGAAAGAGGGGGAGGAAAAACCGAGTGGAGAGCACAATGCTTGCATTATTGCTGGCTGGTTTGACCTAAATTGGTGAACAGCGGTGTGTGTGTTCTCCAAGTGGCAAATTCAACACCCACAGTGAAGTCCATCACTTGACAAACAGAACGCCCTTTGATGCAAACAACGCGAATCTGTCACCATTAGTTTGGCATGGCGATTTTCACTATGCAACACATAGGAATACAGAAGCGGTCAAAAAAATAGCGTCCCCCAATTAAAAACGGCACCCAAATATAAATGCCATTTCAATTCAAAATGTTTAAACTCAGATTGGAGAATATTTCAATCAAACTTATCGCATATATATATATTTGTTTGTGATTTTCAGGGTATCGTGTGACACATTTACAATAAAAACTTTGGAAATCACGTATTTTGACATTTTTGTGCTATTACTTTAGCCGTAATTGTTGTACAATATACATTCGTATCCATGACAAATTTGTTCCATTTTCTAATGCATGGGTACAATTGCTATGCATTTCGTTGTTTGCTGATTTATTTGTGCTTTGGCGATTACCATCATCATGCAAACGTAAACAAAGCAACGAAAAGGGTGGTAAAGGAAAAACAAGATGAAGGGGCGCGGAGGCTGGTTGGTCGAGAGCCGAATGCAACGGTGGGCGTGGCACAGCCATATGCATTGTGACCAGCCAATAAGAGAAAATAAACAAACCAAACGAAGCTGAAGCTGAAGTCGAGTTTTCAAGTACTGTATTTTGTTACATACCCTTTTGAAAATCTAAGAAAAAATGCAGTCACAATGGGAAAAACCAGCTCATCAGCATATTTTTTCAGTAGAAAGAATAAAGTAAGTTAGGTTCATTTGAAGCTTTCCACATTAGTATTTTGCCAAAGCAATCCAGTCTTTTAAACACCTAAACAAATAAATTAACCCATATCTTATCAAACCCAATAGACCTACAGTTGAGCTTCCATAACTGAAACCATCTGCCACAAAAACAAATAAGTCGCAACTTATGTTTACTCTCGCAAATATACAAAATTTCTACATACGATTGGAACAACTATACCACCCCAGTTATCAAAATGTTTGTGTAAATTAAGGTTAAACGACGAAATGCAGACAACTTTCTTCCAGTTTAACTTAATGGAGAAAGAGTGATGATCAATAAATCTTATGTGTGTGCCAGATAAATCCAGATCTGCGGATTCGGTGCGACGAGAAGGGGGAGGGGTCGTGTTTGGGAGTCTTATAAATGTGATCTAGATACGCAACATATGACTTTGATGGATTCGCACCTTTTGCTGGGCATGATTGAAATTGAAGTACACATGTGCGCACAGTGGAGCAAAAGTGTAGTATTTGAGCCACTTAAAGTATTTAGTGTTTACCATGGAAATGTGGGGAATTCTTTTTTTTTGGGTGGAAATGGTTTGCACGCTGTTAAACTCACCGATCCAAATAGCGTATAAACGATTGTTTTTGTTGATAAAAATTGTTGTGGTTTATGTTGTTGTTGAGTCTGCTGCTATTGTTGTTGCTGTGCATTTTGTGTTTGTTTATTTGCGCTGGCCGACTGCTGAGTTTTTTTTTTACTGTCGTTTTTTGTGTTTGCAGTGCAAAAGCAAAACTTTACTCTTATCTCTAATAAGGCGATCTTCTCTCTGTTTTACTATTTTTGCGATTTTCTCACCTCCTTCCACACTCTCGCTGTTTTTTTAACCGATCACACAATTTGGCATTGGCTTCTTCTGGTTGTTTCTTTTTGCTTTCGTATGAACTTTTTCGATTTTGTCTATTCGCACAATTCGCAAAAAAAAACTAAGGCAAAAAAAAGAAGAGAAGGAGGAGAACGTTTATGACAAATATAATACGCACACACGCGCACCGATTGAGAATGCGGCGGAAGGGGAGATTGGGGCCCTCGCTCACTCTCACTCTCCGCCGCTCTCCTCCCACTCCTTCTTCTCCTCCTGCTACGCCTCCCACCATCTTCCGTCTCACTTTCCCGATCCACGCGCTCACTTGTTAATCACACACAAAAAACTGTGTGGAAGTAGGGGCAAAAAAAACTGCTGCTGTTGCTGATATGATTTTGGTTTATTCTTTTCGTTCTTCTTTTCCTCCTCCTCGTTTCTTTTTTTTTCTTTTGGTCATGCGTATGGGCTTTAATTCGCCGCTGAACTGTGATTTCTTCTGGATGCGCTGGCGTGTTCTTTTTTTTTTTGCTGTGGTATGTTTTATATTTTCCCCTACTCCTCCACCATTTCAAATGACTCACTCACATAGATAGAATGCAACGCAATCGATCTCGCGGGCAGACTATCGATACTTATCGGTGAACCGTTATGTTTTTCCACTGGAAAAAACGTGTTTGGCTAATTAGCGGCCAGCATAGCAGGGTTGCCAACTGTTGCGTTTAGCGAGTTTAGTGGGAAGTAGGTCAGTTTATCTAAATTGATTTTTATTGTTGACTCTCGCGCAAGCTCACACACACGCACGTTTTCCAAGGCGAAGGAGGAGGAGTATGAGGAAAAGAAAAGCCGGCCCAAGATTTTTGTGTTTTTTCTTTTCGCGAAATGCAACAATGTGTGTGCGTATGATAAACCGTTTTAGGACAAAAAAAAAAAAACAGAACTGCAAAAAAAACTACAAAACAGAAGAAGCGCAGGGCGTGGAAAAAAAATTGAGACACCTATTTTCGTTTCTTCTTTACACTCACTGTAGTTGTTGCTGCCGTTGGTTTTTAAATGCCAAATGCGTATGAGCAATAAAAAAAAAGCGCAACAAAACGCAAGGCGCTAGTTTTTTGCAACTTTTTCAATTCTTTTCCAATTTTGCTTGCACAGAAGAACAAGGTGTGCAGGAGGAAATATAACAAAAAAAAATTATAGCAACTGAAACAACGCACACTCACAACCACTCACTCGCACTTATAATATTTTATAATTTTTGCCGTTTCAGTTTTTGATTTGTGAAATTAGCCGTGTGTTGTTGTAATTATTGCTTTAGTTGTTGCTCTTTTCTGTCGCTGTTGTTGTTGTTGTGCAACTACGCCGCGCGTATTTCCGAAAAAGACGACCGCAAAATGCAGAGAGTATTTAAATACTGAGCTCAGGCAACGAACGGGAATGCGAAAATGTGAATGTGGACAAATAAAAATTTCAAAGAGAGTGAGAGAGGCGAGAGTCAGTAGCCGAGCTCCAATAAGAACAACTTCGGGTTTTTCGCCCGTGTGTGTGGTGTTGTTGTTCGCGAAAAGAAGACGGCAGCAGTAGGAGGAGAAATGACCACGTTAGGCGGTTACGTTAAATGGCGTTGCCAGACAGCAGCGATTCGAAGTGAATACGGTATCTAACAGTTTTTCAAAGTCAAGTGATCCTGTTAGAAAATAGTTAGAGGGAATTTTTTCGTTCAGACGCTTTCTTAAAGAAAATAGCAAAGAATGTTATGTTTATCTTGTAATCAGCCATCCCTGAATCCAAACTTAGTGATTATACTACTTAAACCAAGTTTGTTGAAAAAATCAATATATGTATATTGGGTTAAGTTCATTGTTTTGAGAAAGTCCCATATGTCTAGAATAACTTTAAATGATTTCAATAACACAGATTAGTATAATTCCAATTACAGAATCTAATGATATGCAGTCGAGTGTAGCGCTTTCCTCTCCGTCGCGCTCTCTCTTCGGTTAAAATCTTTTTTGAAAAATTTATTTAGCCAACATGTGTTGACCGCAAAAGTGCCGGCATAAAGCGAAAGCAACGGTAAAAACAGTTGTAAACAGGCGGGCAACAACCCGCTTAAAGTTAATACAGAATTAAGAGGAGAGAAAAGTGAAGCGAATCGCTGATAGTGCGCAAACCCCTAGGAAATACCAAGCACTCGCGGTCAATTGCATAGTGCTCCTATTTAAAAAATATTAAGGATATTTTACCGAAAAAGAAATAATATCTTAAATGTTATTCATGAATATAGAGGCTTTTACATTGAACAACATTTCCTTGAATACGAAATATTTCAAAAATATGCATATAATTTTGATTAATTGGGTTTGTACTTGATAATAATAATACTTTTTAGGAAAGACGTTGTCACAATGTCATGTTACTATTATTTTATACATAATAGGCAGTATCTTTAAAGATGTTCGCTATCGCGCGCAGATGAAGATCGCGAAAGCTTTCGCCAAGCTTTGTATCTCGCCGTAGAAACCGAGCAAAGCTTTTTCGGCAGCTGTCGACTTGAAACGAAACGCGAATCGAATTGAAACGATTCGATTCAAATGGAAATAAAGGGAAAAAAAGAGGTATTCGCAACCCTTAAGTCATCGGTGAAATGCTTTCTTCACTCACGGTGGCGCACAAATAAAACAAACAATGGGCTAGACAGGAAGAGGACAGGACAGGATCGGATCGGATCGGGATCGAGATCGGGAACAGGACCCTATCAGCCAATTTCGAGGTCCTACCTGCGTGTCGAAGAACACGCCACGATCACGGGGATCTTGAAGATCAGCGGGAAGACTCGAAGACACGAAAAGGGTTGGTTTCTCATTGTTGCTGTCCCGCCGACCGATCGCAACTGGCAGCTGGTGCCGAAACGAAAAGAAAGTGGTCCTAACGGAGGAAGAAAGTCCTAGAAAGGTGTCCTCGTCCTCGTCCTTTTCCGCCCCCGCCTCCTGCCACGTGTACCGGAACAACAGTTGCTGTCCCCTAGTGCGGTGCCCGCAGGTCGATGCAATGGCAATAAGCCAGGACAATAGCACTATAGTCGGAAACCTACATATATCACTCTTGCAAGGTAGTTCTAAATTATTATTAATGATCTCGAAGTATTCGTTGTTTGGTCTATTTATTAAACTATGTACATGTGCATATGGTAAGAAAATAGTATGGTATAAATATGCTTCCTCTTTTAAGAAATCGTATCAAAAAGTCTGTCTACCACTCGGCTCTTCTACTAATTCCATCTGGGATTAAAGGTATCTCATATGCACATTGTATATCTTAAGATACTTTTCAAGTTCAATACGGGTACGTTGGAATGAGAAGTTCTCGCGCCATCTCCCTCGCTCCAGTCTTGCCACCTCTCCCTCGCCATGTACAAAAAATCAGAGGAACGTGTGTTTGTGGCTCCTTATTTTTTTGTTCTTTTTGGCTTTGTTTTTTTCTTGATTTTGGTTTTGGTTTTGGAAAACTAAGCCAGCAGTAACACGAATCTTCGGATCTGCCATACCTCGCTATTCTCTCTTTCTCTCATTTAGTCCGAACGCTGCGCATGTGTGCGTTGTCGTTCGAATTCTTGGAAATTTCTAATGAACACAAGCACAAAAAGGAGCACACAAAAATGTGGTAGAAAATAAGAAGAACAAGAAGACGAAAAGAACAGCAAGAATTTGTCGCAAAAGAGTGGGAACGAGACGGAGGGAGGAAGACTGGGGAAGGAAGATGATTCGAAATTAGATGCAACATATTCGATCTTCGATCTTCGATTATCGATAGCTTGTGCTAATCGGAATGCAGTGCTGTTGGATATGCAAGGGCTTAAAGGACTATTTACATATTTAATGTTCATATAATTTACATACATACTATTTCAAGTACTATATTCTATGAAGAGTAAAGACTAAACTGAAATAAAGACTCGACTAGAAGTGAATCCCTTCCCAATGGAAGCAGAAAGATATCTTTGAAGGCCTCTTCAGCGAGCGTCAAATGCTTAACCTGGTTACAGCATCACCTTGAAATTAGGGCAGGCCAAGACTGCTCTTGTTTTGTACCTGAACTCCCACTCCCACGTACACAGAGAAGCACACATTGCGGACTACCTGTCTACCTGGCGTAGGAGTTCAACAAAAAATATGTGCATCCTGTTTGCTGTCCGAAGCGATTTGCCAAAGTCGGTGTCCTTCTGCTCTTCCGCTGTGCAACAACTTCAACTTCCAGCAATCGCAGTTCGCAATTCACAATTCGTTAGTCGTAAATCGCAGCAGCGGAAATTTGGCGGGCCACGCCTTACCCAGCCTCCCCCATCCCCCGCCGCCACCTCCCCGCAACGTGCCAACTAACCCAACAAACCCAATATGGGCCACCGAGCAGATTTTGTTGTTTTTGGACAAATGTAGGTAAAGTGTACCCGCCTCCCCCGCAAATCCCGTAGTACTTGATTTCATTCATTTGATTCTATACAACGGAGGTACACTGTGGAAATCAGTGCGAGGTTCTAATTCAGAAGTAGTCTCTTTATGGGAACTTCCTTTAAAAAAAAGGTGGTATGCAAATCTGGGAAAACTAAAAGCTAGACATTGGGAAATTATGGAAAGAAGTAACTAGACTAGTTTTCTACGAAGTATGGTTGGATCTAAGCACGCTTCTATTAATTTGAATAGAGATTGGGTTTAATAGAGATTCGTTCAGTGCATGATCATCTCTATATATGTGCACATGAGCGTGGTCTCATGTGAATCGGGTTTGTGGCTCGATTTTGGCCGGCTTTGTGGAGTGACGACAAAGGCGGGGGCGATCGGAATGAATGGAGCGATAAACCAAGGTCAGGCCTTTGATTCTTTGATTTGAGCAGGAGCAGCTGTTGCTCTAAGCTTGGCTAGATCGCGATCGCATCCAATGCTACCCCCAATGCTACTGAATGGACACAATGGGCACAACACACACACAGCCTCCTGTGCCCAAGCCCAAGGAGCTCTACTAATTTGACTGTCAATCAAAAAAGGCGAGCAGCAGCAGGAGCAGGAGGATCAGCAGGATCACGAAAGCAAGCACCGCGAAGGACTCCCTGCGAGTTGATAATCGATGGGAATCAAATTTGCCGCTGGCTTCCAGAGAGTCTGCAGCTCCTTCCTTCCACTACAGCTAAGTGGCAGAGGTGCAGATACAGATACGCAGATACAGATACAGATGGCGATGGTGAACAGCAAGGGGTTGCGATTAGAAGCTGAGGCGGACAAAAAATAAGACAGCAAAGTGGCAAAGGACAAATTGGCAAGCAGCCTCAACTCCCTGCCCCTCCTCGTCCGCAAGTGAACAAACATTAGAAGCAGGGAGGCCTCTTGTATAATTAAAAATGTTTGAGCGCGCACTCGCAGCAAAAAGAGAGCGAGTTGGAAATATGAGAAACGTGTTTTGCGTTTTGCGACTAGAAAATGAACAAACACGAGGGGCAAAATCATATAAATATATATATGTATATACATATATATATGGACATATATAAGAAGAAAGAAAAAAAACAATGAAGCGGGCAGGAAAGCCCCTAAACTCAGCCAAAATCATATTTCCAACCGCCAACTCTCCTGAGAAACCTGATCATGAGATCACCAACACACGAACAACGAGCCAACAGATTCCAGAGATGAGATCTCATCTCTCGATCGCTGGCGTTCTGGGTCAACCCTTCGTTTCTAAGCAAAATCCCAAGCCAAAGACCACGACCACGACCAAGTCCAACTCCAAATTAGAGCCAAAGCAGAGCCATAGCAGAGCCAAAGCAAAGCAAAAGCAACGAAAAAGCAAATTAAAGCTGGCGAAAGATATACCTCCTGTGGCAGCGGCATGTTTCCTTTGGCGGATTAAACCAATTGCTACAGAAAAAGATTTCGTTGTCTTTCGTTGCCTTTGAAGCTGCTGCTGTTTGGTGAGATTCTTTTTGGTCTCGCAGATTCATATTATTTCGTATATTTGCCACCACGCTGCTGCTGCTGCTGCTGTTTTGTTTACTTTGCATTCCTGCAGGAAATTAGTTGTGATTTTTTCCTTTCCTTTTATTTATTTGCATTTTTTTTTCCTACCGGCTTAGCAGTTGTTGCAACAAGCGGCTTAACACGCAACAAGCTGTGCCGCAGAAGCATCGCAATCCGCATCCTAAGAGCCATCTTAGCTATCTTGTGGGCGAACTAACATCGTACATCTGCAAAATGCATTTATCCTAAGACATCCGAGATGATTTCTTCTTAGAATGCTTAGTACAGGTATATCAGATCAGATCATCGTATCTTCAGCAAGCATCTAAGATGCTCCTAACCCAACATATCGATTACACCATCACATTAGATGATATAGGGGCTTCACTGAGGAAAGTGTTTAGAGATGAACTGCAACAGAATGCTATGTACCTTATATGCAACATATATGCAACTTCATAGCTTAGTTTGAAAAGTAAAGTCCATTTGTAAGTAAAGTCCATTCCACATAACTGAGACTTGATTCAAACAGGCGTTTCTAACTTTGAAATACTGTAGCTTCTAAAGTTCTTAGTCCTGTGAACACTGTCCTAATCCTTTTTGGTCGTGTAGCTGCTGCTACTGGAATCTAAGATACCCTTTTATCATCAGCACAGCAAAGACAACGAAAAAAATATAATCTGTTTAGGAGGTGCAACACAAACATTATCTTTTGGCCCCCCCTGCGCTGGGTCGAACTTCGATCTGTCCTTCATTGATCTTGTTGCACCTCCTCCCTCCTCGCCTCTTCCTCCTTACCCTTCTCCTGCTCCTCGAAGGAGCGTTCCTGCCCAGAAGAATGCTAAGTGAGTTCCTCCTAACCCTTCTATTGCATTGCTGTTGCTGTTTTTTCTGCTCCTATTCGAGCAGCGTGCGGCAAGTATATCAATTCTGTCAGATCGGGGGTTGGCCGAGAAATCCTGAGGATCAGAGGATCGCAGGATCGGCGGATCGGAAGATCGCAGGATCGGAGGATCGCAGGATCGTAGGATCGGGGGAACATAGAGGCTGGGTTGGGCAGTGAGGGGCGAGACTGGTAGTGGCTACTGCGCTTTCCGGCGCTTTTTTATGCGACAATGATGATGGTTTCGCCTACCCCAGCTTGTTCCATGCCGCTCAGTGTTTACTTACACCACTTGAGCCTGGCTCGAGGGGGGAACTTGACGAGGGTCGGAGGATCCTCGGCATCCTAAGGTCCTCCCTGAGAGCCATTTTTTGTTGCTTTTGCATAGTTTCATAGTTTTTTATGCCCTCCTTTTTTTTTGGCCTCCTGTCTCCCGGTGATATGCCCAATTTATCACAGGAAATTAGCTGCTATTTAGCAGCGTTGTATGTCCAAAAGGGGGGTGTTAGGGTGGCAAAAAAAGTAAAAAGTAGGAGGGCCATCGCCTGAGGGGCAAACTTCATGTTATTTGGCGTGATAATTTGTGCAATTGTGGATTGCCTGTGTGCAGGGCAGATTGCAGATCAGAGATCGCAGTATCTCAGTATCTCAGATTCAGCATCAGATTCTGATTCAGATTTAAATTCAGTTTACCCGCCCGAGGAACGCAGCTCATTTATTTGCCTTCCGGGTTTCCCATTACTCCTGAGAGCCTCAAATGTTCTTAAGCTTTTCCATTTTTTTTTCTTTTTTTTTTTTTTTTTTTGGTTTGATGCCCAAAACCTTGGAGGGGCGCATCGAATCGCGACCAAGGCGTATATAACCATATAAAACCATTGGGCGCCATTTTCGCCCAACTTGCATGAGTAGCAACCCAACTAACTGATCGAAACTGATCTGAATTTATTCGATTCAATTCGATTAGATTCGATGCGGGGTAAGAGTATCGGATTTCTAAGTGGTTGGTAGGTACATATGTGAATGGTGGGTGGTGGGTGGGTTGTGGCTCGAAACCCGCACTAAAAAGCTAAAAAGCATCATACAACAAACTACAAAAAGCTACAACAAGATCAATGAAAGATGGGGGTGGTGACAATGTTTTCAAAGGTTTTCGGGGGAGGGGAGGTAGGGTGGTTTAGGGTTGTGGGAGTTTGGATAGAGAGATAGGCCTTGTGCGATATGTTTTTCGATCTGTTCTAAACGGGGAAACGGGAATGATAGTAGATAAGGCATAGCAGATAAGTACGTACCTTGAGGTGCCAGCACCTTCCAACTGCTGTCGATCCAGTGGCGGATCGAAGATCTGTTCACGATCCTCCTTTGAGAGTTCCAGGTCGGCGAATTGATCCAGTTCGGATGCCATTTTCGGTAGCTCTTTTTTGCTTTTTGCTTTTTGGTTTTTGGTGTGCGTGTGTTGTTGCTTGGTGGTTTACCTTAGGCGTTGGTTCGTCGATCGATCGGATGGATATATGCACTCTTAGATATATAGATCTATATCTCTAGATGACTCCTGACTGAAACCGAAGTTGTGCAAAATGCGCTGGTCGAACACTTTAGAATTTGATTGGGTCGCGAATCGGAGCTTTGGAATCGGATCGCTTTTGAAATATTTCAATATTTTTTGTTGTATTTTTAAGCTTGTCTTCGTTGAACTCCTGCTTTTAACTCTTGTTCGTTTCGGATGTTACGTGTGGAATGATGACTTTTTGAATTTAGCGCGCTCAATTACTTGATTTACTCATATCCTTGACGGATTTTACGATTTGTATTTAGGGTTTTTTGTTTTGTTTTCTTTTTCAATATTTTTTGGTAATTTTCTTTTCGTTTTGCCGAGTCGAAACTTTCGCTGACCTTTGCTGAACCGGTGTGAAAAAAAAGCGTTTGTCAGTGGTTTTGGTTTTAAAGTCGCGTTTGCATTTCTTAATTTGATTTTTCACGGGCCTTTTGCAACTGTCTTTTACGATTTGAATTTAAACTTTTGGTTTTTTTTGTTTTTGCTCGAAACTTGGTTGTGCGTTGCGTTTTAATTTTTTTGCTTTACTCGTCCTTTTTGTGGGCTTCAAAAAAATTGTTACATTAGTGGTATGTTGTTTTTTTTGTTTGTTTTTGGTGTCAATTGGGCCAAAAAAAAGAGTTATCTGTGAAAGAGACGGGGAAAATGCAATTAGTTCTGTGGGGTCATTTTCGGGTGAGAGGGGGCGCTAGGGAATAAGCACGCCCACGCAAGGGTTAACATTAACAGCTGTTGCGATCGCCGGCCGGCAAAGCGTCAGCTTTCTTTTTCGGCTATTTGCTTTCGTCACCAGCGGGAGAGAGAAAGAGGCACCGGGAGAGAGTGTGTTATTAAATGAAAAAGAGAGAGCGTGCGCGGAGGCGGGTGCGGGGGCATTAGAAGTAAGTAGAAGAGATTTATGCGGGAGAGAGCGACCAACAAAAAGAAAAAAGAGAGAGCTTTTTTTCGTCATGTTGACTTTGATCTTGGCTCTCGTGTCTGTGTGTGCGTGAGTGTTGCTGTTGGCATTTTTTTGGTTTTGTTTTATTTTATTTCGTTTTTTTTTTGTGGTGAATAAGTAGGCGAAAGAAAATAAACTATTTCGCATATGGCCCAAAAATTGCGGAAATTTTCTGACTGTCGTTTGTTTTGTTTCTTTCTGTCTGTTGGCTTACTTTTCATGTGTTGCTGTCGAATGTGTTGTTCTTTTCGGCTGTTAAAATTTAACAATTGTTGTTGTCTTTATTTTAAATTTTTAAAGTTAGTTTTTTGGTGTTTCTTTTTTCGTGCAGTGGAAAGTGGAGCTTTGCAGATGATGTCAGAGTGCCTTCGAAAAAAGAAACAAAAATTCTTCTTGTTGGTGCGCGATTTTGTGTTTGTTTTGTTTGAAATGTGGGAAAACACATTTTGTTTTCCTCGTTCGGAAAATGGAAAATGTTATCAAGAAAAATAAGAAAAAAAGACAATCTTCCTGCTTGTTGTTGTTGCCAACACATGCACAGACACACACACATACACACACAAACACACACTCTGGCAGAGAGAAGAGCACGGAGGGGCAAAGGAAAAAAGCAAAGGCAAACGAATTAAAGTCAAAGTCAAAAAATATGCCACGAAAAAAGTAGCAGCAGCAGCAACAAAAAAATACACATAGAAACCCCCCACAAGCCCCCGTTATTCACCACCCCCTTCCTTTTCCTTTATGCTTCTTCTTTCTCTTCTAGTTTTCTTTTCTATTTTCCTTTTGGGTGTTTTGGTGGGGAGGGAGGGGGATTTTCCCAGTGGAGATGATAGTTTATAACGGCGGATTCGTTAGTTGCTTCGTTTCGTTTTCGTTTCCGTTATCCGTGTATCCAAGTATCCGTGGCGCGCAAAACGGAAAATGGCAAAAAAAAAAAAAAATGGCACGGCGGTCACAAAATATTAAAATAAAGTGTAACACAGAGAAAAAATTGATTCAAGGCTGCTGGTTTTGGTTTTGCTTTAGCTTTAGCTGCTGCTGCTGCTTCTTCTTCTCTTCTGGTTTAATTTGTTGGTGCTTTTCGTTTGGCTATTTTTTCTCTTGTTTTTCATTATTTGTTGGCTTTGTACAATTTCTTTCTGGCTGCTTTTTATTTGATTTTAATTCTTTCTTTTTTCTTTTGATTATTTGGGGCAGCCCGCGAGTCGCGACGCTACGTTGCTTACAGTTAGGAGCGTTTTCAGACACTGAACTGCCGACCGAGCGCACGGCCGCAGTTTCACTCGAAAATTCACATTTTTTTTCTCCGCTGCCGAAATTCCTAAACACAGATACGAAACACACGCACACACCAATGCGAGACTCATACACGCACACAAACACGCACACACACACAGGCATAGGCAAGGCAGCGGAGAGGAGAAGCAAAAGCAAAAGGCAAAGGCAAAAGACCAAGAAACCGCGTGCGTTAGTATGTGTGAGTGCGTTACGGATTGCCGAAAATTTTCGGCGAGTGTTTTCTGAGTCGAGTTAGTGTGAGTGTGAGTGTGGGGAAGTGAGTAGGTGAGCGAGTGAGTGTGAGTGCGAGTGCGAGCGAGGTGGCGTGTGTTGAGTGGCTCCAATGTCTTCTTCTTGCCTCCATCGCTTTTCGGAAATTGATAAAAGCGGTAATTAAAGCCAACAATGAGACAGATGAAATCTAAAATGGTGGCTTAGTTCACTTGGGTTATCAGCGAAGCACCGCCATTCGCAGATCCTGAGATACTCGAACTAAGTTATAGTATCTATGCATTAACCCTAGATGGACACTGTTCATGGGGTATCTATAGAGCGGAGCATTCTTAAGATACTTTTGAAGACCTAACATGCCTATTTTACATAATTATTATTATTAATATTTACTTCATGGTTTCTTAATAATAATAATAATAAAATTGTATGTCTGAATAATTTTAATCGTATCTCCTATTCAGACCTAGAATAGTTTGGATCTACTGAAATATTAATAAGTCCAGATTCAATATGTTGTTAAGAGCCAAATCTAAATAGGATAGAACTTTTTACGAATAATTTACAAATTTTTAAGTAACTTTCATTTCACGAAGTTTCATAGAAGTTATTAATATATTGACATTTAAATGTAGAAAAACAAGACCAATAGAATTTGCGGAGGCTCTTTGAAAGATTTTAAAAACAAGCTCTTTATTTTTGTTGTTCTTGAGAACATTAAAACTGGTTCTGGTATTTGCTCAAAATATTATTAAACTATGTAAATATTCTGCATAAGTGTAAGATTTCGATGTAGTTCCTTTTAAGAAGAGGACAAACTTTGAAGTTTTATAAGAATATAATATAGATTTTCTATAAAAACACCAATGATGTATCTCAATACATTAGGTTTAGAAGTTTTGTTATAAAACATGAGTACTTCGTATTAGTTCATATTATTTAGAAATAAACAGTTGTAAGAACTGGGACTTATAGGTAGTGAAAGATACTTTGCCTGGATACTGGATACTAAATTCTTGATACTGGATTCCGGATTCTGGATGTTCTAGCTATGGAAGTTGGACTGTATGAGGAATTCCTGTCGCCCCACTCTCTTCCTCTCGACGAAAAAAAAACTCACTCAAAAAAGCGGCTCAGAAAAGACGCGCGTGTGTTGCCCTCGCTCCAGTCCCCCCTCCCCGCCCTGCCCACCACGCTCCACCGCCCAAAAGTAACTGAACTTAAAGGAGCGCGTGCGAGTGAGAGGCACAACGTAGCCAGGACGGCTCTCGCTCGCTCTTTTTTATAACGCTGCCGGCGTCGACGTCGGCGCTGACTGCGTCGCTGGCGTTGCCAAAAAACGAAACACACATGGATACACACACACACATCTATAAGCTTGCGAGGTGTCCATGTGTGTGTGCGCGCGTGTGTGTGAGTGTGGCGATGACGACGGCGCTTAAGCTCTGGAAACTGAAAACCGAAAAGGAAGAAGGAAGCGGCAAAAGGAAGTGAACTGCGAGCACACAATAGCTGCTCGGTATACCGGCGTTCTTGTTGCTGCTGCTGCTGCTTTTTTCCTCTTTTTTTCTTTTCTTTTCTAAGGAAAAAAAAGCAACGCAAAAAGCAGCCGAAAAATTGAAAAACGAAATGCGAGCGGTAAGCGGCAAGCGAAGGGGAAGGGGAAGCGGGGATATGTGGCATGGATAGGGGGATGGGGGGATTGCGTTAGATGTGGAAGGACACTTAAAGCGAGTTTCACATAGAATCCTAGTTGTGGGAGGGGGGCGATGAGGGGAAGGGGGAGGGGGTTGGGGTGTGGTGCCTTAGGGGCAAGGATAGTACAATGTCCTTGAGCCGCAAGTTCAAGTCCAGAGCTGCGATTAGCGGTGAAAAGTTTAGACCAAGCGACAAAACTTAGTAGCCAAGGACATACTAAACAGTCACGTTCTCCACTTTCAAACATAACAACATTCAAATATATGTAGAAGGGTCTTTTTAAAAGGATCTTCCATCTATCACAGTTATAATCAGCAAAACTTAAGATTTGCAACTTTTTAGAAATACAAGTAATATCCAAGCATTGTTATCCCACTTGGGTAATCTTAGATATTACATATTCTAAACTATTTTAAACTGAAGCTGTTTTCTGAACTGAAGAAATATAGATTGAAAATCTGCTACATTGATAACTCGGATAACCACCATACACCTTTCCAATATGCAATTCATTATTTAATCTATTATCTACATATAATTTAACTTGACTTTATATAAATATTTGTTCATCTATGTATAAAGCTATTTAATATAAAATGATTAAGCGCATATGGAAGCACTTAACGCACTTATTCACCCAATACAAAGGACTAACTTCAGTTAACATCCTTGTTTACCATTCAAACGCCACTAAAAAGGAAATATAATCATCACACGCAAAGTGTTGAAATGCCTTTAAAATGCTGCATGCATCCAGCTTAAATCTCCTTCCTTTCTTGCCGCTTTTATAGATGCAAGTCGTCGTCGTCTGGTTCTGTCGGCTCACTTGTTGCATGCAGCATTGCACTCTGACCTTCTTTAGTTGTACGTCAGCAACCCGCCACCCCCCGTGGCACCCTTGGCATCTTAAGGTCCCTGCACGCGTCGCAATCAAAACAGAAAATCAGAATCGCAATCAGAATCGGGAGGGTAGCGGCCAGGAAGGAGGAAAGGGTCCAGGGTTAAAGGAGCAAAAAGGAGCAAAAGGAGCAAAAGGATGCAGGATGCAGCCGCAGCAATTGCAGTTGTTGAAGGTGACATTAATTGACGTTTAATAGGCCTCATCTCGCGCCGAAAGGATACAAGGGTGGTCAAGGATGCTGGAATGCTGGGATGCTGGGATGCTCGGTTGCAAGGATGCAAAGGGTGCAGATGCGGGTAGGTTGCTTGGGTTGGTACATGGTTTAAATTAGTTCTACCCCTCGACGCCAGCCACTTGAATGCGATTGAATCCTTCCCGAGCACTGAGCAACACTTCCTGGCGGCGGCATCCTCCTCCTTTTCCCCTTCCCCTTCCCCTCCCTTCCAGTCCCTTTCTTATTTCAGCCGCGACAAGCCAATTAGAGGTGGCGAGGCTTGTAAAGCTTTTGTGTCCTTTGCCAGCAATTTGCAACAAAAGTGCAACGGCGTCAAGGGTATCGACACAACTCACAACACAACACAGCACACAACTCACACAACACGGCACACAACCACCACCGCCAGCAGCAACATCGGCCATAAACAAGCTACATAACTCTCTCGAGGGGTGGCGACTCCTGCGGTTGCAACATCATCCTGCCAAAGGTTATAACCCCCGTGGTGGGCGGGCTTGACCTCCAGCTCTACCCCCCTCCTTAACCCCTCTTGGCCCTTTTCAAGCGGCGGCAAATGGCGAACGCCTGTTGCAGTTGCACTTTTTGCTGCTCCATTTTACGCAGCACGAATGGAAAATGGCGCGCGCGCAGCAAAGTGCAGCACAGCAACCCCTCGAAAGTATGCAACGCCGGCAGGCCTAACCACCCACTTTCTCCCCGCCCCTCCCCTCCCCACAAATGCATGCAAAATGAGTGCAAGAAAGAGAGAGAGAGAGAGAGAGGGAGATAGTGAGGGAGGGGAAGAAGGACTTTCGTCCTGCGAATAAAATCGTCGAGAGCTATGTGAGTGCGTCCGTTTGAGTCCGTCCACTTAGCCACTGGGTGGGTGATTGGGGTTTTGGGTTTTGGGCTTTGGGTGGTGCTCGGTGGTTCAGTGGCACTGTGGCTCAGTGGTTGATTACAATTCCACCGACTGCAATGGCGAACGCAGTGAAATGTGATTGAGATGCACACGAACCGGACGGATGCATGCGAAAAAGGGTTCGTGTCCTGCAGGATTCTTGGGAAGTTGATTTCATTTCCTTGCGGTTTCCGTTCATCAGTAGTAATATCAGTAGTAGTAGTTCCTAGATACGAACTTAAGCTAAGTTGATAGATGACTCTTGGCGAAACTATAGCAAGTTAGAGAACGTATGTATTTCTAGGTATTAGAAACCATTCTTATCCATTGTGGATAGCTTTAAGATAAAAACGTATCTACTTGGAGCAATAGCAAACTATATGTGTATGTATTATACATCAAACCACTATTTATCCGGTTAACTTCGGCGATATCCTGACTCTGCCGCACACAGTCGACACACCGGCGCACAGGACATTAAACAATCGACTGAGGAATGCCGACGATGGGGGACGGGGTTCGAGGAGCTCGTTTGCCTACAGGACACCTTGAAGGACTAGATAAGCAGTGCCCAAGGGAGGAGCAGACGGATGAGCCAGGCAGCCAGGCAGCCAGGCAGCCAGGCAGCGAGGAGCAGGCAACAGCTGCGAAAGCTGCCTGGCTGCCTACCTAAGCTTTCTTAGAGAGCCGCCTCAAGGACAAACCGCGTCGCAGGAGCGCGCTAACGAGGTACAGTTGCCTCAAATAGAACGAGATAGACGATCGACGGATACTGCGGATAGTGCGAATGCAGATTGATGTCTATCTAGGAATACCCCAAAAAATACGCTGCTAGCGAAGGACTAACATCCCCAAACGTAAGATGCACGTGGACCTTACGTAAGACTGAGGTAAGCACCCTTTGCTTTTATTAATGGGGGTGGTTGGCATCTTGAGATAAAAGACAGCTTTGTAAGCAATGAAATCTATTCCAAACGCAGCGTTCGAATTTATAAATGAAATAGGGGTTAACTTGGCATTAAAAGAAGCATTTAACTATCCGAAGAAGAAAGAATGTTGGGGATCTGAGAGGGAAAATTAACTATAGCAAGACTTAACAAGCAAGCTTAAGATATAAAATATATGTATATATATACTAACAAATCAAGCTTAAGATATAAGATATATATATATATATATACTAACAATCAAGCTTAAGATATAAAATATATATATACTTAAGGTGTTGACTACCATGAGCTCTTGAAGGAAGTTTAGAAGGTTCTTATAGTTTATAGCTTACAGCTTCGAACTTTGCATCTGAAAGATACGAACCACCCTCTGAGTTGCGAAACGCTGAGGAATTTGACCAAACTGGCCCCTATTGCTTTGTCAGTCTGCTGCTAATTCTGGCCCCACCGACATATTGCTATCTCTATCCCCACAATCACCCCCCTCTTCTTTGGATATTTCACTCTCGCTTTTTCAGCGGCTGTTGAACTTTAAAATTGATCCGATTTTATTTGCATCTTCCATGGATTTCGCCTCACTTGAGAATGTATTAAATTTAGAAGCAGACGAGCCAGATTAGAATGAGGAAGAGAACAACAAGAGCAGGGGAGGGGGGGCTAAATCCAAAGGAGGGGAAGGGGGATTGGGGTGGTGGGGTTGGCCTGAAAGGCGGGACAGACGCTTCATTCATGCCACGCGCATCTTGCGCTGTCGACATTTAAAATAGACGCCAAACACGCAACCTCTGCGTTCAACTACAGCGGAGCCTCTTCAAGCGATGCCGCTTATATGCTGAGCCATTTATTATCCCACTTAGGCAGCACTCCCTGTACGTCGTGCAACATTGTGCATTGGCGTTGGCGTTGGCGAAAGGAGAAACTGGGAATTTATCATCGGATATATGAATGAAAGACGAGACACAGGAACTGTGCCGAAGTGCTCGCTAACTTATTGGTTTTTAATTGATCTTCGTTCCACGAGATCTTGAGATCTTGAGCGATTTACGTTTAATAATATATGGTAATATGATTTCAATAGGAAATACAAAGCACCATGTAATCCTTATAAGTATAAGTTCCCATTTCCCGATTTTGTGGGGCATTTAAAATGGTGAAATGCATTCGAGGACATACTTAAGTACTTACAGATTCAATGGCGCGCAATTGCACTGCTTATCATCGATTGATGGATAGAATGTCTGTGGAAACGGCTTGTGATTGAGGTGCTTGATTGATGCTGCAGAGATCTCTGTTCCTTGCAGGCTATTGAGTCTTGGTTCAGGTTGCCAATGTGTGGTTATCTGGTATCATCGATGGACGTCGCTGGCTAAGAGATGTTTCAAGATGGTCAGGCTTTGGGATTGAAAATTGAGCTGGGCGGAGATTTCCTGAGAGGATCGAGAGTCCCGGGGCTTTTATGTTCCTATAGAGCAGAGTTATTCAGATTGTAAAGATCACTAGCCAGTGTCTAGTGCCTAGTACCTAGTTTAAGCTAAATGGGCTCGGTCTTTCGCCTTTCCTTTGCAACTCCTTAGATTGCTTTTGATTTGCTTTTTTACATATATGGGTGTGTTGCTTGTTGTTGTCCGGTATCTTGTCTTGTTGTGGATCGTGTGAGTGTATATTTTTGATTTTGGGTAATTTTTTGATTTTTTTATGTTGAGCGAGAAAAAATTTGAAACTGAATTGTGGGAAAAGTGAAAATTTGTTTGGGCCTTTTTGGCAGTTGCGATTGACAGCAAAGCCAATGGTGTCCACGATTTCTGATATCCAATAATGGGATATATATTATCTACATAGGCTAAAGCATTCAATGAAATTAAGATACAAGAACTACTTAAAAACTCTACTTTGCTGGCAATCTTTGATTAGCTTTCAAATGTCCTGGGGAAAGGGAATTATTTGGGGTTACTTCGAATGAAAATCTATTATCCAAAATGAGTTTGCAATTGATTTTTCCACTAATTGATTTTGACAGGAAGTAACTTCTTTGTCGGCTTGTTTTCGCTGTCGTTGTGGATTTTATTTTATTGGGTTTCGTTATTGATTTTTGCGTAGGTGACAACTCTGTGTGTGGGTGACTCTGGGTGGGCGCCGGATTGTGTGGGTGCGAGCGAGATGGCAGCAGATGCGTGAGTGCGTACAAAGTAAGGCTGAAAAACACTCCCTCCCATTCCCGTTCTCTCTCCCACTCTCTCCCTCTCTCTTCCCCTCTCTCTCTCTCTCTCTCTGGGTCGGTATCTCCTTTGCTCTTTCTTGCACTTACACTTTGGTGTTTTTGTTAAATCTCAAGAATTCTTGTCGAATTTTTGTTTGTTACTTTTGATATTTCACTTTTCTTATGGCTTTTCACTGGTTTTTTGTATCTTTTGTTTTGTGCTTTGTCACTTTTTGCTCATACAAGAAAAAACAACAAAAATCGCAAATGGCGGCGGCGTTTGAATCCGTATCCGTATCTGAATCCGTATCTGAATCTGAATCGGAATACCAATAACTATATCTCGATAGCTGTGCGGCGTGAGCTATTGACTATGAACTATTTAACTGCGAACTGTGAGCTGAGTGTCGAGAGTCGAACGAACTGACGCAACGGCGACGAGTGAACTGCCTGCCTGCCGGATATACGGATCCCAATTTCCAAGGTGTCTGCTCAGCGCCCGATGAAAATGCGAGGAAAACTCTGCTCCGCTCTGCTCTGCTCTGCTCTGTTCTGCTCTCAGGACCTCTGCCGCAGCGCTGTGGCAGCGGCGTTGGCGTTAGCGTTGGCGTCGCATTTTCCCACCCATCCAAAACAGTGAAAGTTGTAAACCAAAATGGCTGACCCTGCTCCTTGGCATATTTGTATCTGTATCTGTAACTCTATCCGTGTTCGTATCTGTATCTGTGTGTGTGTGTGTTTGCAAGCGTCTATCCACATTATCCGCTTTAAAGGGCAGCAGCCGTCTTCTACTTCTTACACACTCACTCTAAACAGTCGGCGACCACTTTAAAATGATCTGAGCTTAATAAAAAGGATGCTTTAATAATAATTAATCATTTATGCCAGTACACATGGTCAAATTACTTGGGAATTAGCCATTAGAACATTCCTAAGTTACATATTCTTATAACTATTTTGGATACTGCATAGATCCATCAACAAAAGATGTGTTTTATATACAAAGATTAATAATATGTATATACTTTGTAAGTTAGCCAGATAGTTGGATATAAAATCAATGTTCATTGACTAAAATGTTCATGTTCATTCTGATTTAAAGAACGATTTTCTGTTGATCTGTTCTGTTTCATCTGGTGATCACTGTGCCAGCTGTTGGACCTGTACTTTGCACTGCTGTTGCCGCTGCAAAAGGTTTTCCCGACCGAAAAGGGAAAAACATCCAAAAACGCAACGGATAAACGAATATTTTCCATCTGATTGGTTTGGACCGGCTGGCTGTTGGCAGCGCAGTCGACGCTGACGCTGCCGTTGACGTCGACGCTGCGGCGACGGGGGTGGGTATAGACTGTGAAAAGCGAAAACCCATTGTGGCAAGCGGAAAACTCGGGGAAAAACTCTGAAAACAAGGGTGGCCCGAGCAGAGACGCCAGCGTTTTTCACGCTCTCTCTTCGCTCTTCTATTCACTTTTCTCTCTTCTCCTCTTCTCTGCTCTCCTCTCCTCTTCGCTCTGCTTTGTCTCTCCCTTTTACCGCCGTGTCTGTTTTGTCTACTGGCTCGTGAAAATGTCAGGAAAATTCAAACTGCCACAGCTGCTTGACAAAAGGCAAGACTACAGTTTTGAGAAATGAGGAAAACAAGAAAACGGAAAATGTCTTTCGGGAAATTGTGCGATTCGATTCCACTCACGACTGCCACTTGTGAGGCAAGTTATGGGCATTTGTAAATTGCGATTATGCTTAGATACAAATGGCTCTTTAATTTTTATTTTCTTTTTCGCAATCCCACTGCTCAGATTGCAGCTTTTAATATTTTAGCCAATAAATTGTGGCACATTTCGACTCCAGAAAGTATGCAATGAATTTAACGACATGCGTTGCTACTTTGTAGCTTCGTAACAGTTTCATATATAGGGATCTGATTTAACTCAACTATATACAAAGTTTCCCCACTCATCAATTTAGTTTATTCCATCTATTAAAGTAAAATGTAAGAGCCCGAGGCCTGCGAGTCATAGAGACAAGTATCCAATTGCTATGATGGTGGCATAAAAGATACATTTTGATGCATAGTACTTGATGCCTCAGCTGAATTTCCCAACTAGACTGGAGGCAACGAAGCCAGCACGGGTGTGGAAAACTCTGCATCCCACAATCGTGTTTCGATCTAAGACGATTGTCTCCTCCCTCTCTTTCCCCCACTTCGGCCCTCTCCCTCTCCCTCTCTCGCTGACCTTGCTGGCATCGAAATTTCCACTTCCACTTCCACTTCCTGCTCTCCTACATTTCCCGTTCCTCTTTGTCGCCGCTTCCTCGTTCGGCTAAATCTGATGCGCACCCCAGAGCAGCAACAGAAATAAAATATATATAAGTATGTACATATACATCCGACTGTTACCAACCCAACTCAGCCCACACACACACACGCACACGCACACTAAACCCATACCCTAACGCACGCACACACACACACACACACACAAGCTGGTTGCGTCCCGTTTTCGAATTTCGAGCGAAACTTGCGTAGTTTTTCAACCCCAAAATACGGGACAAGGACAAGGTCGAGGATGTGGCCCTACGCCCCTGGACATGGGTGCACAACGGGAGTGGTTCCAGGCCCATGCACTCCATCCAACCAAGATCCAACTGCTGAGCGCCAGCTTTAAGCTCAAGCTGGGTATTGTTTATATAGTACTGTAGAAGTGAGGCGAAGATACTTCTATGCTCATACTATAAGATAACTTTTATGCTAAGATACACTAATACTATAGATGGGTCTTTCAAGGACTAAGGATCTACATTTGCACCTCTGACTTTCAGTATTAGCACATCCTTGAGGATCTATTTACTAGCGAAAGGGTACCATAGTTAAGATATATCTCTGTTGGGAGGCCTGAAGTATTCCTGCAAATGTGTTCGATGCGTTGATGGAATACTTTAGTGGTGCCGGGCATTCACAGGAGGCTGTTGAACCCCCGAAAACCCCGTCATTTGTTTGCCACCACCACCGCTGCTGCTAAATGTGCTGTGTGGTTGAGATGCGTTGCTGCGCTACTGAGTTACTGCGTTCCTGCGTTCCTCCGCTTCTGCGTTTCCGAGTTTCTGCGTCTGCCAGGAATGTTTACAGCCGGCTGGCTGAGTTCTGAACTCTCGGTCTGGGCTCTAGCTCTAGCCTAGTCCAAAGTGGACGAGGGTACTAATGCTAAAGGGAATGGCAAGGGGAGAGGCAAAGGGTATGGGGATGGAAAAGGGATAGGGAAAGGGAAAGCCACCACCCACCCCCGAGGCAACTGCGACGCATTTTTGTGTGTGCCGCCTTCTGTGCGTTGCCATGCTGCGATTTCCATTTCGATTTGGGATGGCTGGGATCGCATTCGCTTGGATTCTATGGTATTTAGTGCACAGTAAGAACAGTAAGGTGCTTAAGTGTCGCGACTATTAGATACCCGTTAAGATGATTAAGCGCAGTTAGCTCATATGGAGCTAAACAGGCAGCCAGAAGATCTTCACCTATTTTAATAACATAATAATAATAATCGAAGAAACTCCATTTAAATTTGTTTTTTATCATATAAATCATCGTAAATTACATGAAATTATTTTTATGAGTGCGTTGGAAGGGGATGGCTTGGCATGGCATGGCATGGAATGGAATGGAATGGGTGGGGGAACGTTCCATTCCGCTGTCTTCCAGCTTGCTTGGGTGGTGGTGTCCCGTTACGCGCTTGCCACTCTTGCCGTCTCTGTTGCACCCACGCCACCCGTCGAGGATCGAATTGGGCTGCGTTCCCCTTCCCCCCTTTCCCTTGCCTTCCCCTTGACTTCGCCCCTTGCCTTATTTACTTTTTTATTATTATTATTTCATTAGATTGCAACCCTCGTGTGTCTCTCTATCCTGGCATCTCCCGCCCTCCTTCCCCCTCTCCTTCTTCCTCTCCCTCTAGCCCGTTGTTGTTGTAATCGTCCCGTCGCGGAACAAGGACGAATGGCAGTGGGGGTGGGGGGTGCTGGGTGGTGGGGGGTTGGAAGTCAGTGCGCACTTTGAAATCTTAACGGAACTCGCTTGTTTATTGCGTCCATGGCAGATTTCGACTGCCGCTGACGTCATCGCCCTTGAAGTGGATAAACTTATGGATGCAACTAATTCGTCTTCAGGGTTTTTGGCAATCTGAAACTTGAGGTTTTCACTCCGGCTTTTTGCTAGTTTGCTAGATTTGCTAGTTTTGCTAGTTTTGCTAGTTTGCTAGTTTGCTAGTTTTGCTAGTTTGCTAGTTTGCTAGCTTGCTAGCTTGCTAGTCTTGCTAGTTTGCTAGTTTTGCGATTCCAGTTCCAATTTGATATGACATCGTTTTCTCTTTCGATCCACTTAAAAGGTAGTTGTAT
Organism: Drosophila teissieri; assembly: GCF_016746235.2. Lineage (NCBI taxonomy): Eukaryota > Metazoa > Arthropoda > Insecta > Diptera > Drosophilidae > Drosophila > Drosophila teissieri. Next base: position 15,086,131 of record NC_053034.1, read on the forward strand.
GAAAGTACCTATGGCCGTGGGTACAGTCGCGGTATGTGCAGGAATCACTCTTTTAGGGACCCCTTTCCATCGATGGCTTTCTTCGGGCATTCTTCTGCTGCAGTTGCTCCCTTCTTCTGTTACTGTTATTCGCGATTCCTCGTGTGCTTCTTCTTCTCCTTCGTCTTCTTCTTCTGCTTCTTCTGCTGGTGCGATGACCTCAATGCGTTTTTAATAAGTTCTGGCTGACACGGAGGCTCGCATTCGGGACGCGGCTGATTTGATGATGGCAATCTCACGGCAGGACCTTCCACAGCCGCCCCACTTCTTGCGCGTTTGTGGCAAAGAAAGCGCGTGCGGCATGCAACGTGCATCCTGCGAGCGAAAGTGCTTGGCCGTGCCCGCGTTGGCACACTCTCCCTTGGGGATTTTTCGGGACCAAGGATCGCGGACTGCCAGGAGCCAGGACATTTCATACATACACACATAGTAGCATATACATGTACATATGTATGTATGGAGGTACAAACGTATGAGTTTACAGAAGACCCTATCATCGGCAATCGGCGATCCTTGATCTCGTCGCCAGCTGCACCTGCAGCAGATCGCCGCTTGTGCTTGTTGGTTTTGCGGCTCACTCCACTTTCGACTGGCCATTTCTCACTCGCTTGTTGGCCAACGCGGCTAACGGTGCCCGTTCCCTGTTAACGGTATTGCACCTGGGAGAGCAGCCAAAATATACAACAAATAAACAACAACATGAATTAAAAGCCAAGTGTTGCCACACATAGATGCTGTCCTGCAACCCCCCTTCCCTCTTCTTTGCGTTGCAACACGATCCGCGCAATCTTGACTCTCGCTCATAATTATCATATCAAGGGAAAACACAGCGATAAAGGCAACACGAGGGCACCGAGCATAAAGGATTGCATTTCAAGGGGCAGCGGGCAGTTCAGTCGCGTGGCAACGGCAACGGCAACCCTCCAGCCAAGCATGCAACTGCCACGTTGCATCGCTGCATCTCTGCCCTGCTGCAGCCTCCCCTTGTCTTCCCCTTCGTGTGCTGCTTGTGCATCTTGATTGCGCAGAGGCATTAGCATATGCATAACTGGAACAAACAGGGGATCCTTTAATTGTTATGGTAAGCAGCAAAAGCAGCAAAGTAAATAATAATAGTAGTTTAATTCGTTAACCTACAAGCGCATACAATTAAATCTTAAATCAAACGTAACTAATGCTAGACAGAATGGAAAAGTATCTTAATGAATAGCTCCAAGAAATAGTTTCTAGTAAGTTAAGCTTTTAGTTTGTATGGACTGAAGAATTCGCGTGTTCCTCCTTTCTTCAGACTTCAATGCTTAGCCATTTAACTTGAGATGGTTTTAGTTGAGATCTCCTGGATTGAGCAATGCTCTTCGTTTTTTTTCCGAGTGTGTATCTCTGCACACTTGATGCGGGATCTCCTGTGCAATCCGATCTGTGTCGGTGTCTCCCAACTCGCCAGTTTGCCATTTAAGCAGCCTGTTGGTCTTCCTTTGGCATCCTCGCTCCTTTTTGCATACGAGTGGGGCACCCAAGTGTCTTAATCAGCGCTTAATGTGTTGTGATTGCGTAATCGAGAGCAGAGCAGATGGCCGGAGGCCAGCTTCTTTCTTTCTCTCGTTTTACCTGTGGCAAGGGCACGCGTCATTGGTTCGCCAACTCACCTGCCACCTGAGAAGCAAACACAACCGAGCGAGAGTCGCCCCAAAAGCAACAAAAAAAAAAACAAAAAAATGAAGCAATTATGCACGCGTTCACAATCGCAAAGCTGAGACTGCACTTTTGGTATTGAGGCAAAGGGGCATAAAGGGCGTAGTTCGATAATGTTGTCAGCTCAATTACAAGCCATTGATGGCCCCGCTGTACACAGCAACCAGCGGCGGAAAACGGCAGGAAGAAATTAATACATAAAATTTCAATATGCAGCAGTAGTGCATATGAGTAAATATTGGCCAAGTCCAGGTATTAAATGGCCAATGAGCAAAAAACACAAAAATGGGGCATGGCCCGGGGGCGATGCCACTGCTACTTGCTACCTGGGGCATCCCGTTGGGCGATAATGCTCGCAATCGAAGTGGCAAGCTGGAACTAAGCCAACAGAGCATTAAGCACCGACCCGATAATGTCCCAATTAATGTGGATACACTGGACAGGCACCAGGCACCGGGAGCCGGGAACTCGGGAACTCGGGCCATGTCCCAAATTAAGAGCGGATGCGTTCATTATTTTCCCCATTGTCCCATAATCCATTTGCTGCCTGTGAATGGCCAAATTTGTGGTTTTAAATTATGACAGCAATAATACTTAAGTGCAACATTGCAACATTGCGAACTTTGGTCTTATAATAATAGTCAACTGTTAAAAATAAAGAGAACTTAACTTACTTATTAATAATACAACGAATAATTTGCCCATTACATTTTGAAACTCATTGTTTAAAAACATATGTATGCCAAGTCATTAAATACAATGCATACTTATTTATTAATAAAGCAAACCCTTCTTTTGCCCTGCTATCTGGCACCATCAATCTTGGGCAGGACGATCACGATCAGGATCACGATCGGGATCAGGATCGCCTGATCCTGGAGATGGAAGGTGTCAGCGGCGGATTGCATACGCTGGCTGGTTATTATCGTTTATAAAATAAATAGGGCAGCGCAATAACCATAATAAGCAGTCGAAAATGAAATAGCTGAGGGAGAGCAGGAGGCCATCTGCAACCAGGATCCAGGATCCAGGCCACCCAGGACACACAGGACACTGCTCGTTGGCGACGCTTGGCCTCATTAACGCCGCGAATTAACGGGCATTTAGCCGGCGAACAAAATGCACACAAAATGCCCCGAAATGCGAACGAACACCCAGGAAGCCTGGTTGCCCGAAAAGGGGGAGGCAGGATCACGGGGAATTAATAAGGATAAGGATAAGGCAAGGGACTCCTGGTTGCATGTCTGGCGGCCATAAAAATTCATATTTAAAATGCATAACAATGAGTACCGCACGCGAAGCTTTAACGGCGCATGGGATCGTTAGGATCGCATCGAATGAGATCGCATCGGATGAAATGGGATGGGAGGGGGGGTATGCTTGTGCAGGGGAAGATCCGGGGAACTGGGATCAAGGATCGCGTCGCGGCGACTGGCACCCACATATGCATACTATGTGTGGCAAGCGGGGTTGCTGGCTGCACTGCACCACCACCACCACCACCACCACCACCACCACCTTTAGTTTACATTTGTTTTCTCCGCTTTTTTTTGTTTACTTATTTGTTGTATTCAACAAAAGACGAAGGATGGCGGCGAAATTAAGCTGGAATTTTGAGTGGCACGAGCCACGTCGATCCTCGCCATCCTTGCGATCCTCGCGCTCCTGCACTGCACTGCTTATCCTTAATTTCGCCGGCCCGGCTGTCGTCCTGCGGCTCCTCCCCCCGCTTGTCCTTCCTTTTGGGACAGGTGCAAACAACGCGTTCTTCTTTTTTTTGGTTCGGCTGTGTTGGTTTTTCGGCTCGGCTCTGTCCCCCAAAAAAAAAAATTCGCTGCCGAGTGTCCTGAGAGTGTCCTTACCCCTTGATCCTTGAGCACACAAAGCACACTCACACACACACTCGCACACACACTCGCACACACTCCGCCACACACAGGCGCTGCATTAATTCGCTTCTTTATTTTTCGGTAATTGCCGAAAATGTTCCGAGTGAACGAGCGAATCCCCGTGCCCACACACCCTATCCTGCGAATGTCCTGCGAGTGTCCTGCCGTGTCCTGATCCAGCGTCAGCCGGATTAGCCGACCCCCTCCAGCCAGCCTGATCCTTTGCGCTCGATTGCGATTTCACGTTCCTCTCATTTTTCAACAGTTTCAGCCGCCGTGCGATCATTGACTTTTGTCAGGCAATGAAAATATTTATGCACCGGGTGTCCTGCGGCAGAGTCCTTAATGGGCATTTTGCTCAAGGGGTTGACAGTCTCGGAATTGATTTCACCAAATTTACAACTTGCATTTAAAATACCTAATCAAGTATTGGCACCTAAATTAAACTAAATTAGGTGTCATTCCATATTTGTATTATTATTATTTCCAAAGTTTTGGCTAAAAACTGATTGTCTGTTGCAGAAAAATCTGGAAATCAGTTAGCAAAGAAAACAGAGACAAACTTATGCTAATGCAATACCATTTTTCTTGAGGCCGGTTTCGCCCCACCATAGATGAGATTACCTTAGAATATTGTATTGTGCGCATGGCAGCTGAAGATTAGAACTAGCTGAACTTGATTGACCGTTTTGGGCGCCATTCGAGCTGCCCGACAGATGCTGGGCATCCTGGTCAGCGGTCAGCTCCCGGTTGCCCCGGTCCATTTACCGCATTCACATTCTGGGCTAATTTTGAATGACAAAAGGGGTCCGTCCGGTTGTAGCTGGATTCCGTGTCCATTGTGTGGACGACAAGAGTGGGCCAGCTGGCCATGGGTTTGCCATGGGTTTGCATGCGGGATGCTGGGCGCCCGCCGCTTCTCACGCTGCCCACTGACCGACCAGTGTGGCCGCCACCAATGGCAACCAGTTGCTGACCAATTGTTGAGTGCCACCCAATCGCCGGACAGCTGTGGCCCAAAAGCGAGGAGCGCCGACACCGCGGACAAAGCAAATCCGGCTCTGTGTGTGGAAAGCTGTGAAACTAGAAAAGCTTTTTGTTATTCGACTCCTTTATTGTCCCGACAGCCCCGACACTCGCTCTCAAAGCCAGTCGCACAATGGGCCTAGGTCCTAGTCGTCCTCGTCCTGGTCCTCGTCCTTGTCCTGGTCCTCGTCCTGGTACTGGGCCCTTTTCCCAGACACTTTCGACATTTGGGCGCTGTCTCGTCTCAGCGGGAATGAAGACAATGCGCCCAAAGAGCTGCTCCCAGGCGCCCCGAACTGGTTACCATTGATGAAGTAGGCTGCATAAGGGAATCTCGACTTCCCAGATTAGGCCTTTGAAATATCCTTTGACCCTCAGAGTCTATTTATTATTTAAATTATATCATAGCGCAAGGATATAATATTTATATGTTTTATTGCCAGTAACAGTCGGAATTCAATTTAATAGTATTGAATTTAATGATAATACAGGTGTATTCAAAAAGATATTTCATATTATTTCTTACTATTCTCAAATTAGGCGATTAATGTACTTCACCTATTACGAAAAAAAGGAAGCAAAATTATAGCTTAAATAACAGCTACATGTAATAATGTATCTTTTAAAAATAATAAAAAATCGTACCTAGCTAATTTTATAAAACATCATATAATTTAATTAATTTAAGTGTTTTTACACGGCCAGAGCGCCATCTAGCGCTTGGATATATTTGACACGTTACTTACATCGTTTATTAGCGACACCTAGCGGCAATTTCGGGGTCCGTTTTCCGTTGGCGACACCTACCGGTAAAAACTGCGTTGTCCGTATGACTTGAGTTAAAGTTAAAACTCTCTTTATTCTTAAGAAATAATTCCATTGTTAATATTGAACTTCTTTTTAGAATTAGAAATAGTAAAGTAAAAGGCAGCTTTCTCATTTGATTCTGATAAATTTATTTATGATTTTACAGTTAAGCCTTAATGTATATAATTCCTATATACCGCATACTTAAATTCAATCGAACTTACGGCTAAGCGTGAACTGTGAATCTTATCATTTTTGCTATTAAGGAGTATAGGTAATGTTGGTTTCCGAGTCGTTAGAAAATTTATACAGTGGTCATTGTTGTTGTTGCTCGTCCAAGATCTCTATTAGCAAAAGGTTACTTTTATTCGATGGTCTGTGTATACAAAATTTAGGAAAATCGAGGAACTGGGAAAGCGGGAGGTTATATAATAATTGGCGCGACCCATGCACTGCGACTATCGCCTTGGTTTGGCTATCGTCGTTTATGTAAAAATAATAATAATTGTGTTTCAATCGGTTTGACAACATTGTTGTATTAAGACTTTTATGGTGTGCGCGTGCTGTGTGGTTTTGGGTATGCTTAAAAATCTAAAACAACTTTAAATTCTAAAAGGGGGCAACCGTTCGCAGACTCGTCCTGGCTTCAATGTAGACCAGCGGGTCTGCGGACGGAACTTAAAGCGAGCTAAATATACCTATGTTGCTATACCTGTGATCGTTGTGGCACATTGCCCGCAGTGCTGGGATAACCATCGCTACTGCCTGCATGTGCACACAACTGCACAGCTTATTAAAATATAGAGGTGAGTCTAGCAAAAGTTTAAAAGGTAATTACAATAAGAAAACAAATAAACAACACATTCGAATTTGTGTATGTGGCACTTGGCTCTGTCCCACGGAAACGAGAGCGGCAGCAGCAGCAACTCCTTGTGGTCATCATCACCGTCTGGGATTTACTTGACAAAAGCCTCGGGCGGTATTTTGTTTTCCTTGAACAGTTGCTCGAATACAAAGGCGGCATGGTTATAGTCCCAATTCGTTTCCTCCAGGCATCTGTTAAATGGAGAGACGGGTTAACCTATTGATCGAGCTATGGATTACCACATGGATCTTACTTGCGGCTCCAGTCCACATTCATTTGGCTTTGCGCGCTCATGGCTTGGATCATTTGCATTTTGGTGTTCTCATCCTGGGCGCCACCAGGTGCCACCGCTGTTGCCGATATGGCGGCACTGCCGCTGTTCACCGGTGCGGGGGCCGCCAGCGGATCTCCTGGCAGTATAGCCACCGGTCCAGTCGCCACGCCCACGGTGTTCAGTCGACCCTGCAGACCCGCCGCTGCCCCAGCTTGCGGACTGGTCACCGCAGTGGAAGTGGAGGGCATAGCACCGGGAGCAGGCTGGTGCTGTGATCGCTTGAACTCTCGCACCTGCTCCTGCGTAGCGTTTGTGATGAAGATCGTCTCATTGCGGATACAAAAGCCAGTGTTCTGGGGCACCACCACGTAGGTGCGGGCAAAGTGGCGCAGGTCATACAATTGCATGGAGGCGGGATTACTGGCCTCGCCGTTCAGCTCCTTGAACAAGCCCGTCACGGTGAAAACCATCATTGATGTCTGGGTGGAAAGAGATGATTTTAGTTCTAGCTCAATAGAGTTTTGAATTATTTGAATGCTCACATTGTAGATGGTCAGATCGACGGTGAAGGTGCGACGCTCGTGCTGCGTTCTTGGCCATTCGTCCAACGTGGAAACACAGGCCAGGCGTCCGTACCTCAAGTGCCGGGTGCGAATCTCCTCGCCGTTTACCAAGCGCCGGAGATTGCGATTGAACTTCCAGAAGCTGTTCAACCTGGAAGACGATTGATGAAGGCGATTAATGGATGGTATTTATTTATTATCTAGCACAAGGCTCACCTGCCCGCCTGACTGGCCGAAGGCATCGATATGGAGAGCATCGCGTTCTCGTGGTAGGCATCTAGCAGAGATTGCCGACTGTCCGAGTCAAAGATGCGGAAGTACTGGTCCAGGAACTGGCGCACCACCTCGGCGCCAGCGACGTCGCACAGATAGGAGGCCTTCGTTTCGAGCAGACGTCCCTGCTCGGATAGATCGAATGTGACCTGGGGCGCCAGGGTCTCTCCGTCCTATATGGGATTTAATTTGGTTATGGTCTTGCGATTACCACCTAGCTGTGCTGGGGGAATGGGTGAGCCGAATTATCGATAAGGAGATTCCAAACCTTAGATCCATGTACAACACGGTATACATACAAAGTATACCAAACAATGGAGCTTGTGTATGATTCATAGGGAATTCCCATCGTTTTGCTAACTGAAGGGGCTTATATACGAATACAATCTACGGGTGCTTTGAACTTACCAACTTGACCAGTTTGGGGAACTTGCGGCGTACCTCGCTGTAAATAGTGGATATTCGGCCGTATTTTTTTTGTTGGCATTAGCAGGGTGGCGATGATAGATATGCGAGTTAAATAGCGAGAAATAATAATTAAATGGGTGTTTTTCTTTTTTATTTGTGGGTGCTGTATGCGCTGCAGGAGTTGCAGATTAGCCAGTGGCCAGGTTGTGACTCCTCCTCCTGCTGCCCCCACGCGGCAGATGTCTTTGATCTGCCTATAGCTTTACCGTTACTCGACCGGCTCACACACACACAAATTGGCGGAGCTTTGATCAGCTGAAGAGGCAGAGGCACCGGGTGCTTGGCCATTGTGGTGCCTTCAATGGATCGAGGTGAGGAGTGCAGCGGAGAGGCACGATTGAGCAGTGCATTGTGCCTGGGCATCTTTTCTGGTGTATCTCTTTTGTATTCATATGTTTTTTATACATTTTTTTCTTTTCTTTTTTTCAACTTTTTTTTACATTTTTTCATTCTTTTTTTTTTCAGTGGCCCCAAGCAAGAAGTGGCTTTTCAAGCTGACTGCTGTGTGTAGCTTCAGTTCGTCTCGTCATGTCCAAACACGTCGCATCCGCAGGCGGCTCATGCGCCCAACAAAGCCGCACAAACTAATTGCAATCGGCTGGCAACACAACGCGGCGGCCGCTGGCGCCAGCAGAAAGTTCGCAGTGTCCTGTGTCCTGGCGTCAGTGTGGTTGTGTCCTTCGTCATGGTCGTAGTCGTTTTCTGCTCCTGCTGGACGCTGCGCACCCGAGTGGTGAGCCTATGCCCACCACTCTGCCTCCTCCTTCTCCTCCTCTTCTTGGCAACCGCCGCAAAATCAACAAGCGGCGACACAGCAATGCAACACAACGGCGCGCACAGGGCACGCAGCTTGGAATGTGGCACAAACGCATCGGCGTTTCGCGCATGCGTGCGTGCGCTGGCGTGGAGTGGCTACATGCGTGCGCCCGTGTGTGTTGTAGCGGGGTGCGCGGTGGGTGGGTTGGTGGATCACGTGTTATTCGTAATATAATCAATCATTGTCGATGTGATGCGCTAACTATTGGTGTTTGGCCAACGTTGTTGCTGTTGCTGTTGCCTCGCTGTGGGACTGCTGCATGTCCGCCTGCTCAAGTGGAAGTGCGAACGGTGCCGGTGTATGTATGTTAGGTCACAAGTACAGTTGCGTCCGTAGTGCAGCGTTGCCACATCGTCGAAGGTTTAGTGCACTTGGCTTGGGCTCAACTGTACTTCTTTTTTTCTTGTCATTCTTGTTTTTTTTTTATTGGTTAATATTAACTCTTTTTTTCTTTTATTTATTTTTCTTTTGTGCTCTGCCCAATTTCCATTCCGCTGCTTACGATCTGTCCTGGCTTTAAGACAGCTGATGTGGAAAATATTCCCTAAATGCTTTTGCCTACTCAGCTGCTTTTGACTTTGGCTGAAGGCCATACAAGCTGGCAATTGCGGCAGGAGAGGAAGTTGCACCTGACCACACAATCCACAATTCTGCAGCGCATTCGCTTCAAAGAAAAGGAATGGAGACAACAGAACAATGGAAATATGGTAATCCTAATTCCTCTGTAACTCCCGACGCGGCAAATCCCACGTCGAATATGCATATGCGGCAGCATCCTCTAGAAAGGTTAAAAGATCAACCAATCACACCATAGTATACCTGATAAAGTGCTGGGTATCCTTGTAGCGGGAACGGCAGGGATTGTTCTTTAAAACGAGTTCCAGGATGGACAGGTTGCGAAACACAACCAAATGGGCCAGAGATGGTATCTAAAAATGGTAAGGAGATTGATTGAAAAAGGTAAATCTCTCTCTATAATGAACACTAACCTTGTTATCACCCAAGTAGAGAATCTTGAGGTTCGGTATGCGTTTCTCCACGCCCTTGAACGCCTCCATGCTGGACATGGAGTTGTCATTCAGGTTGATGGCCTCCAAATCGGGTATATTGTCGCAGATAATGTCAATGGCGGCGCTCATCACGTTCTGCCGGAAGAGTGGGCAGAAAATCAGCTTGAGATCGGGATCGGCATGGAACCGGGACAGATCCAGCGCCTTGGTCTGCACATTGTACCGCTTGGCCATGGTGACCTTCATCTTCTCCTTGAAGTTATCGTCGATGGCCACCAGTGGAATGCCGCTGCGCACGCGCGGCATCAGCCGATAGCCATCTGGCAGATGGGCATGTCTGCCCAGATGTTGGATGCGCTCGGCCACCTCGTAGTCGTCCGTGAAGAAGATCACGCAGTTGCGCTCCACCCGCCAATATTGCGGAATGAAGACATGTGGCGACATCGCCGCCAGTAGGGCACGCAACAGTGTTTCCTTCTCGTATATCTGGGCATTTTGTAACTGCAAAAACAACATAAAAAAAAGAAGCGGAATAAGGGAAACCATTAGATGTCTGTCAATTATAAAAACTCATATGGCGCACAGATTGCAGAATTATCTGATCGGCCAACTCATGAGCTGTTTTGCCAGCAGTGCTCCATATTTCGTGTTGGTTCAGCGATAGATCACCCAATGGGGAGTGTAAAAGGCAGAGTTATCACAAAATGTCTAAAAATAAGAAACAGCACGTACACGTCCGTAGAAACATGCCGTAATATTGCACTTTCCCTAGTTATCTCACTGCAGATCTTCACAACTTTAGTGGTTTCCCACTTTAACCTGTTTCTAATTAATGCATACTATATTCTACCTATGCATAATTTTGTTAATATCATCATTTAAACCTTGCTTAGATATAATTTCTTTACTCTGCTTGTTGACTTTGTGTACTTGTCAAATTGCAGAAAAAAGGTTAACCAATTTGCATGCCATTCATTTGCATTAGCCAATATGTGGAACTCGTCACCTAATTACAACTTTTTTGTGTGTGGAGCAGTCTAATCATGCAAACCTTCAGTGATTTAATTACGGCCACTTATCCGGATATGTGGTGAGTGTACGGCAAACAGCGGTGGCTGCCAAACGGGGAGAGCGGAACCGAGTAACCACTTCCTCCGACACCAATGCGAAGGTCAGAGATCGGGGGAGTGATACGCTATATCGGTCACTTGGCTATTGGCTATTGTTATTGGTAGATAGATGGCTATCTAATCGGAGTGACTGCATTCAGACGTACGTACGTACACATTATACACATAAACATTATACACAGAGAATCACTGGAATCAGTGGTAGGTAATTCAATTTATAGGATCACTTCGAGTACAGTCGAGTACGGGCACAAAGAGATGGGGGCCATGTGCGTATAATGATCGTGTGAATGATCGCCATGCTCCAAGCTCATAGCTCCAGAGCTCCCAAGCTCCCAGCTCCCACTCCATGCCACACGATGCCCCAACCAATACACTCGACCCTATTTATATCAGCGGTATCACTGTATCACAGTATCAGGCAGATAAGTCCGGGAACAGTCACAGCACCAGCACATCTAGCCCACTCATTCATTGCGCATTAATGCGATAAATTTATTTATTACGGGCATTAGCTGTATATTATTATATATTTTGGCTCTCCTGCGTCCGTCCATTGGGCGCCTCGATATGGTTAACCCTAGCCCTAGCTTTCCATTGACTGAAACATGCAAGCATAAACCCCCTCGTGATATCGCATTTGAAATGAAAAAATGACAAATTGTAGTGTTTTATTAATTTACAACCTTTGTCTTTTCAAAATTTCCCGCAAAATTGGTGTGTCATAGGCTCTTTAAATAAAGTTTGCTGTTAACTACAAAGCTATTTATGCTTTTTCGGTCTAGCCTCGCTAATTAGTGGAAAGCCCTATATTTCATCGATTAATTGCCCATTTGGTTTATTTTATTTATACGCTGATAGCACAATGTGTCGTATTAAGATCATAGATCATTAAAGTTTTCTTTTAAGCAGGCATTACCTATTACTATGTATACGAGTAGTGCACAATCCTTCGCATGGAAGGACTTTTACTGTAGGTTATGAATAGTGCCTCCAAATGGGGCATACAACTTGGGGAGCCTTGAGTTCAAACGCCGCACCTGCTCGATAGGCAAATGGAACCGCCGTTGAGGCGACGACAAGGCCAGAGGTTCCCATTTGGAAATAGAGATGATGACTGTATTTTGGAGGGAATCAGATCGGATTGGACATTCTGGGGAACTTTGAGTTTCGCCAGGGGGGCGGTGGACAGTGGATGGGTGGGTGGGTGTTTTGAATGGGTGTATGGAATGTGAATGGTTTGTTTGCACAGCTCACAGGCATACATGGCTGCTATACATATGCATACTTATTGTATTCAACACAATACAATATACACCGAAAGCGAGTACTGGCTGGCTGTCTGTCTGTCTGTCTGTTTGGCTGGCTGGCTGAGACATATTTCTAGAATTGATATGGAGCTATATAGCTATGACAAGCCAACTCCGGCGTCGCAGTCGCAGTCACAGCTGGCGGCGCAGCTTGGGTTGGGTTGGGCTTTCAATACGTTCACGTTCGCTTGGCTAACAAGTGAACAGCACACCGTACACCGGCATTCGCTGACAGACGTGCGCCGATGAAGCAGCAGCAACAAGTTACTGCTCCCTGGACAGCCATATAGACCGCAAAACGGCATCCCCAACGGCATTCAACTAACCATATACTACCCACAACGAATACAGACTGTAATATATACGCTTGCAACCAAAAACGAAAAACCAAAGAATGGGAGGCTGTTGCTCAAAGGATTTGGATGACAAACGCTCCTGGAGTCCCGAGGAGACCAAGAATGGCGTACGACACGCACATCCCGCATAATATCAGTAGCAAGTGACTAACATTTCGTTTCCAGAGCACCACATCGACCATCATTGCCCAGCCGCTGGACGAAGTGGGCTCCACCGGTGTATTCACGTTGACACGCACCACCACCAGCACCACGCGGCAGGAGAAGACGGTGACCACCACCAACGAGGAGCGGGAGCAGGATTAGCTGCCACCGGATTAGCATGAAAGCCAAAAACCTTTTTTTTTTTGTTCACACCTTCTTTTTGTTGAAACGAATTCAATGCCAATGTGTGCGTGAGTGTGTGCGTGAGTCTGCTGTGAGTGTGTGAATACTACTAAAATAAAAATAAATGTAAATACGAACAATGTGAATATGAATATGGATATGGATATGCATCGAGTTAAGCTGTTAACGAGTAATAGTAAATTGTTATGTGCCTGAATTTCAATTTCGTAATAAATTGTTGAATCGCTAAACACTGCACTTTGCTTTGAATTATCGAAAATAAAGCAAACATGGATTCTCATACAAATCAAATGCAGCCAATAAAGTGGCTTCGATTCAGGAAATCATCAATCACCTTTTTTTTTTGCATTCAATGGGATCATTTCATATACAACAAGCTGAATGCTGTGCATCTATAACTTCAAAAACATCACCAGATAGCATTAATGTGCTGATTTTGCTTTGATTATTTTCCTGTTTTTAATTTGATCGATTGTGAGTGGTTTTACATACAAAATAATAAAATCTCTAACAACTTCTTCAATTTCGCATGCAAAGGCAAGTTTTTTTTAATTGCTGAACAATTTACATGATCTCTACACAGGTGCGAGTAGTTCCATGCACTTTTTATGAATAATTATCCATACTTGATTAATCAAACATGTACTTGTTTCCAACTATATGTTGGCAATAGACAGTCGAAATCATAGTTAAGAATAGAAGTTCTCTAGAAGTGCTCAATAGAAACCAGCACATTCTTTCTCAACGAGATTCACCCAGCCGATATCTACTGTACAAGTGGGGGGATGACAGATGGGAAAGGGAGGGATCGTAGGAGCAGGGAATCTGCCAGTTCAGCTGGCGCGCGATAAGGGGAACACGATCCAACGCATTATTGGTCGATGACATCAGGAGATGCACACAAAAGAGCACCAAGCGAATGCTTTCAACTGCCTTCAAGTGGACTGGCTGCTATTGGGGGCCTTTGGTATTACCCATTACCCCCCATAGCTCGTGGAGCCATCCCAGCCAGTGAGTCAGTTCTGTTTGGACTGGCCAAGAACACAACACGCTTATCAACGCTGCGTTCTGTATTCGTACTCGGCCAAAATGACTAACTACCCAAAGCGGGCACGTGTTTGAGTCTAATAACAAATAACAACCATCAGTCAGTCAGTGGAATGTTTTGGCCATTCCATTCGCACGTACATTCATTTCATATGTGTCTAGCATAGGTGACATACATAGTTGGCTCGCATGCCAGCTGTGAAGCCATTAGGAAAATGCAAATACGACTGGCAATTGCGATTTTCCATTTAGAATTTACATTTATCAATAATACTCCGACAGTTCGTTCGTTACATGCAACTTGGCAATCTCGACTTGTTTTCAGTTTCCATTGTCACTCAAGAACGTCGCTACGTGTAGTTGTCAAATCGTTACAATTCAACGCATAATAGAGCCATATATTTAAAAATAATAATAATACCTTTGTGGACAAGCGAAACTATGCTAAGAAATTCGTTTACGAAAGAGCTTTTCCCAGCGCCTGAAGGCAGGCAAAGTAATTGTAGCCCCCAGTAATTGAAAAAGCCAATTGCCGATAAGAATGCATAAGAATGATAAGACAAGGTAAACCCTTTCCAATGTCTTCAGTATTTTAGTTGTAGCTATGTATATGCTTCCAAGATAAAGCAATAACTATATTTGAAAAACATATTAATCACTTGTTACTAAAAGTCATAAACTGTCACAATCATCAATATTTCGCACAATCAAACGGAGTTCTTAGGCTAAGAATAACCGACTGATTGGCTCCGAAAGAAAAGGAAAACAAACATAGCCCATATCTAGCTGAATTATTGGAATTATTAAAAACTCAAGACCATTACAACTCGTTCAATTGGCTGTGAATAAGAGCAGATAAGATTAGGCCAAACAAACATGCAGAAAATAGAAGACGGCGGCCAGCGAGCACAAACTGCGCAGATAAATTGAATTGGAGGCGGACAGCAAATAAAAATAATAAAAAAGAACCTAGTCCACGAAATACAAAATAAAAAACGACAAAATACAAAATACGAAATACAAAAGGCACAGACAATTAAAGAACATATGTACCAGACCGAAAGCGAGGGGTCGCTGTATACTCGTAGTGTGCTTGCTATATGCTATGTGCTGCATATGCAGATAAAATAATTTAACCGACCCTACACTGACTTTTCAATCAAAAGGCAGCCCCCCAAACGACAGTGCTGCGCTTCGTTTTTAGCGGAAAAATCAAATGGCAATGGAATCAGTGTGATTAATATTCCCTTAAACGCAATAAGTATAGATAGCTTATGAAAATATAGATCTTTGGTAAACTACACGCTTGCAAACTCAAAACTTTAGCTACTTTATGCAAAATATAGTAAGGTGCGCTTCCCACTTTTATACATTCGTTATGTTTTCCGTTGAATAATTAACAATATATATTACAAGTTAATAAAGTTTAAGAAGCCAAAGAATATAATTTTACGCCATACTTGTAGTTGGTATGCAGAAACCATGGACTTCGGGTCTTACGAAGGCAGCCAAAAAGTAGCCAAAAGTTGGAAGAAAGCGAACGTCGTCTTGGCCGGCCAGCACTGCCACACGGGGCGTTCGAGTGAGCGATAGGAAGCCGAGCCAGTGAGCGAGCGGGCTGGAAGGCAGATAGAAATTGGAGCGCACCCCGAGAGTCCAGGCCACGATCGATCGACATGCGAGACGGGCAGCCGCAGTGCCACAGCAAAGCTACTCGCAGTCGGACGCAAACATGAATCCCATGGGGGGCAACAACAGCATTACGGTCATGTTCCTGGTGATCCTCGGCCTCGTTAGCCTGGTTAGCCTGGCCAGCTCGCTGCCCATGACTCCCGAACAGGAGCTGAAAGATGAGCAGGAGCCGTTGGGTCAGCAGCAGCAGCAGCAGCAACAACATCATCGCATGGTGAAGAGCGAAGCGGAGTCGGAGTTCGTCGGCAGAATTGCGCCACGCAATGAGCACAATCCGGAGGAGGAACAGGAATACAATACCGTCACATTGGTGGAGCAGCTGGAGGCCGCCGGCGTGCAGCTAGGCGATCGACGGGATCTGCGCAAGCTCACCTACACGGAGCTGGCCCGCGTACTGGCCCTATGGCATCTGTCCCAGAATCGCAATATCTACAATGCCAAAGGACCGGAGGAGCAGCCCAGTCAGGCCATCGATGCGCGTTAGTTTAGTTGCTTAATGAGTAAGCTCGTTTATTTAAAGCCAAAGTTCACTTAATATAAATTGTGTGACAAGAGTGGAAGGCTAGCACGCTCTTCGGATAGCGAAGTGGGATCACCCATGCAGATATACTATGGCAACTATATGATATTCCATGATACCTGACTTTCGTTAGAACATTGTAACTTCAAGAACCGAACGTCTTTTTCAAACGATAGTGTGCCCCATTTAGACTCGTATAAGATTGCAAATAAACTAAACCGTATTGTACAGCAAAGTAGTTATCTCCTGGAGTGATAGGTCGTATAACCAACATTTGATACACCGATGCTGACTCGGCTGTGTGCAAAGCACCAAGATAAGGTACACACAGCAAGGGTATGGAGTAACTAAGATCAAAACGGCGCTACGAAAACAAAAAAATAAACTATAAAAGTGATGTTCAGCTACGCCACTGCCTTGTGTTTCTCCCACTCGATCTCGTCCAGCCGCGGCGGCGCCGCAGCAGTCTCTGTCGTGATGCCGCCAATCTCCGAACTGGTGCCGGTGACCACGAGGAGCGGCATCTGTCGCCGTTGCAAGCGTTTGGCTATCGGCGGCACGAAGAGATCGTGCTTGATTAGCGTGCAGTCCGCATCCTGGTAGATGCGTCGATTGTTGTCCCAATTCAGCACGGCAAACAGCCAGGACAGCAGCCATCCGCCAAAGAAGGTAATCACGAAGCCCAGCGCAGCGTACCACATGTAGCTGATCCTGTACAGGTAAAAGAAGTGCTCTTCCTCGGCCACCGCTGTCGCAGCCTTGACGAAAATGTCACGGGCAAAGCTCCTGTCCACCGGACATCCAGCCGTGGACATATCCAAGCTAACCAGTGGTGGCTTTGGCTGCCCGAATCCGATCCAAAAGCAGAACGCCAGCGATATGAGCAGCCCTGCAATGGCACCCTTTTCATTCGCCTTCGTCACGTACATGCCCAGCGTGAAGAGCCCCAGCAGAGGGCCTCCAATGATGCCAAAAATTGACAGTGCCGCCTGCAGTAGTCCACCAATCGATCCCGCCATGAAGGCCATCCCAATGCAGAGGGCTCCGAAGAACACCGACAACAGCTTGGAGTACCACAAGGTCTGGCGATCGCTGAGCGTGCGTTTGGCGCAGCAGCTGACCAAGGGCTTGAGGTAATCCTCCAGGGTGACGGCCGCCAGCGAGCTGATTATCGAGCTGATCGTGGAGAGGCTGGCGCAGAAGATTCCCGAAACGAAGAGACCAGCCAAACCGGTGTACTCGCCCATCGTGTCCACGACGAAGAGCGGCATCACCTGATCGCGCGAGTTGACACGTCCCTCCAGCAGCGGATCGCAGTCGCGGTAGTACCAGTAGATGCACAGACCGGAGAAGCAGGTGCTCAGGCTGAGCAGGCACAGAATGGGCAGGCACCACCACAGGGCCGCTCGAGCAGCACTCAAACTCCTCACCGCCATCAGGCGCTGGACCTGCGCTTGATTCACGCCATAGATGGCCAGGTAGGTGGCACTGCCGCCCAAAATCTGGGTGAACCAAGTGTGCCGTTCCGTGGGATCCACACTAAAGTTGGTCAGATTGATGCGTCCGTTCTCCTGCGCCACACGCCATATCTCCTCCAAGCTACCCGCCTTCACCCAGGCGCAGATGATCACGCTGAAGACAGCGGCGAACATGAGGAGCGACTGATAGATGTCGGTGATGAGTACGGCCTTCATTCCGCCAAGCGTCGCGTAGAAGGTGCACACAACTCCCACAATTACGATGGAGAAGACCTGGTTCAGGCCAGTCACAGCTTCCAGGGCCAAAGCCGGTGCATAGACCACAATGCCCATGTAGAGGACCATCTGGAGTGTGAAACTCAGCGAGGCGGCCAATCGGGTGGCATAGCCAAAGCGCAGTTCCAGATACTCGTACACACTGGCCGTTTTGAGGCGATAGAAGACTGGAATGATGAGGTAGGCGGCCACCGGCGTGGACAACACATACGACAGGTTGATCAGGACGAACATGGTGCCGTACTGATAGTTCTCCATGGATACGCCCAGTATGGTGACGGCCGACATGAAGCTGGCCATCAGGCTAAAGGCCACGGGCGTCACGTTCATGGAGCGATCCGCCAGTAGGTATTCGGTGGTGGTGCTCTGCTTGCCGCCCACGAAACGGTAGTAGATGCCAATGGCCACGGAGATGGCCAGCACCACGGCCAGGATTGTGTAGTCCCAGGCGCCCAAGGTAGCCATTGCAGATGACGGGTTCAAGGGGGCACGTGTTGAGCTGGTTTCCCCGACGGAAACCTAATCGCACATTTAATCACTCCTAACTGATAAGTTGCCCCTAATCGGGCCTCTTGAGATTCAGCGGTATATTCTATGGGGCGTCGGACGTTGAAACACGTCTTCACCGTCTGCCGGCCGTCGATGAAATAAAGGCCCAAACGGAATGAAACCGCAAGCTTTTGTTGGTGAGCCAGCATTGGGCATTTTACTATGGCATTTACGACCCCGTCGAGAGATAGCGACCTGTTGTGTTGCACCACGTGCGGCTGGATGGGCTGGCAACCAGGCAAAGGATACACCAAACCGCAGGCACCAAAAGCCCTTTAAATGGGAACCCATTTAGGTGAGGGTCATTCCAATGGCCAAACCACCAAAGGCTCGGCTGCAGTGCACTTTCAGCTCATTGGGACGGGGGACGAACACTTGTGGCTGGCACTGTGGCCAACTGAGTTTAGCCATCCATAAATATTTATTTGCCCGCTCGTCGGCTTGCAATTGTAATTGTTGTACCCGATGGTCGTTAGCTGTGTAGAGCAACTACCCCCTCGGCCCAACTTTTGCTTGTTTGCTTTACGATTTTTACGAGTGAAATTAATTAATAAACACAAAAGAGCACAGGCGGGAAGTCGGGAAGTCGGCAATGGAGCACTAGAGCAATGGAGCAGTGTACAAATAAACAAATAAGCCTCAACATTTCGTGTTTACAAGAAAGTTGCAACTTATGCGATTCTCGCCGGATGCTTTGCTCTCTCGAAGCGACCTTTTTGTCAATAGCAAAATAACCCACAGACGAATCACATGATTTTCATGGAGGCCAAAAATAGGTCTATGGCTGCCGTCGTAAATCTGGTATCTATATGGACCAGTCTAAAGTTTGTAGTTCCTTGTAGTGGCGGGAAATTAGTGAAGCACTGGATCAGTGTTTTATGTTTATGTGGTTTGTAATTTACCATAGACGATGGTTACTAAGTCTGGCGTTTTTATGTGACTTTAGTAATTGAAATATGTGAAACTACCTTGAGCATTTACTTTGCATCAAGTCGAACAGTCGATTAATTTGTATATGGCGGGCATTATAAATCTGGCATGTATATGGATCTTAAGTGATTTCTAACGGGTGCTGGAGAACCGAAAGCGACCTTTAACTTAGTAACAAAACTACTATCAAATCACATGATATTGGTCTAGACCATTGCTGCGCTGATATCTATATGACAGAGTAGTCCAAACTTACCGTGACTTGGTACCAGCCAAAGCTGTTGGGCATCAGTTTGCCGAACTTGCCGCGCGGAATGGGCGATCCTCGACGTCGGGAGCTGGGTCTATCCTGCTGTAATATGTAATTTACATTAGGCATTTGCATTGGGATGAATGTGATAAAAAATGGTGGGCACCTTGACGGTCGTGGTCATGTCACTCATGTCATCATCCTCGTCCCATCGACGCAAATCTTCGGGTCTCAGCTTGATGTCCTTTTTGTTGTGTGGAAATTGTGAGGGCTTGAAGCTGACGCGCCGCTTGTTGCGATCCTTGCGTCGCTGGCGATCCTCCACTTCTACAGGAATATATAAACATGGGTTACTGGAGGGGGTATTTCATTTTGTTGCGCATCCATGTACTGACCATCGAAATCCTCGAGAGCGGCGTAACGTCCGCCGCCATTGCCGACGTTGTTGTTGTACCGCTGGCCACCGCCGCCGCCTCCTCCACCGCCGCGCTTGGGCATCCTTATAATTTTTGCTCCAAAATTTACACAACAACAAGAAATGCGAACTTCAGCACGTTTTTCCCTGCGTGCGTGTGTGTGCTGTTGTTGTTGCTATTGCGAAAACCGTGTTGCGGGCAAAAAACTGTAAGCAATGTATTTTTGCGAAAAAAATGACGCACAAACTGCCGCCAACTTCTGGGACAATTTCCTCAACTTCGTGCACCTATTTGCTAACACTTTGAACTATTTTACTGCTGTTTTTTGGCAAATTTCAACTGCCAAGTACAACGCAATTTTGTGAAATTTAATTTACTTATATAGTGACGAGCGATCTTCTTTCGATAGCTACTGGCCGATGGTTTGCACGAACTGGACGGATGATAGCTGGCTCTTCAGGGCCTGTTGTTCGCGGAAAAATGGTTTACTTGCGTCGAAAACGGGAAAGCAAAGAAAATAAACAGGTAATATGCAGCGGGCGAAGGATTCTTGCTTGGTGTTGTTTTCGTTTCCTCATTCGGAAAGGTCTATCGATGATGGCGGGCCAACTATCGCAATGGTCGTGATCAGTGATGACAATCTAGCGCAGAGCATTGCGTTGACTTTAGGGAGTTTTGGCTATTTTATGCTTCTGAAGAGATTATTTTTAAGATTCAACTTTATTTTATTGGATCGTCTGGATTTTTAATTTAAAAATAATGTCTTTATTCTTACTTTAAGTATTTTAGTATTGTAGCAATCAATTGCACACTCTCTAAGTGCTCATTATTAAGTTAGTTACTTTTTATGCAAAGACTTCGAAATGTTTGTGTATAATATTTCTTTTACTTTCATTTTTCGCAAACGGTGCAGTGTATTTCATTAATTGGTAATCGATAGTTGAGAGAGGGAATGGTGATTACTGAGGAATCGAAGTCGAGTCGGGTTTTATTATCAGATCAAGCAATATGTCGGAGCGAAAGAGTCCGCTAAAGGTAATCCCGTCCGCTTCGGAGGAGCAACTGGTTCAGGCCTTGAACGATCTACTGACGCGCTGCTCCCAGGAGGCTTTCGCCAGACAGGATAAGTTTAGCGTGGGACTTTCGGGTGAGGATCACACGCACAGGTCATGCAGGTCAAGTGGATTGGCTTGTGATAAGCCCAACTTGAGGGGTGACCTTGCCAGGTGCGATCTGCATAGTTGCGTTCACCAATGTCAAGTGCCTTGTTTCGTTTACAGGTGGTTCCCTCATCCAGTTGCTAACAAAAGCTCTGAAATCAGGCAACTTGAAAACCGCCAACTGGGTGTTCTTCTTCTGTGACGAGCGGTACGTTCCCCAGGATGATAGCGATTCCACATACGGTGCCTACAGGGCCGAGTGGCTGACCCAATTGCCCTGCATCCAGGAATCCCAGTTCGTTTGCGCCGACACCAGCATACCGTTGGACGCCTGCGCCGCAGATTACGAGGAGAAGGTTAAGAGCCAAGTCGATCGGTTTGATCTGCTGCTGCTGGGCATGGGACCCGATGGCCACACCTGCTCCCTCTTCCCCGAGCAGCCAGCCACACTGCAGGAGACCCAGCGTCTGGTTATCCCCATCCGGAACTCGCCGAAGCCACCGCCCGAGCGGATCACCTTCACCCTGCCGCTTATCAACAAGGCCCGTAATGTCGCCTTCGTGGTAACGGGCGCCGGAAAAGCCAGTGTAGTCAAGGTGAGATCTTTAGCTTAATACGATGAAAAAATATGAGAAAGAAATGTGACACTTCAGAAACTTCAGTTTTAGGTATTTTTTATAACAATTTTATGTTATTATGATTTTCTATATTTTTTTTTAGAGTGTGTTTGTCGATCTGGACAAGAAGTTTCCCGCTGCGTGGGTGAACCCGACAGAAGGACAGTTGACGTTGTTGGTGGACGCGGGAGCTGGAAAAGAAATTTAAACCTTAAAATGACATTCCCTAGAGTACAATTGAATATTGCAAATAATAATATTTTTGATACACTTTTGAGTGTTGTTAATTGGTGGGGTGGGGACAATAAACGTTATCACTTTTGGTTAGTGGTTTCTTTATAATTTTACAATAATTTCTGAGTTTCTGAAATAGTTGTATATTATTTTTCGAAATTTATAAAATCCAAATTTGGCTTGAAAATGCTATCGGCAACATGAAAGCTATCGATATTTGTGTAGTGTGCCCGCAGTCGGTAACACAACAAATGGCGCACCCAGTATGACCGCACTCGATTCCACAACAAACGCTTCGTATTGGTAAAATAAATGGAAAATTAAGGAAATGCAGCAGCAGTTGCGCTAATTGTTGATGCCCACATGCAATAGCAAGGATTGAAGGACGCGCAACAGCCATGGCAACGCCACAGCCGCACCCGCATCCGCAGCTGGAGCCGGGTTCGTGCCAGGAGACGGAAACTGAGCCGGCGGGCAGCAAGTTGGTGTCCCAGTTGGAGCCCCTGACCACAATGGACACCGTGGACGCGGAGCGCGTCTGCCGCGTTTGCCTGAAGGACGCATCGCTGGAGGGGGAGCTGCACTTCATCTTCAACGAAGCACCCGTCGAGCAAGGCGCCAATCTGGCCCGCATTCTGGACGAGTGCACCCTGCACCAGTGCGAGCGGTACGATGGGATGCCCTCACATATGTGCGGATCCTGCGTGGAGGCGGCCCGCAACGCCTACCGCTTCAAGCGGCACGCGGAGCGCTCCTACTGCTCACTGGTGGCCCTGCTGGGCCGATCGCCCCAGCTTAAGGCGCGAGGAGCCGAGGCGGCCAGTCAAACGGATCAGGTGGCGTTGCTGCCATGCGAAATGTGCCACGACCAGTTCCTCAACAGCCTGGAGCTCCGGCTGCACCGCAACCAGGTTCACAGAACGACCAAGGAGGGCACGGCGACTGGAACAGATGGCGTTCCATCCGAGGAATTTAAGTGCAAGTTTTGTCCGCAGCATTTCCCGCATCTCCGACAGTTGCGCAGCCATTTGGCGCGCAGCCACGAGCAAACCGCACGACTACAGTGCGCCCATTGCCAGCGCACTTTTAGCCGGCGGGATCATTTGCTGCGCCACATACGCAATCAGCACCGGGATGTGGAGGAGGATCTTCTGCGCACCTGGACGCCGGCGGACGAGAACACCATGAACAGTGATGGCGGGGATGAGCTGGTTTCAGCCGAGGTGCTGTTAAACGAGGAAGATGACGATGATGAAGGCGTAGCGGAAGCCTTCCAGTGCAATACGAATCCCATTTCCAGCAACGAAGAGGATGACGAAGATGCCAATGGGGCCAATCAAACGCTGTGGCTGCACATCAAGCCGGAGCCCTGCCTGGAGGCGGAGGAAGTCGACCTGGCCATGCAGCTGAAGCTCGAGAAGAAGCGTCGGCGGCGGGAAAAGGCGGAAACTCAAGCTGAAACTTCCATCGATCGGACTGTGAAGAGTAAGTGTCCTATGCTTAGATAAACAGAAAAATATTGAACCCATTTATCATTTTTCAGACGAACCCATTGCCATCGGCGACTCTCAGTTCAGCATTAAAGAAGAGAGTCACCTTGTGGGCAGCGAGGACGAGGCGCTAATGGGAGTGGAAGACTTCATGAAGCTCCATGTCAGCGGAGAGCTGCCTCTCAGCGATGAGGAGCGGTTCGATGATTTTGCAGACGATAACAGTGACCTTGATGATGATGACGACGACGACGAGGATGGTGGGGAAGATGATGACGGTGAATTCCGGTTTAAACAAGAGCCGCTGGACGGCGAGAAGCCGCTGAAGAAGTCCAAGTCAGGAAGGCGCCGGCGGCGCAACAAAGGCGAACCCAATCCCGAGAATCGCTGCGAGGTGTGCCAGCGCACCTTCTCGCGCCACTGCCACCTGCTGCGCCACAAGCTGTCGCATCTGGAGAAGAAGCCCCACAACTGCCCGCACTGCCCCAAGGCGTTTGCGCGCAGCGACCACCTGAAGGCGCATGTGCAAAGTCTGCACAGCAACAAGGAGCACAAGTGTTCGCTCTGTGAGGCAGCCTTCTCGCGTCTGGACGCCTTGGAGCGTCATAAGGTCAGCAAGCACAACGGTGAGGGCCTGGAGCCGGGCAGCGAGCTGAAGCTGCAGCTGGCGGAGCACACTTGTGAGTACTGCTCGAAGCGCTTCTCTAGTAAGACCTACCTGCGCAAGCACACCCTGCTGCACACCGACTTCCTCTACGCCTGCAAGACCTGCGAGGAGACATTCCGCGAGCGAGCACAGCTGAGGGAGCACGAAAAGACCCACACCGGACAGCGCAACTTCCTCTGCTGCATCTGCGGCGACAGCTTTGCCCGCAACGACTACCTCCGCGTGCACATGCGGCGCCACAACGGTGAGAAGCCCTACAAGTGCCGCTTCTGTGTCAAAGCCTTTCCCCGCGCCACCGATCTCAAGGTCCATGAGCGGTAAGTGTTACACCTACGGACTTCTGCTGTTTTGTTTCCTAACCGATTTCCCTCGACTTTTAGTTACCACACGGGCACCAAGCCGAATCTGTGCAATACCTGCGGCAAGAGCTTCCACCGCGCGTACAATCTAACGATCCACATGCGCACGCACACCGGCGAGCGGCCCTACAAGTGCGACCAGTGTCCCAAGAGCTTCACGCAAAGCAACGACCTAAAGGCGCACATCCGGCGACATACGGGCGAGCGGTACAAATGTCCGCACTGCGATGCCTACTTCCTGCAGCTGTACAATATGCGCAATCACTGTTTGAGCGCTCACAACAAGCACATCGAGACGAAGACGGGACGTCTGCAGCGGACGGGTCTGCTGGACGATGGCGGTCAGTCGCATCTGACCACCGTCGTTATGCCGCCGGCACGGTATCCAAATGAACTGGATCCCCAGCTAGCGGCGACTGCAGCTGCCGGGGCTGAGAGCTCATCGTCGACCACCGTCATTCACTCGCCGGGTACGTACAACGCCACATCCGCTGGGCTGTCTTCGGGAGCAGCGGCCGCAGCTCCAGCAAATACACTCGATGGAGCCAGCTTCGCACCCACGGCGGTGAATACGGCTGCACCGTTTGGCGCCTTCAACTTTCCGCCGGTCGTAATGGGTAAGTAAGGAATATACCCATCCTTGTCGTAACTAACTCCATCTCTGTCGGTTTCGCTACAGCGCATCTCATGTACAACCACGGAGGAAGCAGCCAGCACAGCCAGAGCGGAAGCGAGACGGGCAAATAGCCAGCGATGCTGAAGTGCGCGATCCTGTTCCACTTGGGCACACGGCTCCACCTCATCCCGAACATTAAACTATTCCAGTGTAGTCGTAAGCTTCCCTCTGTACATAACCGACGGAATTGGGAGGAGCTGTTGCTCCGCACCGGGATTTGGCCAACTGAAGGGTTCATCACAGGCGCAGGCACCACCCAAGCCGGCCATTTTAATGTGTTAATATGTATTTAATAGTCGAATAAGAACTGCTCTACATCTTAATGCGCAGTGTAGGCGGTTGGAAACTTTTTATAAACCTTACATCAGTGCGCATGTATATTAAAGTAAAAACTCCCATCCCCCTAATAAGTAACAAATTTAGTTGATGATCAAATAAAAATCGTGAAAGCATAGTTAAACATCGAAATCTACATCGATTTCTTCTTCACAATGTTCATAACATACTTGGTGGACAACTGTTAAATGAGAATAGCAAACGTAATTAACAAATTTACAACCTGTAGTCCTGAATTTAGACCACAATTGTTTGTCCCTTACAAAAGTGAAATACACTCGAAACCGAAACTTGTGGTCAAGCGAAAAACACACACATAATTTTTATTATGAAAACGTAAAACAGAAAATAAAAAATGAAATACATCAAGAAACGCCAACTGTTATGAAATAGTATAGTAGGTACGTGTTAAGCTAGTTAATCTCCACTGTAACTAGAACTGTCTGCGCGGTTGCACGATCATCAGGCTTTCCGTGGCACCGGCAGATTGGCACGACGAGCTCGGGGCAGGGCCAATTGGTGTCGCTGGCGCGGCAGCATCGAGGAGCGACTAGACGGCTGGAATTCGTCATAGCTGACTCCCTGCTCGCCATTGTCGTCCGTTGTGTAGTCGCTGTCTGGTGGGGCGTTCTGGTCGGTGGACTTGGTGCGCGCCTTTTTGCTCGAGCGCGTTCCAATGCTGCGCCTGCCCAATCCGCCGCTGCGTCGCATTGTGTTTTCCAGAACGCGCACCCGCTTCAGCGGCGACTTGCTGGCCTTCAGCTGGTTTTGCTGCTGGCTGGCGGCTAGCAGGTGCTTGGCTGGCGACGCCTTCATCGAGTTGAGGGTGTTCATCAAGCTGCGCTTGGCGTTGGGTGTCTTGGGGCCCGTCTGCAGGCCGGATGGATTCAGGCGCTTGTGCAGATTGCCCGTGCTCTTGGTGATGTTCAGGGGACGGAGTTGCTGCTGCGAGGGTGTCATACGCAGCGACATGGTGGAGCTGGAGAAGGTCGACATGTTGCGCAGTGTGCGCGGCGTGCGAAGAGCCGTCGATCCCGCTGCTGGTGGTGGCATTATCTTGCTGGCCGACGCCGGTGCCTTCTTGCGCGCCGAGCTCTGTTGCTTGGCCTGGCGATGACGCTCCCAGTCGGCGGCCATCAGATCCAGGATTTTCTCGCCGTGCACCAGGAAGGGTGTGTTCTCCAGCGCCTCGTATGCCTGCACCAGCTCCGTGATCTGCTGCTCAATTTTGGGCAGCTTGGAGGTGATTGCCTTGCGCTCCTTCTCCTCCTTAAGCAACTGGCCGCCGCGATTGTTGAAACGATTTGGCTCGCTCGCCTTGGCCTCCAGTGCCTCCATGCGCGACCAGAGTTCGGCTCGGCTTTCGTACAGATCGAAGATCTCCTTGTTCTTGTTGTAGAAGGTCTTTAGGTCGTCCAGCTCCAGTTCGTGCAGCTCCAGCAGATCTTCGTTGTACCAGTCGTTGTAGTAGTTCGAGAAGCGCTTGCGCTCCTGCTGGCTCTTAAGTGTGAGATCCCACATCTCCTTGATCTCGATCCGCAGCTGCTCGATGAAGGTCTTCAGATTCTGACGTCGCAGTGCCTGGCAGCGCTGCAGTTCCTCTCGCAGGACGTCGTAGGTGCGTTGTGTGTATGACGTGGACTCGCGCACGCGACGCATGGCATACTCGTCCGTCTCCTGCAGTCTGTCCCACAGAACATGGATCTTTTCGCGCATATCATCGATGCGCTCCCTCAGCTCCTTCACCTGGTCGGCGAAGTTCTTTTGCATGTGGCGCAGGCGCTCGAAGGTCTCCGGCGTTAGGCAGTGATCCACTTGGTTCAGCAGACGCTCCTCTGTGTCCGTTTGGGGCAGGCACTCCAGCAGCTTCATGTCGTGCTTGATGCTCTGGCGCAGCTGGTCCATCTCCTTGAGGCGCAGCACCCGCTGATCGCGTAGCTGGGCTAGGCGATCCCGGAACGCGTCCATCTCCTCGGGCAGCGGCAGTGGATCGGCCAACAGTGGCTTAGGCAGTTCGCCCAGTTCCTCACACAGTTGCTCCTGCTGGAGCAAAAGCTCACAGATCTCCGCTCGCCGTCTGGCCAGTTCCTCGCGCAGATGCTCGATGCTCTTGTCCAGCTTTAGCTCCCAGACGACCAGCGGCATGTCGTCCGGCCGCTCGCCCAT
Organism: Drosophila teissieri; assembly: GCF_016746235.2. Classification (NCBI taxonomy): domain Eukaryota; kingdom Metazoa; phylum Arthropoda; class Insecta; order Diptera; family Drosophilidae; genus Drosophila; species Drosophila teissieri. The sequence goes on from NC_053034.1 coordinate 15,113,861, forward strand.
GTCCACCGGCTCGTGGAGCAGACGCGTCAGGTCTGTGGCCTCCGTCCGCAAGGCGGCTATATCATTGAGGATCGCCTGCTGCTTTTCCCGCGACTCGTTGAGCAGATCCGTGAAGAAGCTGTGCACATGGTCCTTCAGCCGGAGGAGGAACTCGCCGCAGGTCTTGGCCTCGAACAAGTGCGACCACATCGTGTGCAGCTGGTCCACGTGCTCGCCCGTCATCTCCAGGATCCGGGCCTTCACCGCGATGGCACTCGGATTGTTCATGTTCTCCGTTTTCGTTGTGCAATTGATTGTTTGTTCTATTTTTTTTTTCCTTTGTGAAAATGCTCACTTGTTTGCTTTCGTTGTGTTCACTTGGGGAAAATAACAAGGACTACTTAATCGGTCTGAGTTAACTTGAATGTTGTGCTGCAGATGCCCGCCGCTGGACGGGGTATGGCTCGGGAATGTTACGGATTGTGGTTTATTTAGAGTGCATCGTTGCACGAAATTTTGCAACTGAATGAATCGATGACGCTAGACTGAAATTTCGGTAAATTCAAATGAAATGGCGGCCAAAAATGTTGCCACCGCGTTGCAGAACAGCGTTGCCACGTGACGATGACTTCTGGCAAATCCAGGGCTGGAGCATACGAACTTTTTTGAATATCTACAATTCGTTATTTATTTTATTAAGAAACTAAAAAGTATACTTACTGTCTTGTCCGCTTATACTCAACATTTGTTCTCTTATATGCATAGTAAACATAGCACAGATCGTATACAACCTTCTGCACAGAAATTAATTGGTAAAATTGTAATACCCATATGTACAAAACAATTTGAATAAAGCCTGGATAATGTAAAATTTTTTTTTATTTGACTATAATTTAAAAGTTGACAATTGCTCATTTACTCAGTTGCAGTCACAGCTAAAGCAAGTCGTTTGATACGCGTTAAAAGTTGTAAATTTAGATAGTCTTTTTGTTAGTAAAAGCCTAAAACTATATACATATATGTTAATCCGATGTGTCTGCAACTGTGAGCGAAATACTTCAGTTCAGGTAGATATAGAACACAGATTAGTTGCCGATGCGATTGCAAATCGATTTGATTAGAGTGTTGCTCTACTTAGTAGACAGCGAGCGACTCCAAGTCGCCGCTCTCCTCGTCGGGGCTTTCGTTCTCCTCGCCCGACGGCGGACGCACATTGATTTGGGGGATGGGGCGATTCCGCTGGGGATTCCTGCTCCCTGTGCTCGGCCTGCCGGATGCCTTGCCGCGGCGCACCGAGTATTCCAGCACGCGCACCTTCTTCTGCGGCGACTTGAGCGGCTTCTGCTCATTGTTTACACCTAGCATGGGACCTGAATTGTTGCACTCCAGCGATGTGATTAGATTTCGCTTGGCCGCAGCTGCCGGCTGTGGACTATTCCTGCCGTGGTTGGGATGCCGTCTCTTCTGCAGATTCCCTGTGCTCTTGGCCGTGGTGCTCGCATTCGACTTGGACGGCGTCTTCTTCAACGAGGATGAGGATCCATGGATGCCCCGGTTGCCCTTTATCGTATTTGGCGTAAGAGGCGCCATTGGCGGCTTCATTTTCCCGATCGTATTATTGTTATCTTTCTTCTGGGCGGAGGGCTGCTTTTTGGACTGGTGATGGCGCTCCCAGTCCGCCGACATGCTGTTCAGTATGTCCTCGCCGTGCACCAGGAACGGTGTGTTCGCCTGACTCATGTACACTTTCACCAGCTCCGTGATTTGCTGATCGATCTTGGGCAGACGGGTCATCATTGTCTTGCGCTCCTTCTCCTCTTTGAGCAGCTGTCCACCGCGATTGTTGAACCGATTGGGATCGTTGGCCTTGGCCTCCAGTGCCTCCATGCGCGACCACAGCTCGCCGCGACTCGAGTATAGCTCAAAGATCCTCCTATTGCTGTTGTAGAACTCCTTAAGGTGGTCCAGCTCCCTTTCGAACAGCTCTAGCACATCCTCGCTCTGGGTATCACAGTAGTAGCTGGTGAAGCGCCTGCGCTCTTTGGTGCTTTTCAGTGTGAGATCCCACCACTCGTTGATCTCGATGCGCAGCTGATCGATGAAGGTCTTTAGATTCTGCTGTCGCATGGCCTGGCAGCGCTCCAGCTCCTCGCGCAGTATGTCGAAGGTGCGCTGGTTATAGGACGTGGATTCGCGCACACGGCGCATGGCATATTCGTCGGTTAGCCTGAGCCGCTGCCAGAGTAGATCAATCTTGTCGCGCATCTCGTCGATGCGCTCGCGTAGCTCCTGCACCTGGTCGGCGTACTCCTTGTGCATTGTTTGCAGCCGCTCGTAAGATTCGGGAGTAGGCCTATGAGTATCCGAATTGAGCAGCTGCTTTTCCGAGTCCGTTTGCGAATGAAGTTCGAGTAGTTTCATGTTGTGTCTGATGCTGTGGCGCAGCTGGTCCATCTCCTCGAGGCGCTGCACTCGCTGATCCCGCAGCTGGGCGAGGTGATCCCGAAAGGAGTCCATCTCCTCGGGCAGCGGCAGGGGATCAGCTAGAAGGGGATGTGGCAGTTCGCCCAGCTCATCGCAGAGCTGTTGCTGCTGCTGGAGAAGCTCGCTGATCTCTGCCCGTCGGCTGGCCAGCTCTTCGCGCAGATGTTCGATGCTCGTGTCCAGCTTCATGTACCAGATGACCAGCGGCACATCGTCCGGCCGCTGGCCAATGTCTACCGTTTTGTGGAGCAGCCGGCTAAGGTCGGTGGCCTCGGTGCGTAGACCGGCTATGTCACTGATGATGGTCTGCTCCTTATCGCGCGACTCCTTGATAATATCTGTGTAGAAGGATTGTGCGTGAGCCTCCAGACGAACGATGCAATCCTCGCAGGTTTGCGGCTCGAACATCCGTGTCCACATTGCCTGCAGCTCGTCCACATGATTGGCCGTCAGTGCCAGGATCCTTGCTTTGTGTTCGCTGAATTTCATTGTTTACGTATTGTTCGTTTTCATGTGGTGTTCTCGTATCAGTGGAGTAATGTGAATATGAAATTCGATTCGAATCAGAACAAATGGACGCCAAGTTGCTTTGTTACAACCGGTTAATTTCAAACTGTACATCCAGGCCGACCTGTTCAACACTGGCCGGTGGGTGCAGTGGAACTCCAGTGCTGCCACATCGCTCAGTATTGTAATTCAAATATAAGGGGTATTCCTGCTACCCTTTCTTTTATTCATCATACATTGTTAGGCGACTTCAATGGTTTTCATATGTCTATTATCATATAAAAAGATATTTTATCGATAGTTTGACCATCTGGCAGCACTGATAGCAGCGCACACAGTGCACACCTATCGCAATACTTGCCACCACTAATACCGATTGCATCCCTCAAAAAAAAAATACTGCGTGTGAAAAAGACCCGAACTTTTCGCATACCTTTCGGGTGCCTATTTATCAAGTGGAAAAGCGCGCGCTACTGATCAGATCGATTCGATCGCAAGGCGACTGATCAAAATGTTATAAAGCACCGCGCCGCGTCCGTAGACAATCGCTGTTCTACTTCTCTAAATAACACACACACACACGCGCGCGCCGCCGAGTGTCAACAGCTGCCCTGGCGAAAAAATGTCGGACATTAAGTAAGTGGTGGGTGCGAAAAAGTGGGTGGACAAACGTTGGACGATGGCCTCCAAGGATTGGGCAACGATCCCGGCCAGCGATCAGTTTGTGGGACGGAGAAAATCGCATGCAAAAACCATTGTTGATGGCGGGGGCGGGGGGTTTGGCAATGCATGTGTATAACATTTTCGAGCTGCGTAGGTGTATGAGTGCGAGTGTGTGTGTGAATGCCCCCCGGCTGTGTGTTTGTGTATGTGTGTGTGCGTGTGATTTTTTTTCAATGGAACCTCGAAGGAGAAAAAAGTCTTACCTTGGATTTCTCCTTTTCCCATTTACGATTTCTCAACTCGCATTACCCCATCTCACCCGCAGCGATGACCTGCTCAACTATGAGCTGGGCGACGACATCGATGACCAGACTCTGCTCGGCGCCGACGAGGATGAGTTGCTACTCTCGGACGAAGGTGAGTGCTAGACATGCGATAATTGAATCGAACTTCGATTGATACCCTTGTACCCCTGTTCCTTGCGCAGAGCTCGAAAAGGATGTCACCAGCGAGGTGAAGCAGCAGATGCGCGCCGAGGCCGAGGAGTGGGCCCAGGAGCAGATTAGACAGCACGAGCGCAAGCACAAGGAGCAATTGCAGGCAGGTGCGACTGCAGCGGCTGTTACAGTTCCAGCCACGGCCACGACAGAGGTGGCACATTCAAAGGCGCACCCAGAGCACGCACCAACTCCTGTGCCGGATCCTGTTCCAGCAAACCCTCCAGTCGCCCAAACGGAGAAACATATTGAACACCACGCGGCTGTGGCAGCTGAGCCAGCGAATGAACTGCTATCAACCAGTCGCTCGGATCCGCCAGTACAGCAAGCTAAGGAGGATGCGCCTCGAGCTGATGGAACCGAAAAGGAAGCGACTCAGAACAATGGCAACAGCGAGGAGCCCGCTGAGAATGCTGGCAGGCAGAGTGAAGGTGAACGAGGACTGGGCTTGTGCTCGCTATTGGCCTCATCCCAGGAGAGCCTGCCCAGCGCCAGCTCTGCCTCTGTGATTTCAGAGCTGCCCGATCCGCGCGAGGACGACGAAGAGCGCGAGGAGCGCACCAACTACAAGACGGCCAGCGAACGATCCGACAACAATCTGCGCCAGCAACAGGAACACGCACACATGTCGCCCTACCAGCACCAGCAGCGCCGACACCACGGCCATGGAGGTAGGTTCAGCAGAAGGGAAATCCATCGTAATCCGTAGCTAATGAATGTATTACTTATTAATTGCAGACAAACCCCGCGTTGGCGGAGGTGGACGTTATATGCATGGCCAGCAGCAGCAACAGAGCCAGATGGGCAAGCCGCCGCGTGGAATCGGAACTCGCCACCATCTGCTACGCAACCCCTCGCCAATGTTTGGCATTCAGCAGCAGCGCATGGGCATGGCCGGAATGCAGCCGCCGCCGCAGCGATACGGCATGCCGGGTAATGCTCCACCACCGCAGCACCTGGCTCTGATGAGCACGCCAGTGGGTGCTGCTACCACCGCCGCCTGTCTTCTCCCACTAACCGTTCCCGTAACCCCGCTCACCCTGTCCATACCGCCAGCCCATCCCAGCCATCAAGTTCATCAACAACAACAGCAAACACTGAGCAATCCAACATTCATTCCAATTCCAGGCCAGTACCCGACAACTCAGCCACCCAACCAGTCACCACAACAAGCACCGACCAACACACAACAGCCACACAGCGCTCCCGCCTCTCCCCTCCACACTCCCACGCATTCGCACATGATGCACCACAGTCACAATCCGAACGGAGGCGTGCCGCCCCATCTGCTGCCGCATCCGCACGAGCAGGTGCGTGTGGGTCTGCTGCAGCCACCGCCGCTGGCGTACGCCCCCAATCCGGGTGGCTATCGGAATGGAGCACTTCTGGGTCCGGGACCTGGACCTGGGCCGCACCAGCAACACCAGTCGCCGCACCAGCAGCAGTCGGGCATGCGTCCGCCGCTGTACCGAAACGCCCCGCCATCGTACGGCTACGACCAGGGTCATCCACCCCAGCATCCGCCGCAGTTTATGCGGCCGCACAACGGCTGGCGACCGCAGGGCGACAACACGCGCATGCAGCGACCCCCACTGCAGACGCTGCCACCGCACATGATGCCCGGCGCACCGCCGAACTATGCCAATGGCATGGGCATGCGAGGTCCGCCGCCCCAGCAACAACAGTCACAGCAGCCGCAGCAGCAGCAGCAGCCAGCACCGCAGCAAGCGGGCAATCCTTTACAGCAGGCCGTCAATCCTGGCCAGCCGCCGCAACAGCCGAATGGACCGCCGCAGCAGCAGCAGGGCTCTTCATCGGTGCCGCGGGTCAGCAAGGTGCTCATCAATCCGAATTTCAAGGGCGGAGTCGAAGCGGCTACCAACAAGTTCATTAAGGAGACCCATTTTATGCCCGCCATCAATAGCGAGGCCGAGTTGCTGCGCCAGCAGGAGGAGTTCATCAACAAGAATCGCCAGTACTTTGAGAAGAGACGCATGGAACGCTCGCCCCCGTCGTCGGGCTCCGCCACCGGAGCCGCGTCCTCCGGACAGGCAGGCGAACGGAGGCGGACACGTAGCCGCAGTCGCTCCCGTGGCCGCAGTTACTCGCCCGTCAAGCGCATGGAGAGGGAACGCGAGCGGGAGCGGGAGCGGGAGCGCGAGAGGGATCGTGAAAGGGAGCGGGATCGGGAGCGAGACCGTGAGCGATATGGCGGCGCCAATCGGGCGGCAGGAAACCGAGGATTCCGCAGGGCATCCAGTCGGGATCGAGACGAGAATCGTGGTGCAGCTAGCACCGCCAGTGCCCAAGGAGCGGGCGGAGCAGCATCCAGCGGCGCTGCGCCGCCCAAGCGACGGAGGAGTGGCTCAGCTGGTGGAGGCACTGCCCGCAATCCATTCTCTGGCGAGCCGCGCGGCCGACCATCGGAAACAGGCAGCCGCAGTATGGTAAGTGAAATCAGTGAAGGTCTTTCTCCGCTGGCACGGATTAATTTCCCATTTTGAATGCAGCCCAGCGACGAGGACGAGGAGACCCGCAACTATCGCCTGGAGATCGAGAAGCAGAAGCAACTGCGCGAGAAAATCATGCGAGACAAGGAGCTGAAGCGTCGGCGCGCAGCCGAGGAGAAACTACACGAGGTAAGTCCTGTTCTTCCATTTCTATTGTTGGGTTGCAGATGTAAGCGTTTTCTCAATAGTTTGATGCCCTTGCAGGATAAAAATTAAAGTTTCCATTAAAGTTTGATTGCAGATTGATAGGGAATTTACGAGATATAACCATCCACTTTTGAATAATTATTTTAATTGTTGCAGAAATATTATTGATTTTTTGTATTTAAAACCTTTTAAAGCGTTTTCGAGCAATTTTCAACCATATTTTGACCAAACAAGGGCGCACAGCTAGAAAACAGAATTTTTAATCAGATTTTAAATGAGTTGTAGAAAGCATGTGTTGCCTGTGATGGCAGTGATTTCTGATAGATATCTTTGATATCATGAATGTATGAATAAGGAGTATAAGTGCAAGGGCATTTGATCCTTCGGCCACCGAAGCTAGCCTTTCAATAATGTAGCTTACTGTAGCGATCCGAAACCAAGAGAAATCCACAAACGAACTAAACTTTCTAGGAGAAGCGCGCCGAGCAGCACAATTCGCCAGCCCGCGACGACCAGGAGTTGGCCGCCGGACAAGGATCTGCAGTGTCGACAGCGGCAGCGTCAAAGCACCGACCTGCCGCCCAGGCAGTCGGCGAGCGCAAGGTGATCTCGCTGAAGCGTCGCGACGACCAGGATGCGGGCAACGTTCGCAGCAGGCAGACACAGGGATCGCAGTCCCAGCCGCAGTCCAATGCTCAGGCAACCCAAGGCCAGCAGCAGCAGCCGGCGCGCAAGCAACTGACGGCGGCAAAGATAGCGCCAGAGGCAAAGCGCAGCATAACCGATCACCTGGCGCCGTCCTCCAAGCAGCAGCCGCATCACAATCAGCAGCAGCAACAGCAGATGACTGCAGTGGCGTCGGCGAGAACGGTGGGTGCGGGATCGGGATCGGGAGCTGTGGCCGGCGGCACACCGCCAAAGCCGCGTGATATGCTGCGCCTGGGCACGCCCAGCGACGATGAAGTGGAGCTGGACTACGATGACGATGACCTGCTGCTGGACGAGGAGGATCGTTTGTTGGCCACGCCATCGCCGCCGCCGCAAAAGGCGAGCAGCAAGAGATCGGCCACGCCGGAGCTGTTGGTGGTCAAGCGCAACCACAAGGCAATGCGCGGCGGCAGCTCGACGTCAGCCCAGTCCAGCTTTAGCTCCAGCCAGCGGCGGGTGGTGCTGAAACCGAACAGCAATGGCAGCAGCGGCAGCGGTGGAGATCAGCAGCAGTCGTCGCATGGCAGCAGGCAGCGGGATCGGAGGCGAGGTGGAGAGGATAGCGCACTGCAGCGGAAGGGCGGAGCAGGAGGAGGTGGCGGAGGCGGAGGAGGAGGCAGCAGCTCGGGATCTGGCGGAGGGATCTTCGATCGGCTGGAGAAGCGTCAGTCCGTCGCGGGAGGAGGGAGCAGCGGTGGAGGCGGCGGGAGCAGCCACAAGCAGCGCTCCAAGGCGCCCGCCCGCATCGTACTCAAGCACGATTGATAAGAATATTTAATTTAAGCGTAACCTTTTCTATATCGATTATCTCTGTAGTGGATAGGAGATGTACGACGATGGGGAGGAGTAGTGCAGTAAGCGGAACATTAGCTTTAAGAGTTATAAAGTTGCAAGTTGTTGAGCTGTAGACTTGTATGCCCAATGTCTATATAAATAGCGGATTATACATATATGTAGATGTCATGTATTTGGTGAGTATGCGTGTGGGTGTCTACCCCGTACTCCATACGGTATGCATTATATTTATATATATATATATGTGTATATATAAATATTTATATTTATATATATATGTATAAATAGAAATTCATTTAGCTTTAAGTGTACAAATCTTATCAATGACTAAAACGTGCTTCGTTTTCTTAATCGCAATTTGTATTTAAACGTAGAATTAAGTGGGATGCTTAAAGCTTGACCTGGACAACAAAACAATTACCATAACTTACTATAGCAACACAAACTAGAACCCAAATGTGCATACTATGTGCATGCCTATAGCCTATGTAATCAATTGAAAATATTTACACCTCTATCTATATATTTATGAATACTTCAATTTAGTTTTAAGCGCAAAAGCTGAGCGTCTACCTTTTTTATGATGACGATTCTACAAGATTTTATTGAAAGAAAGAAAATTTAAGAAGTGCAAATGCTTCTAAGGAATTTACCATTAGTTAAAAATTAGTTATTTGAATTATTTTTTACATTGTGCCCCGTTGATTGTAAATGAAATTTATTGTCTGTCCTATTGTGTTCTTTGTAACTACTATAAACCCACATACAAAACTATGTTTGCTTGTGAACTAGTTTAACTAATAAACCTGAAATATTGTAGCATATTACGTGAATACGTAAATGTACACAGAAAGCAATACCATAATGGCCTGGAAAAACGCAGACACATAGAATGGTACCGATCACTGGTAATGCAGAGAAATCAAACCATACAATAGCATAGCACATAGAATACCACATACCACACACTTAACAAACTGGCCAGTTAAAGAGTAATCAGCGGAATAAAATCTTCGTTGGTCAATCGCAGAATCGATGGATTGATGGATACCCTAGCCACTAAGTAATTGTACATACTACAATCGCACTATTCGTCTAGCCACATTTATGTAAACATACCACACCTCCTTCGACAGCTGAGAAAAATATTGTCCGATCTAGAACAACAGCCATAACTTCATTTAGATTATTTGCGTCTAAGATAATGCGAAATGCCTAGGCTAAAGAGATTGTTAAATTATTGCCACTCCCGCTCCCCAAAAATAAAAACATATACTTAAATCCTTGAAAGATCTGCAAGAACCATTGTCATGGGACAGCAAGCGTTGTGCTTTGCAACTATTCTCAGAGCAGGATAATATATCTAGAAACCCTAATTGTATCGATAAGCTCATGATTATGTTAATATGAGTCATTTTTATTGTAAGTTAGCTAACTAGATAAAGAAAGGGCCAAGACCAAGGCCTGGTAGAGGGATATCGCAAACCTAAATGACATGAAATGTACTAAAGCCGCTCTATTGAAATCGCATCGAATCCCAATTCGGTACAAGCTTGACTTTGCGTTAATGTAATTGGCACACATTTATTCATGTGACAACACAAAGAGATACAAATGTAACTAGCTATCTATGTATTTGGCAAAGGTCAAGGTAATGCGTGAAATGCGTTTAATTGTTGAGGGTCGCTAGAAACACTAGAAAATGATAAGATTTAAATGGAAGCGCATAAAGAAGTCGTATATGCCTAGGTATACGTATAACTCTAGTAATCGTAATGCTACACAATATGATATAATATATGGACTAATAAAAACCAATTATACCACGTGCACACATTAAACGCGTGCGGCAGCATAACTGTATAAACATCTAAAATTATTCCAAGTGATTTTAGCTTTTTAAGAACCAAGTCGTGAACAAACTGAACACTCGTAGTGGAATACACAAAATAGCGAAAACAAATGACAAATGACAAAAGAAAAATTGAAATGATTCCAATCTGCAAATCCGAGTCTGTGATTATTTTTATATTATTCCTATTATTATGCATATATACTATATTACGATATAACAACTATCCATTACGGCCCCACATCCCCAACATAATAATTTGTTTACCCCACCCACCCCACCGTTTTTCCTAATTTCTTATTTTGTACACCCCCCAAAAGAAAACCTCAACTAAAATCAAATACTAGAGATAAGTGCTAGATAAATCGGTTGGCGACCAGGCTCCAACACTCCGTTCGCAGTAAGCTTACTAGGGATTCGTCATTTATGTGTGATATACTATATGTAGTACTGTAACGTTTTTGCGGGACGGGGCGGAGGGGAGTGTTTGGAGCGTTGTGATCCACGCCTATTTAGTGTATAAGCGCATAGCATTTTCGGCACTAGTTTCAATACTGGGCCCACACACACACACACACACACACAAACTTAATATTCCTCGCATTTTCCCAGCTTTATTTTCAGTTCGAATCGCCAATACATTTTACCTATGTGTATAGTTAAGAACGACACTATTCGATGTTAGTTATGTATACCTAGAAAGTTACTCTCTATGTGTGCACGAACCTATCCGTAAATATTTATTATAATTTTAAGCATTTTGAACGAAATCTCTGTTCCTACACTTATACACACGCCTCAAGTTTTTTGATCTGTTATTCCTAGACAAATAGTTTGATTTTGTTATAGTTTGTAACTTTTATTTTCCCCTCCCCTCCCATCCGCTCCCCTCATATTTATTTATGCCCCACGTTACCCAGCCAAACTGTTCCTAACCGAATCCCATACTATACCAACTCTATTCCCCATTAATCCATAATATCCACCCATTTAAAACTAACCTAAAAATGTCAATGGAACTTTTTTCGATGGCAACGCAACTGTACCCCCAATGCTCCTCACTTCCTTACATCCTCACATTCCCACTCTCTCTCGCTCGCTGTCAACTATCTCCTATCTCTTTCACTGACACCTATATCTATCTCTTACCATCGCAATAGCTGTGTCTCTGTCTCGCGTATGCGTATGCACATGCATTAGAGCAGTGCAGAGCAGAGATTCCCAGATATTAACCTAATTGTAATCATATATAAAACCTATGCCTAATTTTCTTTCAGCACTATTCTTTGTACAAATCGAAAGAAAAAATTGACAAAAAAGAACGTACAAAAAAATCAAATCAAATCAAATCAAATCAAATGAAACGAAAAGAATGACAACCAAAAAAAAGAGAATAAATTACAGAAAGTAGTTAGATTGGGCGAGGTGCCATTTGACGAGGGAAGCTCCGCGGGCAGCTCGCCAAAGAACTTTTGAAGAAGACTAAATAAACTGATATATACATGAGAATACATGATATATATAGAGACCCAGTCCTGTATATATTTGTATATGTATATTTTTTACAGCATTCAAACCGAAAGTGCCTTTTCAATGGGTTCAATGCGGGGGGGACTTTGTTTGATATTTGTTTTGCCCATGGCATTGTCTCTCTAGCAGCGATTTATGTGTGCTTCGTCTGGAGATTTATGGATATGTCAGGCAACTTCGAACTATTCATTGTTGTTTCGCATTCAATCGAAGTGAATGAGAACTGGAACTCATCGCTGGCGACATCGAATCTAGTTATTCACAATTCAGATGATTCATTTCGAGAGAGTCCTCAACCTTGATATTACATATCTAGTGCTATTCATACCGACTGCCCTGTGGAGTAGGCAATAGTAATTGCACACTGATATTTCGAATCATATGAAAGTTCCTTACGCTTCTATGGACATTGGTACCCATCACAGGCTCATAGATGGTTATAGCCACTCCCAAGTTCCTTGTGGGCCAGTACTAATGCCAAGGTGCGACCCATGAGGGTGGTGGTCACCGGTTTTGGCGAGGGATTTGGCTTTGGCTTTGCCGTTGGCCACTCGCACAATGCACATGGATAATCGTGTGAAGTATTCTTGGTCTTGGCTGATGGTAATATGCAATTATGCAAAGTGCAAGTTCAGCGGAAAAGGCCATGGTTTCGTTTCGTTTCGTTTTGTTTTGCCTTGTTGGGTGCTTGTTGTCGCCACCATTGTCTCCAGGTCTGAGATTAGCGTCTCTGCCGCGGAGTAGCCACCCACCTCCAGCCCACTTCGACCCACTGCCACCCCAGAGTTCCCATCGCCATCACCATCATCATTATCATCATCATCATAATTTCAGCTTCATTTGCTCGGTGTACCTTGCTTGCGGTTTGCGTTGCATTTGGATCGCTTTAGTTTTCAGTGTTTTAGTATTTGAGATTTTCTGCTTTCAGCTCCCAGCTAACCGACCCGCTGTTCAATTATAATTAAATCTGTTTGTAAATATAATTGGTGGGCGTGCGACTGGCATGAATGATGCAAGATTGCGGCCGCCGTCGAGCGTGATTTGCTTTTGCAAATTAGAACAGCGAATCATGGCAACGCCCCAGGAAAATGTTACCTGTCTAATCTGGGATTTGGTTCTTCCCTTCGAACGCACTGCGAAAAACGTAGAGATTTGAACTCATAATTTGATCATACTTCAGTGGGCAACAAAAAACTTAGCTTTCAAGTGGTTTTTACCACTCTTTCCCAACTGACCAAAGCCCAAAAGTTCTGAGACTGATTTTTCGCCGTGCTGCTTCCCCTGCCAGCTTCTCCTTGATTACCCATACGCCCCGTGTGCGCGCTGGCCAAGAATTGGTGCTTGGGCTGTGGAGGCTGCCACTTACCGCGGGATTCACGGGCTGGCCGCGTAATGGGCTTTTAGGCCTCGGCATTAAAGAACCATTGTCTCGGTGGGGTAAGAGCAAGAAGATAAAAGCAAAAAACTCCCAGGCCATCGCCGAAGTGCACCCATGGCCAAGTCAAGTCACAGCAGTCGGTAGTAGTTTCGGTTGCCTCAGAGCCTCCCTCTATCCACACATCCATCCAGTCAGCTAGTCAGTTAGTCAGTCAGTCGGATTCAGTTAACACTTTTCACATGCCCGCCGGGTCGAACAATGTGGCCCCACTCATATGGGGGCGGTATGACAAGCGTATATACTATGTAGCTATCTGCGACCACGACATCGACAACTATTTTGACATATTTTGTAAATATCCGTGGATTAGTATCGCAATACTATTGGCACACGTATCGCCAACTGCACAGATACAAGCCACAGTTTGGAAAACAGCAGCAAAAACGGATGTAGATCATTATGTGGCACCTTTTAAATGTTTATACGATATGGTATAATAATATACAAAATATATGTAGTTAAATGATGCAAAAATTATGATAGCATATAATATAGAATTTATGCTTAGACTATCCCCTTTTCACACTCATTCAGTCCATTCAACCCAATCGAAGTTATGACTCCAATCCGTTAGGTTTTTAGAAAACGTGTCACCAATGGCCACCAGTGAGTGGAATGGGGATACTTAGGCATTTGGCCAAAAAGCCTCTAAGTGGACACCTAAAGAAATTAACAATTGCCACCTTTGTTGGCCAAATTCAAGCAGTCAGATAGATCCGCCTGTTTGGTTTGAAATTTCAGTTAACTGAAATAAGCCCTGGAAAGTGAAAACCCAATGCGAAATTGAGCTCAGAAATGAGTCACGTACTCTAGCCCCAATATTTATCTAATCCAACTAAATCGTTTCAACTGGACTCGTATGATTGCTGTTACGTTTTTTCGTACTTTGTTTTCAAAGTTGCAGTGCTGGCGATTTTGACCAATTAGCTGTTTCAGGGTCAAGTTAATGATTCAATTAGCATTTGTCATCATTGTTATTGCTTCTCCTGTGCGGCGTGGTATAATTGATCCCAGATCGTGGGAATATTTATAATGATGTGTGATCACACATCATCACGCCCAACTAGCTACATAAGTAGATCATTCGAAACTTCCACTTCTCGTTTTATATACACTTAAAATTAGGAATCAATTTAAAGTGAATTTTAAATGGCACTTACTTTGAATACGAATAAGTACTGCACTGTACTGTTCCATAAAATAGATTCATAAAATTGAACATAAATCAAGTAGAATAGTAGAGTCATCTAAGAAAAACTAATCTTAGAAACTATCTAATCCTGAAATCCCAGATCTATTAGATGTTAGATAATTGAGCCAAGACCCTTCATCGCCACAAGTCGACCAGTGGCTCGTGGCATGCGTCATCGGTGGCAAGCAAAACGAAACGAATCGAATCGAAAAACTCTGGGATGCAGCAGAGGTGGCCAACTTCGCGGCTCGCGCTCGCCGGGATTGGAAGTGGGCTCGGCGGGTATAAAAGCGACTGCTGGGCCGGTGTGGAATCATTAGACAAGTGTCGAACGGCGCGTGCGCAACAGAGTCTTGGAGGAGCAGTTAGCCACCAGAGAGCAGTGAACACCACAAGCAGGCAGCCACAACATGAAGTGCTTTGTAAGGACTCGCCAGAGGACCTCTCGTGGATTACAGTTTCCTCTCACTAAAAAATGTTTTAAATTCGTTAAAGTGCATAGCAGTTTTCAAAGCTAAAAGTGTGCTAAAACTATTATTTTTTTTGTTAATTTTAAGCAAGTGATTGTTCTAAAAGTAATTTAGAGCTGAAACGTAAAATCCTTGTTACAATTTTTTAAATGGCAATTGTTAAACATTTTTTTTAATGAGATTTTTTTTTATTAAATATTTTTTGCTTTCGAGAAACTGTTAAATTTAAAAGACTCAAATTGCATTGAAATGTGACTTAAATATTTTTAAAAGATAACCAAAAGACGCGTTTTTGAATCGCCCTTAATAACATCATACTTAAGTTCCCTTTTGGTGACCTTCCACCTTCTCGCAGTTTATCCTGATAGCGACCAGTCTGGTGCTGAGTGCCTGGGCTCAGGAGGCGGCGGAGTCGGACCTGGAGCAGGTGGCATCGGCATCGGCACCGGAGGCGGTGGCCGTGGAGGATCAGGTGAGCGCCGCCAGCAGCTATGCGCCGCTGCAGGATAAGAAGCAGGAGAAGCGCTATGTTGGTGGATACGGTGGCTACGGAGCGGGATACGGCGCTGGATACGGAGGCTACGGCGCAGGTTACGGCGCAGGATACGGCGGCTATGGCTCTGGCCTGGCAGCCGGCTACGGAGGAGCGTACGGCAGTGGCGTTGGCGTGGACAGCTACTACAATCCGTACAGCTCGCGAGCTCTGGGTGGATTAGGTGAGGGTGAGGCTGAGCTTGAGAGGAGACTCCCAGTTTCTTGACTGGCCATGGACTGCTTTGACCATTAACGCTTTCGTTAATCCCCAGATGGTGCTGCAGTGGCCGGATACGGTGGCTATGGATCCGCTCTGGGTGGCTATGGATCCGCTTTGGGCGGCTATGGCTCAGCCCTGGGTGGCTATGGATCGGGACTGGGCGGATACGGTGGCTCCTACAACTCGAATCCCTATGCCCTGTCCTACTACAATAGCAGGCTGGGCGCTGGAGCCGGCACGGGTTACCCCTACTACAACACCCGGTTCGGTGCCGGTGGCTATCCATCCAGCTACTACACGAGCAACTACGGCAACAGCGTCGTGGGCGGCGGCTTGGGCGCCCTGGGCGGAGTGCCGCCCATCGGATCGGGCTACAATTACGGTTCCGGAATCTCGGGAACCGTCTACTAGATGGCGCACAATCCAACGTTCAAGATCTAAGCTAGTGGAATTTATTTTTTTTCATCGATATTTTTATCTAACTTTATTTTTATTAAAAGATGCTATAAAACAAAAAATATGCAATATCATAACCGTCATTTTGCTAGTAAGTATATAATCTCATTGGTGAGATGGATATGCGCCATGCTTGTCCTTGATCACCCAGAAGGAGTCGACGATGGCGCCGTCCTGGTCATCGGACACCTGCTCGAAGTGCAGATGGGTGCCATTGTGTGCCTTCAAGCGGGTGTATCCATAATCCTAGAGATTGGAAGAAAATCAATTGAGTATTCCGTTTGCATAGTGTGTAAGTCAATCATTTACATTGCTGTGGTAGGCGTTCCAGGTGGGCAAATCGTTGGAGAAGGGCTCGCGCTCCTCCTTGCAGCCGGCGGAACCAGTTATGATCTGGATGGGCGCCTTGGGATTCGTGTATGGCGCCTCGGCACTGCCATTGTACACCTTATAGTTGTAGATGGGCCAAAGGCGCGTGTAGAAGTGCTCATGCGCAAAGATCTCCACATCGACGCCGTGCTTGTAGAACAGATCCTCCAGGCCGAACCACTTGAGCATGGGCAAGCCCTGGCGGATGTACGTCTCCAGTTGGCTGTTGCAATCGTATTCCTTGTCATCGCTGCAGTACATCGGCCGGTGGCCGTAGGTGATGATCCACGGACGCTTGGCCCGGTTCTCGGGCAGATTTGCCTCGGCCAGGTCGCGCTCCAGCCACTCAAATTGCTTGGTCAGCAACTTGAAGCCGTAGCCGAGGAAGTAGTAGACCTCCGTGGAGAAGGAGACAAAGTGGACGGGTCCCAGGTTGAAGCTGTACCACAAGCTGTCCGTTTCACCGGGCATATTGAAGCGGGCGCGATAGTTGGAGAAGTTGCTGTGATAGTCCAAAGGGAGTTTAGCTTGGAAAGTGAACACATACATATGTAAATTAGTATCACCAACTACTTACTACTTCTCCTCGTGGTTGCCCGGACACACCATGTAGGGCACATAGGCTGCCACCGACTCGATCTGGCGCATGAAAGCATCCCCCACGGCCGCGTTCGAGGTGTCCATGTCGTAGGCAAAGTCGCCCACATGGATGATGGCATCGTACATGCCGCGCTCCGTGTCCTGCTGCAGTCGACCCATCGACTGGGCATTCTCGTTGCCCATGTCCCCGAAAATGGCCAAGGAGGGCGACCACTTCTCACCCGCCGGTGGCGTCTTGAAGTTGAACACCGCCGACCAACCGAGCGGACTACCGCAGGTGTACTCGTATCGTGTGTCCGGCTCCAGGTCCTTCAGTTCCACATTGTGTATGTACTGAGTGCGTGCCTTCTTTCCACCATCCACGAATCGCTGCCAGGTGCCGTTCACCACTATCGGGTCGTCCTCTAGATAGTTCCGGGAGAATTTAACCACCGAGGCGTTGGGGGAGCCCCGCGTCGACCATGTCACCACAATATCACGGAGGTTGTCTGCAACGAAGTTCATCAGCTGCTATTAGTTTCAGTTTTACAGATCACTAGTCCTTAACTACATCCCAAGTTATATTAAAAGCCATCAAAAAAGGATAATGATTCATTTGAACAGAGATCTTTGCATTTTATACTTAAGACTATAGAATCATTAGTCCACAATCATTGCCACTGACAAGTGTTTTATTATAGCGTATACTGCAATTACATCTCGTTAAAATATATATGTAAAGTCATAAGATATATAGGTTTCGCCAAGGAGGATAGTTTCTTGGTCTGATTGCTGCGAAAATAAATGATTCGAAATTGTGCCCGAATTTAAAATACTTCAGTTTACGAGGAAGTAAATATCACAAAGTTTTTCAGTTGAGATCAGCCTGGTATGGTCCATGCTTGTCCTTGATCACCCAGAAGCTATCGATGACCTTGCCCTTCTTGTCATCGGACACCTGCTCGAAGTACAGATGGGTGCGGTTGTGGGCCTTCAGTCGGAGATACCCAAAGTCCTGGCTATGGAAGGCACTCCACGGGGGCATGCGCTTGAAGAAGGGCTCCCTGCCCTCGTGGTTGCCGGCAGCTCCCGAAATGATGTGAATTGGTGCACCGGGATTCACATACGGCTCGGCCAGCGATCCGTTGAACACGGTGTAGTTGTACATGGGCCACATGCGCTCGTAGCAGTGCTCGTGGGCCCACAATTCCACATCCACGCCGTACTGATAGAAGAGTGGCTCCAGTCCAAAGAAATCCAGCATGGGCAGACCCTTCCGCACGATGGTCTCATGGTTGGCACAGTCATCTCCGTTGTCATTGCTGCAGTACATGGGTCGATGGCCGTAGGTAATAATCCAGGGGCGCTTCTTTCGGTTCTCCGGTTTGTTGGCCTCGATCAAATCCCGCTCCAGCCAGTCGTACTGCATCACGATCTGCTTGATCCCGAACTGCGTGAAATAGTAGACCTCAGTGCTGAAACCGATGAAGTGCACCGGTCCCAGGTCGAAGCTGTAGAACATGTTATCCGATCCACCCGGCATGCTGAAGCGATTGATGTAGTGCGAAAAGTTGCTGTGGGTTGAAAGGGAAAAATCCTTGTATCAGTCATCGCCATTATCGGAATTGGATTTTGGTGGAGCACTTACTACTTCTCTTCGTGGTTGCCCACGCACACCATATACGGCAAGTAGGCGGCTATGGTCTCCACCTGGCGCATAAACTCGTCGCCCACCTCTCCGTTCTCCCAGTCCATGTCGTAGGCAAAGTCTCCCACATGGATGATGGCGTCGTACTGGCCGTTCTGCGTCTCACGCTGCAGCGCTGGAAGGGATGCGGCATTCACCACGCCCATATCTCCGTAGATGGCCAGCGAGGGCGACCAGTCGGCGT
This sequence comes from Drosophila teissieri, assembly GCF_016746235.2. Taxonomy (NCBI): domain Eukaryota; kingdom Metazoa; phylum Arthropoda; class Insecta; order Diptera; family Drosophilidae; genus Drosophila; species Drosophila teissieri. The sequence goes on from NC_053034.1 coordinate 15,132,683, forward strand.
GGTCGAATCGCGTCCGGAACCAATAGGTGGCGGACCAGCCCAACTCACTGCCGCAGTGGTAGAGATAGGTGCTGTTCGGTTTCAGGTGGGACAACGTCACCTGCGATCGGATGTGTTCATGGATTAGATGCCTTCGGCTATGGGTATGGCTCTTGCTGCGTCGTTACTCACACGATGAATGTACTGGGTGGCCTTTTTGGCTCCGCCGTCCACGAATTTCGTGGGCATCCGTGCCGCCTTCACTCGTTGATGCAGTCCATCGATGCCGAACTCGCAGATGGATTCGTTGGTGTTGTCGCGCGTGTTCCAGGTGACGACCATGTCGAGCACGGTTTCTGCAGGAGCACACTGATTAACTTGGAGCTGAACACTTGGCATGTCACATATTTACAAAAATTGTTTACAAAATGAAAATCGATTTCTTCACATTCTTAAATTATTGAATCTTTATACCCCAAAACAATACGTACACTACGTTCAAGACATTTATTGTAAAGATACTTTGCATTTAAACAACAATCAATGTACAGTCGGATTGCCCTGACTATAACACACACGGTACTCGGATTACATGTACTTATTGAGAATAAAAACCGATTGGGTGCATAGCCCCAAGTGTTTGGACATAGATCCTAAGATGTACAGTATATCAAATACATCCCACACACATTAAAACATTACTTAAGACAGCAGAGCCCGAGTACCAGTTGTCGAACATAAAGTAACATACGAGAGAGATAAGAAACTAATTTAATTTTAGTCCTTATCAGCTAATGTTAAATGCTCTCGAAAGTGCTTGCACATGTGTAAATGCTGCGTTTGTAAAATTGGCTAAGTATAAAACTGTAGTTTGTTCCGGGCTGGGTTGAGATATTTGGAATAGATGTAAGGAATTTGCCACGCTTATTGCTATAGTTTGTGATCAGGTCGAATCAGGTCGAGGCGAATGTGCGCTACTAATACTGCCTGTTGCTATTGATGCGTGTAATGCCTGCAGACTCTTTTAGCTTGAATTGATTCGGTCCAGGTAAGGAATGACGATTCAATTTCGGTAGCTTCCGTGTTTGGATTTCACCAACCAAAAGTCATCGATGATGGCGCCGTCCTTGTCGTCCGACACCTGCTCAAAGTGGATATGTGTGCGATTGTGGGCCTTGAGCCGTGTGTAGCCGTAGTCCTGGCTGTGAAAAGCGCTCCACTCGGGTATTTTGCCCTTGAACGGTTCTCTTCCCTCCTTGCAGCCGGCGGATCCCGTGACGATGTGCACAGGGGCACCAGGATCTTCGTACGGTGAATCCTTCAGCGTTCCATTGCGCACCTCGTAATCGTAAATGGGCCAGAGTCTCTCGTAGGAGTGCTCGTGCGCCCAGATGGCCACGTCCACGCCGAACTCGTACAGCAGTGGCTCCAATCCGAACATGTGTACGAAGGGCCAGCCGACCCGCGTGAGAGTCTCGGAGTGGGTGCAGTCGTTGTCGTTCTCGTTGCTGCAGTACATGGGTCGGTGGCCGTATAGGATGATCCACGGACGCTTGCTCCGATTCTCTGGCAGATTGGCCTTGGCCAGATCCCCGCGCAGCCAGTCAAACTGGAATACCAGCGGCTTTAGACCGTAGTTGAGAAAGTAGTAGACCTCCGTGCTGATGCCCACAAAGTGCACGGGTCCCAGATCGAAGCTGTAGAACATGTTCTCCGTGCCTCCCGGCATGCTGAAGCGGGCGCGATAGTTCGAGAAGTTGCTGCAACACCAACAATTAGATCCTGCTCCTACCAAATACACACTCTACTATCTGCTTCTGCTAGCTAGCTACTCACAACTTCTCCTCGTGATTGCCGGGAACCACCATGTATGGCAGGTAGGCAGCCACGGATTCGATCTGCCGCATAAACTCATCCCCCACGCGCGCGTTCTTCGTGTTCATGTCGTAGGCAAAGTCACCCACATGGATGATGGCATCGTACATGCCGCGCTGCGTCTCCTGCTGCAATCGGGCCAGGGATTGGGCGTTCTCATTGCCCATATCCCCGTAGATAGCCAGCGATGGCGACCAGTCAACGGAGGCGGAGGGCACTGTGCGAAACTGGAAGATTGCCGACCAGCCAAAGTCGCTACCGCAATGGTACGAGTACGTGGCATTTGGCTCCAGGTCCCTAAGCGTCACCTAAGCGAAGTAAGCGATAAGTTTCTCTATTTTTCTGGTGTATCAACTCCGATGTCAAGATGGAACGATTGTGTGTTAAGAGATGGAGATCATTGCAATCCTGGCTCATTGGTTCCTAAATTGGAATCATTTGTCGGTAGCATTTCTCTCACTTTCCCACAAATCGATCTACTTGCAGCGGGTTGTGTTCTCGGGCATACCCTGTGGATGAACTGCGTGGCCTGCTTGTGACCGCCGTCCACGAATTTAGTGGCCGTTCCCCGGGCCTGTTGTGTGAGCCTGACCTGTCCGTCTACCGGTTGACCGTACTCCACCACGCTGATCGCACCCACTTCCTGGTCCGGCGGCAGGCTGCGCGTGGACCAAGTGACGACTATCTCGCTATCGGTGCGTTCTGGTCCAGACGACAAGCGGATATCGAGGAACGGGGAAGAGGAAAAGAAAAACAAACTTGAGCAATTTCGTTGGTCCAAAGTTGGTGCGTTTCAAATGAAGGGAAAACAAACAATTAGCCCTCATCCGGCATCCAATTCCAATTCGATTTAACATTATTACTGATAACGCAACATGAATATATTTGGATTTATACTACATATAAATAATGAACTCGATTTTCAGATTTGCAACGTTAATGATTCGCTTAATTAAACTTGATTGAGACAACTGGGATTTGGTTACTTTAATGCTTAACTTCAATCTCATTAGCAGCGGTTGTGCCAAATTGAATTTGAATCTGTAACCGGAGCAGGGTCGTCGAGTCATTCATGACCAAATGTTATTGTCCAATAATCTGATATTTTTGCCTTGCAGCGTCGCTCTATTGTTTTCGCCTTCTTATCGCCACCCCAGTAGAAACTAGAACACAAAGCCAAATGGCCGGTGGGATGACGATCGGCCTTATCGGTAAGTCGGGCCCCACAGGGTGCCAAAGTCTAGTGCTCTTTTGAATGCATTTCAGGGTTTTGAAGTTTGCAATGCCCACGTTATCGTAGGCAACAGTGGAACCCAGATAAGGCGGATTAACGCTTCGATTTCGGGGGAGTCACCTGATTACGAATAATGCTGGCCAAGCGGCTGGCTAACGTTTCTAATCTTGTTCAATTTTTCGCCAATCACAGCGATTAAGTTCATTATTGTGCACGAGCATACCCACAGTGGCATATTAAAATAGTTTCTTATTGTGTTTTGTTGACCTGCTGGTCACCAGGACTTAAATTATAATTGTTGTAATTATAACATTCAATATAAGTTATTACCGAATTTTTAAAGCGAATGCAAAAGAAATATTGTAGAAGGACTTCTATAGGTCTCAAGCAGACCTTTCTGGCGCTTTCGATTATAGCTATAATAATGAATACACAATATACAATATTTATAAAAACCTTATGTGTTAAGGCACAGATTATTGTCATTTGTAGGCCTAATTAACGATTGTATAGCTATCAACTGCAATTTAATATTACTATGTATCACACTCGATTTGGTGCGAAAAGTTTCATGTTTCTGCATTTGTAATTGATCATCCCATTTATAGGGGCGACACTGGGAAGCGCTTTGTGCAGCAAACGAATCTGGGCGGGATTGGAAAGCAAATATTGATATTACTCGATAAGAGCCGCGAGCATTGCGCACTGTAATATCAATGTTTTTCAAAACAAAAGTGTGAAAACCATCTGTGATAATACACGGAAGGGAAAATAAATGTAAAATTTTAAAATACGTAGGGTCAACTGCGAACAAGTTGCAGCTGTAACTAAAAAGGGAAGTGCAAGTTTGCCTTCCTATGTGAGAGTTTTGTAAAGTTATATACTATATATATGTATATACTAGGCTACCAATTTCTCCCAGTGCACTCCAACACTAATGCAACGGTGCAGGTGGGCGATTTACATAATACGAAAAGTGAAGAAGCTCGCACTCACCTCCAAAGGCCAGATGCACTTGCTCCGGCTGATAGTGGACAATGTTGATCTCCTGCTCCTGGTCGGTGGAAGTGCTCCTAATCCCCGGAAGAAGCAGCAGCAGGAGCAGCGACGTCAGCAGAGCAAATTGCAGTTGCTGCATTTTTACCGTTCTGTAGTTGTTTGTTGTTGTTGCACGTCGATAGGTCAGAGTAATGCAAAAATAGTCAGCAAAAACATTGCCAAATCACAATTGCGTCGTTGTCAAAGTGCGGACCCTCTGCTCCGGGAGTCGGTGGAGTTAAACGGGGAAAACAACAAATTCGCTTGCGGGAACAACAAAAAATGAGCACTAATATGGAAATATCCAGCAATTTATAAGCGCTGCCACAACACAACAAAAACAATCCGGGTGCAGTGTGACCTTGGCCGGCGAACTGCAAATGCCAGTGGTATCGATTGGTTGCTGGCGGCAACTATCGATATAATGCGTTAGCTGAGCGCGCTATTTGAACTTGAATTGTTAACAATTTGTGACAAATGACAAATGTATCCAAGCTGAAGCTGTTTTAAAAACACACTAAAAATGAGATGGTGTTTCAAATTTTAAACAGCTTGCTGGATTATATTATAGTTACCTTTAGTCAAACATGGCGGATGAGTAATAAGCTGTTTCAATTAAGTCAACCAATAAGAAATGTATACATTTTCGCAGATTATCTTTATTATATAACAGCATATGGAATGTTTTGGGAAATGAAATCACTCTAAGAGCTAAATGAAACTACATACAATTCGAGATCCTTTGTCGGTCCCACAATTGAATGCTTGAAAACATGCGGATCGTTTTGTTCATATAAGCGCCTTCTTAGCAATAAACATAGAAGAATATATATAGATATATAGATTAGGGTGTAGATAAAGATACAGATACAGATGGGTATAAATACAGGATAACAATAGAGAGAGAGAGAGAGATAGTTCTAAAAATACATACAACTAGGATAACTGGATATACGTATGTAAATATGTTAAGGATAACATTAGCATAACAACTAAGGACTTTTGGCAGCCTTATCGACTATGTGGGATACATGCTGTGAAATTGGCGAAGCAATACCGCTGGACGTGGACATATACGAGTTGGCAATACATCTTACGAATAACGAAACTAACTACTTCTCGCCGGGTGGGGGGGCTCCACTCGATCCCGTGGCCGCTGCGCTGGGCATGCTGCTCTTGCGCTGCGCCTGCGAGATCTGCACGATCCTCGAGAGCGGCGAGTGGGTGCTGCTGGTGCTGGGTCTCGTTCCGGCAGGCAGGGGTAGCAGCCGTTGAGCGGACGTTCCGCCGGCCTCCTCGGTGGCCCCCGCTGGCAAGGCGCTTCCACTTCCGCCGGGCGGCGAGGTGGGCGACAGTTCGCGGGCCAGTGGCGAGGGTCGCAGCGAGAGGCGGCGCTGGAGCGCCGACTGCGATGACTGCTCCATCAAACTGGCACCTGGTGGCGGTGCCTGGCCCGGTGGAATCTGCAGAGCAGTCGGTCTTACACTAAAGCGGCGACGGAACTTGCTCTGAACAGCAGGCGCATTCGTTGGTCCGGAAACAGAGTTTCCAGCTGTTATTTGGCTTTGATTTGCGGCTCTTTCAGTGTAGCTGGGTGGCGGCTCCAGCAGCGATCTGGCTGCCGGTCCAGTGGGTGCTCCTCCAGTGGGCGATATACCCACAATAGTGGAGCGACGGGCGTACAGCCGATTGGCTGCCGCCGCCTGCAGTGTCCTCGTTTGATCGCCAGCAAAGAGCGACAGGATCGGCGGCAGCTGCGGTGGTTCCAGTCCAGCATTGCCCATCTTGCGCTGCTTGCGACTACCCTTCGATACTCCGCCTCCACTTGCAGCTCCTCCGGCCGCTGCCGCCTGCTGCTGTTCATCAAGCACGGCATGGGTGTGCACCACCTCGAGCGCACGAATCAAATCAGCGATGGTCGTCTGCTCCAGCACGTTCATATCCTTCTCGGAGGTAACCGAGAATATGCTGCTACGACGCGGAGCAGAGGCCAACGAAGATGCCGATGCTGTGGCTGGGAAGAGGCTGCCGCGACGCGCGGCTACCGCTGCCATGGCCGCCGATCCAGAGCCACTGGTGGCTAAGCTGCCGCGGCGCATCTGCATCTGGGCCAGGGCGTGGGCGGTGGGCGGATACATGCTGCCCCGGCGAGCGGATGGGGCTTGATTCTGGGTGTAGATGCTCTCGCGTCGGCGCTTTCCAGCTGCCGCCTTGCGTTGATAGGCTCCTCCGCCCAATGCCGATGGCGGAGTGGCTCCATCCTCCATCTGGAAGCCCATGTTGGTCAGCCCGCCGACGCCGGCGCTGGCCAAGCTGCCGTTCGATTCGAAGGCCGGTGGCGGACCGCGTCCGTTGCGCAGATAGAATTGACTGGAGGCCGCTGTGACCGTGTTGCTGTAGTAGTCCAGCGGGGATCTGGCTTGCTGCGAGATGACACCCTCGGGTACCGACACCACGGACAACTTGCGCTCCAGATCCTGCGAGGGTCGCTTTTTCTGAAAGGGAAACAGGCGACGCAGGCCATCCGGCATGGAGAACTTCTTGACGCGACCGGCACCCGGTGATTGTTTCTTCAGCTGCTCCTCCAGAGCATCCGGCTCCAGATGAACCATGGTCGAGTTGGCTGTTCCATTGGCTCGCTGCTGGCCCTTGTAGCGTTGGTTGAATGCCTCCTGGATCTGCTGGTTGTCGCCGCTCCACGTCCATTCGTTGTGGCTCGAACGGAGTGGCCTCTCGCTTTGCCAGTGTGGTGCCTCCAGGTTGAAATCGGAGCAGGCACGTGCTCTTGGACGCCGCGGGGATGTGAACTCGTTGACCGTCGAGAACGACCATTCGCTGGCCAGGATCTGGGAGTCGGAGAAGCCATGATAGCCACCATAGAGCGCCGCATCCTCCTGCTCTGCCGGCGGTGGCTTCACTGTCGCCAGTGCGCTGACCACCTTGGCCAGCAAATCGGTGGTCTGGCGGTACGCCTCCGCCGTCTCGAACGTCTTCTCGCGATCTAGTTTGCTTAGCTCCGTATCGGAATTGGCGTGCACCATGCCCGCCTCCCTCTGGGCGGCAACCATGTCGGCGCACACGGAGAATGCCCTCTTTCGGCTGGGAATGGGAGCCGGCTCCACGCGGTACATGCTCAGATCCGGACACGAATTGGAGCGTGGCAGTGTGTAGGCGATATCTACATCGGTGTACACGGGCTGAGAGGATTAATTCGATATAACAAATGCAGGTTCATATATGGTCATTGAATGGCAGGTAAGAGTTTAGGTTTCCAGTCCAAGTGTGATTGTGTTTAGCAGTCATATTTGAAGTTCCAAAAAGTGTACAGTGTTGTTGATTTGGTGTTGTACATGTAAAGAGAATAGTTTGGATTAATGTTTGGCCTTTGTTTCGTGGGCAGTTGGTAATGCTCCGATTGTCGGACTAATTTGGGCTAGCACTGTCTATATAAACTCGTTGTGGGTCCACTCAAAATCTCTGGCGATTGATTACTTACATCGGCTGCTCTTCTTTTTCTGCTCAGTCTTAGCCTTATTCTTCGGCTTCTTTCTATTTCCCTTTCGACAAAACTAGAACGGAGAACAGCGGCTATGTAAGATTTTTGGATTACGTCTAAGAATACTGGCTAATTGGAACGTGGATACGAGGATACCGCTTAGTCGGACACGAAACATTGAAGGTACTCCCAGCGAAAATCTCTCTGCAAGATCAATGGTTAGTTAGCCCTTTTGGAGGTGAACGATTGGACACAAGTGCATATTCATTTCAAGGAATACTTTATAAAGTTAATATTTTTTATATGTTTGCCCAGTTATATCGTAATTATCATTATATTAAGTTTCCCGTTTTTAAATTTAACTTGTTAGCAATGTTGTTTATCAAGCTAAACGTTTTATATCTAATGTTCATATGTTAATCGTGAAAACTTGTTGGTTAAAAGAATCCCATATTCTTATTTTAAAAATTGGTAGATATAAGAATTGTGGGGGTTATATTACCCTATGTTATAATATTTAATAATATTTACTAAAGTATGGAATGACTTAATACTAAATTAGAAATCCCCAGGTTATTGCAATCCCTAGACAGATAAAGTGCAATCCCATTTTGAAACTCTGAGTGCTAGCCCATTTGTGAGATGTCCATGGATGGCGGGAATCGTTTACCTTCACTTTGAGGATGTAGAGCTCGTTGAGCATTCGCCGGAGGTAGCCCACATCCTTGGTGACACCGGACCAGATGCGATTCTGGGTGGCCTTCAGGTTGGAGGACAACTGCTGCTCCAGGTAAGCCAGCTTCTTGCTCTGGAGGCCCCTGTTCATGCCGAATGCGCGAATGTTAAATGGCGTTGATTATTGTTGGATGGTTAGATCATGCAGAAGACACGAAACGTAGGACATGCGATGGATTCTGATGCAGCCCAACACTTACCGAGTAATAAAAGTCATGATCATCACCAGGTAGCCCAGGGAGAAGATGAACCACACGATCACAAAGATCTGATAGACCACGAACCAGCCGCCGAACTCCTTGGGCTATTGGCAAATCCAAGATATAATGTTATATTGGTTCTCATATTTATACTTTAAGCCAACTCACCTGGTTGCTGCCGAATGTGGGCACATAGTCACCAAATCCAATCGTTGTGGTGGTCACGTAGCTGTAATACAGCGAGATGGAGTAGGGCCAGTTCTCGAAGTAGGTGAACACCCACGAGGGCAGCAGCAGGAAGAGAGCTATTCCCGGAATCAGGGCAATCACCACCGTGGTGATCAATCCCAGTTGCGGCGGCACATAGTGCATGTCCGTGGACATCTTGTACTTCTTGTAACGTCGGTAGATCGCTTCAAACTGGAAAGAAAAACAATATATATAATTTGTAATAACATAGTACTATAGTATCCCACTTACCGTACGTCCAAAGTATTCGCCCAGGCCGGCAAAGAGGATTCCATTGACGGGGATGCCAATCACCGAGTACGCTATCATGATCATCCGTCCGGCGAAGGTGGTGGGCGATATGTTGCCATATCCCACCGTCGAGCAGACGGTGAAGGCGAAGAAGAAGGCGTGGTAAAAGGTCCACGTGAAGGGCGTATCATCATATGTCGGCGGCAGGGTAACCGGTTTGTCGCAGTAAGCCGAGATCCGCTCGAGAATCTCATCCTGGGTGGTCGTGTTCTTGTCGCCCAGCTCTTCCAGCAGATACTCTGCAGCGAAACGAATAAAGGGATTGGATGAAATTGAGCGTGAAATCAAATCAATTTTAATTGCTCCCCGCCATTGTGGTTCACGTGTCTAACCGAATCCGATCCGGAAGTGAATGTGCCGCCGAGCGCTAACCTTCCGCTTCTCGATGCCAAACAATGGGCACAAAAGAAACCCGTTGCGATGCCGGAGATCCGGAGATCGCTGATCGTCACCGAGTGGCAAACCCTCCGAATTTCCCCCATCGTGGTACATTTTACACTTGAAACAATTGCCCCTCGGAACTGATTATTGAATTGAAAAAAGCTGCTGAAAACTGTGCTACAAATTATCTTTATATTATCTTCTTTCCAAATTCAGAAACCTTGCATAACATTGTTTTTCTCTCAGTGCTGGGATCTCCATCAGCGATCACCACGATCATGACCTGACCCGGACGATGTGGCTCCGGGTAATTGAAATGCGCTGGATGAACGACCGCAGTCGGTTTCATTGAAAGATATTAATCAGGCAAATAAATTGAGATCGTGGCCGGAAAATGAGCTTAGCGCATTTTGCTGTAGGTCAGTAAAGTGGAGCTATGTATTTCGATCTGATTTGATTTCTGGGAATTAATTAAATGACGAGACATTTTCGCAGTGCGTGTAACGATATCGGATTATGCAATTGATTCTGAAGTGATAGTATTAACTAGAATGAGCTATTATGGGAAGTAATCAATTGAAATTGTGTCAATAAACCCCCTAGTTTGGTTTTAAGACCCACCAATATACAATATACAATCTTCAAGTATTACCGATTATCAATCAGCTCTGATACACCTGAATCAAAAATGATTGCACAATCAATGAATAGATAGAGATAGAGATTACCAAGTTTGTTTGTAATCTATCACTTGTTTTCGATCTTTGAATGATTCAACTATGTATTGAATGACCAGTCAGTCCATTGAATGGCTATTATGCTAATTGATTAATTCGCAGATTGATTGATGTATAGTACCGTTCCAACCGGATCGGATGCTCCCTAATCACTAGTGCTACTCTCAGCCTTTTTCGTTATCACAACCAAGTGCATACACCTGTCAGTTGGCATTTTCATGATCGGCTGTCTAACCTTTATGGCCAAGTTTATCGGACTCGAGTCTCGAGAGAGAATTCTATTCGGCAGATTGCTCGAATGTAACTGCAATCATTCAATAAACCCAGAGCCTTGTGCAAATGCCCGTAATCTTTTAACGAATTGCATAATTCAATAAATGCCTCCGTACTCTGGAGGCAAATGGGCACCAACAAAGGGACTAGCAGTCATCTGGTGTCATCTCCCATCTTCCATCCTCCATCTTCCATCTCTCCTCTCTGATCTCTGATCACAACGGGACACAATTGGGGGCAATTCAGAGATTAACAGCTACAGCATCAACAACTATATATCCACCATATAGTGGTATGCCACACAGACAACAACAGGCGAACGGGCACAATTTAATCGCCTTTGTGGGTCCACTGGGAGTCTTGATTGCGGGCAATTTGTTCATAGAAGTCGATCATTATCTCGAATTCTTGCAAGTCCTCCAGACTCGCCTCTCTGGCTTACACAGATTATCTCGGTGATTGAGTGCGGTCCGGAAAAGTTTGTGGCAAACAAATTGATAAATTAATTTAATTAAAGCTCTCCAAAGCGACGAGCGGCAAGTCCGCTGGCAGTGCATCAAACCATCTGAGGTCGAGGTCAGTGGATGCAACTATGTAGGTCCCTACGATATGATCTCTCTTTCAGATCGAAATAATAGCAAATGTAAAAAACATAGTAACTATTTTCATTCCAAACAGACTGCTTTCCTATTTTTGACCACTTTTTATAATATTTAAGACCTGCAATTAAGACCCCATACTAAGTATTTAATGTCCATAATTCTCACTTCCTGTTTTTCAGTTTACGCATCGATTTAAAATAGACCTTGCATTATAATATCGAGCTGGCTTTTCTTTGTAATTTCGACAAGTCTTTGCGAATATCAAATCTAAGTAAGTTAAATCAATTATTCATTTTAATTCCCTTCATACTAAGCTGTGATATAATAAGCTTCAATGCAAGTGCATCAAGTTGTGAACTTAATGAATTTAACTAATGCCTTACAATCCTTGTCTTTCTCCTAATGTAGAAAATCAATTATAACTTCTAGGCGAACCTTTGAAGTAATATACCCCATGCAATATACCAAATCACTGATCACTCACATTCCTGGGAATTCTTGTGGGAGATCTCTTGGCCGTGTCATTTGGCCCGGTCACCTTATCAGGTGTCAACAGCTCAAACCTAATCGCATCGTGTTTGTGGACACTTGAAAGTCATCGGCACACGGTTGTGGTCATAGCCCATTGCCCATTGCCCATAGCCCATAGCCAATTGAAGTGCTGTTTCGCACTGGTCGAAGTCGGAGGAGTGATTATGGTGACTTTGCCCAGCGGCTTTGCCTGCTTACATATGCATACCGAGTGTGGACATAGCAAATGCCATGGGCAAGCTAGGGTATTAACTGGGCCTATCTCGTATAGCCCGATTGCCCATCGAACCCCTTGACTCATTCGGGGTGACCTAGGTTGACCAGAGGTTGACGAGGTTGAGGTACGACGGTTGGCGATCGATCGTGTATCAGGTAAGCCTGCGATTCAATCCGATTCAATCCGTTACGATCCGCACACGTCTTGGGTCGATGGTTACTAATTAGAGCGTTTATGGGTTATTTATTTGCATAATTAGCACATTTTGTGTGCTATTTAAATCCGGATTTATTGCAATTGAAGAGGCATTAAAATAAATACATCCGAGACTGACTGCCGATTTAGCTCGATTTAGCGTAGATATAATCGCTCTCACACCCCGATCTATCTACACAGATCGATGTGTCCGAATATAGAGGTCGCCTTGTCTATAAGGCAAACAGCCCTGATTGCTCCAGACTTGACGAGTCGTAAACCTCACACTTTGCTCCCACATTTACGCACGTTTTGCCAAAAAAAGACGAATCCAGATATCACTGGGTAGGGCTCTCCACAGATCTTTAAGGGGGGATTTCGAAATCTACGTCTTTTGCGCTATACTATACTCTAGATTAGTTGTCTACCATCTCGAGTGTATGTCTGGAAACCCCATTTTGAAGTAGTTCTATTTTAATATCAGTTTAGATCGCAATTTTACTATTAATACCCAGAATTCAGAATACAAGTCATTTAAATATTCTGGCTTAGTGTCTCTATAAGCTATACCTATAAGCTATACTAAAAGTGAACCACGCGTCGAGAAACCTCAACAAGTGGGTGTCAAAGCTTCAAAAGATCCGACATGGCTCTAGACTTTCTATCAGAGTCGTGGGCGACCATTTAGTTGGGTTCGACGGCGGGATCACATGCTCATGGATTGGCCGGAGCGGATCACGCGGCTACTTATGACTAGTGGTGGATATGGGAATAGTGTATACTGATGGTTTCTTTGGTAGCTCACCCACCGTTGATTGCTATTTGCGCCTTGCGCTGCTCGCCGCGCGTTATCTTCTCCTCGCCGTGCTCAATATGGTAATAGATCGCCGCCCCGAACATCAGGTAGGATATGTAGAAGATGAGCAGCAGGATCCATCGATTCGGCGACATGCTCGGCGGATTGTCGCACTACCTGAAAGGACAGCGAATGCAGCTAAAGATTCCAGTTTGGCAACGAGGAATTGCAATCGGATCGGAATCGGATCGGAATCGGTTCGGAATGGGCAGTGGTTTTCGAATTGGAATATCAGTGGATCAGTGGATCGGTGTATTTTGTTTTGGTTTTATTTATTTATAAAGGGGGATTCGGTGTGATCGCGCTGCTCTTGTTGTCTGTCGTTATTTATGGTTGTATCGCTGCTAATCGAAGCTTGATTGCGATTGCTCAAGTGCTGGCCAGTCGCTCTAGTTGTTGTCTATATGTGCACGATAGGAGAGAGCAGAGATACCGGACTATACCGGGCAGTTCCATGCCCTCCGCCCAAAGTTGCGGGTCTTATGCGTTTAAAGACAGTCCATCTACATATACCATCTTGTACTTGGTGGAATATAAATGCAAATAAAGTACCATCATGGCAACAAAAAGTCCCATCTTAATGTCTATTACTCGAGGATATGGAGTACAGCACCGCCTGGTTCGTTGCAGTTGAATTCCTGGCCAAAAGCACGCGCAGTCCGTATCACTAGTGGCCTCCTTAGCCGATGATCGTCATCGCTGGATCGCTTATGGAGTTGCCATTGCCAGTTTGGCGACGTCATCGGACCGAGGCTTACACCTATTGACACTTCTAATCATATCGCCGGGGTACAGAACAGGGCATTACCGCTAATTTTCCACGATTTCTCGCGGTGCAAAGTAGTCCGCTACCGATTAGCGACCGTCGCAGACGTTGCCCTCCCAGCAGTTCAGGTCCCCATCTTGGGTGCTTCTTATCTACGAAAGTGTAGTGTGTGCGAATGTCTGGGGATCACGGGGGCCAGGGTTATGGGTGACTTGGGGGGGTGGGCTGCTGTGGGTGTTGTGTCAACCGACAACTCGCCATGTGGATCGACCGCACTTGGCTGCCAATTAGCGATCGCGAATGCAAAACACAACGGGTTGACAAGCCCGCGTACCCAAAAAAACAAACTCAAATCATCAAGGTGTCAAACGTTTGGCGAGAACTCTACTCATTATTGCCAATGATTAGAGTTCTTGGAGAAGCGGACATGCCATAAAGATAAATGCCACGGAGTTTTAGTCACCCAAATACTCTACTCTGTCATACTTGATGACTATTTTGGAATGTACTTGTTGCTTCACCTGATAAATAGCACTTATGTCCGTTGGCAGCAACTCTTAAGCCATCATAAAGATATGCGATGGTGATTGGTTGCTAATTGGCAATTGATGGTGAAAGTTCTTACAATATCATAAAGATAAACGTTGTGGGTGGGGGCCGCCGCCTAAGTCACCTAAGTCATCATCATCGGTGGTGCAGATTTGCGGTTCTTACAATATCATAAAGATAAAGATGGCTGCGTGTTCGCCCTAATGAGTTCATGTTGGGGTAGTTCCTGTGGACTTTACGCGCGTGGAATCCCCCGCCAATTCACGTGAATCAACTAATCGAGCTTCTTGCTTCCCGGTTCTCTTCAGTTTAGTTTGGTTTTCTTTCGGTACCTTCGTAGGTAGGTTCTATTTTCAACGCTGATTTCCTATCGCCGCGTATCGGTAAAAGTCTTCTCATTACACGCTTGATTACATTGGGACAATTCGAATTGTTTATTCGCGTTGTTCAAGTCAAGTGATCGCTGATAAGCGTAGAATACGCTGCGTTTGGCTCTGCAACAGTTTTAATTATTATTATCGTTCTTACTGTATAATTTCTATTAAATTATCTATGGAGTAGTCTTGTTTTTGTTTCGGGCCATGATCGCTTTTGCCTGTGGTCCCATTGGCAACAACTACAAAGCCAACAAAATCGAATGCGAGCACAACAACAACAACGGCGACTACAATAATTTGTTAACAATAAAAAATAAAATCGTCTATTGGGCTCGTTCCTCGAGCACTGACTGGCTGGCGATGACGCCGTTCAATGGAAGTCTTTTCATTTATTGTGTTTCCTTTTTTATGTATTTATTTATTCCGAACAAACATTTCGATGACGCTGTGTGTTCCCAAACGATCTTTTTAACGCTTTTTTTCCCCGCTTTTTTTTTTGTGCTTTTTGGGCTTGCCCCCGGAATTCTTTTGGAGTGGAAAATTCTGCCAATAAGTTGGCGGAAACGACTGATAATCGGGTTAACAGTAAATTAGGATCGTTATTTAATCAAATATCAAATATTGAAAGGGTTATTATAATACTTCCAAAAGTGTACGATCAAAATACACTAGAGAGATCACTTTCTCATAACTTCATAGCTTCAGAGGCCTGTGGAAATTTCGCAGACACCCACCCACACACACACCCGTCGTAAACGCATAAAATGGAGCCACTCTTTATCAAACCGAACCCAAGTGGAACCCAAATAAAACCCTGATAAACATTCGATGATCATGTAAATGAATTAAGTCAATGTTTGACGTCAAGTGGTGTAGACAACAGAACATTTAATATGCCAATAAAAGCATTTACTAATTGATAGCCCACATACTCCAGTTCATGGTGATCGGTGGGTATTTTTGGAGAAATCGTCAAAGGATCGCTAAGTCACTATACGATCATTAGATCCTCACGTGCATCCCCTGAGAAACGAGAACTGGGAACTGGGAACTGAGAACTGAGTACTGAGAATTGAAAAGCCCGTGTTACGTGCAGAATTGGCGGGGAAATCGTATGGACTACGGTCGTATATTATGTGGAACAAAATTAATAAATAACAAAATATTTACATATACCGACGCTAAATAGTCGTATAATCAATAATAAATAGCAGCAACTGCAAAATGAACACGTTTAGTAAATAATCGCAAAAGTCGTCAAGCGTCAAAAGCCGTGCTTTTCTTTCTTTTTTTTTATATATTTTTCAATTTTCAATTCTCCACTGAGAAAGAGGGAGAAAGGGAAAACCTCGGGGGCGACAAAGGAACAAGAATCGCAAGCATTGTGTCCGGAGTCTAAAAAATCTGGGTGGAAATACCAGGCGGGCCTGATGAGCCTATTGGGTGCTAATGATGACATTGTTTTACAAGCCGGCTCGGCAAGATGATTAATTGAATTGCGATCTATCAATTTCTCGTTTCCTCCGTCGGTCTCGTCATCGTCTTAGTTGGTGCTTCTGGTTTTCCTTCTTGTGATAAGACTAAAGGCTAAATCTACGTCAGAGCCCCGAGTTATACACGGCAATTAAGAACGACAGTCAGGCGTCCATAGCTGGATAAAATATGGGATAGGCTTCCTAACTTTTATCATGGAAATCGGAAATTATTGTGAATCCTTTTATGTTTGTTTTCTGTTTTAAACGTTACATGGTAATATTTCACCGATAATAGTATCTAATTGTATCATTCGCAATTATTCTTCCATTATGGAAGATCGACTGTAAGTCTGTCTGTCGCATGTATTGCTGATTGGCCACTATCAAGCAACCGTTAACTGAGTTACCAACTAACTGAGCTGATTGACGAACCGAGGGGATCTATAGTTTGGGCCATATTTGCTTATAACCAAATGCCCCGTGATGGATGATGTTGGCCTAAGTGCAATCGCAAGACTTCTTGAGCCCGCTGCCAATCGACTGATCGATAACAGATAACTGGTTGCCGTTATTTGCGCTTGCGGCTAACGGTACATTCGTAGCGGGTGTATGTAAACGTTTTTGCATATGGTAAGAACAGTTAAGAACAGTTAAGCAAACACTTTTGCACTGTGAAACAATTTCGTTAATTAAATGCATTCATACTACAGATACCGTTTCGTAGGTGCGGCACTGATTGATTTACCGGATTTTGCCAAAACACTCTAAACAAAAACCCACTCGATCTATATTCTTTTATGCAATTTATTTTTAAGATTAATGTTGTTAAAGGTTTTTCTGTGATGAACACAGTACTGAAATTGGCAACTATTTTTAAATTTACTATTGGAAATAACGTGGATTCAAACTCAACTTTCGTAAATTATAGAAGAGATGAACGTGAATTATTTGCGCGAGTGTAGACAGCGCGTCTGAAGTGGAGCACACATGCGAATCCGATCGTTCAGATTGGGCGCAGAAGAACTCTAACCTGTGCACTATATATAATCGTTTCGATTCCGGGCGTGCAATGGATCGCGCTCTTGCTTTCCTCTTCGTGGCCCACTCAGATAACGCCGTGCAAGGTGACCACGAGAACAAAACCAAAAAAATAATGACAGACACACGGATCGGAAGTCGAAGAGATTTTGAGGGGATGGCGATAATGTGTGTTGTTTACCAGTGCACTGATTTCCAATTCAATTCCTTCTGGTATTCCTTATATATTTTGTTTCTTTTTTTTTGTTTGCAATTTTGCCGTTTTCCGTTCCGATCCTTTTAAGGTTTATGCTTCACTTTCGGGATACCCACGATCAAAAATTGTTGAAAAAAATAAACACTCGCAGGAACCGTTGGCTTTCGCCTTTCGCCGAGTTGTGGGTAGTTTCTTTTTATTACTTTATTTTTTTTTGCGAAACGAAATAGTTTGAAGAGAATCGCGAAACACTGGAAGACTGAGCGAACGCGTCGCAGGACCGTTACCGTTAAGCGGTGCACGCTGAATTGAGGCGCTGCCACTGCGAGGTTGACACTTTTTGTTAACGGTGACGATCGGCGGCGGTGACGTCGCTCCGTCGCTTCTCGATTCCCGTAACCGTTCTGATTTAAATGGAACGCTGCTCCAAGCTCACGTCGGTTTCCAGTCTCTGTCGGCGTAGGCGTAGCCGTCGACGTCGCTGCCCGCTAACCGCTATTTCTGTTTCGGTTTCTTCTTCGCTTTTCCGTTTCGTTTTCGACAATTTCCAGCCGAGCTTTAAAGTCTCCTTCTCTCCTGCCGTTTCCCGTTTTCCCGCCAGGAGTGAGAGAAACCGTTAGTGCAGATAGAAAGAACAGAAGCAGCTTCACCGTTACGTTACTTCACTTCGACGAAGTTTAACAAATTAAGAAGTTTAAAACGAGCTCTCCGAGTGCGGAACTTAAATAATAAAAACAAAATCAGAGCGGGAAAGCTCAAAGCCGCACGGCAAACGAACGCGGCATTAATACAATTCAACCAGCTCCTTTAACTGCCGATCGGTGAGTTAACTTATAGATTTGTATGTCTTTGTGTACACTATACGTGTGATCTCTAATCCAGTGCTCACTCACTTTGAGCTCTTCGCTCCCAAAACAAGAAGAAGACAGTGCGGAATCACTCAAAGAGGTGTGTGAGTGTATTTTTTTTCGAGTGTGCGGGTGGGGAGCCCCACCCCCAAACCCTGAACTAACTAAACTCAACCAAACTGAACTAAACTAAATCAAGTTGAAATGCCGATCGACGAACGGCAACTACGAAATTCTCCAGCAGTTCTCAGCCCACTAACCGCCTGCCCCCAACATACACCCTCCACCCAAAACCCCCTGCCCTTCCAAAATCGATCGTCGCAAAAAAGAGATACTGTGTAGTAACCAACGGAATATGGGGTTAGTACAGTGGAGCAAAACGGCGCCAGGATTGAACCACACATCTCAAGATCTTAACAAAAATAAAATCATTTTAAACTTTTATTTTTTTTGTTATATGTTTTTGATTGGATCCTGCAGAGTTGTCATTTCTGAGCTGTCTTTTCCGCACTATGAATCATAAAACATTACAGTGAAAATATCTTTTCCAATTGATAACATTTCTATAACATTTCCTATAAGCCATAAAATTCGGCCCTGACATGCCCATTTAATTAACGTCAAAAACTCGATTTTATACAACCCAATTTAGCAAAAGTTATCTACGGTTGAGAAAAGTTGCCCTCATTGGGTATTTCTTGTTACGTTTATCTTTATTGCAATTTGATTTTAAGGAATCCGTTTATTACTTCTAAAAGGTAAAATCATAGGATAGAGTTCTGGAATTTATCCTTTTGTGATAATTTTGTCTTTATAGAGAAATTCTTAAATCGTAGTAGCATTACTTAGATTCCCTGTAAGCAAGATGTATGGATTAAAGACACTCTCTTTCTTATCGCTATTGTGTGGTTTGGATGCGAGCATCACTTATCACGACCCACTGTGTGCTCAGTTTTTGTTGATCAGCCTGGCCAGCGACCTTTTTTAGAATATACGTAGCATTGGCCAGATTCCCCACCCAAAGTGGGCGCATAAAAACCTTACCCACGGCGCCACCGCCACTGCCACGCCCACCGACGAACTGTCAAGCCCACAGAAAAACACACCTAAACGTGCGTTGTCAAAAAAAAAAACAAAATAAATAAAAAGAAACAACCGAAGCGACCACAATCGCAACCAACGTAAATAATTTGTCTACGGATTTTAGTGCTTTACGACGGGCACTAGCCGAGCGCAAACTTAAATCGTCAAACGGCAGACGAGCCACCCCAATAGACCGATCCACACCCACCCACTGAACCACCACCGAGCCACCAAAACAATAGCCTGGTAGCACGTTACTACCCACCATCATCCCACCTTGATCTTGGGGCTTTAACCACCTGATTCTGCCATCGTGGAAAGTATTCACTGTCAATGCCATTGTCAATAATGAAGAACCCCCGTCGATCGGCATTGATGTAAGGGAAAGGGTAGAGGGAATTTGATTTTAAGGTACCTACGGATATGATTAGTAATACCATTTTCATGATCACTTGAGTGGTAAACTTACCCTTTTGGGGGTGTTCTGTTTACGAAAGAGATCGAAGATCTTATAATCAATACAATAATCCCTATTTGAACTCATATCTAATATACACACCAGTTTAATACTGTTCAATATTTAATATATACAAAAGTTGTTATCAATATTAAATTAATTGAATATTTTTAAAATTTAAAAAATTACATTTTCTTTCAGAGCGTGCAGAAAGGATATTATTATTGTGGCCTACTGTGCATGTGGAATACCGGGAATACCTGCAAATGGACTAGGGAGTCGTCGAATCGAAGGGAACTCAAGATGTGAGAGCCATGTAAGTGCAACTCAAACCGCTTGACACTTGACGATCAGAATTGAGTTATCGCCTCGTTTTTTTTTGCCTTTATTTTATTTTTTGCTCACGCTCCACATTTTTTGTAGTCTCAACAGATCGATTCGGATTTGGCGAGTGCGAAAGAGCGGAGGAAGCTCAAGAGAGCGTGGAGATGGAGATAGCCGGTGCCCGGGGCTTCGGATCGCCGGGGACAATGATAGTGTTGATAACAAGTGCTTTGCTCTGGATATGAGAATGGGAATCTTCTCCGACACCGAAAGCCGTACACTGCAGGAAATTCTATTTGGAAGTTTTCCAATCCTGTCTAATATTAATACCTATCTATACAGGCTAATAATGATTTGAATATCCTTCAAGCTCAATGTAAACTTTTGATAACATAGAAAATGCATTTAAGATTTAAAAAATTAATTTATTAAATATTTTGTCACTTTCAGTTACGTTTTTAGGCCCACTGTGCGCCTGCGCAGCTTCACGCTCGTAAAAAGCACAACTCACGATCACCGGAGATCTACGGTTTTCAGAGTTAAATGTGGAGCAATGCTGACCATGACTCCTAGGATTTCGTCTGGTGAAATGACGTGTAAATAAATTGATAAATAAGTTGAAAAGGTTTAATGAACCAATAAAGAATCATTATTATTTATGACATAAAATAAGATATCTATATGATTACAAATATAATGAATATAAAGATTGTTATCTTTTATTAAGAAAAGATAAGCGGGGTGGTAATCTTCAATATTCTCAACGATACCATACAGAATTCTTCGAAATAATTAAGCAATAAATACAGCTTTGTACATTTCTTTAAGTGTTCGTTATACGCCTTCTCCGGAAGACATGTGTATGTATATTTTCTATATTGGGCTATTGCTCGTATTTCCCACGTCATTCATGCTATTTGACCAACTCCACATCCACTCCCTGCGATGGGAGGAGAAAACCCCCAAGCAGCTGGGTTTGCTCCTCAAATCAGATTGGGCAAATACGACTCAACGAGGTGCTAAAAGATCCCATTTGTGCTCGATCGCTGGAGCCTTTAATTGAAAAGATAAGCTGCTACTGCGAAAAGTGCGAGTTTTCGTTACAGTAGCACAGAGATTCCACAGTGGGCCACAGTCGAAAGAGAGTAACAACTCAAGGTTGAGTCGGAATGGTAGAGCCCTATTTAAATTGGCAACTGATTCATGCCTATACGAGCTGCATTAGCCAGTGTTGATAAGCATAATTAATTAATTACGCTGCAGGCACGCAATGCTAGCCAGCTTTGATGTATCGATGGAACCGCCCCGGTATTTCACCTGTCTTCGCAAAGTGGCCGCCACAAATCCGAGTGTATTTAAATAAATTCAAACGAATTGTAATTGATGGGGCACCAGGCCCCCGGTTCTCCAAAATTATTAGTCTTGGATGCCGCCGTTTGGAGCCCGGACCACCGAACGGTAATGATCGATTTGCGGTTGACACCTGGTGATGATTTAGGCGCCCTTCCGGTTGAATCAATCAATCATCTGGAAGATTGATGTATGTATTGAGAAACTCCTTCAGTTCACAGCATAATCACCTTCTATGGAATCCTCTCCACGTTTTTAACTGTAGTCATTATTTAAATATATGTACTAATCAATCACTTAAATCAAATTGATTGAGAGCAAATAATATCAAGGCTTAAACAGCCATGTTATAAATAATGATCGTTTATTAAACTTGACAAATCAGTATTAACGGGTGTGATATTGATGTATTACAGAGCATTTGCGTTTTATAACTAAGCAAAAACAAATATCGTTCTAGATGAGAATCCTATTGTAAAATCCCTTCCTCTATGTCCCGTTTTAAAGTCATCGTTTCGGTGATTCGTTATTTGTCTCGTTTGGCGTATATATATTACAGGCTTTTTAAATATTGGCTTTAACAGCTATAACACAAAATGTACAAACGATTTGGATAGTTGTGAAATGAGTAGCATCTCAGCTGTTTTTACTGATCAAGTGCACGATGTTGGCGATCATACGGCAGCCGTTTTTGTGGTGCAGCAGGTTAAGGCACGGATCGCGAATCTTCTCCTCGAGCAGCTTGATCATCTCCGTCCGCAGGCACTGCACCATCTCAGCGGTCTCGAGATCGTGGGCCTTCAAAATAATCCAACCGCTCTCCAGCAGGAACAGGAAGTCCCCATCGTGTAGCTCCACCTTAAAGTCGCTGCCGGCAAACAGGACCATGGCGATGAGTGGCAGCATCGAGCAGTCGCGGATGTAAATGGCGCTGGTGCGCACCTTCTCCTGGAAGACGAGGAACGGCGCTTGGAAGGTGGCCACCTGCGAGTTAACCGACGATGGGTGAATCTTCACGTAACCATCGCCGCGCGTCTTGAAGCGCAGATCGTGGTGGCTCGGCTCACGCGGCACAGCACCGCCAGCTGTTTGGATGTAGACGCGATCCGGGGTCATGATCTTTACGATGTTTGGGTAGAGGGCGGCACAAAGGAGCGAGGTCAGCAGCCTGTTGTTATCACCGTTGTGGTTCTGCTCCACTCCTGCAAAGGATTCAATTCAATATTTTTGAACCATTATGTTTAATTTTAAGTGCCACATCATACCTGTTAGTGTCAGTATATTGTCGCAGGCATTCTTCCGCCTACGTGGCACATTGATCGGCACAAAGCCGATGGAAACGAGTAGCTCCAGGTATTGGTACTTGAGATCAGCTATCGTCTCAAGAGTGTTCAGCGACAGGAAATGCTCACTTGCGTAGTTTCTGCTGGCTGCATAGTTTCCCCTACGCGCAACATCCAGCCATTTCTGTTGGAAATAACGAAACATTATTGCAGGTCCTGTATTATTATGAAAGATTAACTTACCCTGTATGCATTGAGCACGGTCAGGTGATCGCTGTTGCCCAGCGCGAACATCCGTTTGCACTTGTCCGCCTCCGTGCGTTTGTTGAGCGGACTTACGAATGGCGACTTGTTGCTCAGGCAGGCGGCGATGGTCAGCACGCTATCCAGGCACTGGAAGATCGCTCCATACAGCATCAGCTTGCCGATGCGCACGTCTACGGGAAGGGCTGCCAAATGATGGCCCAACGGGGTCAATTGGTCCTCTGCATCGAGTGCGCCCACATCCCTCAGTCGTGTCAACGCACCTAATACACTGTCCTCTGTTGGCGCCTCCAGTGTCTCCAGGAGAACAGAGAGCGTGTTGCGTGAGGCGAACGTTTGCAGCGTCTTGATGCGCAGCACAATCTGCTCGAGTGGTACTCGCTGGATCTCTGGCACAGGCTGGCCCAAGATGTGGTGATGATAGCGGAAGCTGGTGTATAGGTGGATGCACACTCCCGGCATCACACGACCGGCACGACCCTTGCGCTGCTTGGCATTGGCACGGGAGACCCAGACCAGGTCCAGTGACTCCATGTTGCGGTTGGAGTCGAAACACTTTTCCTTCATCAGACCGCAGTCCACCACGAACACACAGTCGTCGATGGTCACCGAGGTCTCAGCTATGTTTGTGCTCAGCACGATCTTTCGTTTGCCGGGCGGGGCCTTTTTGAAGACTAGCGCCTGATCTTCGCCAGAAAGGGCAGAGTGCAGTGGCACCAGGATGAATTTGCCAGCGCGTGGAGAAAAGAGAGCATTATCCAGGAGGGAATCGTGAACGGTTTGGATCTCCCCGAAACCAGGCAGGAAGATGAGGATGGTTCCTTCGCGGGGCCAATCGTGAGAGCCTTCAACGATGTATTTCAGTACGGATTCGATCAGTTCTGGATTGATAGTCATGGGCTCCATCAGGTAAATACTCTTGCAGGTGGGCTTGCTATATTCTAATGGGAATATCACAGAGAAATGATAAGCGGTTGGATTCCTGTTGTCAAATGCAGTCACTTACCCGCGTATCGCTGATAAGTCTCGGCCAGAGTTAGCTTTTCGTCTTTGATCTTTTTTCCTGGCGGTTCGCCCGATGCTTGGACATCAGCGTACTCCAGCTCACGCTCCAGTACTTCCTGCTCCTGCTTCTTTAGCTTGCGGCAGTACTTGGTGTCGTACTCCATGACGAAGTCGCTCATCTCCACGATATCCTCCAAAAAGAGCTGCTGTACTGGGAACGTCCGACCAGGAATATCCAGCACGGGAGCGCCGCCGAAGTAATCCGAAAAGAGAGCGGCATTGAGCGTGGCCGACATGAGAATTACTTTCAGATCTTTGCGTTCTCGCAGCAGATTCTTAAGAATTAGCAGTAGGAAATCGGACTCCTCAGAGCGCTCGTGCACTTCGTCCACTATGACGTGCGTGACGCTTTCTAAGAGCGGATCAGAGGCCAGTCGTCGCAACAAGATGCCCGTGGTGCAGAAACTGAGTCGCGTGCTTTGCGACACCTTGTTTTCTAAGCGAATCTGGTAACCAACCAGCTGACCAATGCGATCCAGACGCTCTGCAGCCACTCTCTCCGCCACTCCGATGGCCGACAGTCGTCGCGGTTGCGTGCATATGATTTCCACGTGGGGCAAGTTCTCCTTTGCTGGCAGTTGAAGTGCGCGGAAGAACCAATTATCCAAAATGAATTGCGGCACTTGGGTACTCTTGCCGCAGCCCGTTTCACCAGATATTACCACCACCGGCGAGCTTTCTATCAGCGCTAGAATACGTTCAATTTCGGCGAAGGCGGGCAGCTGTCTCCGGCCATCTATGATTTTCTGATAGCGCTCCTCCTTTCTTCGCTCCACGAACTGCTGCAACAGGCGGCGGTTCTCCCTCGTCTGGGCTTCAACGTTTCGCTGGTGGCCTCCATCATTTCGCGACGTTTGACCACGTGTGTAGTGCGAAGGCTTCGGCGCCTGATGATGCTCGTCATCCGGATTCACTCCACCGCTCTCTGGCTCATCATAGAAGAGTGAGCGCTTGGGCGAGGGAAAAGCAGACGTATCCAATCGTCCGGCCAGCTGTTCATTGGACTGCAGCAGATCGCATATGCTGTACACACAGGGAATGCCATCCCGGCATATCTCTCTGGCCTCCTTGTACAGGTGGCGGGCGTACCGGAGGCGCAGCTCGTGCGGTATGTCGTGGCAGGTGGTTTTCAGGTAGATGAAGGGTGCCTCATATGGATAGCGACTGCCTGTTGGAAAGCGTACTTCCACATGAAACCAAAGCTCGTTATCGTTCTCGTCAACGCTATCTGAAGGAGTATGGATAGGAAATAGGAGGTATTTAGTGAGCTATCTGCATTAAATAAAGTAAATAAGCCTTTCCACTTACCTTTTTTGGGCGTGTCGGATTCCGTGGGCTGTGGTGGCAGGTGAGCGAACCGGCACTTGGGACCGAACTTACAGGTGCCGTCACGATCGAAATTGCGACACCTTAACGGAGCCTTTTTCTTCTTGTCGAGCGCCGCCTGAGCAGCGGCAGCTGCGGCGGCCAGGACCGCCTCCCTGGCCTTTCGCACCTCCGAAGGACTGTGGGCCAGCAGGTGGTCGATGCGGAACTTGAGGTTCCACACGCGATTCGCCTCGCGCTCCTCGTACGCCTTATCGTAGATGGACTCCAGGGCCTCCTTCTCGTCGGCGCGCATGTCCAGTATTTCTTGCTCGCTGGGTGGCTCGAGAGTCAGTTCCTCCTTCTCGGGAATCCTCATATAGCGACGGTAGAGAAGCAGTAGAGCGGCTTCCGTGTCGCCGGAGCAGTGCTCATAAGCCTCCAGACAGTGGACAGCTTGAAAGCCGTAGTTTTCCAGTTTGGCCAAGGCATATCGGCGCAGGCGATCCCCATCACTGTCGTTGCCACGCGTTGAGCTCACGCCCTGGACACTTTGCACCACCAGGGTGCCGCGATCTTGCCAGTAGGAGTGCTTCACGCCATGACCACCGCGTCCGCGATCCTTGTACTTGCTGATGTCGTCCAGCTGGAAATCCGGTCCGTGGATCTGGCGCAGCGTGTCCATGGTCATCTGGCGGGACTCATCGTTAAGCCGAAGGACATGGAGCTCCGTTTTCCGGGACTTGTTGTCAGCCGCCTGCGATTTCGGCACCGCGGGCACGTTGCTTTTGGCAAGAAATTGGGAATGTCATTCAAGATGAACTTCGTTGGAGGACTAGCGGCGTACTCACGTGGTGCGGATGTCGCTGGGACTGCGCAGGAAGCAGTCCTCCATGTGCTGTCGCGAGGATTCGTCCATGGCCACTGGCAATCGTCAACGTAAGTCAGGTAAGTAAATTTCACAACAAACGCCAAGCAGTGCTGCGCAGTCTGGCTTTTAAAATGTAGCTAGGTCACATGTTTGAAATTTCTAATACATATATTTTAAGATTTTAGCTATTTTTCGAGCTTACAACATTGACTCCAAGTAATATTAAATTAAATTAATTAACATTTTTAACTTTATTATCAATATGATGAATATATAACTGAAATAAGTAAATGGAAGCTGGTTATAGATGGTTGCCAAAGTTAGTGACTGGCTACACAAATTTGGCTAAATGTGCACCTCCGATATCAAATGGCGCGAAGTGTGACCAGAAGACTTATCGAGCTCGATATGTTATCGGTAGCATTAACCGATGACAGCTAGCGATAGACCGCGAGATTCAAAGTTGTTTTGATATTTATTTAAATAACCCAACCCATTTAATATATTTATATGCGGTTGACGCCTTTAATTTGACGTATAATTATACAAATAGCCCGAATGTAACATCATAACTGGTTCCGAATGGATTTGGAAAGGTCCGAAATGAAATATGATGTGTTCCCCCTAGATTTAGACGTCGGTCTCCAGGGGATTTGTATCTTTCTGGCCATTCTCCATGATTTTTTTAAGACCTTCATGGGGACATGTTTGCCCATCCGTATTATCCTGATTATTGCCATCCTTGACACTGTTGATAAGATCTTTCGGCATCTCTTTTACCATTACTGGGGAATCAAGCTCATCGAGATTCTGGACATCAGTTCCACGGGAAACAAAGGTGGGTGCTTCCATCGAGAAGTACTGGAAATTCCGGGCACACAGTGGGAGGTAGTTTTTCACCCGTTCCGGGTTGACGGCGCTAAAATCCTGGAATGCATCGTAAAAATCTGCGGCAAAATGCAGATTGGCATCGAAGTCGCACCAAACGAGAGTCTCGACGGGAACCATCAACGGAATTTGTAGTTCATCTATACATTTCTTCAGCATTATAAAGTTCTTCCTGAAGTCGACTATTCGATTAGACGCAAAGATGACATCCTTGAGTGGCATAACTCCCTCGAAGGCCATGTCCATAAACTGACAGTAGACCGCTCCGGATGCCAGTTCCTCGATGCACTGGATATTCGCCCTTAATGAACTATTCACCCACTTGCGAATAATTGACGAGCACTTCATTAGTGCTCTCTCCAAAGGGGTCATCTCGACGATCAGCATTATTGCTTAGACAATTTAATAAAAATCTCTACATAAAAATGAAAAATTAGTTCTTTTTTTTGTTGAGTTAGATTTTGAAACTTACTGAAAAAATTGTTGGGAGTTTATTTTCTGCCCGCACCGAACTGAGTTTGTGTTTGAAATGATGAATAACGTTAGATAAGTTGAGAATTATTAGTCATACGCCTACTTAACATCGATATTTCGAGAATTGGTTTTTGAAAAATTACAAAATCATTTGAGAAATGTAAGCGGTGAAAAAATAAATTTGTTACCCGTTTTTTCGTCCGTACTAAGCCGAGTGCTTCGTATGAATGAGAAAAAGGTTTACCCCAGTCGAGAATCTTAAATCATACGCCTACTTAATATGATGTTTTTTAGAAATGGGGTTTTAAATGAAATACAATTTTTTTTTTTAAGAATAGGCCTTGAAAAATGTGCTAAACTTGTTTTAAAAGCGAGGCTCTACATCATCAGTACGCTCCAAATTCTTTTCATATGCACGCCGAAAACTGGACTAAATTTTCATGAAAATTTTTGTATATAAATTTTTTGAATTTTTTTTTTTCCAAAAACTTTGTAAATTCTATTTGCCCTTTCGTTTAATATCAGTAATAAAATCATTGTTAGTTCACGATGGCAAACCGACTAACAGAGCAGCTGGTGGAGGCGAAGGCCAAGGTTTCGGACTACCGCAAGGCCGTAAGGTTGAATGCCTGGGGCGGCGACCTGGTGGACATTTCCATCTGCCTTAGGATGCCGCTCTTGGAGGTTCTGGCACTCAGCTTGAACAAGATCAATACGCTGAGCGGTCTGGTGAACTGCACCCGACTAAAGGAGCTGTATTTGCGCAAGAACGATATACCGAGCTTCGATGAGCTGAACTACCTGGCCAATGCCAAAAACCTCACATCACTCTGGCTGGAGAGCAATCCGTGCTCCGACGCCGCTGGCGACGACTATCGGGCCTGTGTGCTGCGCAAGCTGCCGAATCTGAAGAAGCTGGACAACGTGGACGTCGACGACCTGGAGTTGCAGGCCGCCCTGCGGCACGAGTACTACCCGCAGCTAAAGAGTGCGATCGTTTCTCCGGTGACGGAGCCGTTCCTGAAGCCCGGCTGCAGTCCCAAGGTCCAGGCCTGTTTCAGTCAGATGGAAAAGGAGCGGGAGCGCGAGCGGAATCGGGATCGGGTGCGCAGGGAGCAGGAGCGCAGACGTGAGCCCCAGCAGCGCGAGCCGCCACAGGGGCAGAGCTGTCAAAACTATGATGAACTGCAGCTGCCCAGGCCGAACCGATTTGCTGGCGGGGATGCCCGCGATATTGAAGAAACGGTTCGAGTTAAGAGTCCAACGCCCAAGGAGAAAAGGAATATCACGGGTGACCATATGCGTAGGCGCATGCCGTCCGCTGCACATCACATGCAGCAGGATCAGCGCGTTCAGGAGGCACAGCCGGCGCAGCAGGATCAGCACGTTCAGGAGGAGGAACAGCCGGCTCAGCAGACTCAGAAGGCTCAACAGGTTCACCACGTTAACCAGTTTCACCAGCTTCAGCAGCTTCAGCAGGTTCTGCAGTTTCGTCAGAATGATCGGGCGCAGCAGACAATGCACACTGAGCAGATTCAGCATCTTCATCAGAATCCTCCGAGTCCCAGGCTCACCGACGCTGCCGCTGCTGCCATGTTGATAGCCCAAAACCGTCTGGAGATGATTAATAGCCGACGATACGATTCCCGATGTTTGCTGCCCAATGATTCCTCTCAGGCACCGATATCCAACGCCTATTATACTGCGAACTACGGTAGTGTGGAGCGACGACGTTATCAACATGGCAATCTGCTTTCGGCCACATTGTGCCTCATCCGCGAAATGGACACATGCCAACTGGAGGTCCTCATCCACGCCATTCACGAACAGGTGTCCAATCACCCAATGAACTACTAGATCGCACACCTTTGGTAAATTGGTAGATTTATTTTCAAAATTTTAGTTCAAAAATCGCATTAAAAATGTACTTCTGTTTTGTAAGGAAAGCTGAAATCCCTCATGGATACATTTTTCTGAAACACCTTGCATATTTTGTACATTTAAGTAATAAAATGTGGTAAAGCCACGTGATTCCTTTCGTTCCTTCCTATAACAGCTATTCGTATTTCGCTAATAAATCGTCATTTTAATATAAAAAGGCTTTATTAATCTCTATACATTTATAAATTTTTAGCAAA
This sequence comes from Drosophila teissieri, assembly GCF_016746235.2. Classification (NCBI taxonomy): domain Eukaryota; kingdom Metazoa; phylum Arthropoda; class Insecta; order Diptera; family Drosophilidae; genus Drosophila; species Drosophila teissieri. The sequence goes on from NC_053034.1 coordinate 15,162,323, forward strand.
TCTTGATGTAATAATCATCCTTCTTTGAACAATCTATTTAAAGTAGGAAGTCCGTGGAATGCGCTTGTCATTTGTCTCGGTAATCATTGCCGCCAGATAAGCTCGTGGCGTCTTTGGCCAGATGAGTTTGGTTTTGCAGCTACCAGGAAATTTCAGGCCCTGATCATGATAGCGATATGGCCATCAGGTAAACACAGCCACTTTTCCGGCTTACAACAAAGGGCGACTCTTTTCAGTCGTAAATAGAGTTACATGCCACTTCGGAATGGCAACTCTGCATGGGTCCGAGGTTTGTTACTTGGTTTGCTTGTTGGCTTATTTGTTTTCTTTTGTCACCGACACCAGGAGAGACATGTGAGCCCTGGAACAGATAGCGAAGCAGACGCCACTCCTCCTCCTGCCCACCGTCTCGAACAATTAAAAGTAAGTTAGCTGAATTTGATGCGGATCGGGCAACAAAAAAAATGTTGAAGTAGGAAACATTCAAAGTAGTAAATATAGTTTAATGTAATGACTTTCATTCTTACTTATTTCATCATTTTATAATATTTGCCATTTATTAAAAACACATTTATGCCTGCATTACATTTTCGCATTGCCTGGTAATTTCTTTCAGTGTGCGCTTAGCCCTAAAGTTAGATCTCAGCCAAGACAGTGTAAGCGATTTCCTTCTAATGACAATTCTTACATCTACATCTTTTTGGTTCTGCCGGCAACATTTTTATGGCCTCCATTTAAGGGGAACTCACTTAATGATCTCGTTTCGCCCGGGCTTTAATTTTCACTTAGTCGCTTTGAAGTGCGCCAAAAGTGAGCGAGTTCAGCGAATTTTGTGAGCCGTGTTTCGGAAATGGTTAATGTACCACTTGGTTTTTGTGTATTGACAATTATTACGATCTCTTTACTATTTGAACTTCTAAAATGTTGTACTAACTTCATTCAAATATCTACCATCAAAATCTTCTTATATCATAAAAATCCGAAGAAATCTGTGATTATCAGAGAATTTTCCAAGATTTGTTAATTACTTTATGCGCATTTCCCATTCGCCCGAGCAGCGGATTTAAAATGGTAAAATATCTTGAGCACTGCAACCATAATTGCCCAGTCAGTCGCATTAAAGCCATGATGTTCCCGCCAGTTGACCCCCACATAAAAGTGCCGAGTCACGCACATGGAGACGCTGGAGCCGGAGACATTGAACCACGACCCATCGTCGAATCGCTTGGCGTCGCCTTGAAAACGTGAAAATCGCGGGGCGACGGGGAAAATTCATTTTTCGCACATACATATATACATATGTATGTAGATATATAAATTCGCTCGAAATCGCATTCGAATTATGCGCATATTTGAGGGCCTTGCTTATGAAAATGTCAGATGGCAAGTGGAAAATGCAGCGGCCCAAAATGAAAATTAGTCAACTTAAAGACGGCAATTTGGCATAAGATCTGCGCAACTTCCATGGAATCCGCGATGGTAGTACATATAGTAAATACATATGGATAGATGGCGTTTCTGGCCTGGGAGTTTTCCGAGTCTCGGCAACACCGGCGACCTTTTATGGCGGCATTGTGTGCTAAACAGTCGTGGAGCCTCCAGTTTCATACTCCAAGATCTCTGGGCTTAGAGTAGCACCACCAGCACCATCAGCACCACCGGCACCACTGAAGAAGACGCGTCGGCGGTGGCAATTTCTCACGCTCGGCAAACGTTCCATTGTTCCCACAATTTTCCATTCATTCAGTTTGCTCGCGATCTGCTCCTACTTAGTAATAAGTTTTGCCCGGAATAAAAACACACGATCTGAACACCTTCAACTCCATTCCCCCCCTATAAAAAAAATCCAAAGAAGCCCCTGTCATCATCATCATCGGAGCCATGAACATCATCACATCGCCGTCCTATTCGCCGGGGTAATGAGTCTGTTTTATATGGGGATGAGGTTAGTACAGCAAGTACGTGGAACTCTTTCCTATATACCATATACTTATGCATGTACGGCCAGCACTTGAGGGCACTTGCAACGCGATCCCATGGAAAAGATCCAAATCGGATCACTTGATGGTCGATTGTCTTGCTAACACCCCATGTAATGACCGTTTTTAAGCCGTCTATAGAAATTTAATTAAGATTCGGCCACTTCCAAATGGGCAATAGGGTTTTACATCATTATGAACATTAAAAACGGTTTAGATGCTTACGATATATAAACACTTATATACTCATCTTTTAGCACAGTCAAAATACCATAATCAATATCTTAAATTGGGTTTACAATATGTTTGCAAATGCTTTCAATCAACACTATGTTCAGTTCTCAGTAGAGGAAGTGATAAAACTACTATCATCTGGTTTTCATTATTCTATATATGTATATATCTTTCAATTGGAGCTTGATAAAGACAGTTAACCCAGATCATATCACATTATCGTGACTGAGTTCTGTTAACACCAAGAAATTAAGTCTATCTCACGGTAATCACGATGACACATTTATACATACGAGTAACATTCATACATATGTGTGATTCGGTATCATTATCGTCACACGAGCATGCAGAAGCGAATTTGTCTAATCACTTTCATTACGATCACGATCGTCTCAATCCCCACTTCCTAAGTTTATGACATGGGCACGTCCGAGCAATCGCCAGTAACCGCCAAGAAGTGTTGTGCGACTTACGGCCATTAAAAAGAAATCCCAGAAATCCGTAATGGTCACTCCCTTCTAAGCCAGGCCACCGAACATGTCCAACGATCTGTCCCCGAACCATCGTAAAAAGGGGTAAAACGAGGTAGGTCTCCCCACTGCCACTCGCACTCTAACCCCCACGGCCGTCAGCGATGTCAACTGCAAAGTAGCCAAATTTACATACAATATAGCAGTATTTACAATCCTGATAAGCTCAACTAAAATATGTTGATAGATAGCTAGATGATCGGAAAAATAGCTAGGCTGGCATCACTTGAGCCCCGTTTCCGTTGCTCGGTTTACATGCAGCAACCACCTTTGCTTCTGTTTCTGCTTCTTCCGCTACCTTTCTTCGTCATTCTGCTCGGTTTTTTTGCGCATGCGCCGCCGAGACAGCGAAGCAGCACAGTGGGACGGATCCCCTTAAAAAAGTGTGTCTGAAAAATAATTTTTATAAAAGTGTATAAAATAAATGCATGACGAGTAAATGGAGAAAGCTAACTTATCTTTTTAAAATTATTATTATGTAGATATATAACACCTTTCGGCATCCAGTGACTTGAAAGACACAGCTTTCATCTTTACGAGTTGTCTTAGTCCATGGCGTATCTTGATCATCTGTAGAGCTTTGATATTCCTAATACCTTTCCCGCTTATTTGTATCCTGCATTTAAGCGAAACAACCCACTGTGCTCCGCTGGCAGAGAAAAAGGCCGAGATCGCGACGAAGACGGCTTAATTTTCCGTCGAGTCGCTCTGCGTTTGCTCAGTCGACTTCCGTCACGATTCGCGTTCGGACGTGCGTCGCGCGCTTAACAAGAAAAACGATCCAAGTAACGACAAAAAAATAACAACCAACCCATTTTTACCAAGAAACCGAGAAGCGGGAAGAAAATTAAACAACTAGCTTGATAATTTTCGTTCGTATTTTGTTTATGTTCCGTTTTTTGTGTGCCGGTGGTGTTTTTGCTGGCTTTTTGTTTGGCTGCAGTGGCGCGTAACGTGCAACACACACCGCACACAGTCAACCCCCAAAAAACAAAAACAGCAACAGCAAAACAAAAAAAAACAACAAAACAACAAAAAGATAATAACGACTACTATCTGGTCCTGGGGACAAACAGGATGCGCTCGACTGACCCTGCGCACCTGTTCGCCAACGACAAGTGCCACGGACAATAATGAAATTTCCCGGGCCCTCGTGTGTGCTAGTGTGTGTGTGTGAAATTTTCTTGTAATTTATGCAAAGCATAAGCGAAGGCGGAAAATTCAACTGGTGTTTCTTTGGGCGGCTTTGTTCCTGCTGGTGGGAACTGGCCATAGTGAAAACTCCCAGCCATAAGCTGGAATAACTGATAGCCCACTTTTCGCTCATGGTTTGTGCCAAGCGATCATGCTGATTGTGGACATGTTGACGCTGGCATTGGCAAATGAGCCGATATGCGGCGGTGGCAAAATGAGATCCGGTGGCAAGGACAATCAGGCGGGTGGAGGTGGAGGAGGAGGAGCAGCAGCGGCAGCAGCATCTATGGCCAATACATCTGGTGGTGGACTAGGCCCAAATTGCGGGCTTTCTGGCCACTTGGCATGCGAGGCACGCAACTCACGCGACAATGTTGCTGCCGTGCATGACGAGCTGCGTCAGCAGTGCCACTCGGCGATAGTTGCGGTGGAGGCGCGTGCGCCTGCTGAATACACTGGCAACAACAAGGGCGACAGCAACAACAATAGCAGCAGCACCAGCAGCAACAATAGCAGCAACAACAGCAGCAACACTAGCTGCAACATCGACAACTCTGGCGACAACACAGCAACGGAAGTGGCCACGAAATGTGAGTACGCGCAACTCGAGCATGAGAGGCAGAGCGTGAGCGCAGGCGCATACCTGCAACCACCCAATGTGACAGTAAGCAGCAGCAGCCTCAGCAGCAGCAGCAGCAACAACAACAACAACAGCAGCGCAAGCAACAGCAACAACAACAGCAAGAGGGGGAGCAGCGCCTGCTCAATACCTACAATTGGCAGTGAGCTTTTCAAAGCCAACCTTGTGGCAGCAGCAGCAGCAGCAGTCGTCGCAGCTGAGCAGCAGAGGCAGCAGCTACACAAGTCAGCAAGCAGCAGCAGCAGCAGCAGCCAACAGTCAACGAATTCTGGCCAAAAGCTGTGCAAATTGATTGAGTCCAGTGAAAAATCAGTGGAAATCAATTGCCCCAGTCCTTGTGTCACACGCAACGTGCCTGAAAGTGGCCCAAAGTCCAGGGAAAAGTCGTCGCAAAGCGTTGGCCAAACTGGCGACGATATTGGCAGCCACAACGACGACGACAACGAGACCAACAACGACAACGACAACAACCACGACGACGACGACGACGACGACGCGCGACGTACAGAAAAATTTGTGCAAAAAATCAGGCAAAGCGCGTTGCCTGCTCGCGGGCCACATCATTTTTTTTATCCCAGTGAAAGTGTTGAGATAGATGCAGCCGCACCAGCAGCAGCATCACTAGTAACAGTAGCAACAGCAACAGCAACAGCACCAGCACCAGCCTTAAGCTCCAAAAAAGAGGAGCAGCAGGAGGAGCAGCAGGAGGCGGGGCAGGCGCCATTGTCATTGCCATATTCACAGCACCCTCCTTGCCCCCACGACTCACAGCGCACCCAGCAAACCCAGCAAACCCAGCAAACCCACGAGCCACCAGCCACCAGCAACTCATCCTTGACTGGATGTGGTGGCGTTGATAATGTCGCTGGCATTGCTGCTGTCCGCCCACAAAAAAGTTCCTGGCCTCTGGATTACGTGAGGAGCAGCATCGCAGATCCCGCAGCAGCAACATGCAATGACGGAAACAGCAACCAGTCAAAGCCCAGCGATTTAAGTGCAACATCCGAGGAGAAGCTCATCGATTGCGAGTCCTTGGTGGGCAATACACTGCCATCAGGAGCAGTAGCAGGAGCAGTAACAGTAGCAACAAGCTGTATTGAGCAGGATCTCATCGATTTTGAGCACGATTTGGGCGAGGATTTTGTGGCCAGTCAGCGCTTAAAGCGACTGCAGTACAATTTTCAGGGACGCGTGGCCAGTAGTAGTAACATTGATTGTGTAAAGGCATCCTTGAGACCACAACAACAACAGCAGCAGGAGCAGCAGCAGCAGCAGCAGGAGGAGCAGGAGCAACAAACAATAAGCATAACAAAGAAACTACCCCCAGATACCGATAGCGATACCAGCCAGCAACCCCAACTCCAGTGCCCCAGCGAAACTCAAACCCATACCGAAACCCCAACCCAAACCCAATCCACTCAAGGCGAAGACAATAAGGCGATTGCAGCAATTATCGCGGACCCAAGTGCAATTCAATTAAATGTGGATGCCAGTCGAGCAGCGCAACTACCTACATTGCCAAATGAAAGCGAAACAGCAGCCAGCGACGGACAAACAGCTGAAAAAGGAGCCAAGGAGCAGCATTACGTGCTGAATACGCACTCCGAGTGGCCAGTGCGCAGGATCGCGAAGGCGGAGACGGCGAAGGAGAGCCAGAAGGAGAGCCAGAGCAAGTGCCACAACCAGGACCAAGTGGTGATTGAAATCGAAACGGATTGCGTTGAGCAGCAGGACGCTTCTGCCACGGAGGATTGCCTGAGGCGCTCTGCCTTTGTGCCAGCACAGCCGAGTTGCAAGTTGGAGGCCGGTGATTTTGGCACATCGCTGAGCGAGTTCGATGTGCAGCGTTTTAGCGAGTATCTGAAGGCCGCCCGCCAATTGCAGTGGCAACATCTGAATTCCAACCGGAACCGGAAGCAGCCGGATATCGGTATCGGTAGCACCAGTAGTTTCCAGTGCTACGACGAACTGCTGGCCGAGTTTGTTAGCGAGCAGCAACAGGAGTACGTGCTATACGAAAGCTATTCCGATTGCGATACCAATTCCAATTCCAATTCCGAAGAGGAAAACCAGGAAGAGTTTGATTGCGAAAGAGCCTGCCAGTGCCATGAGTGCCTAGCCAGCCGGGATCAGCACACGTCCACTTGCGCCAGAGGCATCGTTAGCGTTACAGCAGCCCATCCAGATCGCCTCGATCCTCCCACAATCCCACAACCCACCCACCTGACCAACGGCCACAAGATGCGCGAGGTCAATGGTCAGTTGCGCGGCCTGCTCAAGAAGCCAAATCGACCGCCGCCGGCCCGCAAGAATCGCGTCGTCTTCGATGAGACGCGCAACGAGTTCTTCGAGGCCGACTACATAATCCTGATCCGCGAGGATTGCGCCTACGACGAGGAGGACGAGGAGCCATGCACCTGCGGCGAGCACGAGCTGGTGCGTCTGTGCTGCGAGGAGGGATGCCAGTGCAACTATGCCGTCAATCCTGCCGAGGCGGGCGAGGGCAGGACGCCACAGGTGAGTTCGCCAAGGATCTTAGGGATCTAGGGAACTTCATCTCCAGGAAACTGTGTGTGTGTGTGTAGTTAGCTTAGGGTCTTGATTGTAGCCAATTGTAGGCTATTAGTTTGCTGTCTCTTATCTTCCAAACTCTGAAGCTTTGTTTAACTTGAGTTTTAATGAGTTTCTGAGCATTCTTAGCTCTTCTCAATATATGAGAAAAAGCTGCATATTTGCCGATTTCAGCCTGCGAGAAGCCCATTGCACTTCCTTCCCGGTGGTCAGCCAGTCCGATTCCGATTCCGAGTATAAGCTGATTAGCTGTCTCCCTCCTCGCCTCGAGTTCCAGTTGCTCGGCGGGGCTTGGACTTGGGCTTGGGCTTGGGTTTCGATCTGGTGCTGGTGGTGGTAGTGATGGTGCTGGTGGTGGTGGTGGTCTGGGCCACCGTTTTGCCTTGGCTAATGAGGGCAACCTGAAACGGACCTCGGTCTTTTAACTATCCCATTTCACTGGGGGTCGCCAACTTAAATTGGTTTATTACTCACTTCGCTCTTCGTGTCCAACTGCAGGTTGGCTTTGGTGCCGGGTTTTTCCTGCCGGCTGATGACGTGCTTTTGTCAATTTGAAGTTCGAAACCTTGTTGATTTTCTTATTTACTTAGTATTCCCCTTGCAACGCAGCTCGTTAGAGGTAACTGCAGTTTCACAAAGAGCAGCATATCCTCTTGCAACACACAGCCAGGCAATCAAAGTCATTTTTAATAGGTTGAAAATTGTAAGTACGCACTATTTGAACTTAAATCGCTTTGTGCTCCTCCCCTTTAGTTAGTTAGTTATTTAAATTGCTGCAGTTTCATGCTACACTTTGCTGGGGAAAACTTAAAATAATGAACTTAAAAGCCGGAACTTTAACTGGTTTATCTCTTATCTTTCGCTTTTGCACACTCCAGAAACTCCGAGATGTAATTCTTGTCGCACAATATTCGCAATTAGAAGAAGCCCAAAGTTTATTTTCCTTTTCAATTCAGCGATTTGTTCGTTATCCTGCTAGCCAGCAGTGTGACATGATGGATGTGGATGTGGATGTGGATGTGGAAATGGGCCTTCATCTTAGCCATGCCGCTTTTCATGTTAATTACGCCTAACGCTGTCCAACTTTTGCGTGTTATCACAGTTTATGTGTGTGTGCTTGTGTGTGCGTGTGTGTGCGCGCGTGTGTGAGGGTGTAGAATTTGAAGAAAACAAAAGGACAGCAGCAGAGCAGCCACAGTGTCCTCGTTTCTCCCGCCCAAGTGGCAGTCAAGTGGGAGTCAAGCCGCAGGACACCCCGTCCACGCCCACATTTCTACATCACATCATCCATTGAGATACACATCCTTGTTCTAAGGATGTATGTATGTATGTATGCACATAATAGCTGCGAGTTTGTCCTCGCATTCTCTATTGGCAAGTGTGTATAAATCACTTAAGAACTTTTATACAAAATGCTTTTCTTGTGCCAGTAACTCGAAACTGCAGTAACAACCAGTGACATTGTTGTCGAACCCCCCTCTCCCCCTCCCCACCACACACACACACACACACAGTTCACCCCTTCATAAGAAATGCGAAAACAGGCAAGCATTCAAGTCTGTGTGATAGATTGTTTTATGAATTGCGCCCTATCGTGATGAACATAAGGCGTTATGTGTGTTAAGGACATGCCGGAAAGTTGCCGCCAATATTCGGACAATCCTCTTCCTTCCTTCCTAGCATCGCAATCATTATATATCCTTCTCCTTTATATCACACCATACCATACCGTGCTATGCCATGCTATGCCATCATTGCCACTCTCACCTCGACACTCGTACTCGTATCGATCCTGAGCGGCCCTCGAGTTGCGTTTAAATTTCAATTTGCTGCCACATAAGCGACACTTGAGTGCGCCGCTTTTTTGCTTATCTACTTCGGCCCTCCTCTGATGCCCCACGATGCCCCGCTGCCCCGATGTCCTGATGTCCTGGCAGGGTCCTGTCTGAGAGCCCCGGCAGAGAGTGCATCGGAAAAAAAGGAATCATTCTCGAGTCAGGAGCACATTCATTTATTTGGCGGGGCATTTCTGGAATCTGCTATTCCATAGGTCTCAAATGAGCCTGTCTGCGATATGTAATTTAAGCCCCTCTCTTGGCAATGCGGATAACAGACTTAGAAACTTTTCAAGGAGCTCTTCCTACAGGATATTCCAAAAATAGCTTGAATATGTAATGAATATTTGTGTGCACCTACAAGTAGGCAATTAATAGAACGTTGGGTAGCATTATAAAGTAATGGGATCGGTTTTAAAGTGAGGTTGTTTAAAATATTGCAGTGGATTTAAAATTCATAGAAGAAGTGGTATAGAATCAAAGTCTGAAAGGTGTCTAACAGTAATATAATATATTGTTTGTTATTTTTCAATCATCGAGAGTTTCTTCTTACTTGGCCCAAGTAAACTTTGGCCACTTTTTGTTGTGTTTATTTTTCCCAGTGTGGGCGGCCAATGTACTTGACTTGGCGCTTCTTGAGCATGTCCCCTCCTTGATGCGTCTGTGTCTGTGTGTCCGTGTGTGTGTGAGTGTGCGGGTGTGCGGGTGTGAGTGTGTGTGGGCGCTCTGAAGAGTTTAATATGCATTTAGTGTGTGTAACAAGTTTGCCGAGCACGTTGCATAACACACAGACAGCTAGCCAGCCACATCCTTGGCCGGAAAAAAAGAATACGCCGTAATTATGCAAAAGTTTTCGCCTCTCAAGGCAGAGTTATGACAGGATTTTCCCACCCCTTCCACATAAAAAAAAACCAAAAAAAATAATGGAAAAATTGAAAATGCATAGAGGAAGAACATTGGGATCCTTGTCTAGACATTGCAGCCAGTTGCAGTTGCAAATAAACAGGAGGATTTCGGATTTTGGCAGTTCCCGGGGGAATTCCGGCAGAATGGAGTTCGAAATCGCTGGCAACTTTTACATGTGCAGCACAACTCTTTATGGCTTTTCCCTCCGTTCGCTGAGAATAAGATTGCTGGCCTTTTGTTACTACTTCAGATGGAAAAGTGCACAGATTACGAGGAAATGTGTGCATTTCTTGCTGGTGTCGCATAAAATGATATACTATGTAAAGGTGATAGGGCAACTTTTGAACATATGAGGTACATTAAATATGGAAATATGTACTTTTCATAAAATAAAGTACAATGTAGCATAAGTGAAAGGAAAACAAGTCATTTCCCACACCGTGCAGTGTGTCCTATGGCCATTAGTTGGCCCAAACACTGTGCATTCCACTGGCCATGTAGGCTTCGCCATATCAGCAGTTGAAATATATCCATCAGATATGTGGCTAACTACGCCATTAGGGGCATGGGTATATTTCACAGTGGCAGGAGCAGAAAGCACGGGCTTAACGCTGATTTATGGCGCCCACTTCGTCATCCCAGTCCTCAGATCCTGTCCATGCACAAGCACTTGCATACAGGATGTGCTAGGATGTGCGCAAGGACACGATGCTGCCCATACAGCCATACAATCATACAACTCAATTAGCTTAATTTGCGGTGATGCAACTCGGCTTACGAGCATTATTCACTTGGCCTGCTTACCTCCGCCTAATTTGTTTACGTTTCCTATCCTTTTCCATGCAGAGTCCCAAATATCAGCCACCCATTGAGTTCGTCGACGATGCGGCACTCAGTCCGCCCGACGGCTACAAGGACAGCAGCCTGAAGAACACGCTCGGCGGCGCCCTGAGCGGTCACATCTTCGGGGCGCAGCACCTGCAGCAGCTGCAGGTCATCCAGCGGCTGCAGCAGCAGCGTGCCGCCATGCTGGCCGCCCGCAACACCACAGGCGGTCAGATACCGCCCCCCCCCCCCCCCGTCGGCACTGCTCCGCCGCAGCAGCAGCAGCAGCAACAGCAGCAGCAGCAACAGCAGCAGCAGCAACAGTCGCAGCAGCAACAGCAGCAACAGTCGCATCAACAGCCGCATCATGGAGCCATGCAGCAGCAGCAGTCGGAGGAGGACCTCCAGGGCGTTTGCACCGAGTGCGCGGAGTGCGCCGAGTGTGCGGCCAAGCAGCTCCAGGAAGCAGGTGAGTGGCTGCACTGCGAGAAAATGTGTGTTTAGTCAAGAAGTTGCTACCAACCAACAGCTGGTTGTTTGAGTTCTGATATATACATATGTACATATGTATGTACATGCATGACTAGATGCCGTATTTGATGGGGGGCATGACACTATAGAACTATGTCTACATATCCATCTCCACATTCAACTCCAAGTCCAACTTCAACTGCAACTCCAACTCTAGCTCTAGCTCTAACTCCAACTCCAACTCCAACTTCATGCCGCAATGCAATTAGTGGGAATCCCGCGGGAACGAGGACGCGTTGCGTTCTTTTCATTCGCAAACGCTTTCGTTTGCCTTTGTGTAATCTAATTATGAATTATTTATGCAAACATTCGTTGCTCGTTGCCTGATTCTCGTTGCCCGTTGACATCCTGCCCAGCTCAGTTCAGCTCAGCTCAGCTCAGCTCGGCTCGGTTTGGTTTGGCTCGTCCTGCGAGCATCGGCCTCGGGGTCCTTTAAATTGGACGCCATTTTTAATGCTTCCTGCTCCGCCGCTGGTTCGCTGCACTTGCTCTTGTAATTTTCTAGTTAATTTAATTCGGCAAAGTTCGTCGGCCAAAGGGGGGGAGGGGGAGAGGGGTGTTGCCCCTGCTGGGCAGTCGGGTTCACAGACGTTCAGACGGCCGGACAGTGGAGTGTCAATAAAGAGCACACAACAGATACACATGCATATACATCATCCGAGTTATTGGACTCCAAAGGGCAGCATGTTTGAAGAGTAACCCCAGCTTATAAGGCACTACTTACTCAAATATCCCTGGCTTTTACTTGGCTCTAACTTGGCAATTAGTTGAAGTAAATAAAAGGCACCTTTCTGGTATAACGACTGCCATTTGGTTCATATAATACCATAACTATTGGAATAATTCCATGGCGACGCCGCAGCGACAGCGAAAGCATTTAGGCAACCAAATGAAATCGCTAAACTTTCGGCTCTGCGCCATAAATAATTTCTATGGCATTTTCGGGGTTTGTTTGCCCAAGTCGCCCGCATTTTCATCGAGTTTCTGTTCTGTTCTATTGATTGATTTACGGCAACTTGACTTCGGTTCAAATCGAATCGAATCGAATCGAGTCGAATCGTCTCGCATCAAATCGGATAGCTAACCCCCTAAAAGGACGTTTGAAATGGCAGGCATTTGCATTAATGTCGGTGGTCACGCTTTATTGGCTGCCAAAGAGACAAACGGGAAACGGGAAAGGGGAGAAAATAGGAGAAATAGGGGAGAGTTTTGTTTAGTTTATTTTAGTTCTTTTTGCCGGGCTGCAGGGAGCACTCCTCATTAATTGTTGCGCCCAACGAACCGCGAATGCGACAAGCCCACAGATCGCCCCACATACAAATGCCCAAAACGTGCTCCGATGTACCCAGTGTACCCGGTGTACCCATGGAACACCAAAAATCAAAAGCTATGCCCATACCGATCCTTCAAGCGCACTTCCGCTTCAGAAGCAACAGGCGGAAGTTGCCCGATTAATCATTTATTTGATGTGATATAGAAACTCAAGGTAACCATGCATAGATGTCCACACCAAAACCCTATCTGTGTTTTAATTAAATAATTAATAAAAAACTAAAGACTCGGAGTTAGAGCTGCTTATTCCTACCAATGATTCAATTAATTAGAATAATTAGAATGAAACACCAAATGTAAAGAATGCCTACTGTGACCAAATACTTTATGACATTTGTAACTTCTTGATTGGCTTTATCTAATTAACTCACTTCTCATTACAGAATGCAGCTCCCCGCAGTGTCCGGAGGAGATGAGCCCACTGGGAGTGCCCGCCGTGGCCATTCTGCCGCTGCACACCAGCTCCCCGGAGCGGAGGATCACCCAGAAGGAGATCATCGCCGGCGAGGAGCGGCCCAAATACGTGCTGCAATCGCAGTACAAGCCATCGCCCACGGGAGGTAAGTCATCAGCCAGTCCACAGTCCACAGCCCACTATCCAAACCTGTCCAAATCCATATCGAAATCCGAATCCAAGTCTTCATTGGCTTCATCATGCATCCATGCACTGCAAGCAAGCGCCACCATTCGCCACATGGCCATATTGCACCACTCATAGATCACAGATCTTCGATTCTGATTGGGATGTCATCGAAGTGGATGCATTCATTGCTCCTGTTGAAATTTCCCATCTGAGCATTGGCCATTGAGCATTTCCCTTGTAACGCAAAACAATGTAGAGATAAACGATTCATATCTATTCTGAAGGCTTTAAAATCGCCAAGGTGCTTGATCATTCCTAAATATTCTGGTAAAATTTATTAAATAATTGTGTTATAAATATGTTGATAAGAGAGTAAAGAGAACTTCAACTTTTAAATCCAGTTTCCCAATTAAAATGCTGTTCATGTTTGTATATTTCTCATAAAACGCTTTAAATAGACACCTCAAATTTAAGATTCCATTCAAGATATGATATAATATTTGAGTATCAGCCAAACGCCCCATAAATCGCTTGTCCAATTATTTGGTTATCGTGTACATATCAAGCATTCGTTATCCACGAACTCCATATCGACATCGATCGATCTCAATCCTCCAATGAAAATAATCAATTTTGAAACCAAAAAACAATGCCTTCCAATGGTTTTGCGTGGTGCTAACTGCTTGTACGTGCAGTGGTGAAAGCTAGAAAGGATTCGGGCAGTAGCAAGGCCAAATCCGGATCCATCTCCGGCTCCGCCTCCGCCTCTGGCTCCAGTTCCGCCTATGGGACAGCCACCCAAGTCCCGGTCCCGGTCCCGGTCCCCGTTGCAGTTCCAGTTGCAGCTACGGCCATCAGTAGCCAGCAGTCCTCGAAAAATAAGCGATTTGTTGTTGAAACCATTACCACTATGACCACAGTGACCGAGCGCCGGATCATCCGCGAGGCGCACGAGGATGTGGCGACCGCTGGATCCGCCCCTGCACCCGGTACCGCCGCGCCGCCAATGGTTGGAGCTGCGTCCGCTGCGGGAGCTGATACATTGCCACCCGCCTTGCCGGCCAAGGCGAGTGCCGCAGCAGCAGCAGCCGCCGCGGCAGCAGCGGCATCCACATCCGCAACAGCATCCGCATCAGTATCCGCAACGGAACAGCAGCAGTTCGAGGCGCAGAAACCACCACCCATACCGCCCAAGGAGACCTCACCCACGCAGATCAGCGGCATCCTCAAGGGCGGCAAGCTATGGAAGCAGGACTCGATCTCACAGGTGAGTTACCCAGTTGGGATATTACCATCCAGTCGATGGATATTTACTAATACTCCACCATCAATAATTTCAAGCAGCAGTCGGATGATCAGAACAATACCACGTCGGAGGACGAGAGTGGTGGCACCAAGCGGTCGGTGAGGTTCGTGACCGAGGATCAGGCGAATGCCGGCACCGACAGCGATGCCCAGTCCCTGGCCGGTGATCTGGATGATAGTGAAAACCAGATCAACGAGCTGATCCCGATCAAGAAGCACTCGACGCTCTTCAACAACGCCCTGCGTCCCAATTCGGCGGTGCGCCAACTCTTCCCGAGCGTCTCCGCTCACCAGGCGCCGGTGCTCACCTCGGAGGCACTCCGCGCCTTCGATGAGTCCAAGCGGGCTGGCTGCCTGGTCACCCACCTGCCGGGAAGCTGTGGTGACTCCGACACCTTGCGGAGGAGCATGGAGCGCAATATACTGCGACGATCGCTGATCAAGTAAGTGATAGATTCTTATCTGGTAACTAAGTAATCTCATTTACCCATTTTTCCTTTCCTTCAGAAAAAAGGCTGTCAAATCGGACATTTCGCTGGAGGAGCGCATCAAGCAGCTGACCTGCGACATCGACGAGGATCTGGCCGAGGAACTGCAGCGGGCTGTGGACGAGGATGCTGAGTCCGTGGCCGAACGTGCCGATGAGCTGGCCCAGCGCAACAGTCCCGCCGGCGAGGAGAATCCCAATCCGGTGCCTGGTTCTGGACAAGCTCACAAGTTCGTCAATGGCGAGAAGAGCTTCTCGCCGAGCAGCTCCGTGTCGAGCTCCTCGAGCGGCTCGTCGGCCTACAAGAAGATCGCCGACATCTTCAATCGCGACAAGAAGCAGGAGAAGATCATGGAGATGGAGGAGAATCCCATAGTCATCATACCACAGGTGAGTTCTCTACCTTGCTGGCGTACACAAGGTTCTATAGTTGATTTCTCACGCAGGAGTGCCGTTGTCCCGCTGCTCCGGATTTGGGCATGGGCATCCAGGTGCCGGTGGTGCACACGCAGATCCATCGCACTCCGCCCCGCCAAACGGAGCCGAAGCGTCAGTTCCTCTCCTCCACGCTGGCCCCCCTCACCGCCTGTGTGGCTGGGAACAAGGACGACCTATCCTCCTACTACACACTGGCCGCTGCAGCTGCCGCTCATCCGCATGCCCATGGCCACGCCCACACGCATGCGCATGCCGCCCACTATGCCGCCGCCGCTGCGGCAGCTGACTTCAACATGGGCCAGCTACTGGGAGCGGCTGCAGCCGCTGCCGCTTCTGGAGATCCGGCTGCCCAGCATGCGGCTGCCATGGCGGCGCAGGGATTGGCCCAAGGTCTGGCTGCTGCCGGAGGAGGAGTGGGACAGGGAGGACTCGGTGCAGGAGAGGATGCCCGCAAGGTGGCGCCCGATGTTATTGCCGGAACACCGGGTCAGGAGGCCGCTGGGCGGCAGGAGCAGGACGAGTTGGCCGCCTTTGCCCAGGCGGACGCCAAGCGGACCGAGCAGCTCAAGAAGCGGTACACTGGAGCGGGCTCCGAGCCCAGCCAATCGCAGGCCAGCAGCGACGATGACGAGCAGAACGACTATGGGTTCAACAAGCGTCCATCGGTGCGGGGCATCAAGCCCAAGTTCAGTTCGACCAACGAGATTCTGGCCCAGATGCAGGAGCAGCTGAGTGCGGCCATACCCACGGTGGTCAATAGCCAGCCGGTGCAGCATGCGGTCAAGGGTTACGCCATGCCCAATACGCTCAAGCAGAATCCCTCGCCGCAGAATGTGCCACAGAACTTACAGCAGCAGCAGCAGCAGCAGCAGCAACAACAGCAGCAGCAGCAACAACAGCAGCAGCAGCAACAGCAGCAACAGCAGCAGCAGCAGCATCAGCAACAGGCGGTGCATCAGCAGCATCAGCAGCAGTTGCAGCAACAAATGGCCGCCGCACTGCAGAAAACGGAGCAGCGAACGTGGAGCTTCTACAGCGAGACCGGGGAGCAGCAGCGCTTCCCCATGGACGCGGCTGCCATACAGCAGACCTACTACCAGACCCTGCCCGCCGGCACCATGTTCCGCCAGACGATGATCCAGCAGGGCGCCACGTCCGCCGGCGGCGCCGATGATGCATCACTGCTGTACGCCGCCGCTGCAGCGGCCCAAAATTGCCAGAGTGTGACGGCGACGGCAACGGCCACCGCCACGGCCATCGAGCAGAGCAAGCACAGCAGCTACAGCAGCCACTTCGCCAGGAGCCCCACCCGGCGGCCGGAGTCGCCGCCCCCGCTGCGCAACTACCACCAGACCATGGTACTCATACCGTACAACGCGGAGACCTACTCCCAGTTCGCCGCCAGCAGCAGCGGCGATCCCAAGCTGGCGCACATCCAGCGCCAGAACATCCTCGAGTACCAGCAGGTAAATTTACAATTTACAAGCTTAAATTGAAGACTCAAGAGCAGTACCCATTAACACTTTCTACTTTCTGCCCGGCACCAGGTGACCCAGCAGACGATTCGTGTGCCCATTGGCTATGCCCTGCCCGGCATGCAGTTGCATGTGGTGAGTGGGCGTGGCCATGCCGCCCACTACGCCCAGCACCAGCAGCAGCAGCACCAGCAACAGCAGCAACAGCAGCAGCAACAACAGCAACAGCAGCAGCGCCTGATGCAGGGACACTATCAGTTTGGACCGGATGGCGGAATGCCAGGATTCAGCGAGCGCGGAGTGCCCGAAGGAGCGGCCGCCGTATCGCACAGCGACTGCAACGCCATGGTATCGCCAACATCGGCAGCAGCAGCGGTACAGCAGCAGCAGCAACAGCAGCAGCAGATACAGCAGCAGCAGCAGCAACAGCAGCAACAACAGCAGCAGCAGCAACAAGTCGTGGGAGGAGTGGGTGTGGGCGCCCAGGCGCAGGGATCCGTGTACTATGCGATGAACGTATGACCCGCGCTCGAATAGTCGCTGCCAGCGGCGGTCATTGTCGAGCGCCGCCAGTGTCAACTAGTCGAAATGTCAGCGACTTCAGTGCATTTGGGTAGCGGCGGCATGGGCGGCAGATGAGCGCCCGCCCCGCGATATTCCAAATTCGAAACCGAGTCCGTGATTGAGTCCTCGAGTTCCCGTCAGGTCCCATCCGCTGATTTCAGTTGCCCCTCAGTTGACCCTAGCGAGCGTTTTTGAATCAGTTCGATCTTCCGTTTGTAGCCAGTGTATCTGTATTTGAATCTGTATTTGTATCTGTATCTGTAAGCGTAACCGTATCTGTTTTTGCGTCAGTATGATTATCATTAGCTGTATCCGTATCCGTATCCGTAACCGTGTTGTCAGTATCTTTGTGTCTGTGGACGCGTGTGTGTCACAAATACTCGATTACGGCTTGCCACTAATTTGCAACATAGAATTTGCAACATAAACATCAGAAGTTGGTGGTAAACGATGCGGCGGCAGCAAAATAATTTTGATACTATGTGCATCATGGAAAGTGAAACGGCGGTCGCATCGCTTACAACCAACTTCACCAACGAGATCCCAAGTGAATCACTCCACGTTATGCAATGCTCCAAAAAGTAAAGTTTAAGTTCAGCCTTGTCGTCGAGGATTTTATTAAATAGGTATTAATACTTAGTCGAGTGTAGTGAGAAGAGGATGCAAATGTAAACCAAAACACAACCAAATCACATGAATTTATTTCGAGCATGTACATGCTGGGTGCTAGTAATGCAAAAACAAAAACAAAAACGAAAACAACAACAACAAGAACAACAAAAACACAACCAAACCAAGAAAGAGTTAATTAAGCTATACAGATTATATTTAACAAAGTTAAACCTAAAGCAAAGATATGTAATAACATTATTTTTAATTCGTTTTTTTTTTGCTGTTAGCCAAGGAAACCGAGTTTTGCTCAATGAAAAGTGCATTTGATTTTAAACGCATCTACATATATTAAAAAAAAAACAAACATACATTATTATATATCGACATATGCGATTGCTTAACTAAATTATACATAATTAATTATATTTAATTCAATTGATATTGATAAAGTATTTTCAATGTAGTGCAATTTGTTGCTAACTCCAAAAGCTCTCTTAGCCAAGAGTATTATATGAAAACAAAGATATATATATTTTATGAGTATCGAAATTATAGGACTATTTTTAGGCTTAGGCTTTATTTATAAACAATTTAGTTTTAATTACTTTTTTTTTCGTCTTCTTTATGTATAATAAATTAATAGAAATGTTCAACAACTTTTGGTTTCCTACGCTTAAGAAATGTACCGCCATGTTGCAACATGGTACATGTAAAATCTATAGGCGAACACATCTATGTGTACTTATGCTTTGTATGCAACAGTTTGTTTGGGTTTTATTTGTAGATCGATCAGCCTGCATCGCAGTCCACATCTTCCACATTCCACACCCAAAGAGATGTGTGTGTTGTCGCACTGGGAGATTTCAAGACACTGGCGCCTTGAAGTATGCAACAAAGTGGGGCAATCGAACTATCATTTCGTTTTAAAGCATACTTTCTAGCAGTTGACGAGTTGTGTTGAAATCCGCAGGTGAGACCACGCATCTCCGATCGCCTTTCTCCCAAAGTGAGAGCATCAGTGCCAAAAGCTTCCATGCCACACCTCTCTCAATCATCCCATACCTTCCAATCATCTCGCCTAGTTGATAGGGATACCACTTAAATCGTGTAATCATACAAAGAATGTTAGAAGTTACACAAAGTCACGTTGAGCCGGGGGAAATATCGTATCTCTTTGAAAACATAAGTCTACACACTGAAACATACGCATAGATGTATGTACATAAGTGCATTTGTGCACATACAAAACATTGAGATACATGATATACAGACATACAAACAATACATATATAAAATATGCATAATGTATTTCGATTCAGATATTGTGTTAATGTCTATAACGAACATATTGAAAACTATTGACAGCAAACACGAATTAAGAGTGCAATAATGTTAAAGTGAAATTACCGCTGACCGGAAACCACCGGTTCACAAATAGGATGGAAAAGGACAACGCGCGAGAGCGAGATAGATAGTTGGTCGGCCAGTTAGACAGAGATGGCGAGAGCCGAAAGAGACAGAGATAGCGCGCATAACGAAACAGTTTAGTCATAGATTTAAATACACAGACATTTACAGAGCGATTAACGATTAACTATAAACGATAACTAAAGCGCGGTCTTAGGTGTTCGATATTCGAGTTTTTTTTTTTGGTTTTTGTTCATTCTTCGGTTTCTATTTTCGTTGCACTTCTTTGCGGTTCCACTGAGAGATTCCGAACCTAGAAATTGACTAGAAAACGCAGCGCGATTTGCATATTATATAAATACAGTTAGAGCCAGATAGCGAGCGAGAGTAAAGCGATAAATTATAAATAAATATATATGTATATATATACATACAGGCATACATACATATACATATATATACATGGATATATACTAGATGTTTATGTAATACATAAATGGCATTGAACGAATTCCAAGCACATTGCAAAAATCCCAAATCAAAAGATCGCATTCAATTGCCCCGTACCTCTTGTGTTTTACTCCCCGATGTAACTGAATTTTTTCTATGCAAAAGTAGTTGAAAATTATATAATGAAAACTGATAAAAAACCAAAACATACATATATATATACATATATATATATATATTTAGACACACATCGACAGTATCCTATTCGAATGATTTCTTTGAGAACTTGATTTGCGATTTTGGATATGCAGCAAGAAAAGTAAAACCAACAACAGAAAATGTGTAAGAAATAGTATAAATAAGGTCGGATATTAATGGCCCGACACTACGCTATATGTATGTGGGGCAAACAACAACAAATCCAACAACAACAACAAAAAAGAAAACAACAAAGTAATTAACAACAAATAAACGGATGAATTATGTAAGCGATGGATCGAAGTAAGAATTGATGCGAACGGCACAAGTATATAACAAATTTCAACAAGTATATGACTGAGCCAATGACTCAAAAATACATTTTAAATAAAGAGGAAAACCAGAAATATATGAAAAATATAAAAATGATAAGCAAGTGAATGATGGCTTCATTTTCAATGGGTTTTGGGAACTGCAAGTTATTCTGATCACAAATCACGCAAGCTGATTTGTATATTTCTGTTTGTTTACTAATTTTGGCGTATGATGCGATTGTATAAAAACAAAATTTGTTCCATTTATTTTTATACAACCTTGAGCTATTTTCAAGGACCAATAATATTGGACCCCACACAAACGCAGGCAACAACAATTGCCATCTTAAATGTTATTCCTATGCAGGGTTTATACACAAGTAATATTCTAATATTTAAACAACTGGAGAGTTTGCCCTGAAAGTAACACAAGTTATGACTCTGGTTTGGCATTTCTTGTTTGACTGTACTGTAGACACCCTTGCTTGCTTTCCCTTTGGGAAAATATGTGTGTGCGTCGCACTTTCACCTCCAGCGATTGATAATTCCCAGCCTATCTGCCAGTGCCCATCGCCCATCGTCCATCGCCCAGATCGCCGACTGTGCAATCAGTCGGAACTGGAGCTCACTTCTCTCTCACTTCGCCCTGTTATCGGTTCGCTGGGGTCTCATCTCCGGTCCGCTGGCGGAGATCAGTTTGCCAGCATCCGCCGCTCGAGGAGCCACGATCTGAACCGAGCTGAGCTGAGCTGAGCTGAGCACCATGAGCTGTCCCTATGCAGGAAACGGGTGAGCACCAGCACGTGCTATCCACCTTCGGTTCACCATCAATTCACCATCAAACCCATTTATTCAGAAACGATCACGATGATTCGGCGGTGCCATTGACCACGGAGGTGGGCAAGATCTATGGAGAGTACCTGATGCTGGACAAGCTGCTGGATGCCCAGTGCATGCTCTCCGAGGAGGACAAGCGACCAGTGCACGATGAGCATCTGTTCATCATCACGCACCAGGGTGAGTAGCATTGCAGCGGGATGAATCCACTCAAAGATATTCAAGTGCGTTCTCCACAGCCTACGAGCTGTGGTTCAAGCAGATCATCTTCGAGTTCGACTCCATACGGGACATGCTGGATGCAGAGGTCATCGATGAGACCAAGACGCTGGAGATTGTCAAGCGACTGCACCGAGTGGTTCTGATACTAAAAGTGGGTTCTTGCTGGCTCTGCGTTTCAATGCCGTTCTATAACTTCCTTTGCACAGCTCCTGGTGGACCAAGTGCCCATTTTGGAGACCATGACGCCGCTAGATTTCATGGACTTCCGCAAGTATCTGGCCCCCGCATCCGGTTTCCAGTCGCTGCAGTTCCGTTTGATCGAGAATAAGTTGGGAGTGCTGACTGAGCAGCGGGTGAGGTACAACCAGAAGTACTCGGATGTCTTTAGCGACGAGGAGGCGCGGAATTCGATTCGCAACTCGGAGAAGGATCCCTCACTGCTGGAGCTGGTGCAGCGCTGGCTGGAGCGGACACCTGGCCTGGAGGAGAGTGGCTTCAACTTCTGGGCCAAGTTCCAGGAGAGCGTCGATCGTTTTCTGGCGGCACAGGTACAGAGCGCCATGGAGGAGCCCGTGGAGAAGGCCAAAAACTACCGCCTCATGGACATCGAGAAGCGACGCGAGGTGTACCGCTCCATCTTCGATCCGGCGGTGCACGATGCACTGGTGCGACGTGGGGATCGCCGGTTCAGCCATCGAGCCCTCCAGGGCGCCATCATGATCACCTTCTACAGGGACGAGCCGAGGTTCAGCCAGCCCCACCAGCTGCTCACCCTGCTGATGGACATCGACTCGTTAATAACCAAGTGGAGATGTAAGCACTGCATGTTTCAATGGAGATTCATTCTTTCACTCTTTTTCATACACAAATATGTATATTCGTATATACATAAGTAGTATTTAAGCCTGGCCTAGCTAACCAACTACTTTCTATTCCCGCCACAGACAATCACGTGATCATGGTGCAACGCATGATTGGATCCCAGCAGTTGGGCACCGGTGGCTCGTCCGGATATCAATATCTGCGCTCCACTCTCAGGTGATCATCTATATGTTCGCTTGGGGATCGGTGAACTTCAACTGCTCTTCTCCCTTTGGTTTTTGCTTTCAGTGATCGCTACAAGGTGTTTCTGGATCTGTTCAACCTGTCCACTTTCCTCATTCCCCGCGAGGCGATTCCGCCGCTGGACGAGACCATTCGCAAGAAGCTGATCAACAAAAGTGTCTGACAATCGGCAGAGGGTCCAAATGGTCTGTGATTGGCTATGAATTGTTTGTTCCACCTACTGTTGCTCGTTCTGTTGTAATAAAATTACTTGTTTAGTCTTTGTTACTTCATGTGGTGTGTTTCTTTCTTATGTCTGACCAGGAATTAATTTGCATCTCTAGAATTAATAGTAGATTTGCATATTCTAGGGGAATGCAAGTCAACAGCCTGAAAGTAGACCATGGATATTCTGGTTGTCTTTCTCGCTCTTTTCTAATTGTTCGTTAGCAAATAAAATTACAAAATTATAATAGTGATATAAAGTTATTTCCATTACAAAATGCTTAAGTGCTAGAAAGTTAATGGGGTTACACGAATTTACGTAATAGCAATGCATTAAAATAGGCAAAATATAAATATTGAACATTAGCAACAAAGCAACATACAAAATACAATTTTAAGAAACCAAAAGAATTGCCAAAGATTCCCAAATTTAGCTTAAACATAATTATAACTTTATCACATTGCCAAAATTTGTAAAATTAATAGCAGCATTAGTAGTTTATATATAACAATGCAGCTCCATTATAATAAAATGCTTAGGACCTCCATTGTTTGACGATCAGAACCCGAAGTGCCTTGTCATTTCCAGCAATTACTTTTAACCCCACTTCAAAACCACATTAATCATACCAAATCGTAATAATTGAATAGCCAGCATTCCAAATAGATCATATGTAGGTTGCTTATCGTTCAAGTTTTGCAATTGGGACTTGGAGAGCTTTCCAAATCGCCTATCGCTGTTTGCTCAAATGGAGCACACAAAAACATAACCTTTGCCAGTGGCCTTTCCCTCGGGCGATAAGCCCCAGATTTGTGCACTGAGTTTTCAGTTTCATTATTATTTATTAGAATGGGATGGCGAACTAGGCCACTCCGCTCTCTCCTTCACGAGCAACGTAATTAATTTGGTTTGTGGAATGGAATCGACATCGACATCGGCATAGAGTCGTCTTCCCGGGGAAGGGTCAGCGAAGGGAACCGGGTCAGAACGGAATAGAACAGAGCCGAATGGCACAGAACAATGCTAAATTCCAATGCATTATGTAAGCTTAATTCGCTTTAATCGCTTACGTGAGCCACTTCCGAAGGCAACTACAATTTCGGACTACCCCTCCACATTTGCTTAGATGCCGGCGACTATTTTGGTCCGGTCGGTCAGTTTGGGTCTTTTTTGTTCGACAATTAGCGCTCTGCCCAGGTAATTGTGGACCATTTTGATCCCTCGATCAGCCCCTGCAGAAGCAGGTTCCTCCAGAACTCGGCATCTGCATTTGCAGGCTATTCATTTTTGCGGGCTGTCCAGCTCTGACGACTGCAGTGTATTTCTAATAATTGCACAAAATTTTATAGTTAAAATTGTATAGTTAACATTTTATAGTTAAAATGTTATAGTTAAAGTTTTATAGTTAACATTTTATACTTAAAATGTTATAGTTAAAATGTTATAGTCAAAATTTTTTAGTTAAAATGTTATAGTTCAATTGTTATAGTTAAAATATTATAGTTCAAATGTTATAGTTCAAATGTTATAGTTCAAATCAGTACTGTCTTTAGTACACACAGTAACAATTTTTCTTAGAATTATTTCAAAATCTTTGAAAAGTAATAGCTTTAACTGAATGTCAAGTCATAAGTTTTCTATTGGCATTCAGGAAGTCTAATATTTCCTGTTCCTGTGAAATATTTATAATTTCATAAGCACCATTTTCACGTGCCATTTTTTCGCAACCGAAAATGCCCATTGAAATGGCTGTAGCGTACCTGTGTAGAGGCAAAACCCACGCCGCCGACGATCGCGTCGTAAGCTCATTAATAAATCCAAAAACAACAAGCGCGGCAGCAACAACAGCAGCAGCAGCAACAAAGGCAGCTACAACAGCAACACCGGCGACAGCAGCAACATCAGCTGCGATCGCAAAGATCAGGCGGCTGGCGAACTGGAGTCTCTGGTCAGTCAGTCGCTTGCCGAGTCTCCGTTCAGCTGGTCGAGCAGCAGTCTTCGGAATTTAAAATCAGTCGGAATTGAAAGACAAATCGTAGTTCGCCAAGGCAAAGTGCTAATAAATCGAGCAAAATGCGCTGCCTGGCATTGAGCGCAGTGTTTTTGTGCCTGGCTCTTGCCGGCCACTTTCATGTGTCAGGTAGGCTAAATGGCGAAAGGGCGCAAACCATTTGGACAACAGGTAGTCTTACATACGCATTCTATTCCCTACCCATAATCCCCGCCAGATGCGTACAAGAACGAGGTACAGATTACACCGGATCCGCTAGACGCCGTGGAGACGACGACCAAGAAGTCCAGCTGGTTTGGTGGTTTCAAGAAGTTCTTTGGCAGTGATGGCACTACGACTACCACCAGCACGATTGCGCCACCGGTGGCCACCAGTCCGAAATCGGTGGTGGTTACGCCCACGGCAGCCAACAAGCCACCGCCACTGGTCATCTCGCATGCCCCACTGATGCCGCTGGGACCGCGACCCGATACGCCGAGTTCCTCACCCTTCGGATCATCCCAAAATCCGCAGTCGCCACCCCAGTGGCCATCGAGCACCAGGGCAACGCCATCCCACCAGCCATCCCACCAGCCATCCCACCAGCCATCTCACCAGCCATCTCACCAGCCATCTCAGCAGCCACCTCTGCCGGGATTCGCCTCCTATCGGCCACAGAAGCCGCAGCCGAACAGCTACGACCTGAGCTACGGCGGCGGACCACAACCGACGCCAGGAACAGGACGTCCTGGTTTCGGACTGGGCAGCACTACGAGCACCACGACCACAGCGAAGCCCGCTACCAGCACCACAGGTAAGACGCCGCAGCAGAAGGAGGAGTTCCCGGCGCTGCCAGGACCTCGTAGGCCATCCCAAAAGGAGGACTTCCCGGCTCTGCCCGGGCCCAAGACGCCACCAGGCTCGCCAACGCCCACGCCGGGCTCTCCTTCGGCCTGGCAATCGCCGTTGCCCACGCCCCAGCATCCTGTGCATCCGCCCACCAAGCCTACATCAGCGGCCACGCCTACGCCCACGCCCACACCAACGCCTTCGTTCTCGTCCTCGGTAACGCCCACTCCCGCGCACGGAGCGTCGGTGGGTCCGCACAAGGTCGGCGGTGGGGGCGACGGCACAACCACTGTGCGACCCGGCTTCCAGTCGTCGGGCAACTCGGTGGCCACCGATGACGAGATCCGCCAGCTGACGGAGCAGCTGTACACCAAGGAGAGCAACAGTCAGATCGGAAACATTCGGGTGAATCTGCAGGGACGCACGCGCTCCATCGACAGCGCCGACGAGGCACCCAATCCGTAAGTAAACCGTAGATACATCGAATAAATATTAAAATATACTTAAATATCCTGTCGCTCACTTTGCCCCAAAGACTTTTGAGTGTCGACTCGAAGGCCCTGGAATCGCCGACGATCATGAAGATGCGACTGCTGTTCAACAACTACGAGCAGGACACCCACGTCAACGAGCATGTGACCCCCAACGAGCGCAAGGAGGAGAACGACTTCCTGGACGCAGTGATGGCCACGCCGGTGATGCGCCAGGCCATGCTCTTCCTGCAGCAGAAGGGCGTGGTCAGCCCCGATCCGAAGACCCACCGCGATCTGGTCAAGGAGCTGTGGTTCACACAGTACTCCCGCGGTCAGGGCAAGATCGGCAGTTCCGGCTTCGAGCACGTCTTTGTCCACGAGGTGAAGGCCGGCACCATCATCGGATTCCACAACTGGGTCTATATGAGCGAAGAGGAAAAGGATGGTCGCTTTGACTACAAGGGTTATATGAAGGAGCAGGACATTGGCACGGTACGTGGTCCTTTGCGTCGGATGTGGGTTGAAATCTTATTTACAATGACATAATTTCGTAATCCTTTGCAGAAGGGCAAAGTCGTTAAGATCCGTTTCACGCATCAGGGACTCAACAAGCCGGTGAACACAGTGTTCGTGGGCACCTCGCCGGAACTGGAGCTCGCCCTGTACACCGTCTGCTTCCAGCTGCGGCCGGATCGCACCTGTCCAGTGTCCTTGGGCAACAGCAAGTTCGGCATCGTCACCTATTCGTGGCGCTACCGGGGCAAGAACCTCATTGGCAGCGCCTATCCGGAGATTTAGGGCAGCGATCAACGATCAACGGTCGCGCCTCTCGTAGTCATCGTAGAATTTTTTTTCTGTCGCTCTAATGAATAAAGTTAATGTTTGAAAATTATAGTTTGCTACCTTTCATTTCAAATACGCGGGCCCTTCAATCACTTCGCTGCACTGCTTGCAAAGCAATCGATGTCAATAAGACTATCGAATTTGTTGAGTTTTATAGTAGCCAGCTTTGCTTTTTATACCAAACCGGTAATATAATATATTTCGTAATTATATAATTACTTGAAATGCAGTCCAATTTATTTTTCGAAAATTCCATTTTTAAAATGTTATGAAATATTTAGTATTTTTTGATAATATTATCAAATTGGCCACACTGCCGGTAATTAAGAAGTTAACTTGCGTGAGATGAAAAACCAGTTTTCAGCCGGAAAGCGCGGCTCTTTGTCAGTTTTTTGAGCGCTCTCTCGCTTAGAGTTGTCAAAAGTGTTTTATATATTATGGAAAATGTTAATTTTTTTTAATATTTTTATGATTATACCCTGTGTATGGATATCACATATTTAAGAAGGTTTTAAAATCTTGCTTGAAATGGTCACAAAACTAAAATAATAATAAAAATAAAATAAATAAAATAAAATAATAATAAAATAATCACTACAATTTGCACAAAACTTGTCAAAAATTAAAGTTCCCAGTCTTAAATACAGATTGATAGGGAATTTTGTAGCGAATTCAACGGGGCAAGAAATTCTATATTCGGCCAACGGTTTCTGTTTTTTAAATAAAATTCCAATAATTTGTAGTCGGTAAATCGGAAAAATGACTGTTTCAAAGAAACCGATCACCACGAATGGTTATTAAATCATAACATGGCTAAGCAACATTGCAGTGGTAAGTAAATGACTGCGTTATGTTTGATCTCACCTATAAATATCAAAAGATGAATGCCATTGGCAACCCTGCAGTTGCACTCTCTCGCTCTCTTGTCGCGCTCTCTCTGTCTCTCTCTCTCTCTGTTGGCAACAAGTGATCTGAGTTGACCATAGTTCCATTGGACTTCCAGTGGTTTCGGCCATTTCAGTTGCTGTTTGACTGCCGGAGGAGTTTGTTGAGCATTTTTTTTTGGTGCGCGGCGTGCCACGGATTGTAGCCACAACCATACAAATACCTATGTACATACTGAGCGGTCAAATTAAGTTTTGTTTTTTTTTTCGTTACCCAACTCGCAAGTGCCGTGCAATTATTTGTTCCAATTCTGATCAACGAAATTCAAAAGCGTCGACACTTTTTTGACAAACAACGCAACAAGCAAATCGGCGTAAAAAATAGAAGAAAAAAAAAAAGAAAATATTAAGAATCACAAACAACGAAGCAGCGAGAAAGAGGGAAGAGAAGAGAAGAGAGTATCGGAAGACACTGCGGATGAAATGTAGCAGAATTCTTCCTCTTCTAATGTTCTGTGTGCGGTGACGAAGTGACGCCAAAAGAAACCAACCGAGAGGAGAAGAAAGAGCAGAAGAAAGAGCTCAAAAAACATAAAACACAAACTCACACGCTGGCAGAACAGAACGGTTATCTGAAACGCAAGGCAACAACAAAGCAAGTAAGTCACGCTCAAAGGGGAGAGCGAGAGAGAGCGAAAATAGCAGTAACCTTTTTCTCACTCTCTCTCTCCCGCTCTCGGAATTCAAATCAGAATCTGAATCTGAAACTTGGTCTACAACAACAACAATAATAGCAGAAGAATGTCAATAAAACCAGGATTGCCAGGCGCCATTAAAAATATTAACTATTTTCATTGATTGCCATTGTCGATATGAAGGGCTTTTAGAAAGGATTTGATTGTTTGTTAGATTTTGTAAATTCTTATCTTCTTATCTTCGAGCTATGTAGGATCCGTATATGTATATACTAAGGATATATAACTAAAGAATTTAAATAAGTTGTGTTCTTATTAAGAAACACAATTCTGTTAGCTTTAGAAATGATTTACAATCTGAGAATATCAAAAACTATTCAGAGCTATAAGCACAGAATGAATGAAAGGATTTATTACTTGTAGAATGTTGAAAACTCCCCAATGAAATCATCCACGCTTATTTTCAAAAAATCAATTAATCAGACTGCCCAATGTCAATGCCAATGGCAACAATGAGTACGCCGAGTTTGAGCCACCCCCATCATGGCTAATTATAGAGGTAATAGAGTTTCGGCATTGCGGTGAGCTCATCGAAGATGCATTCGATTTCTAGCCACTTGCACGTGTGCAACCATGAACTTATTGGATTCGAATGCATTCTCGGGATCACCTGAGGTCCAGATGCCAACAGATATTAAGACCTGTTCTCGTCTCCAAAGGCGATCGATTTCAATTTGTGTAACGGCACCTGGCCAACGATTTTCCGATTCTCGATCCGATGCAGTTGCAGTTGCAGTTGCATAAGCTCGTCCTAACGGTACTCGAGTGGTTCTCGATGCTATATTTCGGTTTCTTTTTTAACGATCCCTACGGATCGGTTCGTCGTCTCAACTCGTTTCGTTTTGTATCGCATTTTGACTTTGGCTTTGGCTTTGGCTTTCGTTTGGTTTCGATCGGCGACGTTTTGGCAAATCATGGCAGGCCAAAAGAAGCCGAGAACGCTGCGCTGCCAACGGTATACGATCGCAAACAGTTAGGCGTGCAAAAAGCCAGAAAAAAATCAAGAAAAAATCGACGCAAATGCTATAAAACAAAAACAACAAAAAATTGGTGGTGGAGCAAAAGAAAACTGGTTCCGGCCATCGAAGAATGCCGCAGTGGCCACTTGGCCAGGTCCGAATGTCTCTGTGTGTTGGAGTATATCCATGTGTGTGCGTTTGTGTCGGTGTATGCGTGCCACTTCCGTACAACAACGCCCTGACCCCTCCCCACCCCCCACCTCCCCCATTTCATTCCCCTTCTTAGTTGGCCTCTCTCCCGAGTTCGCGTTCGTTGCCTGAGTCTTTTGTTTTCCCAGCTCATTGCCGTGTTTTCTTATCGCTGGTATAGTTTTATACCCTGGCGGAGGGTGATTTTATTAGGGTTCCACTGTTGCAGCGCCAAGAGGGTCAGCGTTAAGAAATTATCAAGGTCTTTGGCCAAAAGCCATAGTTCAGTGATTTTATGGGAGAACGATTTTTAAACGGGTCTTACTATACAATGTTACCATGTGACTGGAGCATTTCTCTATTTTAAACGATTCAATGTATTAGTATTAGTATTAGATCAACTCTGAGAAATCTGTTTTTAATCCCTTTGACTGTCAATGGGTTAACGAGAGTATCTGGCAGTCCTAGAGCAAACTTTTCCCACTTTGCTATCGATAATTTTTTCTTTGCTTTTCGCTTTCGTGCTCATTTTCATGCTGGGGACGCTGGCAAAGCAAAAAGCGAGCCACAAATGCTAAAAATGCATAACAAAAGCCAAAGCAAACACCACACACCACCACCGATGCCAGCTCACACAATCACTCACATTCATGCTAATGCGACAAAGATGTTAATTGACTTTTACTTTATTTAAACAAAATAGTCACAGCCAACACAGGCCAACGCAGGCCAACAACAAAAACGATCTCCGATCTCCATTGAGTGAAATTTTTAATTTACGTTTTTTATTAATTTATTTTCGTGCGGTTTTCGCGGCAAATTCCCGCATATTCGTCATCATCTTGGACAGATACTTCTTTTGTTGTCGTCATCGATTTCGTTTTTTGGTCGAAACCCTACACACTGTTATTAGTTTTAATCGATTTGGATGATGCGATAATTGGAGGCATCTTAAATCAATTTCGCCTGGGAACTTTTGCTTAGTTTTGACTAAATGAAATCGAAATGACGGTGCCTAATTTTTGTGGGCTAAGTTTTGAGTTCGAATTGAGAAAGTCGCGTGATCGAAGTTTAGCAAATGAACTTTATTTGTAGAAAATATGTAAAGTTGGCTGAATGGAGTTGGGTATGTAGGCTGTAAAATAGAATATATATATATGTATCTATTTACTAAGTTATGGGATACAATTTTTTGGTTTTTGTGTTATTCTGTTTCTTGGCAACGAAATACTACCAAACTGACTACCAAACCAATATCTGTTAACCTACATACCCATATGCCGCCCCTGGAGTCGAAGCCCCATCTTTGGCGGCGGCACCTCCGTAAGATTTGCGTTTGAAGTATTGTAGTACCTTTTTGGCCACGAACCGCCTTGCCTCACATTCCGCAACGCCCCCAAGACGCAGCTGTTTCCCAGCTTCAGGGCGCCCACTTCCAATTCGCCTCCGTAGTGGTACACCAAAAAAAAATCACTAAAATAGCCTAAATCAAACTACAGCTACAGAAGTTTGAAGTTGGCGTATAATATTCGTATAAGAACAGGCAACGCAGTTTTAGGATGTCAGTATTATGATATGATTATGAAGATATGAAATTTCATTGAAATTAGTGCTAACTTTGTTTGCCAGTGTATTTGGCGTCCCTTGTTGCAGCAAGCAATGTTGCGGGTGCGGCAGCAACGCATAGACGCAAAACGATTGCAGAAAACAAATCGAGCGGCACTCCTTCGGCTGACACCAACGATTTGATTCGATTTTAGTTGAGTTGAGTGGAGTTGATTGTTAGAATACTTTATGCACCGCCACTTTCAATTGTCTCCGGCATAGACGTTTGAAAATTTCCCTTTTTGTTTTCTGCATGCATAAAGTTATCTGCTGTATTGTGGGCTTGTCTTTCAGTGTGTGTGTGTGTATGTGTGTGTTGTTTGTGATCGATGAGCAAAAGCTGGCAACATGGCGCGCTTTTTTTTCTGTTTTTTTTTTTCCATTTTTCATTTTTTACCAAAGGTTTATTGGCCTTTTGGCTTACTCTCTGCACGCGCCTGTGTGTATGTGTCGCCATTTTAGCTCGAACTTGGCTTATACCATTTGGCTTGACTCTGGTTTTGGTTTTGGTTTTGGTTTTGGCCCTGGTGCTAGTGAAATCGTGCGCCGACTTCAACTTCTTGCTAAATATTTCTTCTTTCTACATGAAATTTTCTATTTGTCCAACCCAAATATAAAAAACGAGTGAACGAAGAGTGAGCAGCAGCAGCAGAAGCAACAGCAACAGCAGGGCAATTAAGCCGCTTACTGCAAGAACAGCAAAATAATATATGACTAGTCACTCCCTAGACAAGCCTAGTCAAGAGCGGCGAGTGCGTGCTGTTGTTGACTGTTTTTGGCCGAAGCTTTTAGCCAATAAGTCAAACTGTCAGTCAGCCAGTCAGCCAGTCAGCCAGCCACAGACAGTCGCAGCCAGACGTTGTTGACGTCGCCGTTGGGTTTAATTGAAATGGCAGGGCCAGGGGGAAGAATGCCAGAGGGGTTTTTTTTCGATCCCTGGACTGCAGTCCAAATTGAATTAGCCAGGTATTTTTCAGCGAAGTCACAGGCCAGCGGATTGCAGATTATCGCGCGGATGTTCCCCCTCGATTTTTAACCAGATACGGAGAGGTAATTTTCTGTGGGCCAGATTGGTATGCCAGATCCAATTTGGGAATCTGTGTGAGTCCGGAAACCGAAAGCTTGCCGGCCATTAAATTGGATATGGCCTTTTGAGCCCATATCGTTCATCAGCTCCAGTTTATAGGTATAAATTATTCTTGATTGAACATTTTTAATTATTTAATGTAGATCTTGTGAACCATGTGGATTTAAAAATAATTCACTTTTCATTATCATTATCTTTCAATCAACAATACACGCACCCAAAACGAAAGCAACTTGCATATCGAATAGCAATGGACTTGAATAAAATAAATACAGTAAACAGTAAACAATAAACAATAAATAATGCATAATTGCTGCGAGCAAATAGCGAATGTGTTAAGTGGGTAACAAAAACGCAACTTGAAAGTAAACCGAAGTAAACCGAAATTAATTGCAGCTCGAATTGCAAATTGCAGTTCGTCAAACCGACTCAATTAAAACAAAATCGAAATCGTAAACGAAAACGTAAACGTAAACGTCAAATTAAACAGCCAGAGCAACATAATTAAAGATCGTATTTGGCTGTGCGTGTGCGAGATGTTGAGGTGTTGTTTAGATAAAAAAAAACAAAAGAAAAAACACTCTATCGAGTTTCACTTCGTGGCAGCCAAAGCCGCACCTCCTGCCCCCCCCCTCCGCTCCTTGATTTTCACCTAACCATTTGTTTTTTTAGGGCCATTCCGAACTCTCAGCTATGCCAAGAATGTATCAATACCCTCGAAACTACGAGAAACGAGCTGTCGAGAGACTAGAAACACATTTTTCAGCCACGCAAACACAACCACAGCAACACCTGACTTCAACTTATGCATAACTTAACATTTAAGCATTTAAGCAGGTGCGGTCTGGTATTTATATCTATATGTGTGTGTGTGTGTCATAGCTGATAACAAATCATTTTAGAAATCGAACAAAAACATCGCCGCAAGAATCAGATTTTGTCCCATGGGAACGCAGTTGCCATAGAAATATTTTCCCTGTCGAGATGGAAATGAGAAAAGAGTCTGTTATCCAACCTTGGAATTTGTTATTAATTTTGAGTTCTTTGGCGCTTAAAGTTGTCACTGAAAATAGAAAGACTTAGGCAACGAACTTGTATAGCTGCTTGGTTGTTTTTTGGATGCTTATTATTTCTTTTCGATTGAAAGTTTATGTTCTTTGGGGCTGGAGTGCAGTTCTTGGCGAAACGAAATACTTAGGCAACAAACTTGTGTGATTTCCAAAAGTCTATTTGTTATGCTAAGAGTAACCATTTCAATAGGGTTAACTTTGCTAAATCTATTTTTTTTGTGAATAATATTAATTAATATATTAACTGGGAGATGAATCTGAAATGAAGTGCCTTCCATTGCGCAACTTCCGTTGCCGACTTGAAGTGCCCAACCCATGCCGCAAAAACCTGGCTTCACTTATCCAACACTTAGTTGCAAATGAAATTCTTATGATTGTTATTCCACATCGTTGGATATTTGCTCATTGATTACGAACACACACACACACACACACGCGCACACACACTGTCGCACAATCATGATGTTAATGCCGAGGCTGTTGTTGCTATTTTGGTTTGCTGCCGTTTTGGCTTGGTTGCTACCTTAGCATTAAACATGGACTGCAGGCAGCGACGTCTTAGCATTGGAATGCGGTCGAACCCGTAGCTAGCCAAGATTTTTGCTGGCTGCCTTAGTCATTGTTTTTGTCACTATTACACAGTAGAAAACATTCATTCAGAATCAATAATGTGAAATTAAAGTCGTGCGAGAACACATAAGATATTATTTATAAACTATTGAAATGATTGCGATTACTTTATTAACTTGATATCTTATTTTGGAATATACATATATTTCGCTGAGTGTATGGCATGTTGCCCCAAAAGCTCGACGGAAAGAGAGGGCTGGTGCGTACGTGTTGGCCTTATGAAGCGGCAAGCTGAATGAAAATGTCTGACGAAGTGTCAGCCTCCCTCCAGCCATTTCGTCTCGAAAAACAAGTTCCTCTATTGACGCTGCTATTTCGTGAGCACTTGCCGGGCCAGTTGGCATCACACAGATTCGTTACTGGGCCAGGCCCAAACTTCAATTCCAACTCCAGCTCCAGCTCCAACTCCAATTCAAATCCACTTCCAGTTAACAAATCCAAATCCGATTGACTCACTTAAGCCACAACTGCATGAATCAATTCGAATCAAATCAAATTGCGACAACTTCTCTCTCTCTCTTTCTGCCGTCGTTGTTTTATTTTCATTTGATGTTTCTGTTGTTTTGGGCATAAATATTTATGTCTGTGTGTGCTAAAGGCATTTGCCGCAAATCAGGTGAAAGTTTTGCCTGAGAAAAGGCAAAGATAAAACAACAACTATAACAACAACCACAGCATAACATTCTTTCCCACTTTTTTTTTTCGGTCTTGCCGCATCTGCTTAATATTCTTTTAGCCAACCTACATATACGAGTATGCTCGGGGTTTTTTGGGCGTTCGCATTTCATATTTTACGATATTGCTTTTTTGGAAATTTCTTAATGAACTTGAATGTTTCATGCTTCTTTCGCTGCCGTTCCCCCTTTTTTTTTCTTTTTTGGAAACGATCATAATTTCAAACGCATTCTGGCATATTAATTGCCTTTAATGGGATCTTGTTGAGGTTGGCCAATTGTGAATGCGAGTCATGTTTGAGTGTTTGGATTTTATTTAATATTGAAGTGCTACTTCTAAAGATTGTTATCATTAATTCAAAATACTTTTAGCACAGTGAACGCATTAAATATAATAAATTAATGATTAAACTGACCTTGCTTTCACTATCTCGACTTTATTGAAAGAATTCTTCTATTCCATCACATAAAGTTCATTTTGGTGGCTCAAAACTTTATCTCACTGCATTGATGATTATTAAAATCTGTGGCTTCACCAATTTGCAATGTCCCTTCACTGCAGCTTCCAATTCGTGAATTTCTGGCATGTTTTATTTAATAAGTTTGCTACCCTCGGATCTTTTGCAACGATGCAAATGTTGCTACTGTCATTGTTACCGCTTCACGATTTAGTTTTTTTTTCTTTTTCCTCCGCCGTTGCATTTCATTGCACCTCGGTCTCGGTTGGCAAACATTTCCACAGAGACAAAAAAATAAAAACCAACATATATATTTATACACATTCACATAGATGCGAAGAAACGAAAAATCTGTACTTTCATTAATAACGCGGCCTTCGCGTCATTGACTGCAAACAGTCACCGCTGCTCACGATCAAAATCCCCGTCAAAATCACACCGATGTGGGGTTTTGGCTACGAGTCTGATAAGCCGCCTGGGCAACAATTTTATAATGCAAAAGAGCGAGGAATTTTTTATAGAAAGGCGCCGTAATTACACGAGTTTTTGTTTTTTTCCCCCGAGCGCCTTAATTTTTGTGTGTTGAGAGAAAATTTTGTAAATCGTACTTAGCAAATTCCCATTTCGTATATTTCTTGCAGCAATGAATCAACCGGTTTGAAGACCATCATCCATTCCGCACCACTCCCATCTCAGTGGGTTCAACACCATAGAGTTCACCACTATAGAGGAAGCGCAGGAGCAGAACATCGGCAAGGTATCGTTTCCACACTGACCTGACCCAGATCCAGACCCAGATCCAGACCCAGACCCGCAGGATAGTGAGTCCAGAGCAGCGAACGCGAACTCACCGGAGCCATGGACTGGGCCGAGGGTGATCTGGTCTGGTTCGATCCGGGCATGGGACATCCCATTCCCGGCGAGATCCAGGAGGTGCACCGCGCTGCCCAGGTGATCGTTGTGCAGGCGCTCATCAAAGGCAAGGTAAGAGTGCAAACTAGTAACTAAAAAGTATGATATAAGATTTCTATTTAGATATCCATTCTATTTAGATGTATATTTTGTTTTTAAATCAATGGAACCATTTCTCGCAGTGCACTTTCGCACCCTCCGTAAAAAGGTGCGAGTTTGCACCATCGCCTCGTTTTTGGTTCGGTTTCCGTGGCTTACTGTTTGAATTTTCAATTTGTTTACGACTTCGCCGTGGCCCATGAATGCTTTTCACTATTTTCACCCGACATGAACTGTTTGCCAGACTGTTTATATTTATTTATTTCGGTTTTCACGAGCTGCCCTCGAGTGTTTAGCAGGTTGGCTTGCTGGTTGGGAATCTATGTATGTCTCGGAATTTATGGAATGTGCTCGCTTGAATTTATGTGCCGATTTGCTGAAGCAAACAAAATACAAATAGAGAGGCGGGCATTTGCAGCGAAATTGGGATTTCTTTTTCGGCCATCGGCACGCGTGCTCACTGTACAGTGGACTGTACCACCTGTGCAATGCACCTAATTGCACCTGCCAGCGGCAGCGTTTCCTTTTTCCTTTCTGCCACTCGCCTGTACGCTGCAATTATAAGATGTGGAGCTGCTGAAGTGCTGAGCTGGCGGTATCAAGATTGAGAACGCACGGCAATTAGTCTCAAGTCGTCGACTGACGGCACAGTGGAACCACATTCAGAATTACATCAAATCTATATAATCTATATAATCCTAATACTGAGAGTGTGAATAGTAACTCTACTAGCTAAATGGGTATGTCAATGCCCAAACACTCGACTTTTAGGTTTCTTGATGCCCAAAGTGAAAATCAAAGCTGGTTGATAGCCTTTGTAGGCACTCTTTATTCGTAGATAAACATTTGCCAAATGACCGATTTCACTGTGTAAAAATGCGCTGAGTTTGCAGTAGCAGCAAAATGTTTATTTTATATTTTTACGTACCAAACGAAAGCTTTTAGTGTGTTTTATTTTGCAAATAACAGGTGAAAAACTGGCTTGGCCGAAACCGCACTTCCTGTATGCTTTTATTATTCTCCTTCTTAACAAATATAATAATGCTGGCGCTTGGGACAGTGCTCGTAATGTTTGGTCTAGCGGTACCAGAATCAGAAAAACCTGCCACATGTGACTCGTATCCTGTTGCACGAGAGAACCAGTTGGTGGCACATGTGCTGCCTGGGATCGGCCACTGGGACCATGGGAATCCGCTTCTGAAGGCGTAATCGTGGAACTAGATCAATTATCGGTCAGTGCATTGTGCGCCCTGCTACGAAATCAAATCAAACCAAATTCCACCTGTGGTTTCTTGGATCTGTGACTTTTTTCCTGATTGTAGTACAGCGAGTTCTGAATTAAATTAAACGCTGACTAAATACTTGCATTTATGTAGGTTTTTTCACTAACGTTTATTAAAAAGTTCGGATACATGTAGAATTAAATTATTGTACTCCTACCTTAAGGCAGCCTAAACAATTATATGTTTAAGGAGTAGGACATAGTAATACTATTGTATTGGTCATAAAGTTAACAATTTTTAATTATATTCGGTGATACATGTTTTAATTCTTAAATTTTTATTGACAACTAATTTCTTATTATCATGTAACTAGTTCTTCATTTGTAAAATAACTATAATAATTGTGATAGTGATTTCAATTACCATTAAAAGTCTGAATCTGAAAGATTAGATTATATTAGATTTAATAATATTTTTAAAGCATACTTTTAGTTATCATTTGAAAAACAAGCGCGTACAATTCCTCAATCATTTGACACCAGAGAACTGCAAGAGTGGCATTTTCTTGCCTCCCTAATCGCACTCAACAAATTTGATTGTCGGGTGCCACTCACACTTACAAACAGGTACTCACCCCTTTCCTCAAACTCTTTCCACGTCAGAGCTGACAGCTGGTTGTAGCTCCTGGAAAATAGCTAGTTCAGGCACTTCCTCCACTCCAGTAGGTCGAAATCACATTATTTGTATCCTCTGCTGCCATGTATCACATATCACTGCACCACTCACTCACAATTAGTATTTACAAAAAAAACATTGAAAAAGTGGTTTGCTTACGTAGGACTTTTGAGAAGCGCAGAGGAGGGCACCTATATTTTGGTATTATTTAGTATTTAGTATTATTAAGTATTTAGTATTATTTAGTATTTAGTATTATTCAGTATTTATTATTATTAAGAATTTAGTATTTTCTAGTATTTATTATTTAGTATTTAGTATTATTCTTTATTTCCTTTTAATGTAAAGTAATATCTTACCTATAATTTTATAATTTCACTTTGAATGCCAGCTAGAACAATAGAAATAGAATAGAATAGAAGTATAAATATTATTTAATAATATACAAGATTGTTTTGTGTTAAGACATTAGAAACACCCTGTGTTTAGGTGGCTTGCTGCAGTTCTCTGATTGACACACATAATTTGGTACTGTCATTGATACGCATACCCATTGATATGAATGGGGAAGTTGCCGAGGCGAATGCATTCTCAGCGATCCAAAGAAGATATTTCACGCCATTGTTTTGACCGGCTATCAGATGACAATGTCCCCTGCCCCACACGAAGCTGCTGAAAACTGAACACTGAGATCGGAAGACTGAAGACTGGGGGCTAAAGATTAAAAGACCGAAGACTGAAGAGTGAAGAGTGAAGACTGAAGACGTGCCCAAGAACCCATCAAGTCGTCGAACTTGAACTGGTTGGGCCTCGCCGCTTTCGGGGAGAAAGTCCCACACACTGGCCGCCTAATTGAATGGCGATCGAAGACTGCATCAATATCAATGCGATCGGGTGTCTTCTTTCTTTCTTTCTTTCTCTCTCTTCTTTCTTTGCCTTCCTCTTCTCTTCTTCTCTTCTTCTGCTCTGCTCCTCCCCTCGCCACTTGCGTATTATTAGTTTTTTGTGGCGTTCTGGTGGCCCACACTGCCAAGTAGTAGTCGGTAGCTAACAGGAGTGTCATCTGGTCTGGCCGGGTTCCAAGTGATCCGGTCTACTATATGCCATGCAACCCATACCCATACCCATACCCATAGCCATACTGGAAACCGAACTGAAACCCCCATCTTGCATCGTTTTGAAAGAACGTGTTTGGATGCAGCGAAAACCGTTTTAGAAACGTTTGGGGAAATTGTGGCAATGAAGCCGCCAGATTCCGATTCCTTTCAGTTGCATTCGAGCCATCGGCCACAAACAAACGTCTTTTGTGATACTAGTTCTTGATCTTTTAATCTCGCTGCGGATTCGGGTTTGGGCCCATTTTTGTTTGGCCCAGAATCGAGTTCGCCTTGTGGATCCGTGGGAGTTGAGACTTATAGAGGGGTCCGTCAATAGATGCGCATCGTACGGTTCCATTTGGAGCCGTGGCAACGCGGCGGCGGAGGATCGGTGACTCCCAGTCCTGCCCAGTCGCCCTCGCTGGCGCTCCTCTCGCCGCACGTCCTGCGTCGTCAGCGCCCCGCCAGTCTCGAGGATTTCGAGGATCTGCCCAATCTGTCGGCCAAACATCCGGCTCTGCCAGCCAGTCGCCTGCGACGCCTCAAGTGCCGCTATCCCCAGGTGGTCAAGCGACTGTCCACGCTCTGCAGCGATGTGATAGCACGCCATGTGAGAGATGTGTTCCATAACGTTTCTTTACAGGATTTCCCCTGGGATTCTCCCTTATATTCCTCAACTCATGATTATAATTCCTATTCATCCATTGCAGCCACAAACATTCGCCCTGCAGCCGGGAGAGGGCAGCCTGCGTGCTCGCCAGGATCTGGGCAGCAGCGGGGTGGAGGACATGACCCTGCTGGACGACCTGCACGAGGCGTCGCTGCTGTGGAACCTTCGCCTGCGCTACGACAAGGGTCTGATCTACACATTCGCCGGCAGCATCCTGATCGCGGTCAATCCCTACAAGATGTTCCCAGACGCCTATGGCCTGGAGGTGGCCAAGCAGTATGCCGGCCGACCACTGGGCTCCCTGCCGCCGCATCTGTTTGCCATCGGAGCGGCCGCGCATGCAGCACTACCATCGCCCCAGGTGGTGGTCATCTCCGGCGAGAGTGGCTCTGGCAAAACGGAATCCACGAAGTTGGTGATGCAGTACCTGGCGG
Organism: Drosophila teissieri; assembly: GCF_016746235.2. Taxonomy (NCBI): domain Eukaryota; kingdom Metazoa; phylum Arthropoda; class Insecta; order Diptera; family Drosophilidae; genus Drosophila; species Drosophila teissieri. Next base: position 15,202,638 of record NC_053034.1, read on the forward strand.
CGGTGGTGCCCGGCGGTGGATCCGCCTCGGCAGTGATCACCGAGCAGATCCTGGAGGCAGCACCGCTGCTGGAGGCCTTCGGCAATGCCCGCACCGCCCGCAACGACAATAGTTCGCGGTTTGGCAAGTATCTGGAGGTGTACTTCAAGAGCGGCGCCATCGTGGGCGCCAAGATTACGCAGTACCTGCTGGAGAAGTCGCGCATCGTTACCCAGGCGCCCGGCGAACGCAACTACCACGTGTTCTACGAACTCCTGGGCGGCCTATCCGAAACGGAGCGATCGAAGTACGGTCTGCTGGAGGCGGACAAGTACTTCTACCTGAACCAGGGCGCCACCGACTGTGCCAGTGGCCGCGTGGACTGGGAGTCGCTGCAGGGAGCCATGCAGGTTCTTGGCGTCTCCGAGGGCGAACGCGAGGGCATCGTGCGCGTCCTGGCGGCCGTTCTCCATCTGGGCAATGTCTACTTCCATCGCCGGCAATTGAGGCACGGCCAGGAGGGCGTGGAGGTGGGTTCCGATGCCGAGATCAAGTGGGCCGCCCACCTGCTGCACATCAGCGCGGAGGGACTGCATCGTGCGCTGACCAGTCGCACCACCGAAGCTCGCGCGGAACGCCTGCATACGCCACTGGGCATCGATCAGGCGCTGGATGCCCGAGATGCCTTCGCCAAGGCTCTGTATGCGGGACTCTTCAACTGGCTGGTCTCGCGGATCAACTCGATTGTGCAGAAGGGCGGCACCCACGACGCCCATCGCATCAGCATCCTGGACATCTTCGGGTTCGAGGATCTGGCGGAGAACAGCTTCGAGCAGCTGTGCATCAACTATGCGAACGAGAATCTGCAGTTGTACTTCAACAAGCACGTCTTCAAGCTGGAGCAGGCGGAGTATGCCCGCGAGCGCCTGGAGTGGACACCGCTGGCCTGGGACGACAATCTGCCGGTGATACATCTGCTGGCCAAGAAGCCGGTGGGCATCTGCCATTTGCTGGACGACGAGTCCAATTTCCCGCGTGCCACCGATCTGAGTTTCCTGGAGAAGTGCCACTACAACCATGCGCTCAGCGAGCTCTACGCTCGTCCGCGGATCGGTGCCCAGGAGTTTGGGGTGACCCACTATGCGGGCCAGGTGTGGTACTGTGTGGACGGTTTCCTGGACAAGAATCGCGATGCGCTGCGTGGCGATGTCCTGGAGCTGTTGGCCTCCAGCCGTCTGCCCCTGGTGGGTGAGTTGACCAAGCAGCTGCGTGCCCAGCGGGACGCCGGAAAAACCCTGCCCAAGGGCAGCAATGGCAGGTTCGTCACGATGAAGCCGCGAACCCCAACGGTGGCAGCCAGATTTGCGGACTCACTGCAGCAGCTGCTGCAATCGATGGGCAGGTGCCATCCGTGGTTTGTGCGCTGCATCAAGCCGAATCAGGAGAAGCACGCCCTCCGCATGGACATGCCGTGTGTGCTGCAGCAACTGCGATACCTGGGCATGCTGGACACCATTCAGATCCGGCAGCGCGGCTATCCGGTGCGCCTGCGCTTCCAGCACTTCGTGGAGCGCTATCGCCATCTGCTACCCTCGCCCCTGGCCAGGGGCACACCCTACCGGGAGCTGTGCCGCGCCCTGCTCGAGGCCATGCCGCGAACTGGTGTGGAGGGTCCGGACTATCAGTTGGGTGCCACCAGGGTGTTCCTGCGCGAGGCACTCCACCGGGCACTGGAGAGCGGACGCACCGAGCGGCTGCGCCGGGCGGCGGTCAGTGTGCAGCGGCATGTGCGTGGCATGCTCGTCCGCCGGCAACTGGCGCGTCGCCAGGCGGCCGCCACCCGGCTCCAGGCACGTTGGCGTGGCCAGCGGGCACAGCAGCGCTACGAGCGTCTCCGCAAGGGAGCGCTCACGGCCCAGCGACTGTGGCGCGGACGCCAGGCCAGGAGGAGGGTGCAGCAGCTGCGCTCCGATCACCGACGACGGCAGGAGGCGAGGGAGGCAGCTCAGCGAGCTCGCGAGGCACGGGAGGCCAAGCAGGCCGTCCTGGAGAGAAGCCAACTGAGCTACCTGGACATACCAGCCGAGTTGGCATTCATCTACTCCAAGCTGCAGGGCTGGTCGCCGCCGCACGGTGATCGCCACCTGGTCAAGGTGCTGGGCACCGTGCCCGGTCCACCATCGTCGGCCGTTCAGCTGCCCGAGGACTTGGCCCAGTTCTCCTTCGGGAAATTCAGCAGCGTCTACTGCAATGGCTTGCGATTGCAGCCGCGCAGGGAGCCCATCACTGCTCCGCTGCTGACCAGAGCCGCGTCGCGGGATCAGGACTTCCAGGATGCACTGGCCGTGTTCAAGCTCATCCTTCGCTGGAGCAACGACAAAGCGCTGGAAGGCGCCAAGGAGAAGCTGTTGGCCGACTACATCGTGCACAAGGCTTTGAGCTCCAGAGGATTGCGCGATGAGATCCTGGTGCAGTTGTGCAACCAGGTGCATGGCCTGCCCTCCAACTCGACAGAGGCCACTCGACTGTGGCAACTGCTGGGGCAGTGTCTGTGCTGCTTCCAGCCCAGCGCCGCCTTCAGCAAGTATCTGATGAGATTCGTGGACGACGAGGCCCCCGAGTCACTGCGTCCGCTTCTCCTGCGCCAGCTGCTCCGCCAGCAGGGCGGTGGCTCCTCCAGCGGCGCCGTGGGCGGTGGCGCCTGTCGCAGCTTCGTGCCCGCCTGGCTGGAGTGGCGTGCCTGGACCAGGGGCTGCGACATGGCCCTGCCGCTTACTCTGCCGGACGAGGCCAGTCAAACGGTGGCCGTCGACTCGTGGACCAGTTGCGAGGAGGCCGCCGCCTTGGCTGTTTCATCGTTGGGCGTGGCCAGTCGCGGCTGGACATTGGTGCTGGATGATGGCCAGCAGCTCACCGATAGCTGTGGCCTGGACTACGTGATGGATTTGATTGCGGAGAAGGAGCTGTGTCCCGCCTTTCCCGCTCCCAGAAGCGATCTATTGCGTTCGGGCGCCAAGTTCGCCAGAACCACGCTGCCGGATGCGGTGAAACGGCCAGCGGTTCCGCCACCGGCGCCACCCACTTCCAGTGGCAAGGAGGATGTGCCGCGGGAGCGAAGAAGCAGCCGGGAGCTGCTCTCCAGGAGCTCGGCGCTCAATGAGCGCTATTTTGAGCGTGAGCCCAGTCCGGGACCGGGTCAGGGACCGAGTCCCAGTCAGGCCAAGTCGCGTTCCAAGTCACTGGACGACCTGCTGGCCGGCGACATTGTTCCCGTGCCCACGGATTGCGATTCCCAGGAGCCGCTGCACACACTGGGTCTGTCGGAGAGCCGCCTGAACGATCGCTATCACTCGGCGGAGCGGCTGGCTCCAGTGGGCAAGGACACGGGTCCACGCTACCAGAAGTCCCAGCACGCCGGACGCCGCTCCCACGCTGCCTCGCATGGCTCGCACTCCAGCAAATACGCGGACAAGGCCGAGTACGCCACCAGATCCTCGGCCATGTCCGACACGAGTGAGGCGCCATCCCTGGCCTCGCATGTGAGGAGGGTAAGGGTGCCGTCGCAGGCATCGGATGTGGATCAGTTCCTGGACGATCTGTTTAGTCCAGTGCTGGACGGCTCCCTGGATGAGCTGTCCGATGCCAGGTCCTTGGCAGCGAGCATCCGAGGCGGCTGCTATGAGCTGGACAATGAAGCGGAATCGGAGATCGACGACTTGGATGACTACATCAACGATATATTCCAACCGATACCGCTGGTCGAGAGCTTAGACAAGCTGACCAGCAAGGACCAGCTGGCGGTTATCATCAAGGGTGGCGCAACGGCCAGCAATCCCCAGCAGGGGGATGAGGAATCGGAAATCGAGGATCTAGATGACTACATTAATGAGCTCTTCGAACCCATTCCAGTGGCCGAGGGACTGGACACACTGACCAGCAAGGAGCAGCTGGCAGTGAGCATCCGTGGAGGCGGCAGCACGGACAGCAATGGAGCCGATCCGCTGCTCCACCAGCTGATGCAGCTGCCCGGCGAGACGGAGTCGGGTCCGGCGCTGTACCAGCAGCAGGTGCAGCGCGCCTTCCTGCAGTCCGCCATGGCCCAGAACCTGCAGATCCAGCAGCAGCTGCTGGCCCAGAACCAAGCCCTCCAGACGCTGCTCAGCCAGCAGGCGGCAGCGGCGGCAGCCAATAGCTCCACCTCGCCGCCACCGGCTCCTCCGATCCTGAGCAGCCTGTCCATCTCGCCACCGCCGCCGCAATCCCCGCTGCGCATGAAGGCCACCCGGAGTAGTTTGGTGGTGATGGAGTCATTGCAACCACCGCCACCACCACCGCCGCCGCCAATGCCGCCGCCGCTGGAGTGCAAGGATCCGTCGGAGACGCGACACTTCCTCGATCCCTACGGCAGGGCCAAGACCGTGCGGATCGGCAAGTGGCGCTGGCCACCGCCCCAGGGTGAGCCGCAGTTCCAGACCGAGGAGGACTTCTTCGCCTTCAAGATGCGCCAGCACCAGCGCAAGACGACGCCACAGGCGCAGCATCACCAGATGACCGGCAATGGAGGCATGCTGGAGGCGGGTCCTGGTGGACGCGGTGCCTCGGCCACGGCCATCGAGTGGGAGGAGTTCGAGATCGAGAGTCCCACACCGCCGCCCATGGGTGGCCAGCTAATGAGGAGCAGCATCCGCCTGGAGACCACCACCACGACGACCACGTCGGCGGTGAGCAACAGGGACAGAGACCGCGATGCCCAGGATGCGCAGGGACAACCCATGCAGAGTGTGGTCACCACTAAGCTGGCCAAGAAGAGCTTCGAGATCGGAGCGGATCGTCCGCCGCCGGGCAGCGTGGGCAAACTGAAGCTCAGCTCCGAGATGCGTCAGCGGCTGGAGCAAGTCACTGCCGGCCACTCGGTGAGATCGACCGTGTCCACCAAGTCGGAGCAACGAGCTCCGGCAAAGCTGGAGGACACGCGCAAGCTAATGCTGCAGCAGCAGCTGGGTGGACTCTTTGCCAGCGTGTCTGGTGGAAATGCCGGTCCCGGTGGAGTCGTCGATTCCCATGCCACGGTGCGCACACAGATCGAGCGGATGGAGGGCAAGCTGTCGCCGCCACCAGCGCCGCCGTCGGGCGGCTGGCCGGGCGTGCTACTGCCACCGGCGCCCAGTGTACCGGCACCGCCGCCACCCATCAGGCCGCCCAGCATGGCGCCACCCGCTCCGCCGCCAGCGCCGCAAAGTCCGCCGACGGCGAGGAGTCCGGAACCGGAACCCGACTATCGCACCTCGAGCAGCCAGGTGGTGGTGAAGGAGCATGTGCCCGCGTTTATTCAGCGCCAGGAGCGCGACACGTTCGGTGCAGTGCGTCAGCAGCAGCTGATCAGCAGTCACCATCTGCATCTGGAGGACCACTCCGCGTCCTCCTCGCCGGCGGCGGCTGCCTGGGAGCAGGCGGAACGGGAGAGGTCCCGCAGCCGCAGCAGGAGTCGCGATCGCGAGGACTACTCCGAGTCGGTGTGGGACAGGGCGGAAGTGGAGGGACCCGCCTCCGGCAGTGGCAGTGAGAAGGAGCGCGAGAAGCGGGAGCGCGAACGCGAGCGTCTCTACGAGATCCGGCAGGTGGAGCGGGAGCGCGAAAGCCATAAGGTCTATCAGCCGGCGCCGCCGCGTGTCATCCAGGCCAGCATGGACACCACCGGCGGCCATCGCCGGGAGGACCGCGCCGGCGGACTGGCCACCTTCCGCACCCACATGGCCCAGAAGTACGAGCACGAGCGGAAGCGCAAGAGCTCGGCCAGCTCCGGGATGCGCGAGGAGCTGGACTCGATGCACATGACCACGCCGCCGCCCGTTATTGTGCCGGCTCCGGTGCCGCCGCCGCCCTCGTCGACCAGCCCCGGACTGGGCGTGGTCTCCGGCGTGCTGCTGGGATCGGGAACGGGGGGCAGCAGTGCCTGCCTGACCTACAACCGGGTGCCGTGGAAGTTGCGCGTGCGCAAGGAGGTCTTCCAGCCGCATGAGCCCATCGGGCCGCCGGTGGCGCTGGACCTGCTCTTCGCCCAGGTGCTGGGCGACGTCTTCGGGGTGACGCCCTGCCTGCGGATTACGCCGCAGGAGAAGAGCTCCGCCCTGAACATGCTGCACGGGCATGGCGTCAGTGTGGACACGCTCTCCAATCGAAATGGATCCGGAGCCGGCGGCGGAGGAGGAGGAGGAAATGGTGGACAGGTGCGTGCCCTGGTGAAGCGCCATCTGGTGGACATGGCACGCGATTGGCCGCTGTACTTTGCACGACTGTTCGCCGTGCAAGGAGCACCGCTCTATCCGGACGTCAGCATCATGGGCGTCTCGCACAGTGGCCTCTACCTGGCTCGTCGGGATGCCGACTACCTGATCGTGGTGCAGGCCATCTCCTTTGGCGAGATCCAGAGTGCCGTCACCCTGCCGCGTCCCGCTGCACTGCAGCTCAATCTGCGGAATGGCAAGCACCTGGCACTCCACGCAGCCCGCGCCGCCGCCATCCAGTCGATGGTCACCACTTTTGTCCAGGAGTTCCGCAAGGTGAGTTGTTTTATGCAATATTTGGTTAAGATCTTACTTAGTTTATCTTACTTGCAAATCTGTAAGTTATTTTGGGGCTTTTGTTATTTGTTTTTTGCCAACCAAAAGTATGCAAGAGAAATTTCTTAAGCTATCAGAATTATTAAATATGCATTCAAAGCTCGCAAGAGAAGCTTGAATGTTTGAATTATAGTTGCTGATATAAACGATGTATGTATATTGAATAAGCATAGTTTCCTTTCAACAGAAAGATTTTTCATAATCACCGAAATATATATGTATATATTATAGGAACATAAGTTTATAAGTTCTATTATTGTATGCTGATTAATTTCAACAGATATGTTGTCATTGATTTTTGTTGATAGATCACAGATCAAATTCCCCGCACCAATTGCAAATTTTGGCATAGCCATTATTTGGTGTATACCAATTATTTTGTATGCCACTTTACTTGGCGTAAATAGAAAAATAATTGCATTAATTGCGTGAATAATTGCAAGCATCGGTCATTATAACGTGGCCTTAATGAAACTGCTAATGTTTTACGGCCTCAAGATAATAATACGGCAGCTGGCCAATTCCAAAGTGTTATTTTTATGTCGCGCAGACAAAAGCTGTAATGTAATATCACCTCAGGCAGAAAAGCGATTGACTTTGCTGATCAGCATGGCATGGTAATATGCCTTTAAGTGTTATAATTTTTGCAATAGAAATAAGCAGTATTTTAAAGGTAAAAACTCAAAGGATGCTCTGGGTATCCAACTGTTTTCAAATCTGGCAAACCTTCCGAGGTTTCAATTCAGTTATGTCCTTGGTCGTATGTCTTTGTTATAGAAATACTGTGTTATTGGAAGTTATCTGGCTTGGAGTTTCTTTGCGGCCTTAAAGCTCAGTGGGTTTCAGTGGGTTTCAGTGGGTCTCAGTGGGTTTCAGTGGGTCTCAGTGGCTCCGGCGAGATTCCAGCGCCATATAAGCATCATCTGCGCATGGTTGATATTCATAGTTGGCGCTCGTCCATCAGGCGAATGGAGCTGAAGTGCAGTGCCTACTTTTGTTTTCTCTTTTTGTTTGACACTCGAAACGGGTATGCACTTTTCGCCACACGCAGTTGAAGCAGATGTGTTGGTAAGCGATTTTTGCAATTTCTTTATAAATATTTGACGAAATCATTAATTACGCCTCTGATTGAAACGTTTATTTAAAGTGAAGTGTTGGGTGTACATTTCAAATTAAATAAAGTACTTAAAACCGCTCTAGACATTCTAAAATCTAAAATGCCAAGTTGGAAACTAAACTTTCTTAAATCATACTTCCCCAGGGTATTTCCGCTACGCGTTGTGCATTCAGATTTTGTTTGATCAACAAAATGTTTTCCATTTTCCCCTACATTTCCCCCCAGTTTTCCTCTTCAGCTCTTCGGCTCTTCGGCTGTTTGCTGTTTGAAGTTGCTTCTTAATTCAATTCATTTTATGCGTGAAAACTCGTTAAACGCCAAAGCTGCCCAGTCAGACTGACTGACCCATCTGACCAATCTGACCAATCTGAGTGGCAGATGTGGAGAGCAGTTTCGAGTGGCCGAAGAGCAGTTTTGAACAGTTATGGAATGGGAATGGGAATCGCAGCCGGAGAAAGACTTTCCCGCTCTTTCTCCACTGGGGCTTTACGCTCCGCTTGGCCAAGAGTTGAGAGCCAATAGCCAAGAGCCCAGAGCCAAGAGATTTCGGTTTTCACTCCGCTCAGTTGGTCTTGGTTTTAGCTGGTTTTGGCTTAAAGCCAAAGCCGCTCTGTGCGGCTCTCTGTTCTGCTCGGCTGCGAGTGAAATGGCCAGTTGGCTCTTCTCCATTTTGACCAGCTTGCATTCGCTGGCCAGTTTCAGCCAAGTTAGTTTTCAGTTTTCAGTTTTCAGTTTTTAGCTTTTAGTTTCCAGTCGTTAGTTGTTACGAATGTGCGGTAACGGCACCACGCAGCGCGCTCTCGTCTCGAATTCTTTTAACCTTTTTGCCGCCTTCGATTTGGCCAAGTTTAAGCTTCGATAGCTTCATCTTTTTATTTTTTATCTGTGCTCTAATGCTTTTGTGCTAAAATGCTTCTCCTCCCCTGGGCCCATTTACAAAACAAAGCTGACCCAAAAAACATCGTAAACAAATGTATGACGACAAATCAAGTGGCTTCGATTGAATGGTCCTAAATGGGCTACAGATTAGCCAGCGAGTTTTTTTTGTGGAAGCAGTTCGAAAAAGTGTCAGAAAGATAACAAGCCATCCGTTTGGAGAAAAGCACTTTCCATGGCCATTTTCCAAAGAGTTTGTTTTCAAATGGTTAGCGAACTGTTGCTAAAAAGTCAGGGAAATCGCAGGAATAGAGCAGGGTTAATTGATTGATTAATTGATAATAATAATAATTGTCTATATCTCAGTAGTGAGTTCATTTTGACAAAACTCCTGCAATGTTTCCATCATAATAAAAACACTTTCATTTGGCTGGATGCACTATTATATCCAATTTAATTAGTTGCCAAATCATATACATACATATGTAATTCATATAGAGGCCGTGTAGTAATACCAAAATATGGGATGACTGGATCGAAATGCACTCACAATGTCCAGCCCATGGCTTGTTATTATAATGGTTACTTCATACCGATCGCAGATTGGCCAACAATTTGCCCAACCATCCGTGCTGGCTGAAAAACGCGCCACTCAGCATTGATTCCAATTAAATGGCCATATTTTCGAACTGCTCCAACAGAGATAACAGAAATATATATAAAATAAATACAAAAAAATACAAAAAAACAGAGGCGACGATCGGCGGATTTTCGCCAGTCCATCAAGTGGAAAGACAAACTGCAAATGGGAAATTAAAATAAATTGTGGCAGAGAGGCGTAAAGAAATAACAAGAAAAAGTAACAAATACGGCACGCATTTAACTGCATTGCCAATTTCCACACATCAAATGAGAAAATACAAATAGAAATACATAAAACTGCAAACTACAAACTGCAAACTGAAAACTGAAAACTACGACCAATAGCTGGAAAAATCGCGTATACGTATGGCTTGATGTGTGTGTCCGACCGTCGAATCCATTCCATTCAACACTCATTGTGCGGGAAACGCTGGACGACGCAGCAGTTCGCTTTTCATTTTTCATTTTTCGCCGTTTGCCGTTCGACGTCCGCGTTTTCCTCGATTTTGTTGTTTTTGTTTCGGTTTTTCTTGTTTTTTTGTTTTTTTTGTTGTTGGTTTGTTGGTTTGTTTGGCACGAACCGCTGTGCAAACAATATATTCGAGCATTCGCCATGGTGGAATAGAGCCTGCAGGCCGTCCATCACCATGCATTTCACTGCACTGTACTTTCACTGAGACGACGGCCTTATGGCAATGGTCGTGACTGTAGCCGCCGCCTGATCCTGTGTACCTCGCCGTTTGCCAAGCGTTTGCCAAGGATGTCGCAGAGCGTGCGGGCCAGCAAATCCTCCGCCTGCCAGGCGGTGCAACTGACCTCCGGGGGCGGCAGTGTGCCCCACAAGTTCAGCAGCATTGTCAACAAGGTGGAGTCGCTGATTAGCAAGATGCACCACGACAAGGTCAACAACTTCAAGTTGCTGCAGCAGCAGGGTCAGGAGCAGCTGGGTCAGCAGCGGGGTCAGCAGCGGGATCAGCAGCGGAATCAGCAGCAGGATCAGGATGCGAGTCGAGACAGGGATAGAGATCGAGATCGAGGAGCTCAGGAAGATGGCGAACCGGAGTGCAAATGCGCCTCTTTGGACTCCCTGAACAACCTGACGGATGAGGAGCACGAGATGCTCTACACGGACTCGGATGATGCGGAAATAGCCCACATCACGGGCACCACCGCGGCCCAGGTGCATCATGCCCAAATGCAGATGCAGTCGCTCCACCAGCAGCAGCAGCAACAGCACATCCGACGCAGTGATCTCGACCAGCTGACCAACGAGAGCATTCGGGAGCTGAATGAACAGTGCTGCGCGTCGATGGGCATGCACGAGGCTGGCGGCGATGCCTGTGGAGACGGCTCTGGCGGGGATCTGGGAATGGCCAACGACAATGCGTGGAGCGTTGAGGAGGACATCGTGTACAAGTGCTGCACCACCGCCACCCTCACGTCCAACTCCTCCGCCGGCAGTCTGTGCGAGCAGTGCTGTCTGGAGGAGCAGCTCAGCTTCAAGATGCAAATGAGCCAAAGAGATGACAACAACAACCACAACAACAGCGAGGAGCAGGAGCTGCCACACATGGAGGCCCATCCCAGCTGCTCTCCGGCTCCCGTTTCCGTTGCAGCTTCTGGCCCAGCTCCTGGTTCTGGTCCTGGTCCGGCTCCCTCTCCTATGACCACCTGCAACCTGATGGCCTTCCAAGGCGGCAACAATCCCCTGGCATCGACGGCTCTGCTGATCCCGGGTGGCAACAAGACGCGGCGGGTGAGCAATGCGAGCAGTGGATCCGTCAGCCGCATGGAGACCATTCTCGAGGAGCCCACGGAGTCGAAGATCTCGGTGAAGGAGATCCTGGCGCGGTTCGAGACTATGAACTCCAATGAGGTAACCTTTTCAGCGATTTATTAAGCGGAATTTGTATTGCTATTGTTTCATAAGATCTAATTCCAATCTGATTGTTTAAAGCCGCTTAACAAGTATAAGATACAGGGATCTTTAAGATACTATTGCATTCCACCCTTTCGGTACTTTAAATTCTATAATTCAATGAATTGTCTTACACAATTTCCTCGAAATCGTTTCATCTGTTTATGCTGAAACCGTTTAAACAATTTTCCCCCGATTTCGGAAGTAACAACAAACGAGAAGTTAATCAAATACGCACGCCTTTCAGCGGCGCACCAAAAGGCCGAAAAAAGACCACAAATCATGGGCCCGTTTTCGGAGTTATGGAGGGAATCGGGGTGTGAGATGAATGATCGTCGAGCTGAAGTCTAACGGTGTTATTAAGTCGACACATAATCGCATTATTAGCGTGGCCAGACACTCCGTCCGTCCGTCTCTCTGTCCGCAAAACCAACTAAAACCATCTAAAACCCACCAACCCACCAGCCCACCAACCCATCAGCCCACTGAGAGCAGCCACTTACATCACGAACCTCATTGCTGGGCAACCTGGCTGGTGGGCTAATTAGTGGGTAAAGTGGCGATCTCGGGTCTCTGGTCTCGGATCTCGATTATATAAGAGTGAGATGCATTGAAGTCGGGGTCTCCGCATCATGGCAGCCACTATGTCAACATGGCTAGTGGGCCACAATGAAGTATGGAGATTATTTTCGGGGCACTTATTCAATTTCCCTATGGATCAGCAGTCTGAACTAAGTGAAAATGAAAGATCAGACTGGTGATCCATTGGGAAATTGAATATACATATATATCATATATCCATTTCAATTGTATAAAACTGAAATAAGTGAAAATGAAAGATACAATTGAAATGATATATGTAGGAGTAGTTATAGGTTTGATATTGAACTTAGATCTAGTATGGGGATCCCATCTGATATTTTATGCAGTTCTATTGAAAGTTATGGAGTTCAAGGACTGAAGATACATTCCAGTTATTGTTAGATATAGATGTTGAATCTTAACTTAAAAATAGAGAATGTTCCAAAGTCTCAATTGTGGCTTTAATGAATCCGCTGATTGTGTTTAATCGATCTTGACCAACTGGAAGAGATGGAATTGCGTTGGGATGGGATGAGATGAGTTGTGATGTGATGTGCGTATTGCACGTTCTAAATTCCCTGGCGAACTTTCTTGCCCCCGGAAAATGAAGAGCGTGCTGGATCAAGAAGATGCCATCACGTTTATACATAGTTCGGGTTCGATGACCACTCGGTGTGCGATCCATAAAAACACAAGATTAAAGACAATGAGAACTGCTGAATGTGAATGGGATGGGATGGGTTAGTTGTTGGTTGGTTCGTTGGATGGATGGATGGATGGTGACCCACAAAGATGCAGGCTGTGCGATAGTACAATATGGGTTATTACACTTCCATCCGTGTGCCATGAAAGAAACAGCATTATAATTTAACTGTAATTTGATTTCAATAATTTAATTACACTCTTTTCGTGTGCGTGATTTTTGTTTGTGCGTCTTTATGGCTCTCGAGCTTCCCCAATAGTAAATTACTTTAATTTCTTTCGACCATCCGCTGCAGTTGGGTCTGCCGTAAATCCATCCAAAACGGACGCACAACTGGCATTAATTTCGAATTTTTAATTAACTGAATCTCGCGCAAAACAAAGCAATGCCGAGGCACATACGATTCCTATGAATTTCGTATGAAATAACACAAAGCCCCAGCCGGCCAAAAAGAAAGTTTTAGCGGTCACTTAGAAATTACACTCCAAATTTAACTCTTGTTTTTGCCCACCACACACACCGCGTGTGTGTGTGTGCGAGTGCTTTTTGCTGTGACTGTGCGAGAATTATCGCGCTGCAAGTCGCGCTGGCCACGGAAACTGGAGCATCTAGAGTCCGCCGATTCAGGCCATCTGACCCAGTTGGTAGCCCGGTTCCAGTTCTAGTATACAACATAGTATGTAGTACCATACCCACATACCCATTTCTGTTGTAAACATCAGATCTGGCCTCCTTATTCGCTTTTTATTTTATTTTTGGCTGACAGCCAACAGACTTCTCGATTGCATCCAGACAGGCAGACAGGCGGACAAGTCCCAAGTGCCTCTGGCCGGGATTAGGCACTCGGATGTGGGTGATCCGCATCCTCAGGCGATCTCCATTGGATGTCAGGCATTTTACGACGACTCCTGCTGAGCAAGTTGCTGCACCCACGCCATTGATGAAGTGAAAAATTGTAGTTTCCTTTACCGCTTCTTGTTGAGTTTCTTCTACATTTGTTGCTACTTTATGGCAGAAAATTATACCATTCTTAACTTTATTATTAAGCAACATTACTTGCATTGCACACCAAAATTAAAATTAACCACCAGCGAAAAACAGAGATGCGTGAAAAGCGATGGTAACTCCACTTGCCATCGTTACCATATTTTCTGTGGTTTCTAACCGCAGTTAAGAAATCAGAAAAAAATAGAGACTAGCGACTGGGAAATGGCCGAAAATCATGCATAATTTATGAACTAAAAACCGCTGTTATGTTTAGAAACCAGTCGGCTCTGCCATGAAATATGGATACCCATACGAAAATAAAGAAATGGAAATCTATTTACCGATTGTTGATTGACACAGCGAGTCGCCAGATTGATTTTGTTAGCTGTGGAAATGATATCACCTTTAAATCCAACGATCCACTTTTCCTCTCTATTTTTTTTTGAAATAAATAGCTCTTTGGTGCATTTTAGTTTGATTAAAAAATTGCTGCAATACCAAAAGCATTCTTCATCGGCAACCAGTTTGGATGTAATGAGTTCGTATTGATTTTATTTTTTGTAATTTTCCTGCAGTGGTTTTTCACGTTGCCGGCCAAAATTTGAACAATGCGCATAATTTTTCACATATGGCAAGTTGATTGATTGGTGAAAGATTTCCGCTTTCATAAACAACAACTTTTACTAATCTCTTCTCGCTTGAGCGTGCAAAATGCAATTGTGGTTTGCTTGAGGGGGTGATTGAGAGTATATAAGTATAAGTATCTATCTATATAGCCAAATATTTACGGCTGCGTGTTGGTGTGGGCGTGCAGAGAGCAGAAAAAAGCGAGAAAAAAGAAAGCAATTGCAACAAATTGCAGCGAATAATTGAATGCAAGCAATAAAAGTGAAAAATCACCAATGCCAGCAAACACTTTCGTTGCCAAAAACGCTCGTATCGCCGATCGCCAATCGCCAATCGCCAATCCCCGCCAGCTGTCACCGTGCAATATGGGAGCATAAATCATCAGTGCCACGCCCCCCCCAATCCCGCACTGAAACGGGATGGGCGTCAATGCGAGCAAATGGCAGCCAAAACGGCAACTGGTTGCGTTGGCCAAAAAGGCGCCCAGCAACTTTCACATGCCATTGACATGGCCAGCAGAAATAACAAAATATGCGCGTGGCGGGCAGCGAGTTGCAAGTGGCAAGTTGCATGGTGCAAGTTGCACGGTGCAAGTCAATTAACAAATTGCAGCCTCTCGCAACTGTGCACGGTAAAAAATAATTGCAATCGCCAGAAAAGTCGACTTTCGAAACTAATTTGTAATCCTTAAGTCGCATCTCAGACGAGCTCTATCTTTACAACTTCCACATCCAATTAATAAATCACTTTTATAACATGTATACTTTACTATACTATAAGTCAAGAAATGCCTGATTTTAATAACAAATTCTGACATGTATTGAAAATCCTTTATTTATTTCCTTTTCACTTTGCATTTTTTATCAGTGTTGCAGCTGAAATACACGCACATGCCATCTTGCAATTGAGTTTGAAAGTAATTTCGGTGTAAAACATTGGTGGTCATCTTTTTTTGCAAATTGATTAATCAGCTATTAAAAAGCGCAGCGATAACATTAATTAAACACTTATGCTGGCCAAAAACTCACTGATGATATAGTGATGACATAGATTTTGTAATAAGTGCGTGGCCATAATTTGTTGTTTAACTATTCATTTTGCCTTGCGTACAAGTGATATATTTAGGATAATTATTTGAGAGCTTAAAGAGTGCCACATTTAATACTTGCTTAATAAGGAAGTTTATTCCATATATAAATGCTATAAATAATAACTTATTGTTTGCCCTCTCCCTCCTGCAGTCACAATCGAAGGCCTCCACGTTGTCGTCGGGCGCCCGTGCCGCCGCCCAGACTTTGAATGTGCCGCTGGAGCGCCTGGAGTCCCGCCAGGCGCACGCCCAGCGCACCGAGCACGGCGTGGATGGGGGATCCCGGCAGGGTGAGCAGCTGCAGCAGTCGGAGCTGCATCATCACCTGCAGCAACAGCAGCAGCAGCAGCAGCACCATCAGCAGCAGCAGCAGCAGCTGGAGGACGCCATTGAGGATCACCAGCTGGCCACGGATCACCAGCAGCAGCAGCAGTTGGGTCAGCAGCAGGGTCAGCAGCAGCGCTTCCTCAAGCAGCAGAGCTATCTGCACTCCGCCCGCAAGTCGAATGCTGGCCAGCAGCCCTCCTCGCTGACCAACGGACAGGTGCATCACCAGGAGCAGATGCTGCAGCAGCAGCAGCAGCAGCAACAGCAGCAGTCGCAGTCCCTGCCGCATCACGACCTGGATGCCAATTACCTGCAGGACGAGAGCAATGGCGGCACTCCGCCCTCGGTCACCAAGTACTCGCTGCTCCAGTTCGCCATGCAGCACTTCCGCAATGAGTGAGTTCCCACCCGCAGCAGAAGTCAATGGACATGCATCTAATGGCCATATCCTTGTTTCCTTTGCAGCCAACTGAGGGACGCGGACCGCCACCACGAGCGGCACCAGTCCGCCGCGAATCGCTCGTACGCGGAGCTGGTCAAGTGGCAGGGCCACGCCATACGCCTGCCGCTCCTCCGACTGCCGAACGACCTGGCGCCACTGGCGCTCGAGTGCTTCGACTGCATCCTGCGCTACTGCGGCGACATACCGCTGGATCCCGACCTCACCGAGGTCAAGTGCGTCTACACCGTGCTCATGGTGAGTGCCGCTCCAGGCTTCCTGGTTCTTACTTCTTAGTTCTTAGTTCTTGGTTTTGTATTCTGGATTATGGATTGTGGGTTAGCCAAACCGGTTGGAATGGGCGACTTTGCGGTGGTCCCACAAATATGTGCAACTGGTTTCGGGCGACATTCTGCTGCCCTAGAAAGGCGACTTTAGCACCCGAACCGGAAATAGTTTGTATGTGGACACCTGAAAGTCACAGAGTCGCTGGGAAAATGAAGATCGCTTGCAAGTCAGTGGATCACGAGGGTACTTGGCACTTATGGAAGCTATCAAGATTAGCCTTTAGTTATGGGCGGCCATCCAAGGAGCTATATGGCTAAAGGAGCTTTAAGCTGTTGGGTGAAATGTGACCACTTGACAAGTTCCAGTTTGGCAAAACTTGATTTGCGTTGCAAGCAGGAAGAGTTGTTATATAAAGTCAGCCATCGGAAGTTTTTAAAGTTGTATCTGCCAGTTTCCGCATTGAACTAATCTCATTCGATTTAAGTATATCAAGGAAATAAATTGAAATACATTATTGATTCCCTTTCTGACCCACAGCACTGCCACAAGTACTTGGCCCTGCGCGACGAGGTCTACTGCCAGCTGATGAAGCAGACGACGGCCAACCGGTCACCGTGTCCGGATAGCTCGCAGCGCGCCTGGCGCCTGCTCAGCATCCTGGCGGCGTACTTTGGCTGCTCGGACGCACTGCGTCCCTACCTGATGGAGCACCTGACGTCGGCGGCCTCCGATCGTCGCCGTTCCTGCCACGGCACCGCGGCCGTTTGTCTGACCAATCTGCGCAAGACAGCCCGCTGCGGCGGCCGCAAGAATGTGCCCAGTGTGGAGGAGGTGACCGCCGTCTCCGCTGGACGCTCAGCCAGGAGGCAGATATACCGCCTGCCCGGCGGAGCGGAGCGTGTGGTCAACACCCGCTGCTCCACGGTGGTGGCTGATGTCATTGCCGAACTGTGCGCCCTGCTGGGCGTGGAGTCGGAGGCGGAGCAGCAGGAGTTCTCGCTGTACTGCATCGTGCAGGGCGATGCGTTCACCATGCCGCTGGCCGCCGATGAGTACATTCTCGATGTGACCACGGAGCTGCTCAAGTCCGGACAGCCCTTCTACCTGATCTTCTGCCGATCGGTTTGGCACTTCGCCCTGAAGCGCGAACCGGCTCCCATGCCCCTGTACGTGGAGGTGCTCTTCAACCAGGTGGCACCCGATTACCTGGAGGGTCTGCTGCTGGAACTGCCCGGCAATGGGGTGCCGGTGCCGGAA
The DNA here is from genome assembly GCF_016746235.2 of Drosophila teissieri. Taxonomy (NCBI): domain Eukaryota; kingdom Metazoa; phylum Arthropoda; class Insecta; order Diptera; family Drosophilidae; genus Drosophila; species Drosophila teissieri. The sequence goes on from NC_053034.1 coordinate 15,220,090, forward strand.
ATGGTCAGGGATATGGCGAGAATCGCTGCCCTGCTGCATCGCGCCGCCGATCTGAGTCACGTGCCCGCGATGAAGGAGATCAAATTCCTGCTGCCCAAGCCGGCGCTGGGTATCCGTGAGATCCGGCCCGCCCAGTGGGTGGGACTCGTGCAGTCGGCGTGGCCGCAGGTGGCCAGCCTGAGTCCCGGCCAGGTGAAGGCGCAGTTCCTCAATGTGCTGGCCACGTGGCCGCTCTTCGGCAGCAGCTTCTTCGCGGTGAAGCGCATCTGGGCGGAGGAGGGGCCGCATGTGGAGGATAACCACAGTCCCATGTGGCGGGATCTCATCCTGGCGCTCAATCGACGTGGCGTCCTCTTCCTGGACCCCAACACCCATGAGACCCTGCAGCACTGGAGCTTCATGGAGGTCATTTCCACGCGAAAGGTAAGCAGTTGCATCGCATTGCCTGCCAATGGGAACTGTGTTGTTTACGGAGAACTTTTTGATTGCAGGTTCGCTCGGAGGATGGCGCCCTCTTCCTGGACATGAAGGTGGGCAATCTGATGCAGCAGCGCGTGATCCGCGTCCAAACGGAGCAGGCCCACGAGATCTCGCGCCTGGTGCGCCAGTACATCACCATGGCCCAGATCAGTCAGCGCGACAAGCGGGAGCTCAACTAGGCAACCAGGATTGCTTAGCGACTTGCTCATGCAATACCCATTATTATTATTATTATTATTATTATTACTATTATTACTATTATTACTATTATTATTCGTATCGATATTGTATGGAGTTATTCTCTCTCTCCCCATATTTCCACATATTTTTTTGTCGATTCGTAAGGCTCCCCTACCAGTTACATATATTTATTAACGCCCATATGCAAGAGACATATGTTTGTTTAGCTGTTTATGTTGTGCTGGTTTCTACATTCCAACTTCCGATACCCAATCCAATCGTAATCCCCCCAACTCGGTGGCGCTCAGATGGCCATATAGATCCCCCTTCCCAAACCCGAACTCGTAGTCCCCATTGTCGTAGGTTTAAGCGAACCAAGTGCAATCCGAGTGCAGGAATGGAACTCCCACTGGCTCTGAGTCCAAGTCCAAGTGCAAGTCCAAGTCCAAGTCCAAGTCCAATCCTCTGGTCCCCCAACCATTATTTCGATTCAACGACTTCGTGTAGCACTTAAGATTAGCGAACTTTAATAATATCATTTTTTTTGAGACATTTGTTAAATCGAAAATTGCCTAGCTTAATCCCTAAATTTATCATAAATAAATACAATTTATATATGTATATCTATCGCAATGCATGCGTTTTTCCCTTGGGTCTTTCCTTTATTCGTTAATAATAAATATACAAAAAAATATAATAAATAAAACTTCGAGATGCGGGATACTTGAAATCCAGAAATGTCCCCAAACAAAAAAAGGGGGATTACTTGTCATTTGTCGGGCAACTTAACGATATAATCTATATAATATTTGGTATGAGTTGATCGCTGTCATCCTCCTCATCGTCCTCGTCCTCGTCCTCCTCCTCGTCGTACTCGCCCTCCTCATCCTCCTCATCATCCTCGTCATCCTCCTCCTCCTCCTCCTCGTCCCCCGCATTTGGCTTATCCTTGTGGCTGCTCACGGATGTGGCTGCTGTTGTTGCCCCTGTTCCTGTTGCAGCTGGCGCCAAGTTTGCTATTGTTTGCTCCTGGCTGTTGCCGATGGACAAGGACGAGGACGAGGATGGCGGGGGGCGTGGCTGAGGTCCAGTCGCCGCCGCCACACTTGTTGCATTACCCTTTCCGGCTTTTTCGCCGGATGCGGGGGGTGACGGGGTGGCACGCCTCGTTGTAACGTCGCTTAACGCTTCATTAGTCGCATTGTGGCTGACAGCTCCCGTTGCCACCGCCATTGTCGTCCTTGTGGCGTTCGCGCTGCCGGGTAGTTGATTCATGGATCCCCCTCCCACTCCAGCTGCAGCTCCTGCGGTTGCGGTGTCATTTTTCCGGCGCTCCGGCTCGTTACCCGCCGGTAACTTGCCCCCAACCAGACTGCCTCCTGGCGCGCTGTCATCGGGCACACCTGTACCTGCACCTGCAGCGATGACGTCCTGCTCCCCGTCCTGCTGCCCGTTCTGGTCCAGTTCAGGTCCATCTAGTGCCAGTTCGAGTGCGGCGGGTGTGGGCGGTGTGATTCGCGGCGGCGGCGCCTCTGAGGTCAGCAGAAAGTCATCGCGTATCTCGCAGTTCTTGCCCAGAAATCCCTGCCGGCACTGGCACTGGTAGCTGCCATCCTCGCGGCTCAGCGATGTGCACTTGCCCCCGTTCTCGCACGTGTCCGGATGCTCCACGCAGTAGGTGAGCTCTGTGGGTCAACTCGGTCAATTCCCCGTGAGCATGGCCACATGTACATACATACGGGTGTATACTCACTCTCATCGCACAGCATTCCGCCCCAGCCGGGATGGCAGTTGCACTCCCACGGCGCCTCGCAATCCCCGTTGGCACATCCCGGATACGGGAAGCACTTGTCGCACTGGCTGCCCGTCCAGCCCACTTTGCAGCTGGAGAGGCATCAGCCGGCAATCAGAGGTGGTGTTCGTGAAAAGTAAAGGCACATGTGGGTTAGTTGTGCTGATATGGAGACCACAAAAAACTTGGGAAATATTTCTTTAATCAGATGCTGCTGCTACTTACCGGCACTCGCCAGGTTTGCGGCAGTATCCGTGCTGCTTGCTGCAATCCGGGTCACAGATGGCTGGAATGGGATGGGATTAGTTGGGTGTGGATTGGTGGCAGCACCGCTGGTGGCAGGACTTACGCGTCTGGCAGAGGAGTCCGGTGTAGCCGGGCTGGCAGAGGCACTCCAGCGGCTTGTTGCAGGTGCCGTGCTGGCAGCCCGGCATTGTGGCGCACTCGGAGCAAGTGCGTCCGGCGTAGCCAATCCGGCAGCGGCACTCCCCGGGCGCCTCGCAATATCCACGGGTGCTGTGGCATCCGCTGCGGCAACTTGCTTTGGTCGGCAGATTGGGATTGGGATTGGGGAAAACGGGCAATTGAGTAATCGGATTAAGATCTGCATCAACTACTTACGTTCCGTGCAGAAGAGTCCCGCCCAGCCGGGCTTGCAGATGCACTCGAAGGGCTTGGTGCAGCCACCATGCTGGCAGCCCGGAAGCGGGATGCACTTGTCGCAGAGTTCGCCGCTGTAGCCGATGCGACACCTGCACTCGCCGGGTCGCTGGCAGTAACCTGTGTGAGAGTGTGTGTGTTCAGGGGCCACGAGATGGGGAATCAGCTGCAGAGTGGAACATACCATTCATGGGGTCACAGCTCCTGCGACACATGGGCACCTGGCAAAGATCACCCTGCCACCCGGGAAGACACTTGAAGTCGCCCTTTTCATCGCAAACGTAGTGAGCATTTTGCCGCTGTTTCTGCGATTTCTCACACGCCTTAGATAATCGGTAACTTTTGGGTTTAATTCTATAAAATGGATATATAGGTTCTTCAACTTACTCGCTGTTTCCAGAGTGGAATATTGGAGTTACTGCTGCTTTGTCGCGCATCAAAGTTGCGCCTATAGGCATTCACTTCCTCCAATTTGAGGGCGGTGATCGCGGTCACCAGCAGGAGAGCCGCCCTTTTGTCTGTCAACATGTCTAGATCCGAAGTTATATATGTATAAATATTTATATAAACTTATTAAAAAAGCACTTAAATATGTTTAATGTTATGAATTTAAGCAATAGCAACTAAGTGGCACCAAACGACCTCTTTCTTGGAATTTAAACCAACTTAATGTGTTGAACCTTAGGCCTGAGTAAAGAAAAGCCAAGTGTAGGCCTTGTCAAATGTCTCGTCGCATTGGATTATCGGCTAAAACGAAAAGTGTTTTCGTTTGGCCAAACTTAGACCGTTAAAAGAAATCGACGGCCCACGGCCCCTCGTCGCAATTAACATGTTCGAAGACAACTTTCTTTGCGGCCAAAACCAAAAGGAACGGCAATCACACCGCCGACAGAGAACAGACAACAGAGAACAGAGAACCGAGACAACTAAACCACCGATTTCTTGATGAATCACTAGTGAACAGAATGCAAATCGAGAATTACTCTTGACGGTTTGGAATGCAGCTTCTTGTTGGAGGTCCGTCTGGGTCTGCGATTACTTTGGGACTAATCAAGTAGCCGCCTCGTCGCACCAGCTGCCTCTGGGCCAATTCTCCACTCTTTCTTCGGGCGCAGTCTTCGCTCTTCGCTCTTCTTTCTTCGCTCTTCTCTCTGCCATTCTTCTGGCCTTCACCGTGAACTCGAGCTTCGCAGCGGAGAGGCAAAGCCGGAGAAAGAGCTGAAAAGCTGAAAGGCGCCTTGCCATTGGTGGTAATTGGGTCAACCGGTAAGCCCAGAACAGCTGAGTACTCCAGCACAGTGGGTTCAGATATAGATTAAATGGATGAAATAGATTAAACACACTGGAAAACATGTAACATATAAAAAAGAACACAGCATAAGGGAATAGCATGAATCTGAAACTATATTTAATAACACAAACATAATACACAAATAATGCAATTATAAAGAAATGTTCTATATCTACATATATATGGAATATATATTAAATACTTTATTACCTCTAACAATTTAAACAACTTTTTATTTAATTAAAAAATGACTTTCATCCCACTGTGCGGAAGAGTCACCAAACCAGTTGTACATAAACCAGGATGGTTCAAGACTCCAGATTGAAAAATGTCTAAACGCAAGATTGGTTTACTTTAAAATTATACTCGTTCTTTATTGAATGATCTCATTATTGGTTTAATTATAATTATAATAATTACTTCGACATTCGTGTGTACCTAAAATCCAGATTAATGCTAAGATCCAAACGTTAATTCCGACTCCAGATCAGGTTGTCTGCCAGTTGGGTAACCAAATATTGTGGGCCTCGAACACTTGATTTTGACAAGTGTATTTTATATGTATGTATAGTATGTATGTATGTGTAGAATGTGTGTATGCTATATGCTTGCGAGTCGGGGGAACTAACGATTAGACAGATACACTCATGCACATCCACATATATATACTTATATATATATATTATATATATTTATATATATATAGGTTTCTTCACTACGCAGCCCGACTCCATGTTCACTGTAGATGTTATGCGGTATTTGATGACTTAGTCCCTAGTTTCTAGTATTATCCGATCCGAGATCCGAGATGCGAGCTTCTTTGCAGATTCCCAGCACACATGTATATTGAGTTGTGTTTCCTAAACTAGTTAGAGAAATGATCCCCGAAGGAAGTCCACAGCAGCCGTGATGTCAATATGGTTATATGATGAATATCCTGTTTGTGGGGCAGTTCTTACAGTTTAAAGTTCGAAAGTTTGTTAAAAATCGTAGCACTGTTGTGTTATTTTAAAAGTTGTTCATTTCTAGATTCATTTCACAAGTAATCATTGCAATCAAATTGGTAGAACCCCTTAAAACCTCGGAATTGTCCGATATTCCTTCACATATTCCCTATATTTCACTGGCAGTGTGTCCTTATTATCCGCATCCTTTCTCTAGCAAGACAAACAAAAAAAAAATCCTGACCTCACCACACATGCATACATATGCTATGATCTGCTTAATCCACTGGCTTAATGTTTAAACGCTTACATACGATGGGGTACTTTATTTATTTTGGGCCGGAAGTGGGCGGGGGGCGTGGGCGTGGCAGGGGAAGGGGGGGCGCGGGTGATATGATATGATATGATGAGTGGGGGGAGACCGTACACCATAAACTACACGGAGAAAAAAAAATGATCACCGCACTTGACCGGGCGACAGCTTAGACGAAGATGAACTGGGCGTGGCCGCACTTCTTGGGCGGACCGACGGTCAGGCGGAGCCACTTGCCGCGGCACGACGGCGCCGGCAGCGCGCTCCAGCGTGTCGTGCGCCCGGCCAGCCCCTCCCCCCGGCAGTGGTAGGTGGGCGCCAGCGTGGGCGAGGGCGTGGCCGGCACGGCGCTGCGCTTTCCCGCTGTCCGCCGGCTGTGTGCCATTTGCGACTGCTGCGACATCTGCGAGTGCCGCTGGTGATGGTAGTCGGTGCTCTCGTTGCTGTCCGAGTCCAGGGCATTCTGCAGATCATCCTGCTCATCCTGCTCCGGCTCCTCTTCCTCCTCCTCCGCCTCCGCCTCGCCTTCCTGGTTGGTCGTCTCCTCGTCGCTGCTGGTCTCCCGCTGCTGGTGCTCCTCCTCCAGGTCATCCGTCCGCTGGCCGAAGGCGGATGCAACAGCGGATGCAACAGTGCTCGTGGACGGCGTGGTGGGGCCTTGGGGTGTCCTGGCGGTGGTGGAGCTGCCGGCCGAGTCTTGGATCAACGCCTCGAGGTCACAGCGCACCGTGATGCGATCGCCTGGGAAATGAAACAAAAGCGAGTTAAACCAGAGAGATCGCCAAGTAGAGTACCTCGATTATTGGATACCCGTTACTCCAGCAAACATTCCGGAATGTTTTCATACTTTTTAAGCATCTAGTGTACCCTTTTACCCCACGGGTAACGGGTACAAATCAGAGAACAGAACAAATGCAGTTCTCTTAATTTGTAATTCTTAGACTTTACTTACCTTCTGCCATCAGATTGTAGGGCGGCAGCTTGTGGCAGGCTTTAGATGATTTGAGTACCTCGAATTCCACGCAATATCTGTAAAGAAAGTTTTAAAATAAACCAAATTATTAATAATAATTCTACAAAGCAACGCTGGGAATATCTCAATAGGTTATGAAACAGTCAAAGGACCTAAAATAGAATTAAATATCCAATCAGTTTTGAAACTCTGGTCTGCATTTTATTATCACAGACTAAATATTCCTTAATTAATTATCCGTCCTCATAATTTGCATCCTACGCCCGCTTATTTATTCACTCAGTCAGTCATTCAGTCAGTCAGTCATTCAGTCATTCACTCATTCAGTCGCTCATTGAGCGATTCATTCGTCCGTTTGGTCCTTCATTGATTATGCATGTCCTTCGGCGACGCCTCATTAGAGGAGCCAAAGGAACTGGCCGGCCATTGAGATGTTAAATATTATAATTATTGGGATTCAGACCCAGAGATTCAGCAGCACTGATTTGTGCAATTGTGCGGACTGAGGCGGGCGGCTGAGTACAGGACTTCAAAGGAACGGGAAATGCGAATTGTCTATTAAGCCTAACAATTTCCGTTTCCGCTGGGCGAAAAAGAGCAAAAACAAACATGGCAGGCGAAAAATCGAACTGACAAGTGCCCACGAGTGCGTGTGTGTGCGTGTGTGTGCGTGAGGGTGTGTGTGTGTGCGTGTGTAAGTGAGACGAGAGTGTCTGTGTGTGCAGCTGACAGCTGTCAAGGTGTTGACAACGGAAATTGCGTAGGAAATTTCAAAAGTGCCTGACATTTTGGGGCATTTTTGATTTTACCCACCATCTACCACACACACCACACCACACACACCAAAAACCACCACCCACACACCACCACCCACCGGAAAGCCGGGCCACTTAACCCCAAGGCAAAAGTGAGGTGAAACTTGTGGATATCGCCAATGCGGCTCCAAGCCAGATGAAGCCAGATTAGCCAGGATGCAGCGGAAATGGAAATTGGCGTCGCACTCAGCCGCCAAAAACTCCCCCCCGAAATGCCGAGTCATAAATAAAAAGAATTTGTATTAAAATGGGAGTCGCCATTGGAGGCTTTGGTGCGGCGCTGGGGAAACAGCTGAAAGCTTAATTAAGTCCCAACGTAAACCGAAGCGAAGGACCCTCTGCGCCCGGGTAATAAAGGTAAATTGAAAAAATTAATGTAAATAAACAGAAACGGGCGCCGACGCACCGCGTCGAGTAATAAAAATAAACAAGGCAATGCACAAAACGCAAAACACAAAACTCGAGGACCAAAACATAATTAAAGACAAGCAATGTTTTTCGGGGCCGGCGGTATTTGTCTGGCCAGGAAATAAGGGGAGGGGGCAGAATCAGCAGCAGGACGAGGTCCTTCAGCCGCGGCAATCATAAAATAAAAAGCAATTGTTATGCTTGGCTTGCGGTGAGCGAAGGAACAGCCCCTCATTGTAGGCCACTTCCAAGAAGGCGGTGTTAGCTAACAAAAAAATTGCGCAAAAAACGCCACTGATTTATCAAATAAAATGTGAAGAGTTGTCCGCGATAAGCGGATAATGAAATGATAAAACGTAAAATGAACCGCAGAGATCAGAATTTGTAATTTATTAACTGATTACCCCTTTGCATTGCACACACAAATCAAAAATTGGAAGAGTGCCGAGTGCACAGTAATTGAATCAAAAATAATTGAAACATTGTAATCAATTTAAAGTCACGCATCAAAGAAAATATTTAATGGGCCGTCGTAATGGAGCTAAGTAAAAACACATCAACGAATTACCGCATTCAGTTGGATTTCATTAGTGGACTTTTTATTCACTTCATGCACTTCATGATTATATGGTTATAGTCTTCAAATTAACAAGTTTTCCAATCTGCAGGCATGTTAAACTTTAAAACTTAGGTGCAAATCGAGAATGCAGTAATCTTTAAAGCGAAAATCTTTAAAAAGTGGTAAGTTATGGAGAAAACTCCTTTTAATAATATCAATTAATAATATCAGGCCAAAGTTTTTGTTTTCTTTTTATTGCCCGATTGAAAAGCATTGCTGAAAGCCAATTATAGAAAATGTTGTTACGCTCGTAGTACTATACAAATAAAGAAAACACAAAAACTGACTTGGAATGAGGGGCACTTGATTTTCTCTCAATTCAAAGAGGACTCCAGGTATTTATCATCCTTGAAATGACAGAATGGAAAGTGGCTCTCCAGCGAATTAAGACCACCGGCAATTGTGCCCGACCACAATGGATGAACTTTTGCGGCCTGGCCGGCAAATTTGTGGTCTAAACATTAACATTAACATACACAGCGAACGGCTGCCCTGCTCTGTGTGCCGGAAAAGTCATTTTCTTGTCAAATATTTTGCCACTTCAAAGGACGACAACTGTCAACAGCAACAGCAACAACAACAGCAACAACAACAGGAACAGCAACAACGACATCTGCGGCATACAGGCACTTAAAAAAGTATTTGCACTCGCTTATATGAAAGGCAAACAAGTGCTGGTAACAAGATGAAGTGAGCGCCGTTTCAGCTGCGCTAAAAATAATTGCTCGACAAAGTTGGCTCACAGCTGGATGGCCACACGATGTGCCGCTGCCACGCCCCCTTGTCCGGACACCGCCCACCTCCCATACAACTCCCACTTTCCATTTGCCTACCGCCAATGCCGGAAACGAACACGATGGCGATGACAAAGGGGCCAGGCGACATTGCAACACTGGCCAAAATCCCTTTTTTTTAGATGATTTTAAATATTTGTTTAACAGTTTACTTTTTCGGAAATAAATGCTGATAGTTTAAAGTTGGTATAGTCTAACTATGGTCGCATTTCTTTACAAATTAGGCAAGTGATTAGAAGCAGTTTTTCCAGTGCACGCTTCCAGCAACAGGCAGCAGGCGAGGAGGCGGTGGCCAAACACTTGGGACTCCTTGGACTCGGACTTGGTCTTGGTCTTGTGGTGGTGGTCCTGGTCCTGCTCTTGGTCTTGGTCTTCGTTTCCTGCCCGGCCAGCGAGAGAGAGAGAGGCAGAGAGAGAGAGAGAGAGGAAGCACTTTGCAGCGCTTGAGTGAGTCGCCTCCGAAGGGAAATGTTAAAGGGATTCCGCTGGACGCTGGCTGTCTTTGTTGTCGGCCTGATCCATCTTCGTCCAGCCACTGGAGCAGCCACCCAGCCGAATCCGACAAAATCCAGGCCAGCCACCCGGACTTTCTTGCGTTTTAATGATGATTGAGCGGCGGTGCTGCGGGAGGAGCAGCTCGGAAAACCTTGTTGCATACTTAGTCAATGCAAAAGCTGATTTGGGGGCGGTGGGGGGCACCACAGTGGGTGGGCTGGGCGCCAACTGGGGGGCGTTGAGTATCTGTGGGCGCGGCTGGGGGATTAATGTGACAGTTGCGCATCGCTGGCCACCGCGAGGCAGAGGCAAAGGCAGAAGCAGAAGCAAAAGCAAAAAGCTTTGTGCAAATAAAGCTGTCGGCATGTAGATTAGACTGAAACATTCTAGTTTCCTCGTTGCTTTGGCCCTCCTCTTTTTGTTCCCTTCGGCTTTTCCACCAAATAATTGATATGGAAAGAATGTGTCGGTGGTGTGGAGGTGTGGAGGTGTAGATTGTTGCCTCTGCCATTCGCTTTTCCGATTAAAAATAGCAAAAAAAAATGCCATTATAACGAGGGGAAAATGTGGGTGATTGCAGTTAGTGAAATGGAAAGTGAACTAAAGCGCATCAATTTCTTATTCAATAGTTTCGTCGCTTCTTGGCCAACAGAATTATGTTGTGAATACATGTACATTACTCTTAACTCAATATTTTCCGAGAGCTGCCTGAAGATCCCAGCAGTGAGAGCCCCTCAAAAATGGCAAACAAACGGACTGTCCTTGCCGGAGGAAACTCGTTTAAATGGCTTGGCTCAATGGGGAATTTTCCCATTTAGCCATTTCATTTGGCCCCATTTCGAGATGCTTAGCCTTGTGCGGGAATCTTCAGCTAACCCACCTTTTGCCGCATTTTGCCGAGCAGCTGGCCGCCATTAAGTGCATAATTCAATTTGTAAAGCCGCCGACTTTGAGTGCCCCTAAAAGTATGCAAAGCAGCCGCAGACGGACAAACAGAAAAATCCGCAAACTCCTTTTGCACCCAAAAGCCGCCTGCATAGATCAACGGGCACAAAGAGCTGCCTCTCTCTACATATATATATATATGTTTATGTATATACATATATATGTATGTATATATAAGAGGTTCTGTCGTAATGAAAATAAAGTAGCAGCTTTAACGCATTTTTATGGCTCTTATTCCGTTGTCAACGTTTTTTGTATGCAACAAACAGCAGCAACAACAGAAGACGCAAGGAAATGGAACGAGGATATTAGGTGGGGGGATTGGGCAATAAGGACGACCTCGACGCACCTGCTCTATGCAAATGAGAAAGGTGAAATGGGGAGAAAGAGGGGGATGGAGATGGGGATGGTGATGGGGATGAAATCGTTAAATCTGTCAATTCGCAGACGCATTGTCTTTAATTTCCAGCAGCGAGCAATCAAGCAGGCGACTTTCTCCTTTTTGGGAGCGCATTGCGGGCAAAGTGGGGCCTATAGTTACAACATCAATTTAATATTTATATGCAACTAAATATACTAAAACATTGCTATAAGAAATGAGCTGAATTCCATTTCAAAAATCCCTACATAATTCATCTAATCGATATGTACATGCCGTACATGGACATTGGAGTAGCACACATCGATCCTTGGGGTCCTCACGCTTTTCTTTTCTTTTCTTGTATTTTCTTTTTGTTGCTTGCTTACTTTGCAGCGGGGAAAAATCAGAGTCCGTCCCTGGGCAGTTGGCGTTTTGCTCGACCGCTTTGTTTGCTCGCGTCTGCCGGCAAATTTATGCGGTCCAGGCTAATCCTCGTGGGGATTTGGGCTTAAAACGTTTTATTGTTGCCCCACGTAGGCGCAGACAGTGGGCGTGGTCGGCGACGGTGGCGGTTGGGGGCGTGGCACACACGGCTGTCGACTGCAGATTTCCCAGTTGCCTTGTAAATTTATCGCATTAAAAAAAGTGTGAATTTTCAACAACGTCGCTGGCGGCCCACTCCCCTTTTGTCCTCTTTGTCTTGGCTGCCACATCCTGCTCCATCTTCGCCTTTTTAATTTCTTTCTTTCCACTGCTGCTCCCCAACCACCCAACCACCCAACCACCCAGCCACCCACTTCACCTTACAGACGCCGCCACTTGACACTGTCATTATGTAAATTAAATTGTGGCGAATTATTGTTTTTATTTTTATTTTCGGTTTGGGCCATCTTCGTTTGTTTTTCGCTTTGCGTTTTTCTGTTTGCCAACAACAGCCCACCCCCTGCCCCCTGCCCCCTGCCCCCCTGCCCCCCAAATGTTGGCCGTAATTTATGTATATGTTTATTTATCTCACCAGCACTTTCATCTGCCGCCTGTCGCCGCTTTTGTTGTTCAAGTGTATAATTCATAATTTGCGGTTCTCTTCCTGTTGCCGCCTCTCGATTCGCTGACAAAGCAATAAAAGTTTTCCCAGCAAGTTAACAAATCACTAGGGAGGCTGTTCGAGGGGGCGTGGCAGTTGCCGTGGGGCGGGGAAGGGAGTATACTTAATCTGGATAACTATATTTACGACGGCATCATACCAATTAGCTGGTTTATAGCCCCATTTAACTCGAATTCGGGGATATGAATAATAAAAACCATTACATATTACATGTTACAATAGAACAGAAAAGTTTCAAAGGATGACCCATTCTCTTTAGGTTTCTTTGAGTTATTTAAATAAAATATATAACGTTTAATTAAGAATTTGGTTTCCAATGCAGGCATATCCTTCTCTAACTTATATATTTTTGTATTCAATATTCAAATTATCATCCCAAAGCCTCTTCACATCATTCGTTTCAATAGGCAAACTTCTTTCGACTTCGACTTCCTTTTCGTCCTTGGTCCTGACCACCCATCAAAAGGTCCTCTGTTAATTAACCAATATCCAAGATATCCAAGTGTTTCAGAAAATAAAAGCTCACTTAAATTGTCGTCCTGGCAGTTTCAACGCCACCTAATTAAATCACTAGACACAAGATCTTGTTCGCCTCGTATCAGAAATCAGAAATCAGTTCGTCTTTGTAATGGAAAATGAAACCCAAGTGAAACCTAAAATCCAAACAAAATTTAAAGATAGTCAAAAAGAAAGAAAACAAAGCACGAAATGAAAAATCGTAAAATAATAAAATGGGGATTTGATTTAATTTTGTTTCTGGGCGGCGGGGAAAACACAAACAACAAAGCCGAATCGTATCACAATAAACGGCTTTTGATGGCCCAAAAGCACACTTAGCTGGAGTGGGAAAAAAAAGGACCTCTTAGGAGGTTCTTGGAAAAAAAGAAACACTTCTGTCCGAATTCGGCACGTGATTGATGTGCGCTTATTGTGGCATCCATAATGGGCGAGCAAAAGATGTTGGACAGATTTCTCAGCTACCTCTTAGAAGGTAACAGCACAGGGTATATCTGGCAAGTGTGCAACTCAAGACATATAAAAAGTGAATGGCTATCAACAAGTCAAGTCCCTAGCCTGGAAGTCAACTCAGTAACCACAAAGAAATTGGGAAGATATAGCGCCAAGTAAAGTATAGAATTTATGAAACGAGAGGCAGGGAAATTTGAGGGAGTGAAGAGCAAGGACCTTTCCTTTGTTTGTTCTCGCTGCTTGTGTTTGCCTTGGCACACCAAACACAAACACCAATAGGAATAGCATATCAAGGACACTTAAGGACATGTCGCAGGCACTCGAATCAAACGCACATACCACATACCAACAACAATCTGGCCAACCTGGCCAAGCAAATCGTAAAAATCAAAGGAGGCAAACAAATGGCACAAAAAACGCCAAGAAATAACGAAGAAGTCCAAAGAATTAACAACGCGTCAAATCAGGAGCAGCTTAGGAACAGTTTAATGGGGAAATGGGGAAATTCGCCCCACTTTCATGTTTCTCTTTTTTATGATGGACTTTTATTGCCGGCGTTTATGTTTGCCATCCTTTTTCACCGCCTTGCCATGTTTTCCGCTGGGACATGAAATTATTTTGCATGTCGCGCGCCATAAAAACTCAACGGCTAGCAAATTTGGGATAAACCCAACCAAGTCCATGAATCTCATGGGTTGAGCTATAAGTTTTCGCATAAACGTCTAGTCAGGGAAATTGGGGGATTTGCCAGCTAGCTGTTGGTATTTCGATTGATACTTAAGATAAAGATAAGATCAAAACCTTTTCCATAAGCTAATAGCATTCTATAACATATACTTTAGAATACAGCAGCATTTAATAAGTTAAAAGTGGTAATAATATATTTAATTGGCATGATTAGCTGCCTTCTAAGTTGCCGTACAACGGTGCGTATACTTACTCCTGATCGTGGTTGTGTTTGTAGGCGTCGCGGTAGCGCGTGCGCAGATTGCGCCGCAAGTCGCCACTTTCGGTGGCATTGTGATGAGCATGGGAAAGGGCAGCTGGCAGAAGAAGGGCCATTTCTGAAAGAGAATAATGCGGAGAATGCAGTGTTAGTTTGGGCAAATCTTCAGCTATTCGCGGCAAATCAATTTCCATGCTCGCAATCCCCAGAGCTCAAGGCTGTGCCTGTTTCGTAACGCACGCATACCTGCCATAATTCAATCGCTCACTGCTCACTCGTCACTCCCCCCCAAAAAAACCCCACACACATACGTGTATATAAACCGGAAGTATGCGTGCCGGAGCGCCTGGGAGTATGCTACGTTTTCTGTGTAAAACACTCACCCCACCCCATTTTGTTGTTTGCCCTGTCGTTTGCTCTTTTTCTTTCCTCGCCTGTTTCTTTTTTTTATTTCTTGCTTCCTCCAGCGCGGAATCAAAACATGCCATTAACAGGCGACCAAATAAAAAAAGCCAGGCAAACAGCATGAGCTAGTTCCGCCTCCTACTCCTCCTCCGCCTCCTACTCCGCCTCCTGGTTGCGCCCCTCATCCGACCGCAGATTGCATAGAAATGCGAACCGCACTGCCATTCCAGCCATTCCGCCCCCAGGACCCTTTTCTGTCGCGGAGCCAGCGACAACACCAGCACCAACACCTTGGATGACCCGACGTGCCGCGGGTGCAGAACGATGCCACATGCCACAGACACTCAAAGAAATCAGTACTCCAGACTTATTACATATTTCAAATAACTAAATAGATACAGTAGATCCATAAGCAAAGCTGTATGAATCTGAAATAGCTTCTCAAATTGATATTGCCTCCCTTTTCGCGCAGTGCACTGCTCGCCTTTGATTCGCTACTGTGTTTACCCGATATAATTTACGTGTGCGATTTGTTTACTGTTTGCGCACTGACTCCGCAGCACTCAAAGGCTCCTCCGCCGCACCGAGGATGGGGTGCTCCCGGGCCAAATGCCACAGCAACCATGGCCATGTCAGTCGGAGACGGATGCCGGAGAGGATTGCGGCGAAGCAGTGCTCATTTGGTGCCATTCCGGTCGCTGGCAATGCATGTCATCAATCCTGAAATTCTTCATTCTGCATGATTGCAATGGCTGCTGCGATGGTACAGAGAAATTACCCTTTTAGCTACCAAAGATCAGGAGCTGTGCAAAGGACATGAGATGATTATAGGAGGTGGGATTTTAGGAGGATTATTTAGCCTGGCAGAGATTCGATTCAGAGTATTAAAAGCAGCAGGAGCAGTACAGTAGCATTGCAAGCGAGTCAACAGAATCGAAGGATCACAGGATCGCTCCTGGAGCAAACTGCATGTCATGGATGATACACAAGATGGAGCATTGCTGTTCAAGTTAGTTACTAGATAGACTAGGTGCCTTGGACCAGCTTTCGATTGCAGACTGAATGTTGGAATAAGCACAGTGGGTCTGTGCAAATTTGGAGCGTTGTTGAAAGAGGCACCCTCCCTCTTTCAGTTATTTCAGGGCTGGTCCATATGCGTTGCATAATTTTAGGCGCCGCAGCAACTTATGCAAATTTAACGAGCCAAGTGCTAAACGCTTCGGGATGCGGAGGGGGAAAAGGGAATTTGCATAATCAAATGCCATATTGTTGCCCCTCATCCTGTTCCCTTCAAGGTCCTTCCGCTGTGACTGCGCCTTGGGCATATTCACTTCAAGGAAAACTTGGCCGCGCAAAAAATGGAAAAGTTTTCGGTTTCAAGCCAAGAGTGCTGCTTAGCCGAACAGCAGGTGCTGCTGCAGGTGATCATATCAGAGATACTTCTTTCGGCCCATTACAGATGCATAGATGTATTAAAGGTATTAGCATTTCATAAACAATGCAAATTGGATTATTTCGTGTTCAAATACCAAGTAGATTCCTAAAGCTTATCTTGTTTATTTGAATCCCCTTTTAATTGTGTGTTTTTTAATCGGCATAAAGGGTAGCCCACATTCCGCGACTGATTAGCTGCTGCCGAAAACTGTGGCGCTGGCACTTCATCGTTCAACTCGGACGATTACCAACTTGGTGGCCAAGCAGCCGAGTTGACATTCACACACACACACACACGCACACCTACACCAACGCCAGTTAATTGGAATTTAGCACATGGAAACTGTGTATGTGTATGTGAGAGTGCTGAGCAATTATTTTTATAACGTTAATGAGCACGGCGCATTATTGTGGTCGGTGGAAGGTGCGGGGCTTCTGGGTCCTTGAGCATTTGGGCGCCGGCACAAGGCCACAGTGGGAGCCGAAAGTACGTGCACGTGTGGCAAGTGTCGCACAGCAAAATGGCACAAAAATTGAAGCAGCATTCCAGTAAGTCAGCATTAAGCCGAAAACTCCCGAAAATAGTGTGCAACTTGGCCTGGAGAGCTTCTGAATTATGTAGATGGCAATTAGCGCATCATTTTTTTAGGTTCTGCGTCCTGGCAGCATTCTGATCATGCATCTTTTATGGTTTTACATTGCTTCACCCTTAACTTCTTTGTCCTTCTGGCCTTTATTATTGCCCCTAAAATGCGCACACACAGAGCCACTTGCTTGTTGGCAATTAATTTGGAATTAGGCAGTTTTTAATGGCACAAGACTGTGCAAATTGCCTTTTCAGCGAACCCGCGGCAAATTGAATTTGTCTTGAGCAGCTCTACAAACGCATGTAATAGAAATCTCAGCTACTTGCGCAAGTTTCTTACTCTTTACCTGATTAAATAAAGGGGAAGTCGCTGCTTCACTTCTCCAGCACAACTAAAAACCACAGATGCGCTGTTCTTTGATTTTTGCCTCGGCATATGGCTTCAGATGGCTTCAGCGGAGCTCTTAATGCCCTGTAATTACTGGGGGAAACACAAGACAAGATTTTCCAACCGTGTCAGTGTGTGCATACATATATGTATGTATATATATCCGCTTCCGTATCTGTTTCTCTTTCGCTAGTCCTGCGGCGATTGTCTGTCGGCTATTTGCAGCACAAACACAAACGCACTGCCGCCCACACGAAGACGGGGGCGTGGCTGGCGGTGGGCGGGGGGCGTGGGAAGTGCTAAAAACAATAAACAGCTTAAGCGCATTATGAGCATTAAGCACACGCGTAGATGTGTGTGTATGCACACATATATATGTATGTATATGCGAGGATATACCCACAGCCGGACACACACACACACACACCAACGCCTTAATTAACATTTACTCGCAGAAACCCTGGGCACCGCAAATGTATGTGTTGCCAGGATATGCGTAATTGCGGACCAATTATGAAACCGGTTGGAATGCGATATTTAATATTTATCTTGTCGTCTCCGATTTGGCGCCTCAGCCCAAATGTAGTTCATTGCCCAGTTTGTGGGGCCATTAGGTTGGATTTATCTGCACTTTTATGACGACCGCTACCCTTTTCAATCCCAATTATATTTTAAACATGCCAGCGAAGCAGGAATTCATTTGGCCTGCCTTTGAAACAAGTAAATCAACATAATTATACATATTTACGTTTGTTTTTCGCATTCCATTTAAAACGAGATATTATATTACTAACTAATACTGGCGTTCAATTGGGGAAAAAAAAATTCCGATTGCACGCGAAGTTATTATCAAAGTGTGTAATTAATTCAAAATAAGCATGAATCCACTTTCTGATTATAAATATAATTAAATATGTAATAATATGAAAGCGGTTTTATATTAAAAACAACATTGCATTTAACGAACAGCTAAATTTCCAAAATTCGATGCAATTTTGTTGGGAAAGTTTTGCCGATTTAAGGTGATGTTTTTATATTTTGTGCCAGTCATTAGGGTTTATTTAATATTTGGCATATATGTATAAATTTTCAGGGAGAAATTATAAGTGCATAAACTATTGGGGACATTGCGCTAATCATTTCCCTTTAGAATTTCGGTTTTGTAAATATTTTTAATTGATTGCAGCCCATAATAACCATACATAATTAAATGCGCTGCTGGTGGGTTGGTAAAATTTACATTAAGGCATTCAAAAATAATAGAAATTACAGGGGCAATGTAAAATATTAATGTTATGTAGACAAACATTAATTAGAAATGCTACTCATCTTGTTAGCTTGCCACGTTTCCCACATTCAATTTCCCCTTTCCATATCCTTTTCCATTTAATGGCTTTCAGGTGTCCCAATGGCCAACTTTAAAGTGCCCGCTTGCCATAGTATAATATAATGTTTAACAACAATGTTGTTCCTTGCCCCAATTAATAATGCCCCTGTTTTTTGTTGCACCGTTTTCTTGCTCCAATCAGACGCATTCATCCATGCAACTGGCAGCCCCATTCTGCTCGTTCTGCATGCGGTTGAATAATATTTTAATGGCAGCAATCAAAGTTTTAATTAAACGCTTAAAGAGTTCTGCGCTGCACACATGTGCCGAGCAGAAAAAGAGCAAAAAAAAAGAAAGAGGAGACCAAACATGGCAAACCAGAAGGCAAAACTAAATCCAAACAAGAGTGGGTGGCAGAGTGGGAGGCAGAGTGGGTGGCAGAGTGGGTGGCAGAGTGGGTGGGGCACGTCCAAGGCTAATGGAGCGCAGGCGACCCAAAACATAAACAAAAACTTTCGCAGCGATATTTTAATAGTTTTCCCCACCCCACTCCCCCCCTTTGTCTGTGTTTTTAAGCCGGCGGTGACACTTAGCCAAATATAATATGGCTTTTATGTCAGCCACTTGCAGAAAATTGCTTTGGATTGAGGGGTGGGTGGGGAGAGGGGAGAGGGGAGGGGCGCAGCTTGGGGGTTTGGCTATATGACATTTTTTGCCACTGCCAGGCAGCGCAACTTTCTACGCCCTTTCTCCTGCAGAGAAAGCAGCTTCTTCTGCTTCTGCTTCTGCTCCTGCTGATTTCTTTCACGTACTCTGGCTTTCTTGTTTGGAGTTTGGCAGATCCGTTTTTGCATTGGCTTTTAGCCGAGCGGACGGCAGTGCACTGCGAGAAATAATCAGGTATCAGGTATCAGCTAAGCAAGTATTATAAACACATCTAATACTTTTAAAAAAGAGTCCGGCTTTTCTTGTTGCAGTTCGTAGCTCTTTCAACTTATTACTAACTTATAGATTTTGAAAGTTTGTAGGTCTAATGGTACTCTTTTTTTGCGATTTCAGTAAGCAAAGATGTGTGCTAATTAAAAACAATTAGTTTCGCTACGCAATGTCCTTGCACCTGCTCCTTGCTCTAATAATTGTAAAGTTCTCGAGGCAGTGCATTACTGCGGTTAAATATGTAAGAAATGGCATAGTTGACACTGAACTGATGTGCATTGTGTGTTCTCCCTGTGTGCGTGCAAAAGGCAATTTGAAAGGGTTTCAACTTTCTGCAAGCGCCCTCCAAAGCCACCCAACCACCCACAAAACCACCCACAAAACCACCCACAAAACCACCCACAAAACCACCCACAAAAACGCCCCAACCAGCAGGGCAAAAACAATGAGTGGCGGAAGTGCATCGGAGGTCTTTGATGCCGCTGTCAGTGTCCTTAGTCTGGCTGGTTTAGGTGCAAAAGCTTTTTGCCCCAAATCTTTGTTTGTCCTTGCAATGTGCCACAAAAGGTATCCTGTGTCCCGAATATCCTGCGAGGCAGGGCGTCAAGGGGATGTGGGATGATCAAATCAGCGTGTTTATGACGTCAAAAGTTCGAAGGACGAAGGACGAAGGGAGCGGCAAGCCTGGCAACATGGCTTATCATTTTGGGCAAACTGTTGCCGTGCCAAATTGAAACTCAAAATGGAAATTAATTGTAAGCCAACGGAAAAGATGAAGGAAAACTGATTATTAAGCAGAATTCTAAGCACTGCGTGCGTACATATAATATAATATATATTAGTGAGCTAAATGCCTCAAGGAGCAGGGATTAATGAGGGCAGACAAAAGGATTGGCACTCACCTCGCAGTATCTTCTTGTCGTGGTGTCCATGGCAGCGGTATCCCTGGCAACTCCGCTTCTGCTGCAGCGTGGGGCAGTGCTTGCCACCATTCTGGGCCGCCTGCAGGATCTGCCTGTTCCGCGTCATCATTCCCGTGCCGCAACTCCGGTCGCACTCACTCCAGGCGCCCCAATCGCCCACCTGGCAGTCCAGCACTGAAATGGAAACGAGAATTGCGACCAAAATTAATTAGCATATATGCAACCATATAAATCGAATAGCTCAAGGACACGGCCCATTTCAATATCCTTGAAGTGTGTGTAAGCCTAAGCCTACAATAGACAAGGACGCTGGCAAATTGCATTCTACATGCCCGGTCACGCTCAAGTTTTTTAATTAAAAATGCAGCAGCAGGGAAAATTAATTAAAATCCATACGCCTTGATTGCGCTTTTCGCCTCTCGTTTCTCTCTTCTTGGCGCCCAGAGCTTTGGCTTTGTGCCTTCTGCTTTTGCCCCTCGGCTCGCTCGGCATTATTGTTAATCAAACAGCCAAGTCTCATTCTCCATCTCAATCCCACTCCCATTCCTATTCCCATTTCCATTCGCAGCTCCCAATCCGCTGACCCTTGAGCCCCAAACCACTGAGCCACTGAGTCGCCGGCGAGGCGCTAATGAAGCCACAAAGAGCTTGCCACAAACGAATTCAAGTTTAGCTGTTGCATTGGGCGAAAAAATCGCCATGGTATATGGGGCCATAATTGATGACGGGTCAAATGCCATTTTGTAATACTATTTGTGCACATTCAGCCCTTAAATGGCAGTTGATTTCATTTAAATCGAATTATGCTGCATCTCAGTTTGCTGCATAGAAATAGAAAACAATCTATTTACATTCCAAGGCAAGGAATTTGTGAAGAACATTTTAATATTAAAAGAGAACTTGATTTGCAATCCCTGTTTACTTTGCTGTGAGTTGCAAGCCAACAATACCATATTTGCTCAGCTAAATAACTCGCTTTCTATCTCAATTTTAGCCATAATTTAAGCCATCATTTTAGCCATAATTTAAGCCATAATTTTAGCCATAATTTAAGCCATCATTTTAGCTGTCACTTGTGTTTTTAAAGCGCACTCTCTTTTAATTTAGTGCTGGTTGCAAATTTTCCGCGCTATCAATGTTTATTCATCGCCTGTCACCGAATTAGCCTTGCTGGCAATTAATCTTTGCGATAGCTGAAAACTTAGGGGGTCATTTTGCGCAGTGCACAAAGGCAATTTATATTTTCATTTTCATTTTCACATCGACTCCCGGCTGTCGTTGGCACCCCATGCCATTGGGTTTTTATTGTGGCCACGCGAAATTAGGAAAAGGAAAATCGGGCGGAAAGGACGAAGGCGCCATTCGCGAACAAAGCGCCAGGATAATAGAACTAAGTGCAGAAGGAGCTGCCGCTGCTGGCTGGCTGACTGGCTGGGGGTGGCATAAAACTAAAGTAGTTAAAATTATGATTGCATTGGCTCCAGCAACGGCTCCTTAGCACTTCCACCACCACCACCACCACCTCCTCCCGAGGATTCCCAGTCCCATTCCCAGGATCCCGATCCACGATGGCTGCGCGTTTAGCATATTGTGGAGGAGCCCATGAATGCGAATGCGGAAACTTTCGCCAAGGAAAACGCAGCTTCAGCCAAATAGACAGTGCAGCCAGATCTGCGCTTACACTGGAAATGTGGTTTTCCTTTTGGGTTGCACACTCGTAATGAACTTTCTTTAATAGGCTCATGTTTAGTTGAAGCAAATCTTCTTCTCTAATGATAAAGAAAAATGTGTTGTTTACTTTATATAATGCTGTTTAAGCTTTGCTTTCAGTTGGTAATAATTTCTGCATTTTATGCAGAGCTTTTATGATCTTTAATGGGCTTAAATGTTAGTTGTGTGGCTCAAAATTCAGAATCAATGAGGCGCACTGCATTTTGCTCGATGCCAGTGCAGCACTGATTCGACGGCACTGTGCAGCTTGTTGTGGCAATAAATGGCATTATGCTGCTTAGCAATCATGCCACTTGATTGTTGTGGTGCGGCGACAAGGAGCTGAAAATTAGATGGCCACCAGTCGGAGCAGCAAAAGGAGGAGGAGAAGGAGCATGAGGAGGAGCAGGATCAGGAGAAGGAGGAGCAGGAGGAGGAGCTGTTGCAGCAGCAGGTCCATTGCTTTCAGCCGTCGCCTTGCAGCAGCCAGTTTAGTTCAGCGCGTAATGCCTTCGTCCTGTTTGTCCTGTTCGTCCTGCCACTTGCCACTTGCCACTTGGCACTTGGCTGGCATTTGGCTGCCCAGCCTGGCAAATTTGCCTGCCACGCTGACCGTTCTGAAAATGATAATGAATATGGCCAGGACAGTGGAAACGGAAATGGAGATGGAGATGGAAATGGGACTCGGAGTGCGAATGATGATGGCAGCCACGTCTCCTGGTGGTTGATGCTCTTAATAGTCGCACACTTTGATTCCATTCACCGTCAGCTGTAATTTAAGCCAACACTTTTGCGGCAAGCATTGCGAAGATTTGTCAATGAAACCACTAAGGGAAAGAGATCATTAAAGTTAGGAGATCACTAACAAACTTTGGAAACAAGCTGATATCTCAGTGGGATAATGAGAAAAACTCCTTTTAAATGCTTTCGATTTGCTGAGTTTGAGGCAAAAGCAAAGTGCCGAATTTAAGCGGCATTTCTGCGGCAAGAACACAAATATCCCCGAGTCGCAGCAGCTGCAACCGACTTGAGTACTTGTCACTGCGATGTCGCCGATGCCATTACTGCTGCATGCTTCATGCTGCATGCTGACTGCTGATGTTGCTGCTGTTGCCGTTGATGCTGTTGCTGCTGCAGCTGATGTTGCTGCATGTCGCCGTGCTGCAGGCGTTGCTGCTGCTGGGGCTGCATTTCCTTGGGGCTCATATGTACAACATAACTCACTGTCGACGGTGGGAGGATGGGGATGATGATGCTGTGGGATTGGAGATGGGAATGGGACTTCAACTGACCAGCAACTCCGGCGGGAAGCAACGCCACTCTCTCTCGGTGGCCAAAGGGCAAACAGCAAACAGCGAACGGTTGGCGACGCGTTGGCAACTGGAAAATGGAAAATGGAATGTTTGGACCACGAAATGCTGCTGCAAGCTGGCCAAAACAGCACAGCATCGGGCCATGGTTATTTGTGGTCAGCGAAGTAAAACAAATGGCATCAAATGCTGCTGTCGTGGCTCGCAATGCACTCGAAAAAATGGTTTGTTCATTTGAAGCCTTTCTTTTGAGGTATGTCTATTTATGGACAGCTACTTCCACTTGGTAATATTTAATATAAGTAACCCACAGTATGTTTTAGCATATTTAAAGCTATAGTTGTATATTTGGTTTATTTATTTATTTATTTGAAGTAACCCAATAATTGCAGTCCTTTTTCAGTGTGTTGCTGCTGTAGCTCTTTGTTCCGCTTTTTTGGCCACGCCATTGTGTTCCACTACATCTATAGATATATATATGTAAGCAAGTGTGTGTGTGTGTGTTTTGGGCCCGGTCAAGTCTAGTCAAACAATTGTTTTTGACAAACTCAAGAGCCGCAGATAAGCAAAGAATGGACAGTGAAATGCGGCAGCAGCTGGAACTCCGCTTTCAGCCAAACTCTAATTACGTAACAAAGGCAGTTGGAAGTTGGCAGTTGGATGTTGGCTGTTGGCACTCACTTCTGGCCCTTTGCCCCGCTAATCGGCTTCCGCTGCATTATCGTTATTGCCCAGAATTCAGCATAAGTCGGCCCAATTCGCACGACATCGCCTGACAGCTAATCCCGTGGAACAAAGCAGCAGGCAGTAACAGTAGCAGTAACAGTTACTGCCAAAAGTTTCGCCCCACAAAGACAGTGTGCTCAAAAAGTTTGCGCCCAGCATATTTACTATAATACCCGATATTGCCATGTAAACCAAATGGGGATAAGGATTCTAGTTAGCGAGCATTGTAAGGATTCCTTCTTATAGGAATGTAATTATTATTTTCTTAATATTTCACTATTGTAACTTACAGCTTGTTTACTTGGCTTGAACTTTAGTTTAAGATATTATTTTCCTGTGAAATCTTAAAATCTGTACAATCTTTTATATAGAATGCAATGAACAAACATGAATACAGTAAAACCCAATTGGAAATGTTTATGAAATTCAATGACATGAATACAGTAAACCCAATTGGCAATGTTTATGAAATTCAATGAACAAACATGATACTGTATTCACTGATACTGTAAACCCAATTGGATATGCTTTAATCACAGGTGCAGTAAGCCATTACAAGCCGAAGTTTCTCAACTTGTAAGTACATTTCGCATCAGCAATGCAGCCGCAAGAACATCGACTCTTGTTGTCATAACAATAACCGAAACTTGCCCCAAACACTGTGGCTTTGGCGAAGTTCATTGGCAGCAAGTTGTAGTCCTTGTGGCAACTCTGCTGCCTCCTAAGCCATTCATTCATTCCCTTTCCTTCCCCCTCCCCCGCAGAATTTTGTGGCACGTGCCTGATGGCCAAAGTTCAGGGGAAGCAAAAAAGTATTCAACCAGCCCAGAGGCCATTCCTCAACGGCCATCAAATTGTTTTTTAATTGCAGTGCAATAAATTCACGCAGCTAAATTCAATTACGAGTCACAATTGCCCGGCTGCCGTCCAGCGATTTGGCATTCAAGATTACAATTATACGCACTTCTGCACACATTTACCCCCAAAAAACTCCGTCCACTTTCGTGTCCGAAAAATATGGCAATTAATATATGTATGTACATGAGTTGGGCAACTGCCAATATGCCGAAAATTGGCCTCGTGTGCCAGCCGTTCAGCAATTCACGCAACAAATGGGAAATGTGGAATGGTAAATGGTAAATGGGAATATATTTGGGGCAATATTGGTTTATGGATATGTAGGGGTTTTTGTGGAGTTCGTCGCCATGGAAGTCGTATTTCATTTGCTTGTGTGCCGCACGGTTTTTAACAATGTGGCAAATATTGGCGTGCCACCTCAATGAATTTCGCCACTTTGCCAACTAACCAACCAATTGGCAGGGCCCCAAAATGTGGATAAATTCGACATTACAATGGCATGCAAAACACATTAATACATCGGGCTAATGCCTTCTGAATTGCTTTAAACAAGGTCAAGCTCTACTAAATTCAAATATGTAGCTGCTGTTTGACTTAAAGTTGAAAAATAGTTGCCAAATCAGAAGGCAAATTAAATTAAATAAACTGTGAGATTTGGCAAAATATACATGTATGTATACAGTTGTTCAAATAAAAGCATTTAGTCAAGATAAATTGAATTAGAAATGTTCAATTTAAAGGGTCCACAATTTATGTTTACTCGCTCAGTGAATCGAAAGACGAGCCACCTAAACAATGGGCCAAAATTGGCGTTGAGTAATGCGAAATGAAGTTTTTGCGGAGAGTGCAGCTGCATTTTTCTAGCACTTAATATTTATGGCATAGCTGCACTTAATTAAATCCCTGACAAGCAACTAAAATAAAACTCTTTGATATGCTGCCAGCTCACAGCCCCCTTAGCCGCCGCTGAACTTTGTTTTCTGGACACTCCATGTGCTAAAGTATATTACTTTGGCTTGGCTTCTGGATTCCAGCTACCAGCTTCCAGCTTCCAGCACGACAAAGTTATAATAGCCCTTTGCAGCAGCCAGAATTTGCAGGGGGGAGGGGGGATGCAGAGGGGGTGGATAAAGGGGGGGTGTGGTGTGCTGAAAGCGGCTCAAACACAAAAAGCCAGCATGTAAGTGAGGTGGAAAAACAGTTGCAAGCCGCCGTCGACGACAACGCGGCGGATACGTAACGGCTGTTCCAATTGCGAATGCGTGCGGCTGGCAATGAGTTTTTTCTTCTTTTTTTCTTTTTTTTTTGAGGGGGAGGGGGAGTGTGCCAGCACTTAATGCAAATTACAATTTGCTAGCCACAGCAGCGGGAACCGCGGCGTGTTAACCCGGCAGTCCAATTACCTAGACGACCTCGACACAACCTTCGCCCAGCGAAATTGGAAAAAAAATAAAAACAAAATAGAGTTAAAATGAATTTTCAGCGCTGCGAAAATGTTGGTTGCTGTGCAGAAACACAAATATTTTGTTTATTAAAATGGTCTGTTGTTTAGATACAATAAAAAACCAAATAATCATTATTGCCTTTAATCAAACTTCATCGGGAACTTATTATGTGCAAAGGTAAAGGTTTCAATGTATGCTTTTTTATTATTTGCCAGGCTTTTTCATTGCAACTCAGTTGAAATTTGTCATTAGCTGTTAACTAGCACCACACTCTTTCTATGATTTAGCAAGTGCGATAATCATTTAACCACTTAATCGAAATAATAATATATAGCACAACAGAATAGCTCCTACTTTGGATAGATAGTTGTATTTGGTATTGTATCCCAATTTCATGACCAGAAAGTAAACAAAACCAAGAGGTGAAATGGAATCGAAGGCTGCCAGGATGTAGGATGTGGGTTGGATCTCCAAGGGCAGTAGTGGTCAGTGGTCAGTGGTCGGAAGTAGGCAAATGCATTTGCACAATGATGAAACCTGAGCAAACATGTGCCAAACATCGATGTTCGACGTTGGTCGTTCGACATTTGGGGGAGTGGCATGTGGGAGGTAGTAAGTTGGCATGAGTAGAATCTCCGGATTAGGTCAGCAATTACAATTTGGCTAATAGACTTGTTGGCCATGCACAAAGGCAGGAAAAACTTTCACTTTGTGCCCCAGCTTGCAGTGCGAGTGCGAGTGGCAGTGTGCAACTAATTTGACCAACTATTGCCGCAACACGGGCCAACTACTTGGGGTTTTTGGCTTTGGCTGTGACTTTGGCCCTCAATGAGCTTAGTCCGACTCAGACCAGCTCACAATCCGCATTCGCATTCGCATCCGCACCCAAATGCTCCATTTGCCGCACAAATTGTGGGAAAACTACCCCGGAAAATGCTGGACTCCGAACTCGAGTGTGTGGCGAGCTGAAGTTCGCACTTGAATGCCTTGCAACGAGTTGGGGCACCGAAAACTAAATCGAATCCAGTGCGGCAACCGTACCCAAATCGATACCTAGCATGAAAAATTCAAAATCGGTTTATGTTCTGCCCACCGAGTTGTAGCCACCAACGCCAAAGGTGTCCCAATCCCAACGCTGCAACGCGTTCCAATAACTGGGAGTTCCCCTATGTAGTTTGAAATCCATTAATGGGCGAAATTCGATCAACTTGGGGGAATCCGATATGCAATCCACGAACCAGTTTAATTAGAAAAGGTAAAAACTGAACTGCAAGTCAATTACTGAACATTTTCTAAACGAGTTGGTATTGTACATTTGCCACAAAAAGTACTTTATTTAAACTACACATTCATGTTTAACATAAACATTTAAAATTGAGTTTAAACTCCATTTTCTGCATTTGTTTTGAAACACGTTTATGGCCTAAATAACTTTACTTCTTTGAAGGTACTGAGATGTGTCACCTGTGTAAGGTAACCAACTGAAGGACATGGAAGTCCCATAAGTAACCATAACTGGATCAAAACTGTAGCACCGACAATGTCATGTCATCGATGTGCCGTCGCTCTTTGCAAAAAATTGGAATGAAAATCCTGCGGCAGTCGGCTTCTGTTTCTGTTTCAGTTTGATATTCGACACCGCCTCCATCCGAAAATCTCCATTTCCACTTCCATTTCCCTGCGACGAGTGCAGCTTAATGTATTGAGCCCGAGTGGGAGCTGCTACAAAAATGTTCAATTTGTTGCAGACAATTGACTTTTATGTTCCCTGGCTGCTGCCTTCTGGTTTCTGATGTCTGGCATCCTGAGTTCTGTATCCTGGACCCTGGATGCGGATATGGATGTGAGGCTGAGGCTCCTTTCACGTTGGACTCTCTTCCCTGGCCTGGTCATCAAATTGAGCAGTAAAATCGACAAAAGCCGAAAGGGTTGTGCAAATTATTATTGCTATTATTACGACTATTACAAGTTGGCTCCTGCTTCCCCTTTGTCTGCGAGCAACGAGTGCAGGGCAAAAAAAAAAGTTTTATGTCAATTCAGTGCCATTTGAATAATAACGAAATGCAGCAACTATTATTGCACTACGTAACTCCTTTGATCTGATCTTTGATCTTTGTTTATCTACACAGAAGTGGGACATGGTTGCACCAATGTATGGCATATTTTCTCTCAGTGCCTAATGGCGTATAAATCATTGTGGGGCAGATTACCCACTGAGCTCGCATAAATTTCGCTGGACTTTTAGGTGTCCGTAGGACCTCGGATCCGGATTGGGATGCGGATCTGCTGCTGCTGGGGGCATAAATAGGTTATTAATACACGCACTTTCGTTGCGAGTATGCAAAGCAGCCGGAAAAGTGTGCAAATAAGCGGAGCTCAGATTGC
This sequence comes from Drosophila teissieri, assembly GCF_016746235.2. Lineage (NCBI taxonomy): Eukaryota > Metazoa > Arthropoda > Insecta > Diptera > Drosophilidae > Drosophila > Drosophila teissieri. The sequence continues at coordinate 15,248,613 of NC_053034.1, forward strand.
CAGCTCGTCCACTTTATGCAGCCACATGCGTTGGGGTAACCCAGAATTCAGAATACCCACATACATTACCCACCATCATCAAAAAAGCTGCAAAAACGAGAGACAACATTTCACCGCCCCTTTTTTTCACTGGACTCAGTTTATTTGCCTCGATGCGGTTACGGCAAATTGATTTTTATGCGCTCAATTTATGTATTTCGTACTTCGCATTTCGCCCAGCATATTTCTCCACGACGAGCATATTCAAAACTGTCCACCAGCGACGCACTTTTGGGAGACACTGTGCGCCAGTGCGACAGTGGCAGTCAAATGTAATCGGCTGGCCAAATCGACTGGCAGAACTACAAGGACGACTCGTCCAATCAATTGACTGTAAAATGTGTTAAAATTAGTGACTGACTGCTGGGTGGAGGGGTAAATGTCCATGGGAGAGCACAGATGCTGGAGGGAAAATTACTTTATAATTATTTCCTCTCCGATTCAGTTGGTTGCCTCCAACTAATGACAAAGATGCTTTCCACCACTAGATGGCGCACTTCTGTAGTGGTGGCTGGCTACCTTAAATTGCGCAAATTTATGTATTTATTTTTGGGTATACCGAAGTCCCTGCCCCTGAGCTGCTATAAACATACTGTAATGCCGCTCGACCACTAAATTCTTAATGGAGGGTCGGGCCAAGTCAATAACCACTGTGCCAACTAGCCACTGGGCTTGGGTTCGGGTTTGCCTGTGCTGACAGGCGGTGCAAGACAAACGATTTGCATGGAACGAGCGCCGAAATGGGGCATGCTACACTGCGAGAAATGTTGCAAGGAAGCAGCTGCTTTCGTAACTATAAAATCATATATAGTTCTTCCCCACTTAGTTTAATATTTGAGCATTATTTCTATGCTTTCAGAATGTTGATAATTTAAAGACTAGCATCCTTTTTCTCAGTGCAGCCCGCAAGGGTTTCGCAAGGGGTGTGTGTTTTGTGGGCCGCCAGCCAAGTGTTCCCCAATAATTTCTCGATAGCCAGCAGCCGTCGCGCCCCCCAAAAAAACCAAAAAAAAAAAAAGAAAACCCACAGTTATGAAACATTTATGCAAGGACTCGTCGTTGGGCAGCCCCTTCTGTTCTGCTCCACTTCTCAACCCCTCCGTCCATTGTCCTAATAAAAAGCACAACAAATTGTCGACGGTCGACGGGCATAAACAAAAAGCAAAAAACAAAAAGATAGAAAAAAGGCTGGCGGTGAAGGACCTAAAAGGAGCAAAGGATCCACTCTCAGTCGCTGCTGCAAATTGTTGCTCTTTGTGTGCGATGTGCGATGGACACTAACAAGCCGCAGAGGGCAGAGGGCGGGGGGCAGGGGGCAGGGGGCAGGGTCGGGGTTTTGCATGTCAGTTGAATCATTTCTCTGCTAATGAAGAGCCCAACATGTGCCCAAACCTCACGGAGCCCCATGGAAGCCCAGGGAAGCCCAATCTCCTCCAGCAGCCCCCAACCATTCATCGCATTATAAAAGGAGAAAAAATGTTTGTACAATTGCCAATTGACAGTGGAGAGTGGAGAGTGCGGAATGAGGGGCTGTTGGAACGGAACTTTGACATATTTGCCAAAAGGATGGTCGCACATGAAAAGGACGTTCCACTGTGGGAAACGCGAAGTGGTTCTTCAAATGCCAGTACGCAAGTATGGAGGCAACCAACTGGAGTTCCACTTTATTAAAGTTCTTGCCCAGAAACATAAGTTCAAAAGTTTCAACGCCTAATGGCTTGCAAAGTATTTAAATAAATATCTAAATATATTTTATAATTTTTCTTTTAATTTTTCATTGTTAAGTATAAGTATATAAAATGCTCTGCAGATTGAAACTTGATTTTTTATTGACAGTGCAGTGCGGGTTAGTTTGCCGTGCAGCTTTTCACCACTTCACTATCCTTTTTCCGGCAGTTTTGATTATGAATTTTGGTTGCTTGTTAGTTGGAAAATTGTTGAGCAATTTAAATTTGCTAAGCTGAAAGCATGCATTGGGGCAGAGTGGGTGGTTGGGTGGCTGGGTGGCTGGGTGGCTGCTTTGCTTATGTACCTGCCCATTGATGACTTAACCAGGTGACCGACAAAGCCAACACAAAGATGAGCGGAGCCAAGGGGCGTTGGCGTTGGCGTTGACTTTATTGATTTTTATGCCTCACTGGACTTTCGTCCACTTACAAACCGAACACCACCCCCTAATACCCACCCCCACCCCCCGGAGAGACATTTTCCCGTGGGTCTTGTGGAGTCAACCCTTTGTTGAACATTTCATTTTATGCCACCGCTGCTGGCCATTGCGTCTGTGTGTCTGCCACCATTTTGTGTGTCGGCCGGCTGGCAAAATGTCATGCTATTTCTGACCCAGCATGCCACATTTTTATTTATGCATGCTTCGGCACCCAGGAACCCCAAAACCCTCAAAACCCAGAAGCACCACCACGAAAAGCGATGCCATTTGTGTGGCCACAAGTGTACCCCTATCGACTCGCAATGAGCGGCGATAAATATCGACGGCGATCGAGCGTTGCGACCGAGGTTAATGTATCGCAATAATCGAGCAATCAATCAATCAGGCCAGTTGCACAGTACTCACTGGGTATGCGGCAAGTCGACTCGTTGCCCGAAAAAAAGGTCAAATCCTTTGGCCGGTCCGGCTGTGATTTATTAAACTTTTCAACACTTTTACGTGTATTACCAACTGGCCGGCATAGAAAAGTGCAGTTGGTTGAATGGCGCCGGAAGTTGGGTGAGCAGATGTGGATGTGTGTAGGTGTGGGAGTGTATGTGTGTGGGTGTGTGATGGTGTGGTCTAGCCAGGACTTCAGGACTTTAGGACTTCAGCTTGCAACTCATTCATATTCATTTGCTGTAAACATTTTTCTCGCTTGCAGCAATCGCTTGAGAGCAGTTGACAAAAGTGCCGGGGGACGCGGAGCGCCACACTGAGGGAAATAAAGGGGCAGCAACTACAAAGTCAACTAATTTCAGTTCGAAACTTTGCAAGCAACTTTAACAAACTTTAGCAAAACGGTACTTGTGCCTTGAGTAGAGGGTTAAACTTAAACGGTGCTACAAATGCAATAGAATTCCCAAATAACATCTAGTTTGTTGCCTTCCAACGTACATTTTAGCTAACATAATTGGTAATTTGCTAATGTTTTTAACTTTAACAGTGCAGGCCATAAATATCCACTGGCTTAATAAGGCACAAATTGGGTTTTGAGGGAAGCCGAAAAATCACAACGTCAAATTCGGTTTGCTTTTTTTTTCCTTTCGGCCGGCAATTTGCTTTTATTACAACATGGCAACGGCTGCGCTGCCTTTGGGCCAACTATTCCAATATCGCATTCGCAGCCCCGGTTGTGCTGGCATTTTTGGTCATTACAATCGTAAATTATTTTATTTGCTGCTAATTGCAGTTCACTAAATGCCAAACTGACCAGTTGGCCAGAGGATCGAAAGGGAGAAAGGAGGTGGGCGTTGGGCTGTGGCGTTTATTGCAGCTCATAAAGCAATTAATCCGAAGGGGAGAAGCCTCCACCATTCCCCAGAATGGCAACCCAGAATGGCAACCAATTCGCACCCGACGAATCAGCAGTGGATTGGAGTGGCCCAGAGGCACATGGCCAAAAGCCAAAGCCAATGCCAACTCCAAAGCCCTGCTAACTAGCCCGTTTGCCACTCGCTAATAGTTGGCGTTGGCCATTTCCCGGGGATTAGCGGCCATGTCGAGCCACCAAAACATCCTGCCCACCACCACCACCAGCAACCCCAACACCCAATCCCCAACACCCAATCCCCAACATCCAATCCCCAATTCCAAAAACAAAAAACATAACAGCCGGGGGTGCCCATGGGTGGATAATTGTCAGCACTTGCCATGGACCAATAACGAGGAATCCAATTGAAGGCAGTTGACCCAGACAGTTGCCGCTGGATCGTTGCACTAACCGCATGTCCACAAATGGCATCGTTTTGGACCTTGTACACTGCCACAAAATACTACTAACCGACCCTTTGTATACAATACTTGGTATTATTTGTATTAGCCAATTACATTTCAATTAAATAAATGATTCCATGGCAGAGCTAAGCCATAATTGCAACAAAAAGCCGTTGATGTGAGCATTTTTAATCCTAATGGACTAATTGATACATGCATTTCAGATACGTGATGGTTAGTCGCAGATTGATTTTATTTACCTTTAGCTATCACTTTTTAATTACAATGCCCGTTTTTGCAACGCGATTCGAATTTTAATTTCGCTAATTGAGATGCTCGTGCTAAAAAATTGCCTATTTTTTTGTGGCATTAAATGGGCTTAAGTAGACGCAAGGGGAGTTTCCTTTGCCACCGATTGTAATGACTGCAAACATTTCAATTTGAATTCAAGTTTTAATTGCTTGTGAAATTGCGTTATTGTATTTTCGTTTTTATTCCCTATTTCTGCTGTGCCCCCCCGGCAATTGCCATTAGATATTTTGTCTTTTTCCCCACTTCTGAGGTCTCCTTTGTTTGGCAGCTTTTCCGCTGCCAGCTGACCAACTGACCAGCCAACAAATACAAACCTTTGGCCCAAATGAAACCAATTTCCGGAATGTGTACATGTGCACACTTCTAGTTGTGTGTGTGTCTGTGTTACTGTGTGTGCGTGTGTCACTGTGTGTGTGTGCGTGTTTATCTAGCTTGTTGGTTGCTGGCATTCAAATGGTCACTTTACATTATGCCAGCAAATTTGTTCAAAATTAGTTGGAATTGCTTTTCCACCAACGGTTTGTTGTTGGCCAAAAAAAAATGGAAAAGGACCAGGGGACATTGCAGTAGGTCTCGTGTTGATGAGCAATCAGTGTTCTGGATCAATGCCAGTTGAGTCCTTTCAGCTTGTAAAGGTTTCACTATTATCTACCATTATTACTGCCTAAATGAAGTGAAATTCTTTGAAATGATATTCTAATCTTCAGCTGAAGCAATACAAATAGTTGTGCTATAAAAATAGTTGTGCATAAGTGAAAATTCATCACAGTGAATTGCATTTTGTAACAAAACCTGTAAACTTGCATTATTTCAAATAGGAAAATGAATGAAAAACATGTTTCTTGTTCGAAGGTTTGCTATGTTTTTGTTGCGTGTTTAAATCACCTATGTGTATATGTTATGTAAGCCTATTCGCCCGCGAGTTGTGTTATCAATTGTGCGAGGGACACGTTGTTTATGGCGCCTACATAGCTGGTATCACTCACACGTTGCGGCTAACGCATACCCCTGCTGCCGCAGCAGGCCCGCAGCGCCGCACGTTGCCACACACAAGGGGCGAAGCATTTAGGAGTGTTTACATTCTCACTTTGACATTTGATTTCGCTTATCGGGACGCATGTTGGGCCACCAGGAGAGCCATAAAAAATGTCGCCCAGGGTTGGCGGCAGGCGCAGAGTGTAAACAAAGCGGGAAAGCAGGACGATTGAAAGGACGATTGAAAGGACGACTGAAAAACGCTAAAAAGAAGCATCAACAAGCGAACGACCGACCGACCGAGCGATTTGTTGATGTCAAGTCTGGTTTGGCTTGGTCCTTCGAGCCGAATACTTCAGCACACGTCGTTACCTCTTCCGTGCATCCCCCTCCCCTCCCCCTCTCCCCACGAAGTCCATTTTAGGTTTTTTTTCTTTGGGCCCAAACATGCCCCAATAGCTTTTAGCATTAAATTTAGACTTTTATGTGTTTATTTGCTTTGCACGTTTCATTTTGCCGGCACTTTGTCTTTACATTTGCTTTTGACCTCCTTCTGCGTCTCCTTGTCTTTTCCCTTTCCCTCAATTTTCCCTCCATTTTCCGCTGTCCATGTCGTTCGTGTCCCTTTTTTCCGGCCGCATTTTCGCATACACTCGTATGTCCGTGTAAGTTTTATTTAATACGACAAATGGCCTGTAACTGGGATTTAAATAAATGTAGCCAACATCCAAGTCATGTCCCCACAAGCAAATACGAGTATACATACTTCTATATATCTGTATATCTGTATATATCTGTATATCTGTGTATATCTGGTATATATACACTTGATTACACTTGATATACTTAGTGTGACAGGCATATCTGCCATCGATCGGTGGAACAGCCTACGGAGCGAATAAAATTTTCATTTTTATGTTTGCTGCAAAGCATAAGAAACAAATTTTCCAGCTGCGTTGTCGGCAAAAAGGTCCTTTGGGGAAAATCTGGCAGAGAAAATGGCACTGAACGGATGCCCTGACCTGAGTGCATAATACGACTTTAAGATATAATTATTTTATGTACAAAACGTATACAGTTTGGTGTCATCTTCAACGTGACAAGCCAAGTACGTGAAATATCTTAAGTACTTGTGCTCAAAGCGTACCATAATTAAAATCAATTAAGTTTAAATGTATTAAGGTGAAACAGATGCTTGATAGCGAAGTGTAGGTAGAAGTGTAGTCTCCACTGCACTTATTTGCCAACTTGGCCCACTTATCGAGCAATTCAGAGAAGAGGAATAGTCAGAGGCATTGCTTCCACTCCACCGAACAGACAATCAGACATCGGACATCAGACAATCAGACATCAGAGAAGCCCAGACTCAATAACTCGATGACACCTTCACTAACAAGCTGCATTCAAATGCAAAGTGCGCCAGCTCCGAGTTGCCTCTGCAGTCTTAATCGGCAAACTGGAAATGTGAGATATGGATTGAGTTCATAGGCCATGGGCTCAGTGTAGCTGCGACCTAAGTTTGGCTCTAATTGCACTGGCAGCCGGAGGAAGTGTCTCCGGGAAAGTGTCGGTTTTCGGCGGCTTCTTTTAATTCCAGCCAGCTGGACTCAAACTCTTGAGGAACTCCAAAGCAGACAGCGAAAGTACACACAAATAAATCAGGATGTTAAAACGAATAAATAGTGGTCACTCAACAAATAAGTAGAAGCAGCTTCCCTATGCTATATTTCACAATTTCTACAACATTTCTCCTAACTCATTAGCATTGAGTTACACTGTTTCTTGCAGTGCAGAGTGGCTAAAAGCGTCAGTTTTTGGGTCTTAACAAGAAAACTTTCAGCGCGGTTTTTCGGCTTGATTCGTTTTCATTCATTTCGCACTGTCCCAGCCGCATTTCCTTCTGCCTTTTTCCATTTTCCCCTTCCCTTTGCCAGTTGCCAGCTCTTGCAGCTTTTCCAGCTTTCCCCTGTTTTTCCACTCGATCTGTGCGGTCTGTTTGTTTGCCGGCCTCTGACGCTGCAAACGAAATGAATTTTATATTGAAATAGTTTTAGACGGCTATTGGCGCATCCCTTTGCTTTTTTTTGTTTTTTTTTGTTTTTTCGGCAGCACAAGTGGCAGTGGGCGGAGTGGGCATGGCCGGGAGGAAGCATTTAGCACATTAAGGCCGCGAAAGGATTCCCTTGCTGCGCAACGGCCAATTCGAATAGTTTGCTATTCTATCCTTTCGGATAGAATTTTTGGCTGTTGGCCCCGGGGCCACTGAGTCCATTACGGTGCGGTTTTAATTACGTGTCCATTTCGCTTTCGTGTCATATTTCTGGCTCGTGGCACGTATCGCGCTGCTTAAAGAGATTAAGAGCGGCTTTGATTTGCATAAAAATGGCCTGCATGCTTTCAGACGTGGCCAACAAAGAGCAAAAAACAAAAAATGGTTGAACAAAAAGGACGTGGGATAAGGACAGAGACAAAAGGACGGGGAAAAAAAGAGCGTTGAAAACGCCGAAACAGAAGCGGAATCGGAATAGGAATCTGAATCTGAATCCGAATCCGAATGAGCGCAACACAGAAACTTTTCGCCCGATAAAAGTTTTAGCCGCTCGAAATCTGCAGCGCAACTTGACAGCTGTATCTGAATCTGAATGTGAATCCGTATCCGCATCCGCATCTGTACTTGTGTCTGTATCTCTCTGTTCTATGTTCTATGTTCGGTTCCATGTCCTGCGTCTGTCATTTTCAGCGCGTGCGGATAAGCCGGCCTAATTCTGAGCCAACTCATGCAAATTCAATTTGGCGAAATGCAAATCCAGGCGCCACACAAGAAATGAGCTGCAGTCCTGAGATCTACTGCCTATATGCGCTTGCTAAAAACTGCAGTCACTTGGAGCAGAAGATAGTTACTGAAAGCCCTCAGATAATTAAGTATATGAATTTAATATTAAGACTATTTAATTGTTATTGCTATTTCTGATAAGTTTGGAACTGGGTACTGAAGTTGAACATGTTTCGGGTGACAAAAGAATACAAAAAACCCAAAAATAAAAGGCGGCGCTCCCTTTTCCGCTTCCGTTTCCGCTTCCTCTGCCGCCTCCGTTTCCGCTTCCGCTTCTTCTTCTTCTTCTTGCCTTTCCGCTTGTGCTCATCGCTCATCGCTTTTCGGATAGCCCGCATTTGGCTCATTATTTATTTTCAACTAATTAGCGGTTTTTTGCCGCTCGCGCTGCTGCTGTCATATTCATTTGCTGCAGCCCAGCGCCGAGTAAGCACTTTTGCAGCGCAGACAAAAGCGTTTCGCGGGTTATCAACTAAGCACACACACACATACAGGGCACACACACACGTAGACAGAGGCAGGAGCAAACACACGCACACGCAGAGAGGCACACTCGCACACAGAGACACTGCAGTGACTACAGTCGACTGTAGTCCCAGGTGAGTCATGTTGCTAATTAGTTACGGATATGTGCGACAAGCTCACACGGATGCGAATACACTGGAGCAAGGATACACAGGACTGGGCAGGCAGGACGAACTTTCCGGCGCTCTGGGGAGCTAAGCGTGACTCAAGGCTTGCCCTTGTGCTCTAAACCCTCCCACTCCATACCCTTCTCCTCCTCCACCTGTGTCTGAATATCAAATAATATTTGCAGCAGCCATCAACTAAACGCAAAAGTTTGCTATACCTTGCCATACATTGCGCATACGCCCCATTGTCTGCTGCAAAATGGCCGCAGCAAAAATGTAACTTTCTTCGCTGCCACAGCCGCCATTCGCTTTCAATTTGCGGCCGGCATTTGTATCACTTTATAATGCGATATTAAATACTAATCAAATCAATGCGGCATCCGCAAAATGATAAAAGCACTTTGTTGCAGTGTTGCCTTCGTGTTGCTTTCGAAACGCTGTCGTTCTCGGTTACCGTTCCCTTGTCAAAATTATGTTTTAATAGGCAGTCTATTACGTTGAAAACTTTGCCGCACCGCACCGCAAGCCCAGCTCGCTCGGTCATTGCCATCGACCTGGGCAAAATAGCCATTTGCCAACGCCTTGTGTGAACTGAATTTCCCCATTTCACCTCCTCACCCACAGGAAATTCCCCCAACAACAAAAAATTGGTATCCCAAAATCGATTTGTGCTGATTGCCGGTGGGCGAACGCAAGTGATACATCACAAAAATATTTCCAGGAGCTGTTTTTCTGCTGCTGCCAAGTGGCACTCAATGATTTCGCAAAAGTTCAATGAATTACGCAAGTCTGGTGTGAAGGAATCACTTGAATTGCTTTAAATTGTTGAGCATTTAATATGGAACTAAAACTGAATACTGTGACCTTTAAGCGGGAATTTTATTTGCAGCTTTCGTGTTAATTAAAAAGCTCATGATATTATCCCATATCGGTGATTTCTGTGCCAGTGTATCCATATCGCTGCTGATAAACAAATGCATGGGACTTGCATGTTTCGAGCTGCCGCCGCGGGCGTTGCTTAATTTTAATTAAAAGCCAGCATGTGCGAGCCACGCCCCCTTTCGGCATTTTCCGCTTTTCCCTGCCGCTTTTCATTGTGTGGGCGCTGTGGCCAGCGTGTCTGGGTTAGACCGCAAATGCAGAAGGTTCGCCGGAGCGCGGAACAAGTTGTAATTGTAGTTGGGAATGAACTAGGATGGCAAACCCTGACCCCTGTTCCCCTTCCCCCCTCTGAACGCGTCAATTGGCGACCTGACCTGGGCAGAAAATCCAAAAAAAAAAGAACGGAAAAAAATGAAACGAAAGAGCAATGTAATCGCTATTCGTTTCGCGCTGCCCATTTCCGTTTCCGCCGGCGCTTATGATATTAAGCTGCAGAGTCCTGCGAAAAGTAGAGTCCATGAAAATGGTAAGGAAAACTGAATGGGCGACAGGACGTGAGGCTACAATTCAGCTGGGAAATCAATTCAAAATGCCCCCGCCCCCCTGCCCCTCCTTCGGTGTTGCCTTTGTGTGCGTTTTCTATGCCATTAAAAAATTATTTCACTTTATATCTTAATTAAATTTCGCGTCGTTTTGCGGCGCATCGTCTGCCTGCCGCCCAGAACCCAAAAATTGCCAGCAAACGAGCAGCTCGGTCAGTGCAAAGTAAAGTAAATTAAATTAATGTTTTGTAATCTGATAAAGCCGAAAAACAACTATAACAAAGCCAGAGCCAGGGCCAAAACGAAAATGAAGCCATTAAATGGCCAACAAATGAGAACGAAAAAAACGAGAGCAGATAAATAAGCTCGCTGGCGTTTCGGCCAAGTTCTGCGCTCATCTGGGCCCTGACGAATGTCCGACATTAGCCCAAAGCCAGTGGCTAAAAACTGCGGATACATGTTAAGTACAAAATACAACTGAGTTCGGATCTAATCAATGCCACATGCACATGAGGCTGGCTCATTTAAATGGCTGGGCATTATAAAGGAGCCTAAGAACAAGTAATTAAATTATGCATATTCCGGGATTAGCATTTCATGCTATTTCTATATATCTATATATCCCAGCTAAAGCTGAGCTCTCTTTGAATATTTCACTGGGCATTTTTCAATGTCTGGGCTTGCTGCTCAAGATTTGCGCAATTTCTGGACCAGTGGAACCACAAGGCTGCCCACTCGAACTCCTTGGGCAGCCGACAAATGACCGAATGACCAGCTAATGCCCAAGTAAGCCGCATAGTTTAGCCCCGGGCTTAGTGCGACCCACTTATAAGGACCAACGGCGGCCGAAAGAGAGCTATGCAAATTAAGAGCATTGCTATAAATAACAACAATGACCCAGTCTGGAATAGTTTGCAAAAGTTACATGGCGCTTTAATGGTACCTATCATCATCTTGAGTAGTAAGTTCTTAAATATGCAGTAATTTTCAAACTTTACGTGTATAGCATAACCTCAAGGATTTTCAAGGGTATCTTCTTGTGCTGCAGTAACTCTTTCAGTGCGCAACTCATCCACACACTGAGCCCCGGGGATATGTTGTCCGTTGTTTGTTGTCCGTTGTCCGTTGGTTGTTGTTTTGTTTGCTATATCTGCCAATGGGGGTTATTTTAGGGGGAGGAGTTCATTTGGCAATTAAACAAGAGGCCCGCTCTTGATTATAGAATGAAACTGACGCCATTTGCCGCAGTCGTCGAGTCTCCGGTGAGTCAGGTGAGTCAGCTGAGTGGAGCAGGTGATGAGGGGGGGTTGGCTCTGAATGCAGAGCACTTGGGGCATGCTGGTTGTTAAGGCCACTCAACTCCATTAGCAAAACGGCGTACACCGGAAAGAAATGCGCCCTCATAGCAACTAACTCGCCGTGCAGTCATTCAACGCCGATGAAGGGGAAATGTTTGTTTGCCACGCCCAGCTGGTGGGCGGTGAAAGGGGGCGGAGGGATGAGGGAGAAGGTGTGGGAGTTACCAACTCGTTGGCAGGCAATTTTAGGCATTATGCTCAGTTTCAACTGCTGCCCCTTGAGCTCCATTTCCATTGTTGCGCTCCGTTTTAATAAAGTGCAAAAAAGTTTTACGCCATCTCGGAGTGCAGATTAAATATGCAGGGCAATCCAAACTCGCCAGCAGCCTCGCGATGGATGTTAATAATGATCATAATGATAATAATGATAATCGCCGCGCGATGATAACGCTGCTTAGGAAGGCGATGATTATGACGAAGAGCCACCCCATTGCCACCGAAAAGTTTTTTGCATTATGAAGTTGAGACGGCGGTGCTTTAACTTTTCCGCAGCTTAAGCTCTATAATACTTTTGATTAAATTAATCGAGTGCCCGTCTCCGCGGTGGCCGACGCTTTTCCGCTCTATTTTCCAGTGCACCATAGTTTTCCGACATTCACCGACCAAATGACTCACCTGAAAGAAAAAGCAATACGACAGTTGTCAGAATTATTCGAATTATTCGTTTAATGGATATAGTTTGGAGATAAAGGAAAGCTGCGCATTAATTGCTTTTCATTTAAACCTTATCGCAATTGGAATTCTACTTGTTTTAAAGCTTTAAAGCAATTCCCATAATTTCACTCATCGAATGATGATTTCACTTTTGGCCCTTTTAACTTTTCATTGTCTGTTTAAGTTTGCATTCCAGCCTGCAGCCGTAGTTATGAGCTATGCAATCGATAAGCAATCAATGTCGGAAGTTCTGCATCTGAAACTTAACCAATTCGGCCGCACATCTAATGAAGACAGCGCGAATCTCGTGCAATTTGCCAAATGAATCGCTGCCAGTTTTGTGGCGAGCCAAATCACACGCTTCGCACTACCAGCCACCCACTTTCCTCCCACTTTCCACACACTCTCCACCCACTTTCCACACACTTGCCACCCACTCTCCACCCACTTTCCACCCTCTGCCCACACAGATATTTCCCCCCACCAACGCGCTTTCACTCTGGCGCAAGGACTGAAGTGAAGTTACATTTTGAAAGAGGTAAAGCGGCACCGCAACATGCAGAGAAAAAACAAACCAATTTAAAACGCTGTCTGAGTTACGTGCATATGCAGAAAGATATACACTAAGATATAATACTTGATCCATGGGAATATAGAAAATATAGGGTGAAGTTTCATATATACGGATATATTTATAATTTAAAAAGAAAAGCAAGTAGATACTTAAAGCATAGAAAACTACTGGTGGCAACTGGGTGCGTTATTACGATAGCTTCCGGTGCTGCCACCTTTGCTGCTGCTGCCAATTTGTAGCATCGCTTCCACTTCCGCACGCACTGCCACGCCCCCTGCCACCCTCGGCGCCACTGTGACGCCCACTTTTTGTTACCACCACATCCACTTGGCTTCTCCGAGCTGCGGTTTCCTCGGTTTGATGGATTTTTGCGGTTTGTTTGTTGCATGTTGGCAACTTTGACACAGCGACACTGCGACATTGCGACTCTGCGACTCTGCGCTTGGATTCAGACTCGGAATCCGTATCTGAATCGGTATCAGATACAGATACAGATACAAAATCGGAATCCGAATCGGAATCTGCAACTGAAACTGAAACTGAAGCTGAAGCTGAATGTTGCTCTTCAAATTTCATGGCAGCAGAATGCGGCTTCATTTGTCAATGTTGAATGTTAGCGTGCTGGCGGGGATTCTGGGGGGGGGGGGGGGGGCATCCTTTTTGACAAATGTCAGCTCGCCCGACAGAGATGGATGCAAAAATCCATCCGACGAAAATAAAAATGTCGCCAAAAATGTGCCAAATAAATACAAATAAAGTGCAATTCGCCATCAAATAAGGCAACTCAACTGCCAGTCGGGCTGTCAAAACGAAAGCATTCCACTTTTCGTGGACGAGTATGTTGCAACTAGAATCTAAAATGCGGCGACTTCATTTCCCGCGGGCCATCCAAATGTAAGCAAAAACAATGGGGCAATTTGCAAATGTAGTCGCCAGTGTATGTGTAAGACTAACTAATATTTTCCAGTTACAACGCAGTCACAGATTACTTGTTTGTCGAGCCAAAATGGTGGGATTTTTATGTGCCACTGGCCAAACGCAAATACTGCAATTTGCACAGACCACAATTGAGATCGCAGATTGATTTTTCCATCAGCATTATCGGAAATCCCAGTGTAGCAGCAGGTGAAATGGGTTTTCAAAGTCCACGATTCGATTATGCTGACCCAAAAGCTTTCAACTGCATAGTTCCGTGTTCGCCACTCTAAAGTCTTCCATCTCCTTTAATGTGGAAAAAGGGGGCATCACCTACACTTGCAGAAATACAGGTTAGTAAGAGTAACCCTTTTCAGTTGCAGCTACCAAGTGAAGTAGCTATTTTATATATTTAGCTAAATATAAGAATATTGAAAAGCACATTTGTTTGTCCCAGTGTTTGGCAGCCTCTTTGTGGTCCGCCCTGGAAATACTCGACTGCCGGCAGTCCTCTAGTTTTCTGCTCCGCTACCCCAATGTGTTATGCCAAAAGCCAAAAACTTATGCTTTTGCCAGTTTATTGTCTTGTTTTGCCTTTGTCTGTGCGCCAGGCAGCCAAACAAAGTGGGAAACTCCTATTTGAGCAGCCACAAAATATTCGTTGAGCGCAGATTTAAATACACTCAGTCGGAGGGGAGTTTGTGATTGAATTTTCAGCAACAATTTGGTGGCAATGACAAAATATAGATGAAAGCAATTAAATGTGCTCATGTAACAGGGCAAAACTCAATTTCCTACGCGTTCTGAAACACTTTTGAATACTTTTTAATACTTGCCACGCCAAGGTGGCAGTTATTCAAAAACTTGTCTTGCCAGTCACCGCTAATAAAGTGCCTCAGTTTCAGTTTCAGTTTCAGCTGAGGGTTTGGTTTTTATGCTCGTACTTGTACGTGAAATAGAGTAATAGAGTAATTTCCCTGCTTCGTGAACCGTTTGCCACTTACCATTTGCCATTTACCAACTGGAAAACTTCTGGGCCCAAAACTTTGTGATGTCACTTTCAATCTGGCAGCAATGTAAATAACTAAAGTGTGTGCGTGCATATACAAGTATGTACATACTATACTTAGCCACTCTCTATACGAGTATATATTTGAATAGTTCGGCGATTGTTGTCCTTCATGCATTGGTGTCTGCTTCCTTCTCCAATATGCAGATAATAACTTTTCATATTTTGCAAACAACAGAGCTGGTTGCGAAAGTTTGCTTACATAAGCAAATTGGCGGGAGGAGAGTGGAGATTGCCTTTAAGTGCCATGCAAAAGCAAAACACATATTGACCGCTCGACGGGGACATGAACAGGAAAATAGCTTATTGATTTATCCCCTACGTAAAGTAAATCATTCCTTTTAAAGGACATTCTCTCTGTGTTTTTTATACACCTTTTTTATTAGCTGCTTATTTATGCCATTCCCGTTTATGTCAAATGGATTGACGACTAATTTATCGATTTCCAGCAATGCCCCCGGCCGAAAAGCAAATCCTTTGGGCATATTCCTTCATGACTTATTTATTAATTTGATTTTCGTCAAGTCTGTAAACTTTTTTCGGGATCCTTGCCCTGCTAAAGGGCTTATTTGGTGGCTGATTTCCCCACCTAATCAGATTAATATATATATATATATATATACATTTTGCCTATTTTTATATTCCTGGCCGCAATATTAAATCTCTAGGAGTCAGACATCGACAGTTGTGGGGCCAAAAGTATTCGAAGAGCATTCACTGCTTCGACTTTTCGCAGGATAATCTCACTTTTCTGACCTGGCCCTGCAGGATTTGCCGCAACTTTGGGTCACAGCTGAATTTGGGGGAATTTCGGGGGGCAGTGGGATTTTTGTGGTTAGGCGGGCTCGAAAGGACGTCATTAAAAATCATTAAAAGTCAGTGAAGCAGCGCAAATGCGACCGCTGTCCTTTTTTGGCCAACCGCTTGAAAGGTTCAGCATTTTTACGCCACTTGCCGAAGGACCTGCTGCTGGTTCTTATCCGTATTCCCGCCCAGCTCTTCATCACTTTCACTTTTCTGCTCCAGGGACACTTATTACATTACATAAAAATGTGCTATACTCGAATCAAACTAATTCCGCTGAATGAGATAAGTGTATGGCATTAACGTAAGCGAGAAATGGAATTCCCTTTCCGGTACTTTGATTGCTTGGTTTTATTCTGAATTTATGAATAATTATGTATAATTTGATTAGTTTTAATGATTTAATATAAACATAATTCTCATACTAGTTCTTTAAATACCAAAAGATCACAGATCCCAGATTTCAATGTATATAGAATGTGTTTAAATAGTTTAAAAATATTTATTAAAATATATGTATTTATCTCGACCCAGTTAGCCAATAGACTCCATTCAAAAGGCCATTTCCACACTCCCCACTTTCGGATCGAATTTATTGCAAATATTTTCGGGGCCGGCCAAATATGGTTTTTAAAGCACACTTTTGTGTGCTGTTGTGCGTTATTTGTTACAGTTGGCTGTTCTTTGATTGGCCTGGGCCTGGGCCTGTGGCTTTTCAGTGCCAGGACATCCCGGCCGGCGAGTCCTTGTGCGTGACTCCGCCATTGTTCTCGGCACGAGTATTTAATGTTTGCCAACGATTGCGCCTCAGAGATTTGGAAAGCAGATTCGCTCTAAAATTTATTTACGTTATTATTTAGTGGGTGTGCGCGTGTGTGGGAATGGTGGGGCTTTTAATGGCCATACAAATTAAAGTCCGTGCTGCTTTAAGCGCATTACATGAATGCCCCATGAATGCCTGATGATTTCGCTGCTGCTGCTGCTGCGAAAAGGACATTGTCCACTTACAATAATCACACAATTTACACGCATTCTGTGTCATCGCAGTGGAGCAGTGTGGCGAAATATCTTTATATAAATGCCGGGCACATACTCGCACAGCACAGCGGCAACTGGATGGAGATGGCAGTAAATAAACTAATGCGGCTGCTTGTTAAGCAAAGTGCCGTCATCTATTAGACAATGTCCCCCAGAACGGAGCCAGTTCATCCGGAGATCCCGAGATCCGGAGATGGCCATCCACATCCACATTCTCATTCTAGCCGACAAATGAACTGAACTCGACTGAATGACGAACTCGCCGGAGTCGAGTCCGAAAATGATGGCATGGGGCTACAAATGGGATTGGACCGAGGCAATTTTTCTTGGCTCTGTTTCCACACGACGACATTACACTGGGCGAAAAAGTCTAGCATAATGTGCTGCATCCCTTTGCAAACCTAAAGAAGTGGAGTAATAAATAAACCTTTGTTATTTTCCATTTAGAGCTGTGCTATAGAAACAAAGCACTGATTTCTCGCAGTGCAGCAGCGAATGCAGCTGCGAGTGCGTAGCATGTGTGACAAATGTCTGAAATTCCCTTCCGCTGCTGGAAACACCACGGCACTCGCAATTCCCAGCTCGAGACTCCCTGCTTTTTTGGGTTTTTTTCGGTTTTTTCGCTTTTTTGCACATGTTTTCGGTTCATTTTTGCGACTTTTTGTCTTGCTGCTCATGCATGGGGACTCATTAAGGAACATCAAGTAACGAGTCAACAGGAAGGACTCTCTCTCTGCTCACACAATGCCACATATGATTCCCAGACGGCCAAAGTGGCATTTACTTTCTTGGTATTATATGGAACAGTTTAAGTATTGAATAGTTTTTCCAAGAGCTATATTCATTTATATTTGTTGTTAAATTACTACTCTAAAGTGTTCCGATGTACAATAATGCCTCAAAAATATCATCATAAATCATGTAAATATTTTTGCTTGTGCATTTACACGAATTCCTTCGACTGGAAGCGAAACAAAGTCAACAGAGATCCCTTTTCTTTAGCTGTCACCCTTACGTATACGTAATATGGCCAACGGAGTTGCTACAAAAATAGAGCAGAAAATGGCTGGGAAAAGCGGAAAGTAGGAAAAGCGGGAAAAGCGGCAAACGGATGAACTGTCAATGCATGAATGCTGACAAGCGAAATGCGGATTGAAATGTCACTGAAGAAAGTCAGCAGTCACATTTATCGCAAAGCTGATTAGAACGTTTAAAATTAAGTGTTGAAAATAATGCTACCCATTTTCATATACTGGAATATATTTTAGCAAGTTAAAGATTTGGAAAAATAATTTAAAATTATTGTATAGCTTCGTATAACAGATGAGGGCGACAATTCAAGTGAGTTATGAATGGAAATGCATTCAACTACCTGCATTGAAACCCAGCGAAGCAATCAATTTGCCAGCTGAAAGTGTGTTTGAAGTTTGCAATAATAGAATTTATATCTCGATGAACAGTCGTCGGGGGAAATGGAGCGATTAGCAGCTCCGAAAAATATGGAGCATACATAGTGCCAAAGCTCTCCACCGATACATTAGCAATTGGGGAAAAGTTGGGAGAGGGGGGCGAAATAAATAAGAAATAAACGAAGCTACTTAAACGCTTCACTGCCACCGGGCACAGCAGGTGCTCCTTGGTCCTGGCTGCTTCGTCCTGGCTCCATGCCCCTTCCCCCCTGCCCCTTGCCCTTGCTGTTTCGCAGTTCTTGAAACGCTTTAATGAGCACCAGCAGCTTCCTACAGGGAACCCAGTCCCCTCCTCCTCTGGCTGCCTCTCGTCACTATCTCAGCCGCCTTTGTTGATATTCTATTTCTGGTGCGGAGCAACGGCAACGTGCTGTCCATACATACGAGCCATTGTCCAGAGCATTCTCATTCTGATTCCCCCTCCCGCGATGCCCGGCAGCATTTTTCTATTTGCTTTCTATTTGCTTGGACTATTTGCTAAGCTGCTGCCAATTGTGTGTGTGTTATGTGTGTGTTATGTGTGTGTTATCGTGGGTCCTCACAAGGCGAGTGAAGCTCAGTTGCATCCCAGGCTAGCTGACAACTGACCTCTGACGAATCCATCGATCTATCGATCCTATTTTGATCTAAAGACATATGCGAAATCATCAATTATGTAAAGGTGCCGAACTCTCCGTACCGACTATCAATTACCCAATTGCTGCCATAATTCACAGCCGTATTTCCCGTTCGAGTCGTTTTATTTATGCTAATTCCCGGGGTCCTTTCGGTACAGCTCTGAACTGAACTGAAAGCCGGTTTTAGGTGGCTTTTCACGTGCGTAAAATAAATTTAAAACGCCCGCAAACGGCAATTGCTATTTTTGGCATGTTTTATGGCCACTCGAAGGAGCCAAATACGGAGGCTTGGGCGAAAAGGTTAATAGCAAACTTTTTTCCCCTTTCCCCATTCCCCATAGCCATACGGTATCCGTATCCGTATCCCCCTATCCGTATCCGTATCTGTATCTGTATCCGTATGCGTGCGTTGTACGAAAGCAAAAGCGTTTTATCACGCCGCCAAGAACGCGTAAGCAAAACAGGGCAACCCACAGCCGAGCGTAAAGTTTGGCAACTCTGGCAAAAGTTCGTTAAGTAAGTGAAAGAGCTGTGAATGATTTATTGCATTTTAAAAATGTAAACTGAGCAGCTGAAGAGCTGAGGAGCTTAGAACAAAAACCGGAACCAGGACAAGGACAAGCCTTTTCCCTCCTCCTTTTGAGAACAAGAAAAAAAAAAATAAATAAATAAAAATGGAGGAGAAAATAAAGCCCCTAAGAACCATCACAACTGCATTGCCGCTGACAAATTGCCACCCGAAACCTGTCTCTGCCCTTGAAGCTCGCCAACTTGCTTGTCCACGCTGCGTATACGTAACGTAACGTGCGTATACGTAATATGGCAACTCCTTCGCTGGCCAGTCCTTCAGGGCAGGAAAAACGACAACACGAGGAGTGAAATGTGGGAAGGAAAACGGAAAAGAGTCGGAGAAGAGTCGGAGACAAAATCCCCAGGAGGGCCAGACGGGCGGGTGGAAAAGCTGTCAAAGATTGATTTTCCTGCCTCACGTGAGGGCGTTCAAAGCGAGCTTAAATTGAGCCCTCTGTCAAAACTGGAAATAGAAAGGGGGAAGACTATTCAGAGACCGTTGCAACAAATATTTAACTTGCAACACACAATGCTGGGAGTGATGCACTGCAAATAAATGCACACATTTATTCGCATCCCCAGGCGATGCAATTTTATGCTCATGGAAAAGCTGGAAAAGTTGGCCTTCAGCCATTTCGATGACAAAGTGTCTAAATAAAATTGTATTCCATTTAAAAAATGCCTTTTTCCTTTTGTAATAAGCTCAATAAGAACCCTTCTATAAATGAGTTGCATTTCTTGCAGTGCCTAAAAGAAAGGTAAACAAAGTGGGTAATGCACGTCGGATGTTTTTAGCTGCGCACACTGAAAATTGCTTTCGCAAAGTTTGTCCCATTGTGGCTAAAAGCAGGGAAAACACATAGGCATTTCATGAAGCAGAACCAGAGCGGCGATTAAAGCCAAACTCAATGCGAAATGGCCACTGGCTATCTGGCTATCTGGCGATCGGGAATCGGAAATCGGAAATCTGAAATCGGATGGGAATAATGCACAATTTGTATATTCATCGCTTCCGGCTAACGCCATCTTTGATTTATGCCGCCCCTGCATCGCCCAAAAATCCAAAACACACACACACACACAGCTCAACCGCCCACAAGGGGGCGTGGCAGGCTGGGGGAAGGAGATGAGGACGAGGAACAGAGAGACAGTGGGATAAATTCAATTGAAATACAATTGGCTTATAAATGAAAGCCTATTTGGCAGACGACGACAGCGAGGATGGCAAGACGGTAAGGCCAGCGATTTGGGCCCCGATCGATTGGCCATTCAATATGTGCCCGATATGGCGGGGGCGTGGCCAGGGGCGGTGAATCCGGAGACAATGAGTACAATGAGTCAATTGGTTTTTGGGCCCAGGATGGCTATGATTACGCCTCCGAATTGATTGATTGATTGATTGCCTGATTACACACTCACCGAAAGATAATACCCATCCGGCGCCAAGGTCGTAACAAAATTTATGAAAATGACAAAGATTTTCCATTGCAAACTTTAAATAGTGGCATTCGGAAAGAGATTACATTTTGTTAAAATCTAGAAGTGCTTCTATGGTATTAAATACGCTGCTTAAAATATTTCTAGTCTTGGTAGAGCGAAAACTTTTTTAATCACGTCTTCAGCCTTCACTTGACTTAATCCAAATGGAAACTTCAATAATTGAAGCTGCATGCGAGGCGCTTAACTAACCCCGCCAGATATTCAATATCGATGGGCTTAACGCTACTTAACTGTGATTACTTTAGCCGACTTTCCCGCACCAGTTTTCCGCTTAAAACTTAAAGTCGCTGCGCGGGATTTGCATAGATATGGGATGGATAGAGATGGGGATGGGAATGGGGAAGTGGATGGAAATGGGGGAATTTCCCCAGCGCACAAGACATAATTACAGAAGCGTCAACATCCCACGCCGCCGAGGAAAAGCTGAGGAAAAAGCGGCGGCAGAAAGGTGTTGGGCGTGCGAAAATTCCAGCAGTTTGCCTATTAGTAATTCATAATCCTGTGCCACAGTTGGCGCGCCCCCCGCCCCCACACACACACATACACACACTAACACACACATAGGGGAAAAATCCTTAGAGCCGCAGCCAATGTGCCAGTTTTCATGAATGGCTCCTTTAATTGAGTGTCCTTACATTTGCCTCTCGTCCTTTGTCGTCCTCACATAGCTGGCATATTTGCCCGACTTTGATTTTGTATTCATCTTGTGGCTGAAGGGGTTTCGGCATTCGAGCTCTGGAGTTTTTCGTGTTTAATCCGAGGAATTTAAGGCCAATTAAATGTTCGACCACTTGCCGCTGGATCGCCGGTCATAAATCAATTAATCTACGCAACGCAATTAGCCAAGTCAAAGCCGATGAGGTGTGGTTATGGTTATGGTGTGTGTAATTAACGGGCGGTTTTTGGTTGATTTTGGGGCCTTCGGGGAGGGGGTGGGTTTTGGGGATTTTGGTTTTTGGCCGGGCGTCTATCACATGGATTAAGGTGCGTGCGAGTAATCGATGTTCAAGGCGCACCAATTAAGTGGCATTAATGTAATGGCCGCAAATGCAAGCCCAACCACAGCCCAGAGATACTGGCCAAACTTCCGCATAAATACGATTTGTTTTTGGGCAGCGTGGGTTGGGTGTATTATGCGGAAATTAACGAGCAGCAGCCCGGGCATAATACATAATATGTATACAATTGCCTGCCACTGCTCCCCCCGCCCTCCAAATGCTCTTCTCGGAAAACCCAATTACACTTATGACATTTGCAGTGTCAGGTTGCCAGTGTGTGCGTGGTGTGTTATAGGTGTGTAGGTGTATTAGTACCCACCCAAAAGTGGAGGTCGAGTAATGAAATTTGCAGTTGGCCAAACAAAAGCACGATTGCCACAAATGGGAAATTCGGACACTGGTGATATGAGAAAAATCATATAAATCCATTTTCCACCTAGCTGCATTTCAATTTGAATAATTCTGCAAATGACTTAGATCACTTCATCTAATGCTAGGTACTCTTCTTTTGGGGGTAAAGTGCTTGTAACTCTGCAATTAATTTCATCCATCATGCATAGTTATAATGTCTTTAAACCGCCGATATTAATACCTCTTGACTCGGTGCCATTCAGCCGTTCAGCGCCCATTAATCACCCGGTGTTCAGAGTGGCGAACCACGAACTTCTGGGCGCCATGTACTAAAGTTTATAATTTTTCCAACATTGCTGCCAGCCGGCATGGGATGCTACTTTCCACTTTTATGGACTGGGGTCCATGAAGTATTTAAGCCGGTTTTTTGCACAGTTCCCTTATTTATTTTATTCCGCTGTGCTTCTTTTTGCCCAAAAACCGCAAAATCGACTCAATAATGCGCCAGTACACATGTGTGTGTGTGTGAGCGAGTGTGTAGGAGTGTGTGTGTGTGAGTGGAATGAAAACACAAAACCAATACCAATACAAATACAAAGAAAAACACACAAATAGTAGAGCAGCATGAAAAGTCGGCGAGCAGCGACTGACAGGCGAAACAAATACATATGTACATGCATATGTATATCTATGTATAGCATATATGTACAGTAGACACCCGCTATAGCGAAAGAGGCCTCGATTATTCAGCGAATGCTGCGGGCGGTTAACGGATTACCCGTGAATGAGTGCGAGTGTTTCGAAAATGGATTAAGCCGCGAAACTTTCGAGTGCCAAAAACTCTGGTTATTAATTGGCCCCATCCAGTGGGGGTAAACTGATTAATTAATTATATTCATTCATATCAATGGATGCCGAAGCGATATTTATCAGAGTCGTTGGCAGCATTTATTTAATGCCATTTATATGGCGCACACACACTTCACCTCTCTTAAGCTCGAAATGCCATTGAAATGGCACTTTAATTAATACTTGGGCCAATGGAAATCAAGTAAATCGGTAATTTGATGGGAAGAATTTGCACTCTATCTAATTTATAATTTCTGAAGATACAATTCTGCTGGCATAATGAATAAGTAGCTAAAATGGAATTTAAACTTTTGTTTTAAATCAGCTGGCATTACATATTTCCCAGTTGGATAGAAAACTCCAAGTCAGTTGTTACATATGCAAAATGCAGCATGGCGAATATGCAGAAAATATACAAAATATATAAAATATACAAAATTGATCAGTCAGAAGTCAATTCGTTGATGGACAGTTGGCACAAACCTGTATGTTTCTGCATGTGCACACAGAAATACAATATTGAAAACTACTATACTGGGATGTACTATGTATGGCAGTTTGGATATAGGTAGATATGTATGTGTGTGATGGTGTGTAGGGCGAAGGCGAACCAATTGGCAAAAGTAAATTTCATGAATTCCCGGGCCAGCGGAATAAATGAAAATAATATAAAGGAAAATGGGAAAATCGGGAAAATCTGCAAAGAGCGAGAGGTGCGAGGAAAGAGGGAGAGAGAGAGAGGGAGAGGGAGGGAGATAGAGCGGCTGGCAACACGAATATCGCATGCAAATTTCAGCGTCCGCACACTTAATATAATTTCACTTAAAAACACTCAAACCAAAAGCGAATGAAAGGAAGGCGAAAGGCAGGGCTATTTGAGTGGCGAAAGCGAGACAGAAAGAGATGGGGCTATGGGAGTAGAAAGAGACGGAGCAGGTGCTGGCTGTTGGCCATTTCGAGTTCCGTGTGGCCTTTCTTTGCTCTCCTGGCGCTAACGTGACTTTGGCGCGTTAACCTCAATTTATCGCTGCCATTTATGTCCTTTTTTTCGATTACAGCATAAATTGTGGTAGCTAACGTGTTGGCCCGCACACACACACACACACACTAAAGCACACTTGCATGTAGGTGTAGCTCACCTGATAAATGGTAAACTGCATGCATTGTGTAATCGATAAAAAAATAAAGTAAAGTACAAGAGGGCAAAGGCAGCTGCAAATCCTGCCACTGGCATGTCCTCCCATTTCATGCTCCTCGTTCTGATTTCCCTCCCCTTCACCTATCCTCACCTCTGACCCGGCTGAGTGGCACTGAAGGACGACTGCCTCGGTGTACATTTGTCTGCATGTCCCGCATATCCTTGCTGCCATGCACGTTGCTGTCTCCAAATGTGAATAAGTAACAATTACCCGTTGACGCGCTGTAAATTTTAAGCCAAGCTCGTCGCAGGCGAAGGACATTCGAAGATTTTGCTAATTCCGAAGGAAATTCAGTGCAAGATTAACGGAGTTTGAGATGAAATGGATACATGGATATCTATAAGATATATAATATATATAATGTAACAGTTCTAGTGATTATTCACGGCTAATCTATTTGCGCTATTCTGCAAAAGCTGACATCGAAATAGCTCGCTATCACTATCATTTATGACCATTTGAGTTTTGCTGCCAAGGCTTTAATAAAAGTGCCATATATGACGCATAGAAAAAGCGAAGGCTTTGCCATGGAGGATTATCTGAGCTAGATTGACACTCGGATATTTGGCTTGACAGTGACTTTTTTCGCTCCGAAATGCGCTAAACTTCATATGGAAAGTCCGGCAATCGGGTTTTCCGCTGCGGATTGACATATTTTATTAAAGCGCATGCCAAATTTGATTAAATTAAGCGCTTTCCGCATTGTCCGCTGTGAACTCAAATGTTATATTTTTCTCATTTTTTCCATTTTTTGCCCGGTTTATTTATTTTTGAGCCACATTCGACAGTTGTTCCGGCGAAGAATATTTGCAAAATGTTCGCCGCATTTGGAACATGTTTTTTCCGCATTTCTCTCGCTCGGCTTGTTTATTTTTTATTTTTTTCCTATTTTTTTTCTATTTTTTTGGCATTTCTTTTAGTCCGATATTGACTTTTTGGCTTAAGCGGAAATTCAATTTAAATGTTCAACATTTTTTTATGCTTGCGCAAATGTTGTTGTTTAAGCCTTTTCGTCATTTTTTCCCATTCCATGCGAATCTATGTTTTTTATCTGATAGAGCAAGGATAGAGATAGAGGGGCCAAAGGATTTCGTTCTTCAACGAGCTCTGAAATATTTCCGAATTACATTCGAGTAATTCAAAATGGTTCAGGTTGCATACACACAATTACCGGCAATTGAGAGCGGGTCTTCAAATATGCACACTGCCATGAAGTAAACTAAAACGAAAGGGAAAGGAAAAGGGAAGATGTTCCACCTTTTCACTTAACATTACATGGCAAACAGGGAAAACAGGACGCAAATCCAAAGCAGACACGTCCAGCAACATAAGCGCAAAAAACTACAGAGGAAATGAAGAAGTGCGGCTGGCAGGACGAGCCCTGCGATTGGGATGGAAATAAGGATGTGGAGGAGGTGGAGATGGAGCAGCTCCTCGACTGAGACATTGGCGCAATAATCATAAAAAGTCAGTGCGAGGCGACACAATAAACTGCCGCCGGCAGAGCGATGATTATGGCACTCGCTGGGTTACATCGGCTTTATATTCGGGCTGCTGCTGAATGCCACGAGTATAACCACTGAAAGCGGCGAGGATGAGCAGCGTTTGCTGCCAAAGCAACGGAAACGGATGCAGAACGGATGTGGCTGTGGCTGTGGAGGTGGAAGTGGGCCAGGTGGTTGCTGGTTGGTGGTTGGTGGAGGCTGGGAGTGCCGAAATAAAGGGTGAAGACAAGGCATTGTCAACCACCTTGGGCGCATTTGTCAGCTACTCCGAATGGCAGACTGGCACTTGAATTGCAGCTGTAAGAAACTTGAAAACATGAGGCATGTTTAAGAATCGGTAGGTCTAGGGTTACGATTTCTCAGGATAACAAATGTAGCTGGTATCTGGAACTTTCCGTTTTAACAACTACTTAACGCTTGTTACGCATTTACATCATCTCCAAGCGCATCTAATTTTTATAGCGATAGAAAGCAGTGCTGCAACAGCCAGCTAATTCAAGCAAATCCATTTGCCTCAGCCAAAGAAGGGGTAAGCTTTTTCAGGCAGCTGCTCGAATATTTCTTCAGTTTACGAAGAAAGTTTCTCAACTTTTGTCACTGCAGCTGGGCAGCTGCGATGCATTCCCCCACGACGAGTGGCCAATTGAGATGAGCGCCATAAATAAGCCAGTTGGTGAGCTGCACGTCTCCGTATCCGAATCCCTGCCATTCCAGGCCACTCCACTCCACTCCACTACGTTCCATTCCATCGGGCTTCCGCTCCATCCCTAACCCAATCCCTATCCCAATCCCGATGCCGATCCCAACTTCCGGCCACTTTATTGTAAATATATCTGTATGAAATATGCCGCAATGGGGGAGTGGTTATAATTCTTGGCGGGCCGAAGGACAAGTGGGCGGAAAAGAGCCGTCAACACCTTGTCCTTCAATGCAGTCTGCTCCTCTGTCTGAGTCCTTTTTCCTCTCTCTCTGTCTGTCTGTGTGAATTCGCCCTGTCTCTCTGTCTGTCTGTCTGTCTGTCTGTCTGAATGGCTGCCTTTCTGAGGATGGCTGTTCTTTGGCGCAAATTTCATTTCAACTTTGTCTCCTCTGCGTTGGCAAACACATAAATTTTGATGAAGCTCTTTCAAAAACAGTTTATAGTTTCATTCCTCCTCTCATCGCCAGTCACTTCTCCATTTCTCAGCTGTCCGTCTGTCTGTCTGTCCGTTTGTCCGTTTGTCTGACCACTTGACACTTGTTTTGGCAATGGGCAGTGGAAAGTTTTCGCTTTTTTCTTGGCCCAGACTTTAGCCTCAATTTGCAAGTTCAAGTCAGTTAAATAGTTGCCATTTATAGGGCGCCTTGCAGCCGCACGTTAAAGTGAAATCCGCATTCAATTCGCTGCAAAATGCTTCGCATACGTAACCGGGCGCACGGGGCGTATGCGTAATAATATTCATGAGGTTAGTCCTTCGTCCTTCGCTTCCTGCAGCTCCCACTCCCACTGCCACTCCCGCCGCTTCTGCCAAAACCAAAACCAGTGGCAGTGACAAACCAAGGCTTAGAAGGAGCTGGCTGATATCCTGGCAACAGATTCCACTGGCGGCTGGCGGAAACATGCGGATCCACTTTATTATGCGGATTTTTCGTTGCCTTTGGATTACGATTTGTATCTGTGTGTGTCCCTTTTTCACCATGCGAGCATAAATACATACTACATACCACATACGTACTATTCTATTACGTTGTACAGCATTACTTCGCATTCGACTCCGATTTCCCCCTTTCGCCAGTTTGGCAGAAAGTCGTGTGCTTAGCTTTTCAAAAATTCATAATTTTCACTTACGGCTTGAATTCGGATTGCCACAAGGATGGGAGAAGACAAAGCTTAAGTCGAGAGTGCAATCAGGGAAAGGATTTAAAGTGAAAATGGACTTAGCAGTGTGCTAAGTGCAGGGAAATTGTAATCGAAAATGCAGACAGTACGATGAAAATACGATAATTATTTAACCGAAATTCGTTTACGAATTTCAGAGTGATTTTTGCCAAATGAAATATGAAAGTAAAATTTGAAAATATTGTTTTGCTAATTCTCTTTGATCTCTTTGATGCCTAAGCTCAGCTATTATAATTTCTGGAGCATTTGAAACTATTCATTTTGTAAGGAGCCAAAAATGAAGTAAGCTTTGCATAGTGAAGGCAGAATGCTAACTTCATTTAGCAACCAATCTGTTGGTAATCAGACTTTGAGGCGGAATTTTGCGGCCACGTATAAAAGCACTTTTCAATAGCCATAGACATTTTAGTGCATCTTTAATTTGCATGCCAGCCCACAAGCCGAAAACCACTCGCAAACAATCCGCTGAAATGCAATCAAATTGACAAAGCTATGTCCAAAAACTTTTTCATAATGCACCAACTCCTCCACCTCC
The DNA here is from genome assembly GCF_016746235.2 of Drosophila teissieri. Taxonomy (NCBI): domain Eukaryota; kingdom Metazoa; phylum Arthropoda; class Insecta; order Diptera; family Drosophilidae; genus Drosophila; species Drosophila teissieri. The sequence goes on from NC_053034.1 coordinate 15,276,634, forward strand.
CCCACCATAGTTGATTCTGTCGGCTTCTTTAATGTTTTCCTTGGATATCCTTGATTTTTTACCCTTTTTGGCGGCACTCTGGTTGCAGTTTTGGCACAGCTCGAGGGGAGCGGCAATAGTAAACATATTTCTGCAGCACCGGCTTTGTTTTATGTCTCCCAACTTTGACTACAGCAACTTGCTGTGTCTCATCTGTGTTTGTTTTGTTTTTGTTTTTGTTCTTGTTTTTAATTCGGCGAAAAACTTTTGCAGAAATGGAAAACGGGAAAATGGGAAATGGTGAGACGAGGGCAACTGAAGGAGTTCCTTACTTTCGCATCAACATTTTTCCTTGTTATTTTCTCGAGCGCTTTGATTATGTTTATCAAATGCCTTCCCGCTTTGCGTTTCGTTTCGGTTTTTGCCCGGAAAAAGAGGAAAAACTGCCAGTGCAGATGGCAAAAATATAAACACAAATTATGTAAATTTGTATATAATGATAACAGCAACGCAGATGATAACATCCGGGGGGTTGGGGGGCAGGAATCGGTTGCGTTGAGCGTATCATGATTTATGCATTCAACTTTCCGTCCGACTGTTTGGCTTTGCAATCTGCGAGTTGCTCAACTAAGACGGATTAACTGGCGAGAGGTAAGTTCCTTGAATCAGATTGCAGTGCTTATTTTCAGGATCATAAACGCTTTGGCTTTCCTTCTGCAATGTCCCTGGAGCATTTTATGTTAAGCAGGAACGAGTTATTTCCATAATTCTTTCGGTTTTTCTTTGCCCAAAACACTGATTCCCTTCGTGTTCAAATACCAGACGATCAGCACAAGGTAACTTGTTTAACAAATATTAGTATTTCATTATAATTATTTATTATATAAAATTGTAATATATTTAAAATAATTTAATTTGCTTACAAGTTGGTCCATTGGCGTTTTGTTGCCGAGAGAATGTCTTTAATTATTGAATGCATCGCACGCCAATAAATGGCGTTAATAGCTAGTGATTATGCCGCTCGTATCGGACGCAAACAACAGCAGGGCGCCATTTGGGTGTTTTAAACCACAAATTGTCAGTATTTCGAGCTGAAATTCAATTGGAATCCAGCCGAGGGAGCTGGGAACTGGGAGATGGGAGCTGGAAGCTGGGAGTCGGTGAGTTGTGGCTGCCAGTCGTTTTGCTGCCCGATAATGACAGACAGACGGACGGACCCTTTCCATATCTTATCGGCTTGACACACTGTCCAGCAATCAGCAGCTGCTTTTTCGACCCACACACCCCACCACACACACACACCCACACACCCCAACCCACCCACCCACACACACACACATTTTTGCACATCCCTTTGCCGGACGGAAGGGAACATTAAATGGACACCACAGAAAGCAATCGGAGTGCGATTCCTGTCCGATATCCTGGCACACGACCAATACACAGACAGCTCGGCATACGTACGTGTGTGTGTGTGTGTGTACAAATTATAGAGATGTTTGTCGGTTGCGCAATAAAAAAGTGCATTTTATTTTTAATCCGTTTTATGTGGCTGTTGATTTTGCGATCAAACAGCTTAATCTTGCCACCGCAAATTTATAGCAGACACACACACACACACTGGCGTTTATTTAACTGTCAAATTTACACATGTTCGCCATGGCGCCCTCTGCCAAAGCCGTAAATTCTTGTGAAAATAATTGTAAAAAAATAAAGGGTGAAGAGAAAAAAGATGCAAGAGCAAAGGAAAGTTTTGGCCACAGACCGCAAAAGCGAAACCAAAACGGAATCAAATGAAGAGTGCTGCACAACCACAGATACACAGATGCTGCGATACAGATACAGATGCAGATACAGATACAGCGGCAGATACAGATGCAGAGACTCATTCAGATACAGATACGGATACAGACACAGATACAGATACCAAGATGGTGCAGGATGCCCCAGGATGTGTGCAGATGTTTATCGCAATTTCTGGCAGCTTTGTGGCCGTCTGGTTGCCATTCAGCAGATTTTGGACTTTCGACCATCAGCTTTCGGACTTGGTACTTGGGACTTCGCCCATGCGGGCACTAATTGAAATTGGAACCGGAACGGGAACCGGAACATGATGAAACTGAGAAGTGGATTTCATAAGCGGGCAGCCCCCTCCCCCCGAAAACAAATGGGTTAAGATGCAGCTAAGTGTGGCTAAGGCACTGGTCTGTGTTTTAAATTTGTATTTAAAAGAAAAACTGCGATTACGGGTCATTCCAATAACATGACACTCTTTAAAGCTGCCCCATCCCAGGGCGACTTGGCAGTCATCCATCTCGAAACGCATCCCCTTCCCGGGGTCGTTCCGCAAATCTCTGCAGCATAAGCCAATGTCTCAATTCTGATCTGGTGATGGATGGCCTTGTGGCTGTGGATTTTCCGATGCGCGACGGGGCCAAGAGTCATTTATGACCATTACAAAACCGAATGGAAACAAAATGCGAGAGCCATCGAAACAAATACGACTTTGCCACTCGTCGTGACGTGGGTCTTCGATGCTGGATATTTGCGGCAAAGTCGAAAAGTCGGGAGGACGTGGAGGACGTGGAGGACAAGTGACGACTGACGACCGACTGACAAGGGTAAACAATTAATTGGGAACAAACTGCGAGCTTTGCCAGCGCACTATGGGGAATTCGACCTGTTTTTTTGGCATAAATTAATATCTCGTAAACTATTTAAGATACGATGATAATTTTTTTGTCTATTCTTATACACACCTTTACAATCAATTTGGCAAAGTGGGCGTGTCGGCGCCCCCCAAACAACCCCCACATCGGCCCCCCGCCTCCCTATTTTTAGGATTTTTTTTTTTTCTACCCAATATATTCTTCAGTATCTATTTCAACGTTGAAAAATAAGTCATTTTTATTTTTCATTTTTATTCGTCATAAGGCCAGAGCCGTTTCAGTGGTAGTTTTCATATGATGTTCAACGGGCCTTGCTTCCGTCCAGGCCGAGTATTATAAAGCTTTTTATTTCATTTATTTATTTATTTTTATTTTTCATTTATGCAAAAAAGTGTTATAAAACATGCCATAAGTACCCTTAATTAATTTCAAGAAGACTGTCGTCGATATGCCCAACTATGCGTGCGCCACGCTACTAGGAGGGCCGCATTGAAAATTGAGAGGTTGCTACCTAATAATTTAATTTTTGCGAAAAGCGGCAATAATTTGCAAATGAAACCTATATGTTCTAAATAGGGAATTAATCACTCTACAACATGGACTAACACACTTAATAAACAAATTTCAACAATTTTTTAAAACTCTATTCAAAGTTAAAATTTTATTTTGAAAGTTGGACGAGAACATCACTTGCTAAATATACAAATTGTTAAGTTTAAGCGCACAAACTAAGCAACATATTAGTATAAACACATAGTACACACCTCAAGAATGAGTATTCATTTCAAATTTGACGGGTTTAGGCCTTGTGGTTCAAGAAATATTAATTTTAGTAAGCACTAAAAAAAGAAGCTCTCCGATGGCATGTGCTTTATGTTTACAACAGCTGACTTTACAGCTGTTAATTTTAACAGTGGGCTGTTAATTTAACATTTGCGTTACAGATTATAAATCTTTGATCAATTCTTAATATGTTAAAAAAAAAAATTTCAAAATTTGAAACACTTTAAAAAATACATTTATGCCAAAAAAACAGGTCAAATTCCCCATAGTGCAGCGTAGCGCAGTGTGCTTGTGACAATGAAGATGAAGATTGCTCTTGGATTTCCCCCCCTCACCGCTCACCGCTCACCCCCGCACAAACCGAGTTTAAAGCGCTAAAACTTTTATCATTAACGTTGAGAATCAGCTTAAGACCGTGTGATTCGCCGGTCGGGGGTCGCGATAAATGTCAGAAGGTGTTCCTCGTTTTGCCTGTGTGCGTGTGTGTGTGGTGTGTGTTGTGTCGCAAACTGTAGCATACTTTTCCGAGACGAGCACACAAAAAGAAATGTCGAGGAAAACTCCAAGCCAAGCAAATTGATTAGACTCACAAACACACACACACACATGTGAGGGTTGGAACAACATTTGCTTTGGCCATGAACCCAATGGCCGCCCACCGCCCACCGCCACGCCCGCTCTTGTCAAACGCCCTCCACTTGAGCCATTTGCCTTTGACGTTGGCCGCGTTTTTACCAGCAAAGTACAACGTACAACGCTGCGTATGCGCATTATTTGAAACGAGCACAGTGGAAACATTTGTGTGTGTGTGTTGGTTCGTATTTTTGTATGTTGTGTGTTTTTATGCGCTTTGTGTGTGCTTTGCTTTGGCAGCGCTTAAAATAATTTAATTGTTAGCATAAGCTCTTTAATGTGCAGCCCCCACTTCCCCACTTTCCCCACTTCCCCAACTTCCGCTCCTAATGGCCCGTCTACTTTGGCTTACATTTCAGCCAATTACGAAGGCTTAAACGCACTGGAGAGGCCAAAAGGCGCCGGGGAGCAGGCCGGATCGACAATTTACCAACTATTCACTGGAAATGGATTAGTTTCCCTTCAATATGGCCTGCTTTTGTGACAGGCGGCATAATACCTTAAAGTTATTAAAGACCAGTTTAGTTTATCAATAGGTAGGCATAGTGATCAATCACTCTTTTATTGAAGTTAAACACCTGATGATAATAACGTTGTATTGAATTTGCATAGGTCATTTTGGATAAGTCTATCTATAGCAACAAAGTGTGCTCAATAGGTATATATGTATATATATGTTACCTAACACAGGTGATCAAGTGCAAGTGCATTTCATTGTTCCATTGAACAGATATTTATTTTCGAAGGTCCTTGCGGCATTTAGCAAGAATTTCCAGAGTAATTGCTGCAAGTCGGTGGTGCAAGTAGCAGGTATCTACTTCTGACGAACCAAACTGCAGTATTTAATGAGATATTTGCTGGACGCTCCCCCCAAAAATAACTGCAGGTGAGGAGGACACAAAGTGGTGAGGGGGGGGATTCGAAATGCAAACAATAATACACAATAATGATAATCCGTATAACTTCATTCGAATGTTGACTAAACTAAGCATTGCACATTATGCAAATGTCCATTCATGCGACATGCGATAATATTTGCATTTGACGAACGGCAAACTGCACAAACGCACAGATAATCAGGGGCGTGGCAAGGCGGGCGGGGGGGCTGGGGGGCGTGGCAGGAATAGACCACGGCCCCACAAACAAATAAGCCAAATTAATGTTAAGAGGCAACATTGGGAAATTAATTACAATCATGTTACATGTGCAACTGCAACCCCAGCTCGTATTTTACTCGCACAATTTTCCCCCGCTCTTTTCGACTCGCTTTCCCCCATTTTCCCCCACTTTCCACCCATTTTCCGTAGAGTTTTCCCTGGTTTGCTGCATTCGAAAATGGCTATATTGATGAATTGAAATGAAATATTTGCAAATCCTTCGTTTGCGCATGCAAATGACAGTTGAAAGCCAGTTTTGCCCAAATAAAAAGCGGCTTTGCTAAACTTAATGTCTAAATCTAGCAATTATTGTAATCAAAGTACAATTTCATATATATATATATATTTAATACTGCCAAAATGGTAAATATTTAGATCATTATGTTTAAGAAATAAGGAAAAAGTAGCCAGAATGTGTCCTAATGAATTTCCCGAAATACTTTAGCCGCGAAATTCGCGGTCTTTAAATTGGCCACTTTAAATTGTGTGAATCTGGGCAAAAGTTGGCATTGTTGGCGGTGTTGGCCAATTCAGTTGTTGGCCCCCCTTTGGAGTACCGCCACCCCCCCTGGAAACCCCCCTTTTGCAACTGCTGACGACGCCCGCTGTGCTGCTGACAGCAAACAGTTGTTTTGCATAAAAATGCCGTTGCAGCTGCAAGAATGGCACTGCGGAAAAGGATGGGCGAAAAGTATTGTATGTATATTGCACATATATATGTATGTAGCCATGTATATGCGAGCATATCGGGCGTTTATTCCTCTTTGTTGCTATGTAAACATACAATAAATATGTAGGAATCCATTCGCATTCCCACACACCCTCCCTCGGCCACCGCGATGTCCATCGGCTGTGCCATGCGGTTGGACTTCGAAGCCCCAAAGCTGGAATTATGTTATGCTAATTGGATGTGTGTGCAATATATAAAGGCTCTCGTACCTAAAGGTCACTCTTTTTTGCTGTACTGAAAGCCATTTCTTTGGTGAGCAAACTTTGTGTGGTCAAAGGGTTTTGGCACTGAGCACTCTTCAAAGGCTGGCCAAGTTTGCACTTTCGGTAACTTCACCTTTTCTCAAAGCGTTTCTAAATGTAAGTATTACAGTTTCTTATACCCACAATGATTTTCCTCGATCATTCATATTTAATTTGTATTCTCAGCTTGTTTCCCATCACTTCTTGAGATCTTAAAGATATAAATCCTACATTTTTGTAGGGTAACCCTGTTGTCCTTGGCAAGGACTACTTGCTTCCACTTGTTTGTCGGTAGCTCGGCTCGTTTTCTGGCCCCACTTTTTGTGTCTCCTCGCTGAGCGTTATTTTGCATTTTGATGTTTTTAATATATGGAAAACGCCGAGCAGCCGGGCCAAAAGGATGCGAATGGAGGCGAATGGAGGCGGAAGATGTCCATGTCCTAAGGGTGGGGGTCATCTTGGCCAGCCGCGTCACGCAGATGGTGAAAATTTGCAGGCCAGTTGGCCAACGGGACATTCGAGCATCAGATGGCTGACTGGGCATATTTTTTGCCAACGGCAACGCCTCATTTCAATATGCCCCATTCAACCTTCGACGGTGACCCGTGGTGGAGCGTAGAGTTCTCCGTGATTTTCCACAACTCATCGGCGAGATTGGCCATTAAAAGTGCGAGAATCCGGGCAGATGGCCAGATGGCCAGATCGGCTCTCATGATTCCCGGCCATTCCCGGCCATTCCGACCATTTGGTTCGATTCATGGGCAGAAGGTCCTTGGGGACACTGCCTGGCTGGATTCACTCTAATTGTAAACCTTTCGCTTTGGGCAGTCACTTTGCTGAATTAGCTCGATATCGGTTTAGATGCTCCAGCCGATTAATCAGCTAAGACTTTTCCAAGTTGACCTTTTCCCTTTAGCAGCCAGGGAAAATTGCTTATTTATAGACTTTTCCCCATTAACGAGTCATGCTCTCCTCGCTGGCTATCCTTTGCTCCTTTTTTTAACGCGCATTAAGGAGCAGGCTAAAGTTATGGCAAAACATGGCAACCAATTTTTAAGGAATTGAAAACTTTGCAGCTAGTGTCACGTGAGTTAATCCTTTGGGGCTAAATTAGTATAGCTACTAGTTTTGATAAGGCTACTAGGCTCTTTGGAATTTCAAATATAAGCATTTTGATTAAGCCTGATGATTTTACATCCTGATAAGAGGACGATGAGGCTGACTTTTGAGCAGAGGTCAAGTCAAACATGGATAACCTGATGAACTTTGCATTGGCAGTTGGCGCGGATGACTCGTTTGATCTCGTCCTGCTACTTGTGCTCGTCTTGAGAGGCCACCTTGCCACCTTGCCACCTTGCCACTTTCCCACAGACAGCCATCATTTATTTCGCCTGCTGGTTCCTCGAATACCGATGTCCCAACTCCCAACTCCCATCTTCCCATCACTCGCAGCTCTCTATCCATCATTGGATGAGCCGAGTTGCTGTTCGCAGGTTGGGCAAACATAATCCGAGCATGTTTTCAATTAATTTAATGCCGCATCCCAATTTGCCGCCTGATGTGTGTGTGTGTGTGTGTGTGTATGTGTGTGTGTGTGAGTGTGTTTGTCCCGCTTGCCGCAGAAAGTGTGCCACACATGCGAATGATTAATGCGACTTCGTCGAGTCGGCAACTTTATTGCTATCCATCGGAATGGAGGATGTGAATGTTGCGGATGTGAGTGAGAGTGTGCTTGTGAGTGTGAGCTTGCTTGTGAGTGTGTGAATGTGAACGTACACAAGTGTGGGTGAAATAGGCACTTCAATTATTCATCCAGACGATTGCGTCGCCAAATACGAGTGTTTCGCCTAATGAGATCTGCACAGTTGTTTGACTGCAACACTCCCCAATCAGGACTCGAGATTCTCCCGACTGAAAGCCCTGCATCCTGCATCCAGCATCCAGCATCCAACATCCTGCAGGATGCATCCATTTCTTTTCGCACTCCGGTGTCGGGGGGCGACACTTTTCGGTTATTTTTATCACGACAACCACGCATCGTTGCTCTCGAACAACAGGAATCAGTGCAAAAGGGCAAAGACACGGCGCGCCCGTCGAAAGAGACGCCACTAGGCTGCCGAGAAAGAGACGGCGACATCGGGGGGCAGAAAGAGACGGGGCGCTGTGCACTCAAACGTGGCGATGACAGAGGCTGATGGGCTGCCAAGGCTAAGAAGTGCGGAGCAAACGCCACTTGCACCTCATTAGAATGGGGCAGTTGGGAAATGTGATGGCGCAAGGAACTTTGAATAGTTATCTAGTTTGAGGCCAGGCGGAAAAGCCTGAAAGTCCCAAGGAGAGAGTCAGTCAACCAAAGGAGCAGAAGGACATTTTGTGGCTTAAGGTGTGAGTTGCATGCAACCGGAATCTGGAATCTCTCTCTCTAATATGTTGAGAAATTTGAATTAAATGAAAGGAAGTTCCCTACTGAAGACCAAGTAAGTATGCAGATACAGATACATGAACTTTAAGTTTCAATTAACGAAAATTACTTATTTGCACACAAGCAATAATGCTTAATAATAGCACGGCTTTTCCGCCGACCGCAGAGCACTTTGCTTAAAATTAATAACTTTCAGAGTGCTGCGTTTGCCTTCACCTGCGTCTCTGTCCAACTTCGAGCCGTATGGAAACGAAGCGAATCCATTTGACTCGCATCGAATCGAATCGAATGGAATCGAATCGAATCGAATAGCGAATGTTTGCCCAATTGTTCGGGATGTGCAAATGAAACGTGGCATTTCCGCTGGCAGGCGCCATAGTGTTTGCCCAATTGCGATTGAGTAACAATTATTCGTGTGTTTTTGCTGGCACTCGGCGTTATCATCGTTATCTCGCCCCGCCACTCCACCGCACTCACACACCCACACACTCACGCACTCACACACTCAAACCCATGCACTCATACACTCGTGGACTGGTGGCATGAGTGCATACTCATACATTCATACTCATCCCGCTCTGTTTGCGTTCGCCATTGCGGTGTGGATTTTTAATTTTGTAGGTTGTGCATGTTATGACAAGTGCGATGCAAATAAGTAATATTCGCATGTGGCACACACACACACACACACACACACAGTCGCGATTCAGGAATCGCAATCAGGAGCAGGGCACACGACGCAGGACGCAGGACGCAGGATGCAGGATGCAGGATCGGGAACATAAAAAGACCATTAGCTAGAGTGGCTGGCTGCCTGATTGCTTGGCGCAACGGGTTTCCCGAAAGAATACACAATAAACATATTGTTCGCTGATTGAAAGTAGTAAGCAAATGCAGGTGAACTTTGCCATAAATATTCTTCGGAAAAAGAAGGTGTTATTAAGAAAATTCTAATAATAATCTGCTCTATCTAATTGCAAAAATTCTAATAAAAATCAGCTTTATCTAAGAAAATTCTGATGAAAATCAGCTTTATACAATTACAAAAATTCTAATAAAAATCAGCTTTATCTAATTAAAATAATTCTTTTAAAATTCAGCTTTATCTAATTACAAAAATTCTAATAAAAATCAGCTTTAACTATTTACAAAAATTCTAATAAAAATCAGCCTTATCTAATCAATTCCTACACTTTAAAGGATGAAATCAACGAACTCTTTTCGCAGACTTTCGTAACCCTAGTATTGGTCAGTGATTTGGCGGGCACATGTGCCTTGCCTAATTAACTTTGGACCAGTTCCGTGGCAGGACAACGTGCTCTCGAGGATCTGCTCGCGGGCATCCTGGCCGAGTGCCAACGCGCGGCTGGGCCAAAACGGAAACGGAAGCGGAAATGGAGCCGAAATAACCGAATAAAGAAATAAGTAAGAAGCGGGAAGCGGGAAGCCAGAATAACGAAACTAATGAAAATAATGCTCAGAACTACAACGTCCCAAGGGGGGCAGGGGCAGGGCGGGGGGTTATCCAGGAAGTGGGTCACTTAATGGGGATGCTGCGAGTGGGGGGGGTCAGATGTCAAAAAAAGGCAGGGGGAGAGGGGGGGGAGTGGTGGTGGTAAACCTAGAACTGGCACGCCATCAAAATAATTAATATCCTTTCAAATGTAACATGGACTAATTACAAGTACAACTGCGCCAACAACAATATGTGGGGCAGCCGAGTAGAGCAACTTGCCTCCAAAAAGGACAACAACATCTGCGTGTCTGTGTGTGTGCGCCTAGTCAAGGTCGTTCGTGTGCTTACATATGTTTGTGTATGTGTGTGTGCCTTCCCTTTGCGCACGTGTGTGTGTGTGTGTGCATTTACCGGCCGACTTTTATTTCGAATGGGCGGGAAAAGCTGCTCCGCTTTTCTTTTTTGGCCAGCTCAATCCCTGCTTACCATTGTTACTGCTTTCCTTTTTCCCTCCACATCCCTGTTTTACTCTCACTCTCTCTGCTTTTCCCATGCCCTTTCCACTTGCCACTTGCCACTTGCCATTTCCCATTTCCTTTGTCTTGCCCACATGCTCAAAAACTCATTAGTCAAAGCATTTGCTAGAGAAAATTCCCAATTAAGCGTCTGCCGAGCCAAACAATGTGAAACTGATGGCATAGCTCCTTTCGATTTATTGATACCCCGTTTTCCATTTCCATTTCGAAGATGGTAAATAATTTGTAATGCTATAATGAACTATCAATGAGTTTTAGTTATTAAAATGGCATTTTTAATTTTTATTAAAATATCAAACTAGAAATTGCGAAAAGCGTAGCATACCTTTTGGGGCCGAGTGGGTGGGGAAACATGGCTTATCGAGTTGGTCTACCCCGCCCCCCGCCCCCCGTCGCTTAGATCGTGTGTGCCCGATAACCTTTTCGCTTTTCACTGTGCGCTTTAATTAAATCCATATAGAATTTGCTTTTAATCAGCGTCGCGCTCATATCCGACTTGAAGTGCAATTGAGACACTGTCGAATAAGCGGCAAACAGGACAAGGATGTGGAGGCAGGAGGCAGGAGGCGAAGGATGCTCCAGCTCTGCCCGGCAATGCCATCAAACAAACATGCATCTTCCTTTGCAGTCAGCGACTGTCGCCGATTTAATTAATCTGACATCATTTATTATGCCAGAAAAGGAGAAAGGTTGTTGCAAGTGCCACTGGATGCGGATGCTGATGCGGATGTGGGTGTGGATGTGGATGTGGCTGTGGCTGTGCATGTCGATGGGACGGTGGCAGTAATGCACCAGGCTCAGCACCATCATCGTCATCCTCTCACACGAGCCAAGAAATTGCTTTTTAACGCACACTCACTCGGCGGCGAAGGAAGGATATGCGTGAGGAAGGGGTCGCCAGGGCGGCCAAGGACCTGGGATCGGACCAAAAGTGATGCAGTTCGCCGGCTTAAGTGTCGTGTCCTGGTGTCCTGGTGTCCCAGTGTCCTGCTGTAGCCATGTCCTTGCGCCCCTCTCTCGCATGCGAGGCAGTCAGCCCGACTTTCAATTTACATTCACGTTGATTTTTTGTTAAATTGGGTTTGACTTTGGCTGTCGTTGGCAACGAAGGCAGCGCAACTTGCAAAAAATCAACATTGACACAGACGCAAAAGGTGAGTAAGCGACCCAGCTGAGCCAAATGTATAAAAAAAAAATAGAAAAAAACAATAAAAGGAGGCCAGTCATCGCTGTGTAGTTGATACATAGTATTGGGTATAAGTCCCAGAGGCCAGAAGTCCAGCCACCAAGTCACGAGTGCTTCATCACCGCTCTATTACCGTCGCAATACTTTCTGGTTATTAGCTATGGAAGCGGGCCAAAAGGATCAGATATCCCGAAATTGAATCCTGAACCGAGGTCCCCAAGGAGAATAGGGACCTTGCTGAAGGTGACTCAACGTTAAAGGGAATAAATTGAAAGTGAAACTAATTAGATATAGACATTTTTCTAAAAAATACGACTTTAATGCTGAGTTAGTTTCTAGTTATTATACCCCAAACTTGGGCAGTGAGTATGAAAATGCTCTATCCAACAAAAACTTATTTAAGCATACTGTTTTAAAGCATTTCCCAACTTCTTAGTTTAGTGACAAGTGAGCAAGTTCTCCTAGTCCTGCATAACTAGACAAATTGCCCAAATCTCTGCAGAGGAAACCAAATTATGTTTAAACTTCGCTAATGAGAGCAAGCAAACTTTCCCAAAAAAACGCCGCCCATGAGATTCGAAATTGATGTAAGCTGCATGTCAAAGCGATTGTTAACTACGACAATAACATGCGAAAACGAGTCTATAGTGTATATATAATAATGTATATATATAATCTCTATGATGGCAATTAACCCAAAACGAGGCACTTTGCCATGACTGACTGACTGACTGGCTGACATGGCCCATAAATTGATGGGTCGAGTGTATCAAGTGCGATTAATCGACGCTAAATGAAATTAATAAGCTGCTCAAAGTTTGTCGGGGCCCAAAAGGACTGGGCCAAGTATTAGTTCAGTATTTAGTTCAGGGCCACAAGCGATAAGGCTTGTCGCGTGTATGGCATTTTGCGAGCATTTCAATTATACATAATTGCAATATTAACACTAAGCCGTGCACAAGCCATCCCTTTCTATGCCAAAATTCCCAGCAGAGAGCCGCCCATTGTTTGCACGTCGTCACGAGTGGCGGCAGTTTGATTATAATTAATACTTAAATCCCAATTTGAAAGCCATTCCATCCATTACGCCCAGCTGGCTGTCGATTTTCAGTTTCAGTTCCAGCCGATGGGTCGATGGGCTTGTCGAAAGTTTGGATCGCTGTCATCGCTCAGGCGATGTGATCCCTAATCCTACTTAATAACAATCCGAAAACCGAACACTGCACACTGAAAACCGAAAGATTGAGCACTTGCCTGCTTTATTCTCCTATGATTTATTTGATATTATTAATCATGAAGCAAATGTGCTGGCTGCATGTGTTTAATCCAATTAATTGAAAGCGATTGCTCTGCTTTAAGCATATGAAACTTCAAAAGAAGCCAAGCCCGTTCTTTATTTATAAATATTACAAATGCCATATATTTACTAAAACCGTGAAATTAATTGTATTATCCCCAGCTTAGGTGCTGCTAATGCCAAATTCATAATTAACGCTTTGCGCTTCAGGTCATTTAAAAACACACATTACTTTTCTATGTGGCAACAGCCCAAAACTGTTGAATATCGTTGAAACTGGAATGTACTTGTTAGTTTTTACAACATTTTTATGCGGTCAACTGTCGTCGAAAGGTCGCACAAACGGAGGTCGGGACAGAAAAGCAGACGGACAGACACATTCAAATGGTTGCCATCAATTACGCGTGAAAAGCGCAAATAAAAAAGGACAAAAAAAAGAAGCTAGAAGTGCAGGATATGCTCGGCGCAGGACACAGGACACCAGCACTTTGCCTGTTGCCTTTCGTCGAACTAATTAGCGTGAATTATGGGAGTTTGATGGTTGGGCCCTGCTTGCCATGCCTAATGAATGGCTGGTCGACAGTTTTGTTGACCATTTGTTGCACGCCACCACCAGCAGCACCACCAGCACCACCAACACCACCACCAGCACCACCACACCCACATTGGGGAATTAATGAACGATTGAGGGATATATACAAACGTACATATTCGAGGACGATTGCGAATCAATAGACGCAACGCGAACGTTATCTGCCAGAGTTACATTCATTTATTCCCACACACAAAGACGACTTTGATTGATTGAGACGCCGCCGGAGTGGAGCATATGTAACTGCCATCCAATGCCCGATGCTCATCCATGGACCACTATCAGGATCTGTGGATCTGGAGGCCGGGTTCCGAGTCCCCGAGGACCCTTTGGTCGGGATCTTTACGACCCCTCTCCTCCTCCTCTCTAACTAGACTTTTATAGCCTCATGTCTGGCTGTCTGCGCTTCACATGTTTATTGTACTATATGTGCACCAACTTAATTGGTAGTTATGGACGTTCAACTTTAATCCTTGAGTCGGACAGGCCAGCCATAAAATAAAAACAAAGAGGCGGTCTGAAGGAGCGCACAGGATTGCCGAGGGGCGACTCACAAAAATAGAGCTTATTTAAATACCTATGATATACGATTAAGAGGTTATTGAATACCACATATTCACATTGCAAAACAGTTGTTTAAATTTTGTATACAAGAGCCTAGAGCATTTTGTTTGAATTAATTTCAATTAATTGTTTTGAGCAGGTAATTACAAAGAACACCTCCTTAACTTTTGTAATAAAGTGCAAGCTATCTTATATATGTATTATAATTATTATATATCCTTTATCAACTTCTCCCAGTGTATCCTGCAGTTTCGCGTCTCTGGATGGATTTTGGAAGGATGTCCTTTCCAGGATGGCATCCTTTCTATCCAGGCATCGCCACCCAGATCCCGCTGTTCTGCAGACAAATCAAATGATTGCCACTGCAACTGCATTCCTAACGGATCCGTGTTTATGGCAGCTTCCGGCTGCCAGATGGATGGACTTTTGTTTTTGAACTTGAAGATGCCCAATTGGTAAATGGAACGGGGTGCGGAGCACTAGTGAAATCAAATTTAATGCAAAATTAAGTAAACTTTCGGTGGCGCCTTCTGCGGCGGAAGCAGCTCCGGATCTCAATTGGAGATTCCCTCTCCAACGCACAGAGTTGTCCTCGCACTTTTGCCAGCGACTTTTATATTTTGTTTGGCTAGGAGTTTAGTATTCATTTTTTGTTGTTTTTTTTTCTTTTTTGGCATCTTTCAACTTGTAGCCGCAGCTGGCACGAGAAATTCCAACTTCAGACCGAGTCGCTATCTCAGTCGTGGTGTGCGTCTTATTTAATTTGGGAAAGGCCGCCGCATGTTCGTTGACTTTATTTGCTGTATGTAATAAAATTAAAGCCCTTTAGCTATTGTACTTTCCAAACAGAAAAGACCAACAAAAACCCAAAAATAAAACCAAAAAAACCAGGAAGAAACCAAAAGCTGGGCAGAAGAACAAATTGTATCTGTATACACATGGAGTGGAGCAGGCAGGCCATGTGGACCCAACGAGCCATGAATGCAGACTCTTAGCCCGGGATATGGCCATTAAGTTGGCCTTTTTACGACCACAGTAGTCCTAGCTGCTGCGTATGCCTGTCTGCCAGGACATGCCCACTATGCCCACACACATATGTACATATATGCACCCCAAGCATCGCAGTCATGTCGGGGATTTTGCCTACAATCTGACCCCAGCACCACTGCATATTTAGTTTGCCCATCACTTAAGTCTAGGCTTTTATAATGAACTTTGTAAAACCAAAATAAAAAACAATGAAAAACTAAAGGGAATAGTTGCATATATCAATTCTTGCCCATCATTACCATTATAATTGCGAGGTTCAATCCCATGTGCGTTTATTGGTTTTGCAATTTGCGAAATTGCTTTTCGGCCCTTCAATTGCAAGTTCAGAGAGTTAAACATCAATAAAAACTTTGCACATAGTAGGAAATAAATAATAAAATCAAATTCATTACAACGGATTTAACAAAGAGTTTGTTTGTTCTCATAGAATTCATTCCCTTGAATTCCTACACCATATAAAACACCATAATGATTCTATATAGTTTCAGTAGTGTAATACAGTAGCACCTACCTCCGCAGTGATCCTTGAAGTCGTCGCAGCAATCGCCGAGCTTGAGGCAGGCGTGGTCGCAGTAGCAGGGCTTGTCGCTGAGGTCCTCGATGATGGCGTTGATGGGGGCCTTCTGGACGACGCAGGACGAGTCGCGGCCGTTGCAGCAGAGCTGCGCCTCCCGGCAGGACCCGCCGGATACGAAGGGCAGGAGCTGCCGCTGCGGCAGGACGACGGCCAAAAGGAGCAGCAGCAACGACATCGTCTCACCGAATCGGATCGAAATGCGGTTTATGTGCGGATTTAAGCCTGCGTATTTGATTTGTCGAATTTCAGTCCGTGCTGTATTACACACACACTAATACACACACACACACTAACACACACAAATGTGTATTCATACACCCAAAGCTCAAATACCCGCCCAGCGATGCATTAGTATGCAAATGCAATTTACGCCCAGCAGCGGAAATTAAAACTAAAATTGAATTATGGCCAGAAATTCGAATGGAGCGAAATTTCTGGGTGGCAAATCGGTAAATCGAAGCCAACAAAAGGCAAACAAAGGGCAAAAAACAAACAAACAACACGAAAGATATTACACACAAAAATCGACAACGCACATAAATGAACACAATCCAACTCGAATCGACTCGACTCGAAGCCGGTGCGAAAGTAGGTCGGTTGCTCGTAGGGAGGGTGACCTGTAAGCCTATGGTCTGCTACCTTTTGCCTGTAAATCAATGCCGCCGAAAGTGGGGGGCGTTGTGGGTGCTG
This sequence comes from Drosophila teissieri, assembly GCF_016746235.2. Classification (NCBI taxonomy): domain Eukaryota; kingdom Metazoa; phylum Arthropoda; class Insecta; order Diptera; family Drosophilidae; genus Drosophila; species Drosophila teissieri. The sequence continues at coordinate 15,293,197 of NC_053034.1, forward strand.
CCCTGCTGCTTTGCATAAAATATTGAGCAAATGGCAAGGAACTCCACTTCCGACTCAAATTCATACTCCTGCTCCTACTCCTCCTCCTCCTCCTACTCCTCCTCCCACTCCCACTCGGAATCGGAATGCGAATCCATCTCCGCCTCCATTTGGTTGCCATTGCCGTGTCCGGGATAATAAAACAAAGACTTCAATTTTCATAAATCGTTGCCAAAGCGAATCGCAACAGACAGCGAGAATTTATATTAACAGCTGTGTCAGCGCCCAAGTGGGGCGTTCAAGTCCCATCCAGTCCCACTTCCAGTCCCGCTTCCAGTCGCAAATCCCACACTCAGAGAAATACCACCAAAATGCAGTTAAAGCTTTACATATTAAATGGTTTAAAACGTTTTTTCTTCACTACACATTTCGGCTGTAAGAACTTGTATCTTCCCCATATTAAATTCCTATAATATTAGTTCGAAATTGACTAACTTCCTTTGCATTTTGAGTAATAGGACCATGAGTCTATTATAGAAGAATAACAATCTCCGCATAATCCGTGGGATATGCAAAACTGATTGCAATATAAGAAAACCGGTGTCAGGGATTTTCCGCCGTGCTGTCCTTTTGTGCCTCCAGAGGAACGCGCGATGCCCATAAGTCCTTCACGTCTCCATGTGACCCGGATGATTCAATGCACTCGTAAAGTGGCGCTCCACTTGCGACTGGCACTGTGCGCGGTGTGATTTAAACAGTCGTACTCAATCCGGCGGGGATTCGGATTGGATCGGTGTGATCCGGGTCTGTTTATGGACAGGAAGGTGGAAGGCGGATAGCAGCGGTGCAAAGTGAATTGAAAATCGCGTGGAGCACGGCATTCACACTGACCCAATCGAAATTCGAATCCATTTTCCTTTGACACAAGTCTTAAGAGGTTACTTTGTCTCTCAGAAAGTTGAGTGATTGCCAAACAATTGCAATGAAAATGTAGTAAGAAGCTCAAGTATTTAACCTTTAATTTGTATAATTTTTAATTTTTTTTTATTGATTTTCTGTTGCTTGGAATTCACTTTGAGATCTGCAAACGTCTTTAAAATATGCACAACTTCTCACTGCACTCGACCATTCATTCATTCATTCACTCATTCATTCACAGTCACTTGTTTGCCCACTTATTTGGCCACTCATTCACAAAACATCCACTTGCCGCGTTGTTTTAAATGTGGCGCAGGACTTTGATGAATTTTTCTTTTTCGCCACGGACTTTCGGACAGGACGAGGGTACAAAAATAAACATTATGCGGCGCTGCTTGTCTGCATGAGGGCAAATAAATTATTTCGTAAGCGTCGGCGACCCGTTGCCCCAAAACAAAAGGGAAGGACACAGAAAACCAACCGCAGGGCAAACTAAATTTGCGGCAAATATTTCCCCTTGTGTGTGCGTGTGCGAGTGTGTGTGTGTGTGTGTGTGTGACAGCACGCGACATAAATGTCCTTTAATGATTAATAACTTTTCACTCCTTTTCGCGCGCACAAGCGTTTCAAGTTTCACACAACAACAAAAAGAAATACAAAACATCGGCGGTCTTATCCCACATTCTGTTCCATATCAAAATCCAATAAGCCGCCCACGAGCAACAACAACAACAACAGCAACAACAACTGGCGATCCTTGTCACGTAAACAAAAAGAGAAGTCCTCACACGTGTTGACAGCGTTTGGCTTACGTTCGTTGGTTGTTTGTTTGGTTGGTTTGTTTGGTAAACTCTCGGCTGGAATACACTGAGCAAAAAAGTGCCGGTCACGAGATGCGCACGCTGCGAAAGCCGGTCGACGACTGTGCCTTCTTCTCGTCGCGTGGTGAATTATAAAGCCTCTAAGGCAGCGACGTCGCTGCTTCGGCTTTGTTCGGCATTATCCTTCGGCCCCGCTCGGCATTATCCTTGCAGTTGCGCCGCTGCTGACGCCGCCGTCGCCGTCGCCGCTGCCGCTGCGCCGTTTGTTGCGAGCGGTACTTGTTAGGCTAGCCGCCCCTCGCACCTCCTTTCTAGTTGCAAGGACCTCCATGCTCGGTGGTGAGTTCCTTGCGGAGCTGCAGGCCATCGCCATATGGCCGTAATATCAGGCGACAACCTGACGCGATAACCCACAACAAATGGTGATGACGACAGCGATAATGCGCCCGAATAAAACCAGCTACAATGGGGCAGTCCAAAGGAGCACGCCGTTTATGCAACAACATTTTAAATGCGGATGTCCTGGCCTAGGCCGCATTCCTTTGAGAAGTGAAGGTAGAGCCCTTACATATATACGAGTATAACTATAAACAGGATACTCGTGAACTTGAAGTAATGGTGCAATGAATATCAGCACAAAAGTTAGTTAGCAATGATAAAACAGTCATTTTTTTTAACTACTTATGCGAACTTTTAAAAGCAAAGTTATAATTAGCAAACCCTTTCAAAAATCATACTTTATTATTTGTTTTATTTAGGGTTTCATCTCGATTCTAGCGTTCCTATTATGCCGCAATCAGGGTATGAGGTATACATTTCCCTGAAATGTATGCCATTTCCAAATGGCATCATTCTGTCATTAGAGGAAATGATTAGAGTCCTTGAGATCGCAATCATCTATTCAGTGGCGAGTCAGCGTTGCCATTGCAACGCAATGTGTCAGATAAACCCAAACAGAGAGCTGGCGAGCCATGTGAAATTTGGAAACCGAAGACAAATGCGAATGCGAATGCGAATGGGATTGCATTTACCTGCGTCAATTACAGCCAACTTAATGTTAGACTTGGCACCATGGCCCTTCCGTCCGAGAGTGTGTGCAATTGGGTAGTGCAGTTAACTGGGCCCGACCAGACAGCCCAGGACTCAGCCCAGGACTCGGGTCGACATACTTGCATAGATTTGGGGCAGCTGAATTGGTGGGTGGGCAGCAGCAGAAGGCGGGACGAGGGGCCAAGGGGCGGGAATGGAGTGACGTTTATGCTGACACTGAAAGTCATCAGCAACAATACACAGTTTCAGTCGTCGTTGTGCACAGTGAGAAATGGAGGAAACTCTGGCCAACTATGTACAATTAACAGAAAAGCAAGTTAGCAAGTAATTATAAAAGTAATATTTTAAATATGTTATATTAAATATGTAATATAATACATACCTTCTGCAACTAAAGTACAAAGTAAAGTATTCAAGATTTGCATTTAATAGCAATCTTAGTGGCCCAAGTTTCGCTCTCAGCATAGGCAAACTTGTGCCACTGCCCCAGGACATCCCAGCCAGGATAACCCAGCCCAACCCAACCCATTCCATCCACATGCACGTGGGCCTGCGATTCGGCCGCTTTTGTCGAAGGGCTCACTTTGTTTTTGGGTGTCGCGCACTTAACACGCCTCCAGGGGGCGAGGCAAGTGTTTCCTGGGCGGGGGCGCAGGGGCGTGGCAGGGGAAGGATGCCGAACCGAGTCCTCCTATATGTGGATGCGTTGCATGCGTCTCGTTTCCGCTCCAGATCATAAACAAAGCGGACGCGTGCGAGGTTATGTACATAAATACATGCAAATTTAATGTCATTCCGTACGGCATAGGCACCAATACACGTGCATGCACAGGGAAGATGGCGCCCACACACATACTTACACTCACACTCACACAAACTATCATGATGCACGATGCACCTGCGGCCCTTTAGTATTGCATACTTTTCGGCTGCCCATTTTCCAGCTCAGAAGCATCGAAGGGTATTCTCGCAAATAGTTGAGGGTGTAATACGAGAATAAACATTCTTTAATTTATGCAAATCTCACAGTGAATTGGTCATCAATTCGAAATAAATTACGCAAAATGTTTGCCGAAATTTCGCTATACAAACTCATAATGCATAATGGGTTTCGCTTTGCAATCAGTTTTGTTTGATTCATTGTGGCTCTTAGCGGAAAGTTAATAATGCTGAATATAAAAACTTTTGGGTAAACACCAATTTGACAGGCATTATTACGAAATATAATTACCATTTAGTTTGCTTACATTTTTTCATAAAGCTGCCATTTTTTGCACTTCCCATAAGTTTACTTACTATAATTGGAAAACTGTATTAATACAGACATTTCGCATATGGTTTTATCTAGTTCAGATATAATCAAAACAAAAACCTTTTCAAATAGTATATTTATATATATACATATTTATATAACTTTTTTATGTTTGCATCACCGTCTATAGTAATGCCACATTTTTTTGTATCGTCTATAGTAATGTCACATTCATTTGCGTCGACTATAGTAATACCACATTCATTTGCATCGACTATAGGGTATGCCTAGTGCCAAGCGACAAACCCATTCGAGTCCAGATCATTTGCGATGCTGTTCTCGATTTTTTCCATTCCGCCCGCAGGCGAATGCAATAAAAACAATTAAAATCCGCAGCAGCAACAAGAGGCATCATCAACTGCAACTAAAAAGCTGCCCGGCGGCAGCGTTTCAAAACTAATTGAAATGCCCTCGCACATAAAGATAACCAACAAAGGCGGAGGGGGAGGTGCGGGCTATATGGATATACAGCATAACGATGACGACTCTATGCACACTTTTGAAAAATGGAGAAATCGCCAGCTATTGGGCAGTATCAACAGGAAACAGGCCGGGACTTTGTTAAGTCGGCTTAAGTTGCTACTGACAGCCAGAATTTGTTGGCGAGTTGGTCCAAAAGCAATTTTATTTATCATTGCGCTCCGCACCAAAACACTTTATGGCCAAAGAGAATCGAAACTCAGCCCCGCAGATACGAGTACAACACAGATTTCTATCCCAGCTGGTTGGTGGATCTTTTTGGGCGTTTTTCAGTGATTTTTGGGTTGGGAAAGGCCTTCAAATTGGTGGAGGGGATGGCACTTGGCCTGCACAGCTGCAAATATACCATGTACTTGGGCCACTGCTGACAGATTTCGGGCCAAAATAAATGATTAAATAGCCAGACATGTGCGCAAGCTCCAACCACTGCATAAATACGGCTTGTTCAGGTGTGTTAACCCAGGGTTTTCGATCACAATAAGCCAAAGGTCACAGCCATGTGTTCGCTTTCATCCAGCTGGCATTTAAAGCTAATTGCGAGTAACGACCTTAGTACTCAAAAGCATACGTGGCATTTTCAGTAATTATGTTGGCTGCACTTTGACATGGAAGCATTTGATTAGTTGCACACATTCCATACGAATAATTGGGCTAACTAGAAAATATATGCAACTATCTGAGTTTGCTATCTTTTTGCATATACAAATGCAGCTGCACTAAAAAATGAGCTATATTTAAATCAAATTCTGAATAATTTAGACATCTAGCGCTTATAAGAATCAGTTGTACATATTTTTCAGAAATTAGAATGAATCAAAATATGCGTATGCATACTATCTCAATCTTTCGTGCAATGCAATATGCAATATGCAATATTCTGCCGATTTAATAGTGCTGTTTAATGTGTGCAAATCAAATTGATTTATTTCTGGGCTGCCCGAGGACTCGAACGAATTCGAAATATATCCGAAATAAAGTCAGACAGATCGCCCGATGCGGATATATGTGAATATATATATATACTTGTATGTATATGAGCTGTTTAACTCATCTTGACAGTGGCATTGAAGTGCCGCGAACTTTTAATCAGATGGCGGTGCTCTCAGTGGACTTGTGGCCAAAATGTTTTCAATATCATAAATTTTTAAAAATATATACCAACTGTCAGTGTGTGACAGCGTGCGTGTGTGTGTGTGTGGATGTGCGTGTGTGTGTGTGTGAGTGGGGTGGCCGGGTCTGTTAATTTTGAATTTGAATGCGAGCCAACAAGTTGGGCGTAGCGCCGTCTCCCGATTTTCGACGTCCGACGTTCGACGACAACTCGACAGTTGCAATTTGTGCCTCGCGGTTCGAACAACGCGTGGCCAGAGTTTTTATTTATATACACATAAATATACATATAGGAGTATTTGTTTTTATCTTCGATTTTTGGATTCCTTTTCGCATTTTGGTTGTTTGTTTGTTCCTGTTTGGTTGTTCGATGCACTCGGCTGCCGTGCACAATCTGCTGACACATTTATCCGGCGCGATTTACAGGCACAAATTAATTGACGAGTTGTTAAACATATCTATTAAATGCGAGCGGCCTTTTAAATAACTCGTGTGCACCGCGTTAAAATTATCAATTAAAATCAATTAACAAGCTGCGCGGCGGTAATAAAATAAAATCAAATTTAAATACAAATAAAAGCGATGCCCGCAAGAAAAAAAGTAAACACCGCAGGTAGCGCTGGGGGCGTGGCACTTGGTGGGCGAATGCATAATTAAAAATTAATTTACCACAGAGACAACTGCAAATAGTCACAGTGAAATGAAAAGCACATTACACACAAAGAAACCGATGTAGACTACTTAGTATGTTTCTGACTATCTATGGGCATTTGTAGAAATGTATATTCTTTTTGATCTGCTCTTTTTGATATGTTATATACTGAATCCCCTTCGAAAGACTTGAAGTTCTAGAATTTGTTTTCCCTGTACTGATGATATATGTATATGTAGCTATATGTGTGGAGTGGCATTTATTGACCTGGCAAATGAGTTGCGATCCCAAGCTCTTCTCATTCGAGTGGTGCACCATGTATAATCGGAGAAACCAAGTTGTATAAAAATTCCGAAAAGGCCACAACCACCCGACAAAACAAGAGAAATCTATTTTGGATATTCTGTATTCGCTGTTTCCCCGACATTTTTCCTTCAGTTTTTTCCTGTTTTTTCTTTTTTTTTTGCGGTGATGAAAAGGAAATCGGAGAGTGAACCACTGTGCCGGGTGGTTCAGTGGTTTTGGCGGTTTGCTGGCTTGGTGGTGGGGTGGTGTGGTGCCGAGGAGGTGAGGTGGTGGTGCGATTGGGGTGGTGCGATGCCACATTGTTATGTTTTGTTTTATTTATAACGAAACGCAATGTGTGCTCGGCGATTTTCAAAAGAGTCGCCGCCTATAAATAAGTCGGATATGAATGAATCCGATATGCAGGCGTTGAGAGAAGCCAGAAGTATGGAAATTGATTTTCCACACACACACACACACACACACACAATCTCAGTTCCCAGACAAGCTGGTCATGAATCATTATCCGATCCGTTAGGAGCTCACAATTTGAACGAAGATATATCATTGGATTTCCCATCCATTATGGCCAAAGAAATATGCAACCCAAAATAACCGAAGGCATGCCATTAAATCAAACTTTGGTGCAGTAATCAGATTCAATTGCACATTTTAAATGTTTAACAAGAAGGGAAACTAACTTTGTCAAGTTGACTTCAATATACCCTCGAACTTTTCAAAGTATATACTTATATACAAGATAACTTGAACATTATATATTGGTTGTTTGCATAAACTTTTAAAAAAAGAGCAAACAGTTAAACGATAATTGTAGGTAGTAAATAATATTGAAATACCCGCGGAAAGCGCATAAAAATGGAGTTAATCAATTTATAGTGGATTAACCAGTGCTTTTAATTGTCCGATAAATTTGTACAGATTTATTTGTGTAAGTCCTGAGTCCATTAACAGCATGATTAAAAGATAGCCAGTTTGTTTGTTTTACCAAATACTTGAAACAAACCAGAGCCCCACGAAATTATATTCCATTTCAATTTCCCTATAATGAAATTCATGAAATTATTAAGTCTTCAAAAAAGGCAGCGTATAATTAAATGACTAGAAGTGCTTATTGCAATCTGTTGTGTACCAGAAATATCAATAAAGAAAGACATGGCGCAGAATTGGCAACAATCCAGTGTTCATTATGTGGAATAAGCTAATTTACATATGTATCGAATGCAATTGTCGTGCTAAAAGTAGAATTTGGCAGCGTTTCACAATAAACACAAAGATCCCCAGCGAAATGTAGTGGGGCTAGATTAGTAGAGCATTCCAAAAAAGATGTCTGTCACATGTAAGCAAGAAACTGAGCTATTATGCCTGAAAACTATCACAATATAGAGTTACTTAATATATATCATTGGTTCCTGGTTCAAGCAGATGGCTACTGAGCCTGCCAAGACACGAAAAAGTTCGAACATGTCGCCTCGCTGCAAGTCCGTGGGGCCAAATCGATGGGGACACCTCCATCGGTGGGTGGGTGTTGGCGTGCCAAACGGGCACCTGTTGCGGCCAACTGAGTGGCATTTAATTGCCAGCTGTTGACAACGGCCGAAACTGGGCGGGTGCGCTTGTGGGCGTGGGAAGGTGGAACTTTGGGGCAGCGGAACAGTTGGACAGTTGGACAAGTGGACAGCGGACCATTTTGGGGGGTGATTAATGAGCGAGAGCGAGGGGACAGCAATTAGAATACAATTAGCAACGGAAGCCGCCACTAATGAGTGCTCTCATCTCTTGTGCTTGTGCTTCCCGCAGAATCACCACAAAAACAGCAACAGAGCCAGACACCCGCGGGGTGGCCAGCAGTCGAGGGACAAGCAGGTGCAGCAGGACAACAGTCCCTCGCCCTCGACGGAGGAGGGGAAGGAGCAGCCATATCGCATAGAACACTCCGATGTGTATGGCCGTTACCTGGTGGCCAGTCGCCAGCTGGAGGCGGGCGAGACGCTGATCCGCGAGGAGCCGCTGGCCATTGGGCCATGTGTGAGCGGTGATCCCGTGTGCCTGGGCTGCTATCAGCCGGTGTCCCTCAAGCCGGATCAATACCGTTGCCCCAACTGCGCCTGGCCACTCTGCGGCAGCGCGTGCGCGGGCCTCAAACACCGGCATGGTCACACTGAAACGGAGTGCCAACTGTTTGGGGAACGACGGGCGGTCGCCGGCGAACTGCTGACGGAACGCGCCGGTCCGGCGGAAGTGCGTGACCTCTACGAACTGGTAATGATCGTGCGCATCCTCCTCCTGCGCCAGCACGATCCGGAGCAGTTCGCTCTGATCGCCCGCATGGAGTCGCACACGGCGGAGCGGCGCCAGAACGCGGTGCTGTGGCGCCACTACGAGGAGAAGGTGGTGCAGCGGCTGCGCGTCACGTGGCAGCTGGAGGACCTCGAGGCGGAGCAGGTGCACGATGTGTGCGGCATACTGGACGTGAACTGTTTCGAGATCGGGCAGAATGGCGCCAAGGCGCGGACGCTATATCCGAGCGCCTTCCTGCTCGCGCACGACTGCACACCGAACACGGCGCACACGGACGACCCGAGGTCCTTCGAGATCCTGCTGCGCACCTCGCGGCGCGTGCGCGAGCGGGAAGCGCTGACGCTCAGCTATGCGTACACGCTGCAGGGCACCCTCAAGCGGCGCGCCTTCATGCACGAGGGCAAGCTCTTCTGGTGCTGCTGCCGGCGCTGCTCCGATCCCCGCGAGCTGGGCACCGACTGCAGCGCCCTCGTGTGCGCCACCTGTCGGACGGGAGCGGTGCGGGCGGTGGACCCCCTGCAGCAGACCGGCGACTGGGCGTGAGTAGTCGAGCAGGTGGTGCGCAGTGATGGGCGGGCCATCGTAATATTGGAATTATTCTTTGGAAAACTACACCCAGCCATCACTGAGTTATATGCTTGGGCTGCACACTAAATCAATATTTGTATTATTCAAATTAGCTGCGACCGCTGCTCCCACAAAATGGGAGCCACGGAAGTGGAGCGCCAGTTGGACCGCATCAACAACGACCTGGAGGACATCGATGTCCACGATATTCCAGGACTGGAGAACTTTCTCCTTAGGTACGCACCCAAGCCATTGCATACTGCTAATATATATTATGAAAATATCTTCACATACATATCTAAATGCTTTAACTAATTTGAAGAATCATTTTAGCCCTATTCGGCCGAACGATCAGTAACAAAATGGAAACAAAAAATGGCTACCTAATGCGAGTGCGACCGTTTTCACATTTTGCATATTTCTGAATAATTCCGAACTATTCTTCCATTTCATTATTTTATTTATTCATTGGTTTTCCCATGAACAAGACCTACAGCAGAAGATTAATCTAACTTACCACTTTCCTCTGTTTCGTGACCTCCAATCGATCATTATCCTGCAGATACCGGGATGTCCTGCGACCGAATCACTACCTCCTGCTCTCGGCGAAATATTCCTTGTGCCAGATTTACGGTCGGACCGAAGGATACCTGCTGCCACAGATGTCCCCCGAGGACATTGCCCGCAAGGAGAGCTATTGCCGCGAGTTCCTGGAAATCATAGATGTACTCGATCCGGGTCTAACGCGTTTGCGAGGTGAATGTGCCCCTTTAAGGATCAAGGAATATGAATATCAAGGAATGAATATTATGATTTGCAGGACTCATCATGTACGAGCTTCATGCACCTGTGATGGTGCTGGCCCAGTCGGCTTTCCAAAGCGGACAGATCTCACGCCAGGAGTTCCAGCGGCGACTGAAGGAGGTCGTCAAGCTGCTCCAAGTCAGCAAGGATATCCTGCTCTTGGAACCCGAAGGATCCACGGAAAATGCCATGGGACTGGCCGCTGCCGATGCCCTAAGCAAAATGGGCTGCTAGTCAAAAACTACACTTTCTAGACTATTTGTAAATTAACTGAGTTTATTTAACCGAAAATGTACGAGGGTCGTTTGATAAGTCCGTGACTTTTTGTATTTGCCGCGCACCTGCTCTAAATACAACACTGCTCCTGTCAGCAGTTATCTATTAACAGCTGACTGTAAAATTTTGAGAAAGCTGCGTTTTTTGGTTTGCGTTTTATAGGCATTGAAAGCAGACGATCTCGTGAATTTTTTTTGTCCATCAGGACAATGCACGGGTGCACACGTGTGTAGTCAGCATGGCAAAATTTCATAAATTGGGCTACGAACTGCTACCCCATCCAGCATATTTTCCAGATTTAGCCCCCTGTGACTATTTTTTGTTTCCAAACATGAAGAAATGGCTCGGCGGTAAGAGATTCGGGTCAAATGAAGAGGTCATCACAGAAACAAACGACTATTTTGAGGGCCTTGAAAAACCTATTATTTGGAAGGAATAAAAAAATTGGAAAAACGCTGGACTAAATGTATAGAGCTAAAAGGAGATTATGTTGAGAAATAAAACGCTTCTTTGACGAAAAAAATATATTTTATTCAAAAAGTCACGGACTTATCAAACGACCCTCGTATCTCAAAATTAAAATACCAGATAGTCCGACATGGTTTATTAGAAAATATAAGAGGTTTAACGTGGAATAGCTTTGAAAGCGGAATGGAACGGAATGGAATAGCCCAATAAATATAGTTCAATAACTGCATTTTGATATAACCATTAAAGATTTCATCGCATTTCCTTCCCCACCCAATGAAGTTGAACCGTTCATGGCAAAACTGTCTCGTCATTATTGATTCCAGGCATCAGCTTCAACTTCATGCAAAAGTTATTCACTGCCCTTCCCCACTCAATCTTTCGCCATCTTTTCCATCCGCCTTGGCCATTTTTTGCTGAAGAATGTCAATAGGGGAAAACTCAAAGTGCTCCGACAACTCAACAGTTTTGAGTTCAGGCCAGAAAACTCCGCGCCGCCTAATTGTACGCTCCAGAGTAATAAAAAATAATAAAAAAAGGAACGACGAACGAAACGAGACAAAGAAAACTGGAATCCTGGGCTGAGAAAATCTGCAATGAGTTGTCATTGAATGGATGCGAATCCCCTTCCTCTATTTCACTGTTAATTAATGGACATTTTGGCATTTCACACGATTCGTCGCAGCTCACCAACAAAACGAGTCAGGAATTTAAAGTGTAACTTGCAACTGGAAGACAGAAAGTGTGCATAAAATCCTTTGTCTTGAAGGAAAACGCTGAACTGGGATGGCTGCTGTCAGGAGCAACAAGACTATTATGAATGCATTGAATTTTTATAATCATCCGCAATGTGGCCACATGCAGGTAAAGCAGATACGCCCAACTGCACTATTCTGCACTATTCTGCAGGTATGACGACAAAAGGGGCTGTGACACGCCCCACAAATCACCAGGCTCATACATGTGTGTACAGAAGTATATGTGAGCAGCCAAGCATGCATGTGTATGACATCAGCAAGGACATAAATGAAACAAAAACATCAAAGAGGCCAACGTGGCATGAACATGCGATACCCTTTGAAATCGAAATGATTAGTTGGGAATTACTGGGATATATCTTACTTAAGATCCAATTATATATTTTGAGAAAAAGATATGTAAAGGCATTAAAATAAAGTTATGATATTCAAGCATTGTTTTTACAGTGGAGTTGATAAGTGTACCATTAGTCGGGTCATTTCTTCCCGATTCTCCAAGGACTCGGCGAATGCATATGCCCTGTTGCAGTGCAAGGATCTAGGCAAAAAGCGGCTAGAACTAAAAGCGTACGATAAATATAAATTGCATTGTGCAATAATCTTCAAAGTGCAACAAAGTAAGAAAAACAACAACATCATCTGCAGTTGCAACAACAATGGCGGCAAGAAGGACGACAAGGCGCCACACACAAACAAACGCACACACAGACACACTCACACACACAAAGGCACACACGCGTATGGGGCACAATGAGATGTTGGCGCATAAAGCCACATAAAAAATAAGACGATGGCCGGGAAAGGAGGTACCAGCAAGTATATATATCTATACATATATCCCGGGCTATAGTCACACAAAGTAAACGAGGCGGTGGGTGGCCAACGTGGTCCAGGGGGATTATCAGGACCCAGGACCCTGGATGCTGCATGCTGGATTCTAGATGCCAGATTTGGGTCTGGGTCTGGGTCTGGGTCTGGACTGGATCTAGGATAATGTTTTGCCACAAAGCCAAGGACATTGACGTGGCATCCAGCAGGAGCGAGCAAAAGGATCCAGTCAAATGGCTGGCAATTGTTTGCAAGGCTCCCTATTCACTTTCCATTCATGTTATTCGCTTACCTGTTTTTCTATTTCTATTCAAACAAAAGGCCTGCTCGATAGGCAGGAGCAATCAGTTTATCGGTGAATCATCGCCGAAAAGGGAAACAAATGGGATGTTATAGATAGATGTAAAATATATCTAATAAATATATATATTACATTTAGATTGTCGCCACAGCTATAAGCTCTTGGCTCCTCGATTCTTATTGGAATTTGTAAAAATTAGCACAGTAAATGAATATTATAATTCTCTTTGCACAAGCTCCACTAAGTTTGGACCCCCATTAGTGAACGCCTCTGCCTGGGACCGCAACATTATGGCAGCTAACCGTGAGCCGATGATGCCGAGTATCCTTTGTATTTACTGCTGCGCCACAGCAAGGATACAGCCGGGATGGCAGCGACTGCCGGGACAAGGACAAGCCGCAGAACAAGTGCACGAACAGGAAGGGAAGCGATGGCTACGATGGCTAGGAAGGAAGGGAAGGAGCGGCAGGAGCTGCAGGAGAAGAAGGAACTTTCAGCTCGACACTGGCTATCAAAAGTGTTGCTTATTAAAATAAAATTTATTGCTTGTTTGCAGATAAAAATGAAGACAAAGGCACCAGCACGAAGCTCCGGAGCTCCGTGGCTCTGCAGCTGCAGCTGCATCTGCTCCATAAAAGTGTTAAAACGATAAGCGGAAACAGGAAGCACGGCTGCAGGATATATCGCCACACCACCCACACCACCCACACCACCCACACCACCGCTCACTTTGCCCAAAACAAAAATCGCAGTTTGGGCAGAGCACAGCTCTTGAGACTCCGAAAAAGCCCTAATGAAGGAAACCCGGGAAAAAAGGGCTGCAGCTACTTGGTCACGGCCCGAAAACGGCAATAGAAAAAAGTCCATCAACTTGGACTTTCGAGAGCCTGTCTAGACGAATAGCCAAAGAGTGACAGTTTCAATTGGATATTGGGGAGATTGGGGAGATTCCACCGGGAAAAAGTGCGGAATGGGAACCTTCAACTACGGAACACAATATTTCCTAATTGATTAATTCCACAAAAACTATAGGCATTATTCACAATATAACTTCAATTCATAATGATGACAGCTTTAGTAGTTACCTAGAATATTTCAAATAACAAAATAAAAATCAGCGAATATGTTTTTATAAACTTCTGCTCATTGACTTAACATTAAAACAATTTCATTCTGATTTGCTGTGCTCAGTTTGGTAAATACCAGCTTATATATATTACATTCTAGGTTATAGCCTACATATTGAGATTAATCCAAGTAACTGAATTTTGGATCCATTTCCGCTCAGTGTTGAGGTGACTTCGCAACTTCCCTTTTGTGCAGCATTACAAGTTGACCGGCTCACAAATCGCAGAATAATTTGATTTGCTGGATGGAGGTCCTCGTCGTCCACAGCGTCGTCCTAGTTGGCCATCCTGCCGAGCAACCCCAAACCATCCTGCTCCTGGTCAACCAGCCAGTCATCCTAGTAATTGTTGTAGACAAACTCGGTGAGCAGCGAGTTGTTGGGACCGTCGCCACCAGCGGATCCACTGCCAGCGGATCCCGCGGAGCCGTCCTGTTTGTTGCGCAGCAGGCGGTGCCGGAAGTGCATGGTGCGCAGGCGCTGCATCCGACGCTTCAGGTTGCAGTAAACCGGACAGCAGTCGGGGAAGGGCTTGTACATCAGCTCCTCCTCATCGCCCTGCTCGCATTGCTCCGGCAGGATGTCCAGGCAGCTGGCAGAGAAAGAGAGACAGGGCATTAGTTCTGGTTCCCTCTACCGGGTGTTTGCTATGGATATTTTCGGGAAGGAGTGGATTTCTAGAGCATGCCGGGTTGGGATTCTCGGGGAAAGGGTGGGCTGTGCACATGCTTAGCTATATAGAATTGCATTGGTCAACTACTCATTCGGCCTAGACATTTTTTCCACTACGAAAATAGACCTGGAGCGAGGCATTATGTGATTGTTCTCGCAGAAGAGATTCGAGCAGAGGCTCAAAAGGACGAGCCGCCGGGGTAGAAACTTCGACTGCTCCCACATGCAGCGGCGAAAGGTTCCTGCATGGTGAAAATAAACTTATGTTATTATTATCCCAGAAACTTCAAAGGCTGCTAGGCACGCCAAATACTGATATTTAAATCAATTTTCGGCCAAACCCCAAATATCATCATCAAAAATTGGAGAAAATGGGAAAAAAAATACATTTTTTTTGGTAAACACAGTTCGATTTGAAATTTAATTACGAATTCAACGAGCTATGACATTCCATATTTGGACCAATATTTCGAATGTTATGATCAAAATACTGATATTTATAATCGCAAAAAAACAGAAAATCAATTTTCGGCCAAACCCCAAAAATCATCATCAAAAGTTGGAAAAAATTTAAAAAAAAAAACATATTTTTTGGTAAACACAGTTCGATTGGAAATTTAATTACGAATTCAACGAGATATGACATTCCATATTTGGACCAATATTTCGAATGTTATGATCAAAATACTGATATTTAAATCGCAAAAAAACAGAAAATCAATTTTCGGCCAAAATCCAAATATCATCATCAAAAATTGGAAAAAATTAAAAAAAAAAATTTATTTTTTTGGTAAACACAGTTTGATTGGAAATTTAATTACGAATTCAACGAGCTATGACATTCCATATTTGGACCAATATTTCGAATGTTATGATCAAAATACTGATATTTATAATCGCAAAAAAACAGAAAATCAATTTTCGGCCAAACCCCAAAAATCATCATCAAAAGTTGGAAAAAATTTAAAAAAAAAAACATATTTTTTGGTAAACACAGTTCGATTGGAAATTTAATTACGAATTCAACGAGATATGACATTCCATATTTGGACCAATATTTCGAATGTTATGATCAAAATACTGATATTTAAATCGCAAAAAAACAGAAAATCAATTTTCGGCCAAAATCCAAATATCATCATCAAAAATTGGAAAAAATTAAAAAAAAAAATTTATTTTTTTGGTAAACACAGTTTGATTGGAAATTTAATTACGAATTCAACGAGATATGACATTCCATATTTAGACCAATATTTCGAATGTTATGATCAAAATACTGATATTTAAATCGCAAAAAAACAGAAAATCAATTTTCGGCCAAAATCCAAATATCTTCATCAAAAATTGGAAAAAATTTGAAAAAAAAAAAAACTTTTTTTTGGTAAACACAGTTCGATTGGAAATTTAATTACGAATTCGACGAGATATGACATTCCATATTTGGACCAATATTTAGAATGTAATGATCAAAATACTGATATCTAAAAACAGAAAATCAATTTTCGGCCAAAATCCAAATATCATCATCAAAAATTGAAAAAAAATTTGAAAAAAAATTAATTTTTTTTGGTAAACACAGTTTGATTGGAAATTTAATTACGAATTCAACGAGATATGACTTTCCATATTTGGACCAATATTTCGAATGTTATGATCAAAATACTAATAGCATTACAATTACATTTGAAGTAATGGCATAGTTGCAACCAACTGTGGCCAACCAATAAATTCGATTACTTTATGAGGTTTGCTAGTTACAAACTTGCTGGTTGCTCAGTGTACCGAGCAGAATGTAAGAGGAAGACTTACGCAGCACACTGTTGTCATTCTCGGAGGAATCCTCCTGCGTATTGTAGTTGCGCTGCAGCTGGTAGTGCTTCATGTGGAACTGGCCGAAGCCAAGGACGCCGACGAGGGCCAGGCACAGCAGGACCCAGATCTTCTCCAGCTGGTACATCTCGGTGACTCGGCTGGCGGGTGCAAACTACGCGCTAAGCTCACACCATCCCATAATGCCGCACAAAACCAAAAGCATTACGTATACGCAACGTCTGACGCCATTCTCATTGCCCTGCGGATGTGTGAGTGTTTGTAAGCATGTGTGTGTGTGTGTGTGTATGAGTAGTTAAATTGGCGTTTGTGCCACGGCACTTGATTAAATCAAGAATAAAATTGCAATGCAAATTTTGCGTTTCGCCCTGGCCGATGTCCATGTCCATGCCCCAAGCTCTCGCCCATGATTAATGCCCCCGATCCAATCCAATCCCATCCCATCCCATTCCATCCAATCCCATCGCCTCGCATCGCATCCAAACCGTTCCTATCCAAGCAGATGCGAGGCGATGCTGTGCGACGAGAAAAACAAACCCAGATTGGACCCAAACAGCTTGTCATAATAATCGTTTGTTTTCCAGCAATCGCAATAATGTCAAGTGCAAGTTGTGTGACCCACTGCAATAGCAAAAGCCCATGGAAATGGCGATCTGTTTTGTTTTGGGGTGTGATTCTTTTGGCAAGTGATCATTAAGGCATCTATATTGCCAAAGAAACAACATATTTGCAGATTTAAATCTTGTATTATATTGCAAAAATAGCAAGCGTACGCAGCATCTGCATCTGTAGAATTAATCTTAATAAACAAGTCCATTGCCGATTTATTTCGGAGTTGACCGCACTGTGACCCATTTGAAGAGGGAGTTCACTGGGAAAGTTCGAGCTCGAGTTGGAGAAATGCGAGTGCTTGTGGTGGTGTAGCCCATCTGTTTCTTGTCCTTTGCCCTCTGACCCCGTCGTTCATTTCCGTTGCCTGTTTTCCCCCGTTTTTGCAACTGTGTTGCGGGGCGTGGTCTGTCAACTCATTAGCTGGGTCTTTATCCCCAACTTGCTTCTTGTGGCAGCATCGTCCTGCCAACAACCTTAAGTAGCTTAAAAGCTTTTTTCCTGAGCTGTCCCCTGCAAGACGCCAGACGCAAGAACTCCACAAGTGCACACAGCAAAACATCAACGTTGCATTACAAAATAATGTCTTACTTTGCGTCCGCTGCTTGTTTGTCACTCTTAGCAAAAATGATCGAAAGCATTGTGTTCGGTACAAAAAATACATAGCAAAATACCTCCCTAATTATCAATATGGCTTGCGTTCAAGAGCAATAACAAAACAAAATAACTATGTAGAGTTATATTCATAGATCTGACTGCTGGGAATCTGCTGCCTCAATTCACCTCAATTTGCTCAACTTATTTGGGCCACATGTGCCCGCGGCACATTCCGGAAATTATCGGCGGGGACTGTGACTTGGGATTAGCCGAAAGTTCTTTTTTGCAGGCAGCTGCTTTCGGCAGTTGGCTTGCGGCAGCTGGGAACCGGTAACTGGGTAACTGGTAACTGGATAACTGGATAGCAGGCACTGCATCTGCAGCTGAACTGCAGGATGCGACCACACACAAGCTGCAGCGGGATGGAAAGTAAAAGTTGCAACTCGGCCGCCTCGAATCGCTGCACGCACTAATACTCGAAAACTTTGGCTCAGATCCACAAGTTAAAATGGAAGGGGGAAAAAAAACGCAAAGTGCGAGTAAACGCGGGAGAAGTGGAAAACAACATTTTTGAAAACTTCGACTGGCAGTTGGAGAAAACTGGCAATTCCCCGGCTATAGCTGCAGCTTGGTACTTCGTATTCCAGTCCGGATTGAAGGGAGTGAAAAGGGAGGGGGAAGGGAAGGGAAGGGAAGGGAGGGCAGGGCTTTATTTATACTCGGTCGTACACTTTGAACTGTCTGAAAATGGTATAAATAATTTCATGGCTTCTTTTCTCTTGCCATTTTTGAAGCATGCACTAACGAAAATGATTACAAACTTTCCCCAAATGACATCGTAAAAAGTTAAATAAGTTTCCAGCCCTGCGACATAGAGTGCAAGTGCAAGTGCGAGTGCAAGTGCAAAAAGAAAGCAGCAAGTGGGCAAAACGACACGCTAAGTGCTAGCGAATTCCATGCGTAATTGCATTCTGAATATTTATTTGACGCACTACAGTTGCACCAACTTGCGTTTCGAATTCTTCCTGCATTATTCAAAGCTGACGCTTTTTGCGGAAGATTTCCCATTATTCTGGCCAAAAGCCACAGCTCACGTCACGTATACGCAGGGTTGTACGGCAGAATTAGCTGCGCTGCGAAGTACATACGCCAGGTGAGGCTGCCATTCAGAAATCACCAGGGAGACGCTTTAATTTAATTTATTAGGACTTCCCTCCATGCACTCTGTGTGGATACTTGCGGCGGTTTTTCGGTATGAACCAAATTTCAGGTTTGTTTGCCAAGTTATGTTCCTAATATCACGAATACGCCATGGTGAACATTGAAATTAAATTGTGCCCATTCTAATGAAGCCTCTTAAAAATGCGCCTTCATTTAATTTATTTGTTTAGATTAAATCTGAAATATTGCATATTAAACACTTGCAATTCTTGAACAAATTGCTCGAAAATACACAACTTATGGAATTTAAGGATTTAGGTTAACGTCTAAATTGAATGCTCCTAATTTAATTGAAAAAACTTTAAGCCCTCGCCTGAAATACTCTTATTAATTATACCTTTGTGAAAGTATTAAACATAACTTTAAGCGAACAGAGTGTCATAAATTCAGAAACGCCAGAACACAAAGGCCACCCTCCTCCTCCACCCTCCGCCCACCAAAGTGCCCAGCCACACCCACCGCCCACCGCCCACCAAAGCCGGTAGATCCTGCTGTGTTATATATTTAGAGCAGGCAACAATTAAGTTTGTAAAAGTTAAAAGTTTTCCAGCGACAACATTGTCTGCGACGACCTTTTGCTTGCACGTGGCTGTTATCCACTCGCTCCACCCTTCCCCCCCCCCTGCCAATCTCACCCCTTTTCCATTGCCCCTTCCATTGCCCCTCCATCCCCCTCCATCCCATTCCAGGCCCATTCCGCTTGGCCAATTCCACTAAGCCACATCGCTGCTAGGCCACCAGAAGAGTTTCCGAACCACCCGGGGAGCAGCAGTGGTTTCCACCTCCACTGCCCTCACACACTTTCGGTGCGTTGGCACGGGGGCCACCTGTACGTGTTGTTGTGGAAGGCGTAAACTGTATTTTTGTGACACTAAGCAAACAATTAACTCGAGCGGCCAGGCAAAAGTGCGCGCAACTCAATTTACACCGCGAATAATTAACTATTTTATTAGTTTAAAGAGAGAACAATATACTTATTTAATATTTTATGATTTTAAAACATTTTAAATAAAAATCTAAAATAATAAATATAACCATTTAATTTAAAACTTGAAAGCTTGAGCTGAAATAGATTAGTTTGGGTGAAGATGGCAAGTTCACAAACCGTGTAAAGGTAACCATGGAATCATGGCACCATGGACGATGATAGCCAAGACAATGGACAACAGATATCGCTGCTCCCACTCTCACTCCCCCTTTTCCTTTTCCTTTTGGCAATCACATGCCCCGCCCCCTGGTGGGTCACGCCCCCAAGGCACAGTTGGTTACTTTATTTTTGGGCCCGAGTCAATTAGAATGCTAATTTGTATGCAAATATTTGTGAATTGAATGAGGTTGTGTGTGGGCGGCAGTGGGCGGTTGTGTCTCCAGTATTCAGTATTTCGTATTTCGTATTCAGTGTTTAGCATCCAGTATCTGTAGCTGGTCCTTTGTCCTCTGTCCCATGCCCCTTGTTTATTTATTTGTTTGTCCTTTATTACGAAACCGGAAATAAACTAAAAGCCAGCCGAAAAGGAAAGTGATGGAAATTGCCTGCAGCTTGGCGCCAAGACAATGAACACCTCTCACAGGACCTCCGTAGTCCTTTCGGGCGGAATGTGAGTGGGGGACGCCAGAACCATTTATCATCAACAGCCAGGAGATGTGAGATTTTAAAGCAATCAGTCCCAATTATTGCCTGACTCGAGGGCACTGTTTACTTGGCATTTATTTCATTTACTATATATACAAACAAAACAAACCAATCTATAACCAAAGCGGCCACAATTCTTACCAAGCCGACAGCGTTAAGTGCTCTTAATATTCACACTTTCGGCCAAGACAAACGAATGCATTGTTTTATGCAGTAACCCATATTTATTCAAGCATTCAATTCTTAGTCACAGATAGTACTCAGATAAAAAAAAAACAAAAAAAAAGTAGAAGTCGGGGGAAGAGGCTGTGTGGATGCTCACACGCTGAGCAACTGGAGCTCCAGGTGGTGGAGGTGGTCAGTAGTGGGGCTCCTTGCCGAAAAAGGAGAAGGTCTCGTTGCAGCGGATCTCGTAGCAGTCCGGAAAGGATGTGAAGTGCCTCGATAAGCGCAGGTCGAATATGAATTCACAGTACGGATAACTGAAAGTCGAACAGAAGGCAAACAATAAGTGCCAGCAAACGAGCCATTTTGGATGCAATGGGGTGCCAGAATGCGAGAATGCCACGATGCCAGGATGCCATGAAGTCAGGGTGAAAATGGTGAGGTGATGCATTGCACGGTGTGGTTTGCAAGAAATCGCTGATAAAATATTTATTCCGATGGCGATGGCGATGGTGAAGGCAGCTCAGCTTGAAAAGGAGCCAAAACGAATCGAAACAATGCTGCCAGCCATTTTAATTGTTATGCAATTCAAATGCCACACCAAATATATGTGCTATGGATGTACATTTATATGTATATATGTATATATGTATATAGTACGTGCATGAAGGCCCCAAGCTCAAGTCCGAAAAGCAAACCCCAAGCAAAAGCCAAACAAGTTTATTTTAAAATGCAATTCACACTACAAAATAACAGAGGCATGCATAAATTGCAAATTGCAAGTGCTGGCTGGCTATTTCAATGGCAAATGTGTGCTGGTGTTTGCTGGTGTTTTGGTGTGTGTGTGTTTTTATGGCTGATGGCTGCTGGGTGGGTTGACTGATTGCATAACTTACATTGGCGGAAACCAGAGAAAGCAGCGATATGTGCAGAGTATGCCAAAGGGTCGCTTAAATTCCCCGTCCGGCGTTTGGATCGAGCCGGAATTGTGCTTCTTCCAGCACTGCGATGCCCAGCCTGCAAATGGGTAACACTTGAATCAGAACTCATCCTTTAGCAGTACCAATCGTATTTGCATGGAGGTGACTAATCTGTGTGTGCCAGCGTCCTGGTTGCGTAAGGACATCGAGTGCCAATTAAGCCTAAAACATTCCCCAACTCGTTTGTTTGACTTCAGTTTTCTGCTACTGTGGGGATTCGGATACTCGGCAAGTTTAGTTCGAAATAAAATGCTTGTTTTCCAAGCGGTGGGGTGCCAGCACTTTGATATCGCATTCAAAACCGAAGCTCAGCTGGATTACATTTGATTGACTATAGTAAATATTGAATCAGCAAAACACTCTCTGCGTTGATAAAAATTCCATTAACTTGGTTGCAGTTCTCTCTTTATGGGAATATATATATATAAGTACGAATTTATATATAGCAATCAGATACCAGTTAATTACACTCCGACATTAACATCTCTCGTATAACTCGAAGTACTTTGTATAGGTTTTTTTAAAGATAAACTCTCGTTTAAATTAATTCACTTTGATAGAAAAAAAAAGAAACAGCAAAGAAGCATAGCACAGTTTATGGTTTGTGTTGTAGTGTTTATTTGCTCTGTAGTATTAGTTTAGAGCTGAGCTTAATAAAGTAGATAAGTCAGTTTATTTATTATGTATTATCGTTTGGCCACATGGCGTATACGCAATATGAGCTACCATGGAATTTTCACCACAAACACCCACTCAAAAAAACGTGTTCAAAACCAAAACAGAAAAAAAAAACAAATGAAAAATGTAGGAGGTGGTGGCTGGGACTACATACTTCCATAGTTGTAATCACATAAACAGCAGAGGATTAACAGCAGAACAAATGCGATTGTTGTGGTGCTTTTGCGAGTGTGTATTGCAGTTATGGTCGCTGCCGTAGAATTTGTGGTTCTCGTTTCTGTTATCGATTTGGCCATTGCACAACAATCGTAAACACACCCGCCGCCGCCAGAATCAGATTCGCACTCTGAGCCAGAATCTGTTGATAAATTCGATTCGGAACCTGAGCCTGCCATGTATCTAGTGGCTATTGCACGCCTTCGGATGCCTTCGAATGCCTCGAGTGCGATACGTGCCTGTCTCGGCGCGGTTTTAACCGCCGCCAGCGATGGATGTCGCGAGTGTGCCGAAAATCGCCACCCAGGCCAGCGAAACAGATTGGGACGAAAAAAAGGTGTATACATGTACATACATGGGCATGTTACAGATAAACAAACGGCAAAGAAATGCCACGAGTTTGAGCTGTTGTGCGCCTAAATTGATGCCAATTGATAAATTATCGCATGCGGTTGTGTTGGTGTGCGACCCCAGCTGCCTCCTTCTTCTTCGTTTTCTGCACCTCTTGCTTTGTATGTGATTACCACACTGAGAAAAAATGATTGCCTCTCATTACTTGTTAAAAGCAACTGCAACATTAAAGATGCCCCACGTTGGGCGCCACTAATATAATTTGAGGACTACTTGCACAACGAGTGATTAGAGTTTGACCAACCAAAGAATGTTTTAATAAGTACTTGTTAGACATTCAGTAATTCCTCTTTTTAGACCTTTTTTTCTCAGTACAGGTACAGACTCAAAGCAATAGGGAGAGTCAGTCACACTTTGCCTTCCCCGTTTGGCGTTTCGTTTTCGGTTTTCATTTCGGTTTCAGTTTCGGCTCACATGGGATTGTAGTTGCGCTGGTTGGCACCTTTTGTGTGGCAAATCAGGTGAAGGGGCTTGCTGCGAAATGGGACAGGGTGCTATAATAATGCATAATGCATACATATAATGCATGAGCCCAGGGAATGCAACATGCCCAGTATACATATTTCCTAGGTCACCTAAGCTCGGAATAATCAGTCAATGGGTTAAACACACGCGATGTCAAATTCTAAATGAAATTGCGTTTTACATCATACATAATACATTTACATAAGTTAGACCAGTCTAACTTTAGTTTATATGAATATTTCCTTTTAGAATATTACTATATTACATATGATGCAATATGTAAGTTTAGATTGTTTTTATTCATTAGAATTAAAAGTTGATCTAATAAAAACTTCGATGAGTTTAAGACCCTCTTGTTTACAGTTCTATTGCTGCACTTACGTAGAAAAGAGTGACAATTGCGTTTATTTTAGATTTTGATTGTTTATAATCCGCTTACATGGGCACTACGCAATGCCCATTTACATTGCCCCAAACAGATAGTTGCACAATTTAGTCGTAATGCGCAATTAATTTGTTTATAACTATTTAAAAATAATCTAATTCCCAGCCCCCAGAAATTGCCGTAATTTGCCAATCAACATTGAAATAGAAGCCACCAAACAGCCGCCGCCAACGCAGCCAATGCAATAAAGCAAACTACGCACTACGCATAGTTTCCCCAAGTAATCCAATCCCATCCGTATCTGTGTATCTGTATCTGAAACTGTATCTGTAACTGTAACTGTATCTGTAAATGTATCTGTATCTCTATCTGTATCTGTGTATAGTGACATAAACGCACAACGACCACGACCCAAATCCCAGTTACGAATACGCGGACAATACGCGTACCGAGTGACAGATCCAAACCAAGCCGCATCGAGTTGATCTTCTGAGTTCTGAATTCTGCGGGTGCGGGTCCGTTGGCCTTCAGCGATCAATGCCATTTCGTTTGATTCCATTAAAGTGCGGCCCCATCTGCTCCGGACCAAAAATGGAAATGGAAGCGTGTGAGTTGGCGGTTCTACCCCACCCTTTCTCCCCCTCCTTCATTTCAATTCCAAAAAACCCACTCAATGATTCTGCTAGAGCGGTTAGTTGGTCAAAATGGGGAAATGGGAAAATGGCTTTGGCGGAATGGGGAATGCCGAATGGAGAGAGAAGAGGGGGAGTGCGAACCCTTTTGGCCTCTGGCGCAGGTGCGCGAGTTAACAGCTCCATTGACTACAGCCACATAATTTATCTTATTTTTAGCCAGCACCTGACAACCCCCTCCTCTCTGCCCGTCCATCCATTCCTTTGTGAACTCGCAGAAACTCGATAGGTAGGTGGGTAGCTAGGTGGGGAGGTAGGGAGGTAGGTACACAAATTTTCAGGAAACGCTTTGGCATAACTTTGACTGGCTTATAAATGTCGAACGATTTATTTGCGGCTGTTTGGCGGGGGCGAGAAGTTTTGGTTTTGGTTCAGGTACAGGCATCGCCATTGCCATGCAATAACCAAGTTTGGTTAACTTTCACCCTCTCCCCCCTCCACCCTTCCCCTTTTAAGTCACGTTTTTAGCCATCAAGTTAAGCGGATATATCGCTTTTAACCGGGCTGAAAGCTGGCAAAAATGGAGAAGCGAGCAGGGAAAAAATGACGTCGGTAACAAAGTGTTTCAAATTTGTTTACTACAAAAGTGGATTGCTTTTTTTGGCCAGCATGCCAGCTAACAGGTATGTGGCCAGGTAATTGGGCGTGGCCTTCTCCGTCTCCTTCAAATATCGAATGGGGGGCGTGGCAAGTTTGTCTGGCTTGGATGGGTCCATTGATAGCTTTTGTGGCTTCTCAACTTCTCCATCATCAAATGGAGTGCGAACAACACTGTTGACTCTTTGGCCTTACGCCAACATTAAGTGAGATAAACTTTGACTCCGGATATGTAACTACCATAGAATGAAACCAGTTCGCTATGGAATTGACATAGACAATCGATTTATCTGATATATTTATTCGAAAGCAATATTCAGGCACATTCATTTCATTTGAATATAACTCAACTCCATTATCAATTAATTACCAAACCTAAAACTCGCACTGAAATAAAGAAGTTCGTTCGCATAAATTGGGGTCTTTTGGTTTAATAATACTTTCTCTCAAGCTCGCACTACATTGCCATATAAAATCTAGTATTAATCAGACTTAGGCTATCAAAAAAAAGACACTTAAATAGAGCTAGAGATACACTAGTTAATCGAAGTTGTAGAAGCGCTGGTCGATGAAAAGATACACAAAGATAAAAAGATACAAAGAGCGAAAATAAATGTAGGCCTAAAAGTAGGCAATGGTTTTGGAGGATGTCCCAACTGTAAGCAAAGGCAAGCGCAAAGGTAATCAAGGTCCGTCCACAGATTTAAAAAAAAAAGTCGCATAATAATGTACAAATACTTTGCGCGGGTGCGGTCATAGCTAGGACATTCCTCTGAAATGAGCATAGGGTGTGAATTGTCAAAGGAATTCGGAATGTGGAAATTTCAAAAATTTATTACCGATTAGCTAGTTTATAGCTTAAAGTGGGTAGGGCTCCGCCTTCATCTCAGGGATGATATTCCTTGTTCCAGTGCCACATTGACACTGGAGACTAAAATGGCTTTGGAATTCGGGCCTATAAAACTGCCCTTAACCCCCAAATTCGGCCTATTTGCCGCTTCACCTGCACACCAGCCACATCGAAGTCTCTGGGAAAATATTTCTTTTTCGATCTTCAGAATAGTATGCATTAACATAATGTTATAATTAACCTATACGCGCTGAGATACGATTGTAAAATTCAAGGAAAAGTGAAAAGAAGGTAAATAAAAAAAAAAAGGGCTTTCAACTAAAGGTCAGAACGGTGGGAATTAAGGGGTAATTGTTTTTGCAGGCCACAATTCAACTTAGATCATCGCAAATCTCCCCACCCCGCAGTACCAAAAAGCTTGCTGCTGAGAACAAAAAGAGAGGGAGAGGGGAAGGCAAACCTGGCTCGTCAGCAGGTGCTGAGTAGTTGCCGAAAATTCGTATGATGAGCATCACGGCTTGGTCGCGGCATCGGTAGCTTACGAAAAGAGCTCTCTACGCCCGGAAAACCCAGAGAAAACCCATAAGGAACGAAGAATCGGGAAATGTAGAAAAAAACCTTTTTTTTTGTGTGCCATATAAAGTGAAAAAAAAACATAACCCCACACCGTGAACAACCCGCATGCAGGCGGTTGCATAACATATATATATATATTTATATAAATTTTTTTATATATATATATTCATATATATTCGTATAAGTTAAAATTTTTAAATATTGAAGAGTGAAGTTTGTTTGCCAAGGAATGGCCGTATCGAGAATAGGCTAGTTATAGTTTTTTTTTTTTTTTTTTTTATTTAATTTTTTTTTTGTTGTAGTATATATAAGTTTTTTGGTAGTGGGAAAAATATTGAAGTTTGGTGAGGAGATAATGTTCATGTGAGAGAATGGTGTTTTGTGTAAATATGTGAAGTTAATCGAAAACAAAAAAAAAAAAAAACAGAAAAAATATGATATAAAAAAAATAGAAAAAAAATATAAATTGTGCGTTAATAATAAAATAGTGGAAATATAAGTAAAATATAAGTAAAGTAATGAAGTGAATCGGTCCAGTGATAAATATATAAAAGCGATGATGATTGCGTGCTAACAAAAGAAAATGAAAAATAATTAAAATAAAAATTTCGAGAAAAATGAGGGGAAAATTATGTCGTTGCCAGGTGCAATCAAGTGATCAATAATAAAGAGAAAAAAGAAAAAGTGATCTAAAAGCCCCTTTACCCCTCCCCATAGATTCGCCGAAAGCGCTTTCGCCGTCTGGATATGGAGAGGTAAGTCTGCACAACAATTGTTCTAAAATCCAAAAGCCAAACAAAGAAAATGTAAAAGCATGTAGAAATCGACGCAAAGTCAACTCGATGTCTCTCAGTAAAGTAAATATCAGGTCGATTCTCAATCAACTAATTATTTTTCAATGCTTGTAATTTATCACCGTCTGAGCTGCCATATATTCACCATCGAATTCTTTTTTTTATTAAAACATGCAAGAAAAACTTTACTTTTGCCTTCCCCATCTTTATTATACGCATTTATTTTATTTTTAATACATATTATATACTATTTTATATTTTTTTTATTATACCTATTTTAAATATATACATATCCATACCTATACATACATATACATATTATCTACCCACAGCACCATTCTCATATCTCTCACATAAATACAAAAAAATAATAAATAAGCTCATGTTAGAAGTTATGATTTAGGCCAATTTTAGATGGAGAAATTAAATGGGAAAAAACTTAGTCTTATGAATAAAATGTTTTGAAGTTGAAATGATTTGCTAATTTTTCTGCCGTGGGGGTCATGCTGAACCTAAAAATGATAGGGTGTTAAAACGTGAACTTGAAAATAGGGACCATTTGAAATTATTTATTTTTTCTTGTACGGAATAAAATGGTCAAGGTTGGGTGGGCTAATACCAGTTGCTATAAAAACAGCCATAGCAACAATTTTTCAAGTCGCCTTGTTTCCTAAATTCTTTTCTGTCTATCGCCCCAATGTTTCCTTTTTTAATTTTTTTTTTTGTTCTTTTCGGATCTGAGTGCCCTTTCCCTATAATTCCCGAAGCACGCGAAATTTAATAATTCGTTTTGCATACGACGCCAGCACTGCGAGTAATACACTTAGAAAAACCCACCCATCGTCCCGAATCTGAGCAAGGCCGGAAGCAACGCGTGCGGTATTACCTCGTACGTCCATCAGCTGGTCCGAATAATAATAACAGTGATATGCTACAGAATAATTAATGGCGCCCAAACGTGTCGGCCAACCGGCAAGCCGAGTAATATATGCTAACTGGCCATCTCCATTGAACAACTTTTGGAAATCAGCAGAAGCTTAGGCCAACTAATCCCTCACTCACACTCTTTTCTAAAATCTTTATCTTTTGTCTTGAAAAAAATTTAAAAAAAAAAAAAAAATAAATAAACAAACATGCTATTGCAAATGGACCAGGTGGACGAAAGTATCTTTCAATAGATTTTTGGCCCTGGCTCTGCAAAGTATACATATTTAAACCTAGACTCTAAGAGTTTAGACTAGCGAATGATTTCAAGTAATCGCGCTTCGACCAAAGAGTCTAAGGTTAATTGTATTTTAGTTGAGATAAATGGGAAAGTCGAAGTAAAGGATTTCTGGATGCAGTGTAAGCCTTTTCCTTTCTTAAATTTGCCCGACTTCTATACCCTTCTACATATCTAATAATTTAGCTATTGAATACGATTAGTTTCAAAATAACCAACGGAGCTAGCTAAATTCTCTGTGTTGATTGTTTTTCTTATTATACTTTAGGTTCTGCGTATATTGAATTCTTTTGTCGTATATTACTACAAATGTTATCTATACCCAAACTTAAAAGGAATCTTATCTGATTCAAGATATCTAATAATTTTGCTATTGAATACGATTAGTTTCAAAATAACCAACGAAGCTAGCAAAATTTTTTGTGTTGATTGTTTTCCTTATTATATTTTATCTTCTGTGTATACTGAACTCTTTTGTGGTATATTACTACAAATGTGTTCTATACCAAACATAAAATTAATCCTATCTTACAGAACTGAATAAAACAAGTTTATACCCTTTCTGAAGCAAGTAATAGCATGACCCCGGTATTTAATTGAATAATACTTACCACACCTTTTGATTTAAATTAAATTTTTATAGTTTTCTTAAAACCATGCCTTTAACACGCAGCCCAGAGACAGTACATGAGGAAGAAAGAGCTGCACATTGCTTCATATGTACTAACCCCATTGAGTATACAGCACAGCTGCTAACAACAAATTGTGATCATACGTTCCACCTGGCGTGTTTTAATACGACAAACCGCAAGGTGTGTCCCGTCTGTAGAGCTCCCATTGAATTGACAGAATCGGGAGACAATAGCCTGGCAGAAAAACCATCAGGTTCCCAAAATCTAAACCAACAGTTAGAAGCAAATACAATGATGGAATCGCAAGTGGGTGATCCAAATATAGGTAAACTAGTTCGGGCTATAACAGACGCGTTGAGTTCCGCTGCACATAGGCAGTCAGAAGAAATAAGGGATATGTCAGACAGGCAATCACGACTTATTTCAAGGGCAATTGAGGCAGGCTTCCAAAGAATGTCTCTACCGAGTCGGACAAGCGAAAGAAACAGGAGAGAGCAAGTTCCGACAGAAATTTCCCCTAATCAATCCGGAAATATAAACACCGAAGCCAGTTTTCATTCAGAAGCATTTGATCTCCGGCCAGATCGTATTAGCCAAATTATGACTAATTGGAAATTAAGATATACGGGTAAGGGTTTCCTGTCAGTTGACGATTTCATTTATCGAGCAGAAGCGTTGACTAGACAAACACTGGACGGGAATTTTAACTTGCTGGCCCGATATTCGAGCAACTTGTTTGAAGGTGGTGCAGCAGAGTGGTTTTGGAGGTATCATAAGACAGTACCAATAATAATTTGGACCGACTTGTGCGTAGCTTTAAGGACACAGTTTAAAGATGCACGTACGGATAGAGATATCCAAGCCTCAATTGATCAGCGTAAACAGAAGCACAATGAGTCGTTTGATGAATATTATCAGGCAATCGCGGCAATGGCTGACCATTTATCGCAGCCAATGTCGGAATCCTATATGCTAGGGGTCTTAAGGTCAAACCTTTTGACGGAAATACAGCATGAGCTGCTTCATATTCCCATCCACAGCGTGGCTGACCTGCGCCAAGCGGTGCGCAGACATGAGATTTTCAAGCAGCAATTGTCTAAGCCAAATAATACCTTCAGTCGACCGCCGCCCAAAAGACAGGTGAACGAAATAGAACCGCAATTTAAGGATCAACTAGATAGTGAAGATCCAGAAGTTGAAGAAATTGCGGCCATAGATTTAAAATGTTGGAACTGTGACATGACCGGGCATAGATACCATGATTGTACGAGGGAACGCCGCGTTTTCTGCTATGGTTGCGGAAAACCTGATACCTACCGCCCGAATTGCAGTCATTGTCAGTCTTCAAAAAACTGGAAAGGCCGAGCACCAACAAACAGTGCTCGCAAAACTTATCTGTCGTCCGAACCGAAAGTAGACCAATAAGTCACGAACCAGTTCTTCTTATCGCTGACATTCCTAAGCCAACAAATCGTACACATTTCCCGGAAGTATCAATAAGTAAACAACATTATAGTATTAAAGAAAAGGTCCCAGCCATAAATGAAAAATCAAAACAATGCAAACCAGACCGAGGCCGTCATTATTTCGAGAAGCGTAAGCAAGAGCGCGTTACGGTGCTTTCAGCCATGATTGGAAATACGCTAGACGTACGACCATATGCAGAAGTATCTATTTTGGGCAGAACTGTTAGTGGGTTGTTAGACTCTGGAGCATCTATTAGTTGTATAGGCGGAACCTTTGCAGAGGATCTCTTAAATGACCAAAGCCAAGGGCTCAAACCTTTTAAATGTTCGGTAAAAACTGCAGATGGAAAGTCCCAGCGGGTTATGGGCAAGCTGACCACAGAAATATTCTTTAGGAACAAGTCGGAGGAAATTAATTTGTATATCGTTCCATCGTTGTCTCAAAATCTTTACCTAGGAATTGATTTCTGGATCAGGTTTGATTTGCTACCTTCGTTCAACTCTAATCTTGCTGTTTCAGCAGTAGAAGATTCTATGCTGCGCCCGTTAACTGCGATGCAGCAAAAACAACTAAAAGATTCCATTGCACTATTTCCGTCATTTTCTGAAACTGGATTGGGTCGCACTTCCGTTCTTAGTCATTGCATTGATGTGGAAAATTCAAAACCAATAAAGCAGAGGCATTATCCAGTGTCTCCCGCTATTGAAAAAATGATGTACGCAGAGCTTGACCGCATGTTGTCGTTAGGAGTGATCGAGGAATCCAACAGTGCATGGTCCTCTCCTGTAGTCCTTGTACGTAAGCCAGGAAAAGTCCGCCTTTGTTTGGATAGCAGGAAGGTAAATGCAGTAACGGTTAAGGATGCATACCCTATGCCGTTTATTGATGGTATACTAAGCCGTTTGCCAAAAGCTGAGTTCATTTCTAGCTTAGACTTAAAGGACGCGTTTTGGCAAATTCCGCTTGAACCAAAATCGAGGGATAAGACTGCGTTTACGGTCCCAGGCCGCCCTCTCTATCAATATACTGTCATGCCATTTGGGCTCTGCAATGCACCTCAGACTATGTCCAAACTGATGGACAAAATTGTTCCGGCCAGTTTGAAAAGAGAAGTCTTTGTTTATCTAGATGATCTATTAATAGTGTCCGAATCTTTCGAGAAGCATATTCAAACGTTAAAAGAACTTGCAGTGAACATCTCCAAGGCCGGTCTCACGATTAATGTCCAGAAAAGCAAGTTCTGTTTAAAGGAAATTCAATATTTAGGCCATGTTATCGGACATGGAACCATCGCGACGGATCCAGAGAAACTGTCGGCCATTGTAGACTTTCCGGAACCTCGATCAGTTAAACAGCTTCGCAGATTTTTGGGCATGACTGGGTGGTACCATAAATTCATTAAAAACTATGCCACCGTTGCTTCACCCTTGACTGATGCCCTCAGACAAAAAAGGAAATTTGAATGGTCCGCAGAGGCGCAAAAGGCGTTTGAAGCTCTGAAACAACACATGTGCGAGGCACCTGTCTTGCATAGCCCAAATTTTGATGAACCCTTCTTTATACATTGTGACGCCAGTCACACTGGAATTGGTGGGGTATTGGTTCAGTTAAGTACTGAAGGTGACGAAGTACCGATCGCTTTTATGTCGCGAAAATTAAATCAATGCCAAAGGAATTACTCCGTCACGGAAAAAGAATGTCTGGCAGCAATTATGTCTATAAAGAAATTTCGAGCGTACGTGGAAGGCCATAAATTCACCGTAGTCACCGACCATGCGTCATTGAAATGGCTCATGTCTCAAACGGACTTGAGCAGCAGATTGGCGAGGTGGGCACTCAAGCTTCAGGGGTTTAGTTTTGAGATCAAACATAGAAAAGGTACTCAGAACGTCGTTCCAGATGTCCTCTCTCGGGCTTTCACACAAGACCTTTCCGCGTTGGAGTTAGATCGATTTATTGACCTGCAATCTGACCACTTTAGAAGCAAGGATTATGAGGAACTAAAATTAAAAGTTCAACAGAATCAGTCTTTGCTTCCAGACGTAAAAGTTATGGACAGTCTTTTGTATCGCAGGACGGAACATGCAGCTGGCGAAAGAATAGCGGATGATATGGTTTGGAAACTGTGGATACCAAAAGAATTGGTTCCCATGGTACTACAAATATCGCACGATCATCCCTTAGCTTCTCACTGTGGTATCAATAAGACCCTTGAACGAGTACGTAGGTACTTCTTCTGGCCCAATCTGGTTGCGGACGTTAAGGCTCACGTGAATGGTTGTGAGATATGCAAATGCTCGAAACATCCCAATTATAGTCTTAAACCAAACCTTAGCAAAACAGGCGAAACGCAAAGATTTTTCCAGAAACTGTATGTCGACTTCCTTGGTCCATACCCGCGATCTCGGTCTGGTCATATAGGAGTTTTTGTAGTGCTGGATCACTTTACTAAATTTCCTTTTTTAAAGCCTATCAAAAAGTTTACGGCAGAGGCAATTCTAAAGTACGTTGAAGAAGAGTTACTACACTGTTTTGGCATTCCTGAAGTAATAGTATCTGATAACGGCGTTCAGTTTAAATCACATGCTTTTAACCGTCTTTTAGATAAATATAACATACGTCACTCTTATACGGCCCTTTACGCCCCTCAAGGTAATCCGTCGGAAAGAGTAAATAGGTCTGTGATCGCTGCAATTAAGTCGTATATACATCCCAATCAGACAAACTGGGATGAACACTTAAGCAAGATTTGCTGTTCCCTACGGTCTAGTTTCCATACGGCCGTTAACACTTCACCCTATAGGTTGACCTTCGGACAGCACATGGTTACCAATGGATCAACGTATAGGCTTCTACGTAATCTCGGGGTGCTTGAAGACCGTTCAGTTCGCTTCCAGAGAGATGATAGTTTTGATTTGGAACGAAGCAAGGCGGTAGCGACCATGAGGAAGCAGCATCAAAGAAATGAAAACTCTTATAATTTAAGAAGCCGTGAAGTTTCATTCGTCCCCGGTCAAGAGGTCTACAGGCGGAATTTCTGTCAAAGTAATTTTGCAAAGGGGTTCAATGCTAAACTTGCCCCTGCGTTTCTAAAAGCGCGTATTAAAAGAAAACTCGGCAACAGTTACTACGACGTGGAGGATACACAAGGACGATATGTAGGAAAGTTTCATGTGAAAGATCTCAAGCAATAACATCATGAAATTATAGCTCCCAGCGTGGATCCCGCTTTGTAGGCTTTTCTTTCTCTCCTAAGCGCGATCTTGTTGGGGGGGTTTTGTAGAAGCGCTGGTCGATGAAAAGATACACAAAGATAAAAAGATACAAAGAGCGAAAATAAATGTAGGCCTAAAAGTAGGCAATGGTTTTGGAGGATGTCCCAACTGTAAGCAAAGGCAAGCGCAAAGGTAATCAAGGTCCGTCCACAGATTTAAAAAAAAAAGTCGCATAATAATGTACAAATACTTTGCGCGGGTGCGGTCATAGCTAGGACATTCCTCTGAAATGAGCATAGGGTGTGAATTGTCAAAGGAATTCGGAATGTGGAAATTTCAAAAATTTATTACCGATTAGCTAGTTTATAGCTTAAAGTGGGTAGGGCTCCGCCTTCATCTCAGGGATGATATTCCTTGTTCCAGTGCCACATTGACACTGGAGACTAAAATGGCTTTGGAATTCGGGCCTATAAAACTGCCCTTAACCCCCAAATTCGGCCTATTTGCCGCTTCACCTGCACACCAGCCACATCGAAGTCTCTGGGAAAATATTTCTTTTTCGATCTTCAGAATAGTATGCATTAACATAATGTTATAATTAACCTATACGCGCTGAGATACGATTGTAAAATTCAAGGAAAAGTGAAAAGAAGGTAAATAAAAAAAAAAAGGGCTTTCAACTAAAGGTCAGAACGGTGGGAATTAAGGGGTAATTGTTTTTGCAGGCCACAATTCAACTTAGATCATCGCAAATCTCCCCACCCCGCAGTACCAAAAAGCTTGCTGCTGAGAACAAAAAGAGAGGGAGAGGGGAAGGCAAACCTGGCTCGTCAGCAGGTGCTGAGTAGTTGCCGAAAATTCGTATGATGAGCATCACGGCTTGGTCGCGGCATCGGTAGCTTACGAAAAGAGCTCTCTACGCCCGGAAAACCCAGAGAAAACCCATAAGGAACGAAGAATCGGGAAATGTAGAAAAAAACCTTTTTTTTTGTGTGCCATATAAAGTGAAAAAAAAACATAACCCCACACCGTGAACAACCCGCATGCAGGCGGTTGCATAACATATATATATATATGTATATATATTTTCGTATATATATATATGCATATATATGCGTATAAGTTAAAATTTTTAAATATTGAAGAGTGAAGTTTGTTTGCCAAGGAATGGCCGTATCGAGAATAGGCTAGTTATAGTTTTTTTATTTTCTTATTTTATTTAATTTTTTTTTTGTTGTAGTATATATAAGTTTTTTGGTAGTGGGAAAAATATTGAAGTTTGGTGAGGAGATAATGTTCATGTGAGAGAATGGTGTTTTGTGTAAATATGTGAAGTTAATCGAAAACAAAAAAAAAAAAAAAACAGAAAAAATATGATATAAAAAAAAAAATAGAAAAAAAATATAAATTGTGCGTTAATAATAAAATAGTGGAAATATACGTAAAATATAAGTAAAGTAATGAAGTGAATCGGTCCAGTGATAAATATATAAAAGCGATGATGATTGCGTGCTAACAAAAGAAAATGAAAAATAATTAAAATAAAAATTTCGAGAAAAATGAGGGGAAAATTATGTCGTTGCCAGGTGCAATCAAGTGATCAATAATAAAGAGAAAAAAGAAAAAGTGATCTAAAAGCCCCTTTACCCCTCCCCATAGATTCGCCGAAAGCGCTTTCGCCGTCTGGATATGGAGAGGTAAGTCTGCACAACAATTGTTCTAAAATCCAAAAGCCAAACAAAGAAAATGTAAAAGCATGTAGAAATCGACGCAAAGTCAACTCGATGTCTCTCAGTAAAGTAAATATCAGGTCGATTCTCAATCAACTAATTATTTTTCAATGCTTGTAATTTATCACCGTCTGAGCTGCCATATATTCACCATCGAATTCTTTTTTTTATTAAAACATGCAAGAAAAACTTTACTTTTGCCTTCCCCATCTTTATTATACGCATTTATTTTATTTTTAATACATATTATATACTATTTTATATTTTTTTTATTATACCTATTTTAAATATATACATATCCATACCTATACATACATATACATATTATCTACCCACAGCACCATTCTCATATCTCTCACATAAATACAAAAAAATAATAAATAAGCTCATGTTAGAAGTTATGATTTAGGCCAATTTTAGATGGAGAAATTAAATGGGAAAAAACTTAGTCTTATGAATAAAATGTTTTGAAGTTGAAATGATTTGCTAATTTTTCTGCCGTGGGGGTCATGCTGAACCTAAAAATGATAGGGTGTTAAAACGTGAACTTGAAAATAGGGACCATTTGAAATTATTTATTTTTTCTTGTACGGAATAAAATGGTCAAGGTTGGGTGGGCTAATACCAGTTGCTATAAAAACAGCCATAGCAACAATTTTTCAAGTCGCCTTGTTTCCTAAATTCTTTTCTGTCTATCGCCCCAATGTTTCCTTTTTTAATTTTTTTTTTTGTTCTTTTCGGATCTGAGTGCCCTTTCCCTATAATTCCCGAAGCACGCGAAATTTAATAATTCGTTTTGCATACGACGCCAGCACTGCGAGTAATACACTTAGAAAAACCCACCCATCGTCCCGAATCTGAGCAAGGCCGGAAGCAACGCGTGCGGTATTACCTCGTACGTCCATCAGCTGGTCCGAATAATAATAACAGTGATATGCTACAAAGTAATTCATAAGCGTACACTGGACGCTGGTACAGTCGGGCAGTGAAGTGAACAGCACGCAGGATAACTTATAATCGTAGATGAACTCGCAAGTGGGGAAGCTGCAACAATTCGCGTTAGAAAGGAACCACAAACAATTGCATAACGAGTGAGTGGCAGAACTCACCTGACGGTGAAGAACCAGGTGCACTTGAAGTTGCACAATATGCCATAGGGCTTCTTCAGCTGCTCCTTCTTGTTGACCACCGTGTTCTGCAGATTGTAGCCATCGTAGCGGCGCCAGCAGTGATTTATGTTACCTGCAACATTAAGAGTGATAATTATAAAAAATACTTGTTTATTGAGAAAGGCGTTTACGATTAACCCAAAAAAAAAGGTTATAGAGTGAAGAGGATCAAAACTATTCGGATGCACTTTCATCGTATTTTGACTTCCGGTTGGCTTTCTGAACACCAGCCCGCTTCCTCTCAGTGTACTTACGGCGAATGTGGTGACTGCCGCCGTGGTGATGAAAGTCGCGTCCCTCCAGCTGACCCCCGTGCCCATTGGTGGCCTCCACGCCCCTGACACCCCTGACGCCCCTGCCCCCGAACAGCAGCAGGTACCAGAGGACCAGCGAGCTGACGATGAAGATGTACGTCACTAATTTCGCCATTTCCGGCTTGCATTCACCAACACACAGACACACACACACGCACACACGCGTTCCTGCTTTCCTTCTTCTTGACCACTTTCTTTTCTTCCCAATGCTTTCTTCAATGCTCTCTCCCGCACACACACTCTCTCTCGTTCTTTCTGTTCGCGCCTGTATTGGTGATCTGCGTATGTGTGTGGGTGCTAGATGCCAGGTGCCAGGTGACTAGGTGCAAGTGTGTGGGTATGTGGATGGGTATGCTATGGCTGTCGCTTTCGTTGCCGCTGCCGCTGCGAATGTCGCCCCTGCACTGAATACATTTTCTGAAACTGCGAAATCTGAATTCGCTGGCTTTCGCTGGTCTCGCAGTTCGGCGGTCTAACAAAGCACTGCCGATTTGCTCGATGCTCCGATTTGCTCCAGGTCGCTCCGCATCTGTATGCCCATTCCAAAGTGCCCAAATGCCCAGCTGCCATTTATTTTTGGATCTTTTCGGACATCGGACATCGGACGCCGCGCAAACTATTCAATTTGAGCGCGTGTTTCCTCCCTCACTCGCTGCCTCTGCCTGTCACTCATTTCGCTAATTTAAATAATCAAATGCGAATTAGCTGAAGCTTATGCTGATGCTGTGTGCAAGTCCAGTCCAAAAAGATGTGGGGTGGATGACAGAAAATAACCAAACTAGGGGGCTACGAACCCGCACTTTGTGGTCAATTGCTCATCCAGCGCCTGCAGTTGCGACTTTGCTGCCCAGCGAGCAGACCGAAAAAAGGTGCGCAATTCTCGGTTTTCCAATAGATTTCCATCAATGATATAGTTCCGCTTTATATCAAGTAAAAAATCAAAGTTTCCTAATATTTTTACATTCTTGTTTGTAATTTTACAGCTTAAAATAAATAGGAGACCTGTCATTTTCGTAGCAATTTGAAGTATTGTGTAACACCGCATGCATTGGCACACACTTTGTTTTATTTATTGGTAAAAACATCGTTTCCAGCTTACGGAAAATCCCCGAGTTCAATAAATATTTACGGCATTCGAATTACAAAGGAATTCGTTCTTCCGTTTCAATTACTTAGATGGTTTTCAGCTGCATTCACCTTTCTTGGGCCAGAATTTCCCTCGCCAGTTGAGCCCCCTTTTTGAGTTTCCACCCTTTTGTACAATGGAAAGCTAGTCGAACGGCGTTATAAATTAAAATTTTATTTAGCTGCAGTTGACAATTTATTTGCATTTCATTTACCACAAAGGCGAACAGGAAAGGCATAGCATGCCCGAGATTATGGGGTTCGAATATCAGATACCCTGTTTATGTTTTGTAACAAAATGCATAGATTGCATAGTAACTAACCCTTGAATTTAGGTAAAGTAAAGCCAAGTAAATTGAAAGTTTCTCTGACAAAATAATGCATTAACATGCGGTGACTTGAGTGTAGACCCATTATGCTCGACTCCACCACTCAATTAAGGGGTAGCATGCACAAAAAGAAAGCGGCAAAGAAAGCCTTACATCATAAAAAGGAAGTACACGAACAAGTGTCCACAGGGATTGGCGGCAGCCAAAGGAAGCGATAGTGGGTGAAGTGGTTCCTACAATGCGGTTATGCCGCTGCGGCTTGCAGCGGGCGGTTGTGGGTGGTGGTTAGTGGGTGGTGGGTGGTGGTGCGGCATATGCCAGTGCAAAGTTGTAAGAAAATGCAATGAAACGAAATGAATGTCGCTGAATGAACGAATGAATGCATGCATAACTAACACGACACCAAATGAACGGAAAAAGAAGGTCGTAGCCGAGTGGGTGGTGGTTTTCGGTGGGGGGTGTGGTGGGCGGAGTGTTACGAGCGGCAAGTTACATGTTCCCATATCACCACATACCACATACACATATATCTGTTATCCCTGGGTTCGTGTGTGTCTGCCTGACTGCCTGTTACTGACTGCCGCCAAAAATGGGAATTCCGAGTTGAACAGTTGAACAGTTGAACAGTTGAATGGTACGAACTGGCTGAATGAAGTGTTTGACAACACTTTAACTTGATTAAAAATTTAATAGCCAGCAGGGCAAACATTGTGCGAATGGATGGGATTGGGGTTTAGGAAACCGGGAAGGGGGAAAGGGGAAGGGGGAAGGACTCGTCTCAATTGGATTGCACAAGTTGCCACAACATTTGTCTGCTCTTGTGTGTGCGGGTTAAGCTAACGAATGCATTTCATTAAGATTTGCCACCGAACTAGTTCTTTAATTGCGCAAACGAAGTCTGGCCAATACATTCGTCGAATTTGTCCTTCCTCGATTGAATGCTGCTGACAACCAGATTAATTAAAAAAGATGTTATACAGCCTGTACATATTCCTTTATTGATTCTCGGACTAGAAAGCCACCTAGACAGCAAAGATTAAGCTGAAAATATTACCAATTGCAAGTAACATGACTTCATAATCATCGTTTTTTGCGAGAAAGGGTCAGAAACTTGAATTTTTAGCTATTTGAACAAATAACTCGATGGCTGTAGGAAAAAAACCCACTTTTTTGGGATTACATTTTGGCGAAAATATCATGTTTTCCGGGGGAAAAGTTTCCCCATCGCTAGATTAGCGATATGTGATGCCGCAGCCATCGTCGCGTCGGCACTCCATCTCTATTCCTATCTCGATTTCTATCTCCAAGTGCGGCGCTCGATTTCGCCGCTCTCTGTCCCGCTTTTGCCATTAATTGTGCAAACATTCTAGAACAATTTAAGCCAGCAAAGTGCTGTAATAAAAGGCCGGCGGCACCGCCCCAAAAGCCGATTTGATAAACCGCCTGACCCCGCCACGCTCGCCAGCGAATGGAATCAAGATGCGATGAGTTGCCGCGCGGAGTGGCGTCTTCAATTAAATAGTAATACACAATAATCAACAGAGCCGAAAACAAAAAACGCCAACAGGCGCCAGTGGCTCGACCAGGGAATACCCTATGATTTTCAATTATGTTAAAAAGATCTAGCACTTTATTATTTAAACAAAAAAATGGAATTTGGCACTTGCTGGGAGGCTTTAATCCCAATTGATGGAACACTTCCCATTATTGAGCATATTGAATAAAAACAATTGATGAATCGAATCTCATCGCAATTTCAGTGGCGACGACTCAACTCGGCAATCTCCACAAGTACCTCAAGTATGCCCTGTGTAGACAACGCCGATCGGAGTCCGGTAGCGATTCAGTCCAGTTTCGAACACCAAGGCGGTCGCAATGCATCCGGAGCGCTCCGCCAGTCCAAGTCCATCGATACCATTGGTAATCGCAGGCGCCCTGCTCTTCTCGCTGCTGGCGCAGGTGAGCGGCTACTCGGGCCGGATTCCACCGGATGCAGGTGAGCGGATATGTGTTTTCTATATATATATATATATTATTTTATATATATATGCATATTATTATGGACAGATAATCCCGGGAAGTGCTTGTACCGCGGCGACGTCCTGGAGCTGGGGGTCAACAATGGCATAGCGCCCTGCCAGCGACTGACGTGCAACAAGGATGGCTCCATACTTATCGAGGGGTGAGTTCGGAGCACCT
Organism: Drosophila teissieri; assembly: GCF_016746235.2. NCBI lineage: Eukaryota > Metazoa > Arthropoda > Insecta > Diptera > Drosophilidae > Drosophila > Drosophila teissieri. The sequence goes on from NC_053034.1 coordinate 15,334,024, forward strand.
TGACCCGGTCACGGCACCAACTTTCCCATAGAGTGAGAAAAATCACGACTGCAAAGGGGGAAAATGTTTGTAGGGATTTTCAAACAATCTGTAGCTTTACAAAGAAATGCTGAAGAAGTCCTTAGTTTAGATTGATTTAGATTTCTTCTCAAATGTACTAGGTACATCATTATTTTTAGAAAATAACCAGCGGTTTTTGAGTGTATTTTATGGCACACCCCAGTCGCTGATAAGTCGCACACCCAACGTAACGCGACGCCAAAGATGACGCTATGTCAACCACTTGCGACTTCTCGCCGAGTTTCTAGTTTCAGTTTGAGTTGCCAGCTTGCCAAGTAGCGCAAAAGATGAGGCTGTAATTTCTAGGTCAAGCTAAAGAGTTGAAATCTAAAGAGTTGTGGGTTGTGTGCTGTGGGGTGACTTCACATCCTTTGGTTTGGCTTAGTTTGACAAAAAACCAAATTGAGGGAAACTAAAAGTCTTGCCCCAGATTTGGAATGACTTGAGCTCTTGAGGTGTTAAGTGGTTTCTTTTTTATTTGGTAACATTTTGAAGCTATGACAAAGTAGTTGACTTGGAATAGAATTACGTGGAATTGCTTTGAACCAGCCTTTCGCAATCTTTGAAACCCAGAGACCTCATTCCTTTCAATGCGGCACGTTTGCCTAAATCATAATCAGTTGGAGGCGTTTGTTCTAATCTCAAGGCTTAGTCGCTCAAATTGGGAACGTGAATCAATACGCAGCACAAACATACATATATAAATTATCATGAAATTGTAAACTCTATTTAAAGATGTGACTTGTTCGATATATTTCATTTATTTACATTTTCTAACAGATGCGGCAAGCTGCGCATCGAGAACTGCAACCGCGGCGAGCGAATTTCTCCGGGTGAACCCTTTCCGGAATGCTGCAAGCTGAGATACAAGTGCAAGCAGATCGGAGCGGCACCCTACTACATCGAGCGGAATACGGCGGAGAGGGTCTAGTGGGATTAGCAGGGATTATGCAGGATTAGCCACTGGGAGGAGCTAGCCACGTAGAGGACCACCGAAGCCAAGGACGCCATGAGTCTTTCTTAGATGCAACGTACATATAATCAACAATTTGCTAATTTATTTGTCATCTTGTACTTCTCAATAAGCACCATGTTTTGTTTGTTTGTTTTTTTTTTTTAATCGATGTGTTTTCGTGGGCTTTCGTGTTTCTTGGTTTTTGCATGTGCTTCAGTTTCAGCCAACAGCTCTGGCCAACAAACAGTACTTGGCGCCGTTAGTGAAACTGTTTTCGCCGGGCCAAAAGAAATTGTTTAATTACTGGGCCAACCCGCTCATAAACAGCAATTAAGGCGAAGCCCGCCCTCCTTTGAGGGGTTCTCAAGTGGCAGCAATACCCGTGGCGGCAGCAGCAGCAGTTCACTGGCAAAAAAACCTGTAGGCTTAATATTAATATTAATTAACTCTCTTACCAAGCGACTCAAATAGGTAAAGGTAAGTATTTAATCTAGCTAATTCTAGGTAACTCAACTAAAGAGATTATGAAATGGTTTGTTATGTCCTTGTGGTTCTGCAGACAATATTTCTCTCAGTGCATCAACTGTTGCAGCAGAGAAGCAGCAGTAAAGCGCAGTTGCAGTTGTAAAAATAAAGCGCCACCTTTTGTCGCGAAACGTTAATTAGTGCGAAATAATGAACGAGCAAATGGCGGCGCAAGCATGTGTGTGTGTGTGTGTAAGTGTGAGGTACTCTGCATGTGTGTGTGTGCCAGCCAGGATGCAAGGGTGTGTGTGTCCGTGTGCCGAATATCCCGACACATACAACTAGCCTAGAAAGCAATCAAGGTGGGCAAATTACTCAATTAGTTCGAAAGCTTCTAATGACCTTCTTCCAGGACAACTCCTTAGATTAGGGAGACTAAAAGAGTGAAGGAGAGGGGTGCCATGTCCTATGTCCTTATGTCCTATTTTCTATAATGGTCTAATTGAAATGCTCACGTTTTACATCTGCTGATAATGACCTTTGCAGTGAGAGCTATTTCTGCTAATTTAATCAGGCTCTACTTTCAAGTCCTGCTGCTTTACCAAGTCAACAGCTGCTAAGTTAACGTTAACAGCTGTTAACTATAACTATTTACTGGGACTGTACTTTGACACATATTATTCCTAATATTTGTATTCTTTTGAACGCCATTCATCATTTTTAAAATTATGTTCAAAGTCATTGAGTGCCAAAAGCTGCAATGAAATACAATGCTGCCACTGCATTCAAGGCGAACACATTGTCAGAATACCTGGGAAATACTCAAGAAATATCGGAAAGCAGTCGCAACACATCCTGATGGCCCTCGTAGTTGCCCTTTCGTTTCTATTATTATTATTATTATTTTGCAATTGCTTGTACGAGGGAATTCCTAGCGCTGTTGCCCCTCAATTTATTTCTGCCTCGCACTAGTGGACTCTTTTAATAACCAATTTGGCACAAAGTCGGCGGTAACTTGGGGGATATTAGCGCTGCCCGTAGTCTGCAGCACGGAGTTGGGAGGAGTAGTGAGTGCGGCGTATGGAGCAGGGAGTACACGACTTGGACCAACTTTTACCTGGTTGTGGACAGCGTGTTGTGGGGAAAGCGAGTCTAACTTAATGGAAAACGCACACGCACACACACATGCGAGTAAATGGCTGCCGAGGGAAAACTGCCGCTTAGGTCTGGCATTATGAAAAGCTCATCTAATTTCAATCAAGTTCCCCACTCGACGAGGGAAATTTTAAATGGTGGACCAAACTTCGAGGTGTATGGCTCAAATCATATGAAATCGAATCTAAGCGGAATTTAAAGAGTCCCATTCTTATGGCCGGATGAGTCCGAGACTTTTTCGACAAGTTGCGAGCTACTACCACTCACATGCACCATCGACTGGCAAAGGTACCGAGGTGCCCAGCTTCCCGGGATGCCAGGGCCAATCTCCTTGGATCCTGCACTTGTCATAAAGCCGGAGTCAGCGGCTCGGAACCAGCGAACCACTTAATCATATCAGCACAATAAGTCAACGGGGCGACGCTCCCGGGGCCATAAAATTAAATCCTTGCCGCGCTCCAAAGCTCAAAGCTCAAAGGGCAAGCAGCATGGAGAATGGAGAATGGCGCATGGAACGCGGAGCATGGCGCACCTTGCCATTCCAAAAAATATAAAAAAAAAAGAGAGGGAATGCAAAAAAAACATCTATAATAATAAACGAAATCAATGGCAAGTCACCTTGAAGGCTGCTCGCGTTTCACTCGCCCGCCCACCGAATCAAAATTCCGGGCCAAAAGCAAAAGCACGCAAAAGGCAAAAACCGGGGAAAAAAGAACCAAGCTGTATTGTTGGCAAATAAAGTCGACTTTGAACGCAGATTAAATACGCTATCGAATGGAGGACCAAGGAACTTGAACCTAACTAAATTTTCCATTACTATATATTATATCTCTGTTTATAATGAATTCCATGACTACCATTTCCCATTTCTCATCGCAAGTTATTGAAACACAATTTGCAGTAAAACCATTGCAATCCTTTTGATGGATCGCTGTCACCCAAAGGCAGGGTATTCCATAAAGTTAAGCTGCTTATTCGCATATTAAAAATGGTTTATTTATGTTCCGTTCTTCGTGGGTTAACGAGGGCCCCACAAGGTAATCGATTTATGTAGGTGCTGCTATTTACAATTTTTGATTTATCCCCCACCCCCCTCTCCCCAAATACCCCACTTTCACCCAGCCTTTTGTGTAATGCGATGCGGGGAGAAAAAGTTTGTCAAAGCATTTGACAAATCTGCATGTTTGTAAATGGATGGCCATGGGTGTGGGTGAGTGTGTGTGTGTGAGTGGGTGGTGTGTGTGAGTGGGTGGTGTGTGCGTGTGCGTTTACGCTTGCATGTGAGTGTGCGTGCGTGCAGGGAAGAAAGTTGGTCAGGTGTTGCTTTCACTTTGCTTTTCCCGCTCGGAGTTCCTTCACCGGCGGTGATTAGTTAAGGGGCGACCTTCGTGGACGTTGCCTTAACTCAGCTCTATTTATAGGCTGGCTAAGACCCGGGCATTATGCCCTCGCCGAAGTATCGCCAAAGTTTTGCTCACAAACGCTCGCATTTAATTTGATTGTGTTTTCACGGGGGAAAGCGGCGCCAAAAAAGGAAAACGCGAAAAGAAAATGCTGAAAATAAATGCGGGCGAAGCAAACTTTTTCTGGCCAACACGCATTAAAAACTCGGCAAATTCAATAAAATTAAGCATAGTCGTGAGTGGCATTAGATTCGGAATTACAATGAAAATGAGTTTCGCGAAAAGTTTTTTATTCTTTCCGCACGCCGTCCCAAGTCACTGATATAAATATAATTTAATAAAATTTCAAAGTAAGTAAATAAAGAGCCCCACAATTTGATAAAAACCATTGAAGATCACAAAGAAGAATTTACATTAAAAAACATTAGCTAGTACCAAAAATATTAGAATATATTTACATCTATCCATTCACTGAAATATTACAAATAAATAAATAGCTGTGCGAATGAAACTTATAGGCAATGCTGCCCATAATTCCTGTATCTGAGACGAAAAAAAAGTATCTTAATCCGAAATAGAATACAAACTTGCCTTCCTTGTGGACCATTTTATATTCTCGTAAAAAATAAAATTAAAGCTTAGAGTAAATGGAAAGCTAATTCGACCACCTCGATTTGAGACGACCTTTGTGAAGGACGTGGGAGTTACCCTTTTTTTCAAAGTCGGGAGACTCCTTCGTTGGCATACAGTTGCTTATCCTTGAGCGGCACTTCCCGCAGCGTCAGACTCTCCTCCTCCGGCTGCTCCTTGTGCTCCTTGTGCTCCTTGTGCTCCTCGTGCTCCTTGTGCTCCTTGTGCTGCTTTTGCTCCTTGTGCTCCTCGTGCTCCTCCAGCGGCTGGCCATCGAAGCGCACCTTGAACTCCGGCCTGCTGCAGCTGACCACCGCATCCCCCGTGCCCGATGCCATTTGGCTGCGCCGAAGATCGGTGCTGATGGCATGGAGTGTGTTGTAGCAGCGCCGGAAGCTGGGCCGCTCCCAGGGATCCGTTCGCCAGCAAAGCAGCAGCAGGGAGTAACTGGTGGACAGGACTACATATAGTGGTGGAAACTAAAAGCAGCGATGGACTTACAGCTTCTCCGTGCACATGGGCGGCTGCTGGAGGCGGCCGCCCTCCTTGACATGGGCCAGCACCTCGAAGTTGTTCCTCGCCGCATACGGCTGCTGCCCGAGGGTGAGGATCTCCCAGCAGAGCACCCCGAAGGCCCACACATCCGACTGCGTGGTGAAGAGGCCATCGACGAGACTCTCCGGCGACATCCAGCGCACCGGGAGCAGGCCCTCGCCCTCCTTGCGGTAGTAGTCGCTCTTGTAGATGTCCCTCGCCAATCCAAAGTCGCCGATCTTCACGGTGCGCCGCCGATCTGTGCCACCCGTCGACTCAGTGACCAAACAGTTGCGACAGGCCAGGTCGCGGTGCACGAAGTGCATGTCCTCCAGGTAGCTGCAGCCATTGGCCACATCAATGCACATGGCCAGGAGCTCGGCGAGCGAGAGTCCAGCTGCGGGCTGAGGTTCCTGGAGGAACATAACATAAGCTTCAGTACATTGAATAGCATTAGTTAGAAATCATAGAACATAACCCCACCTGGGTGCTGGTAGCCCTGGCGGCACGTAGGTAGCTAAGCAGATCGCCCGCCTCCATGTGCTCCATGATCAGCGAGATGGACTCGGTGTCGAAGCAGATCCCCACCAGGCACACAATGTTCTCGTGCTTGAAGTTGCTCATCAGCTGCGCCTCCTGCAGCAGCTCGGCAAACTCACTGGCTCCCTTGCGGAGACTCTGGAGGATGGAAACCAGGTCAATAGTTGTCGCCCCCTCTTTCGGCGCAGACCACTCACCTTGATGGCCACGCGTTGCGGCTCCTCGGAGTCCTCCGTGCTCAGCTGACCCTCGTACACCTCACCAAAGGCGCCGCTGCCCAGGAAGCGGAGCAACTTTAGTTGGCTCCAATTGATTTGGGGCAGCAGCGCGATGTCCGCATCACTCAGCGTGGTGGAGAAGGCGCGATTCCTGGCGGCCATCAGCTGCTGCTGCGTCTGCAGCGTGGACAGGTTGCTCCAAATGCTGGGACGACTCTGCTGCAGCAGCTTCTTGGCACGCAGGCGGCGCTTTTGAACTGAATGGATATAATCAATAGATTGTGTATGTCCAGTTCCCAACTCCTGACCTACCTTTTCGGACGAGCACCAATGCCAGCACGCAGCTGGAAACGATGGCAGCCGGCGCGATGATGGCCAGCACCAGGGATCCCCGCTTCTCCGGCGAGACGAAGGGCTCCGCCACCCGTTCGCTCTCCTCGCTGTAAGGTCCCCAGCCGTGCTCCAAGCTCCGCGCCCGCACCCGGAAGAGGAGCAGCCTGCTCGAGTGCAGACTCTTCACAATGCAGCTCAGTTCGGTGGTGTTGCAGAAGTCCAGCCACTGATCCTCCACGACCAGCGGCTCCTCGGCCCACGGCAGCTGCTCCAACGATCCGCCGCTATTGCGGCGCCTTCTTCTGCGCTTGCGGCGCATGTCGTTCCTCGCCTGCAGCGCCTCCAGATTGTAGAGGGCAATGGGTGCTCCATTGCCGCGGGCCGCCGTCCAGGTGACACGGAACACCTCCTCGGCGATGTGCTCCAATTGCGGCTTTCCCGGCTGACTGGGCGCATCGCCCAGGGTCTCGTACACCTCTGCTGTTCCGTGGTACAGTGGAGCTCCTGGCGTGGCCGCATAGCCCAGGAGCAGGCGACACTGGTAGCGGGTGCGTGGCTGCAGTGGCTCCACCACCATCCTGCTGTGATTCCCGGCCACATTGCGACGCAGTTGCTCAGCCGACGATCGGCATTCGAGCTGCAGCGAACCCAGAGGATCCGGCGTTCCCGCCCAGGTGAGACTCAGTGAGTATGGTCCCAGCTCCAGGAGCTGCAACTCCGGCAACTCGGCGAAACTGCGCACGTGCAACCGCTCGCTGCTGTTGCTCTTGGTGGGCGTGGCATGGGCCTGCACCCACAGGCTATACCCCGATCCCGGCTTGATGCCGGTCAATCGGTGCGTGCCCGCCGTCTCCAGCCGCCGCTCATGTGCCTCCCAGTCCCGCCGATCCGGCACCTCCTCACCATCCAGTTCCTGCTGCCAGTGGAGCGTGTAGTAGACGCTCTCGCTGCGCAGCTGCTCTGGCGGCAACCAGCTGACCTCCAGCTCCCTGGGACTTAGCACACGCACACTGAAGTTCCTGGGCGGCGAGGGCGTGGCGGAGGCGGTGAGGAGCTCCAGTGGGGGCAACACCAAGGTGGGTAATGCCAACCTCTTTTGGTAGTAGCTGCTCAGGACTCCGGCCACGCGATAGCGTGTGAAGGGCAGCAGGTCCGTAAGATTCATCGACTCCCCAGCACTGAGCTGCCACTGACCAAGCGGCTCCTCCTCATGCTGCTGCTCCTCGGATCCCTGGCCCTGGGCCAATGTAAGATTCAGTTGGTATCTAACTCCGGGAACGGGCAGTGGACACTCTGCGGACGCTGTGATCATGGGTAGATGCAGCTGGCATCTCTGCTCCTCGCAGTCGCTAGCTTTCAGGAAGTGTCCCCCGGACGAGGGAAGGAGCAGGCAGTTCCTGGGCGGATAGGCCTGATAGTTGTGCGCCTGCAGCAGACGCACTTCCTCCGGCTCCAGTTCCACCGTATACTCCAGCTGCTGGCGCCGGCGACCGTAGGCGCGAATGCTCCAGTTCTTCACGGCATACAGGTATCCCGCGTCCTGGGCCAACTGACCGGCAATGGAGTCCTCGCCAAGCAGATTCAGCTGTGCCCGCAGAGCGCTGGCCGTGCACAGTTGGCGGGCCACATCGTAGACACACAGCTTGCTCTGGTTGTCCACCAGGTTCAAGGTCTCCGAACCGGGCTCCAAGCTTCCAGCATGCAGACGGATTAGCGGCTGCACCGTCGCCCATTCCAGCTCCGAGCCATCGGTTAGGTTTCTGCCGCGGAGGGAGCCATTCCTCGGAGATCCCTGCTCGTACTCCAGCCAAATCAAGGACTGTGCCTGCGGCAGGGCCACCAGATCCTTCAGCAGACGACCTCTGGGCGTGCTCCACATGCGATCGCCCTGCAGTATCTTGCCCTCGAAGTTGCACAAGTCCAGGCGATAGACTACCGCCGCCTGCGGCGCAGTGGCATCCAGTTCCGCCCAGTAGACGATCCGCTGCACCCAGTCCACGGCCAGGGCCAGGACCTCGGCCCGCATCCTGGCCAGCTTGGCAGGAGCTGAGCCCGGGACATGGGTGAGCAGCTCCACGTGCTCGTTGACCCACAGCAATCGCTGCTCGCCCTCGATGCCCACCAGATGCTCCACCGGACTGGCCGTGTGCACCAGTCTCCTGCGATCCCGCGTGTCCAGGTCCAGTTCGCCAATGAACTCCGCATTGGCGTAGAGTAGGCGTGGCACCGCCTGCACCTCCGGTGCCACGTGCAGCGCATGGCTAGCTGCCCCCGCTGCTGCGCCCGTGGCAGCCACACGTGCCTCGACCTGAAAGTGGTAGGTCTGATCCGGTTGCAGGTGCTCCACGCGCGCCTCCAGAGCACTCTGGTTCAAGCGCAGCTCCTCGTGCAGCTCTGAGCCCAGCCAGCAGCTGATGTGGTACTCCAGCGCCTGCACTGGCGCCTCCTGACCCTGTTCCGGCGCATCCCACCGGAGCACAGCACTCACATTGGCCTCCTGCAGGGCGGTGGACAAACGCTCCACGAACACGCGCAGCCGACGCGGCTGACTGGGTGCCACCGGCGGAGTGGTGAGCTGCACCCTAGTGGTGTCTCCACTGCGCCACGCGGTGCGCGGTGTGATGCTGATCTTCAGCTGCAACTGAGCCTGCGGCAACTGGGTCAACCGGGCGAATGGTGTGCTCAAGTCCAAGGTCTGCAGTCGCTGTCCGAACTCGAGGAGCAGGCGATAGGATACGCTGTGATTGCCCCCGGCAGTGGAGGGCTGCCAGCGCACATGGAAGTCGTCCCAGTGGCCATCGTCCAGGCGCACGCTCTCCGGGCTCACAGTCATGGGTATAACCCCCTCATCCGGCGGGGGCAATGGTTGTGGGTCCAGTAGCTGCAAAGCGGAGGCAGGAGCGGCCTGATCCGGAGTCGGCAACTCCATGACATCCTGCGGAGCAGCCAGGCGCACCAAGCGAGCCCTTCTGCCACTCCGCTCCAGCCAAAGAAGTGCGCCCAAAGGCCGCAGGAGTTGCAGACTGTCCGACACAGCCTGGAAACCGCCTTTTAGCTGGTGGATCATCTGCAGCGCATCCCCGCCAGCGACGAGGGGCGCACGATACAGACGCAGTGCAGCGGCACCTTTCACCAGCCAGTAAAGCTGATCCTGCTGGGTGTCCAGCACAAAGGAGGCGATGCTGCCCTCCAGTCCATTGACACGGTAATAGGTGACCGCTTCATCGGGCGTGGAACCATGTCGGCAGAGCTGGGAGCTGGTGGTGTAGTACAGGTGACCCTGACGCGAATCCAATGCCAGGTAGTTGGCCTCAAAGATGGGCAACAACTCTCGGCTGCCCGACCACGGATCCATGCGCACCACGCAGTTCCTGGCCAGATCTGTCCAGTACACTCTTCCGCCCCGCCAGTCGTAGGTCACCGAGCCCACGTGCTGCAGTGGCTCCGAGAGGGGGCATCCCCACTGGCTGTGCAGCAGACTGATGCAGTGCAGCCGACCCTCGCCAGTGACGTAGTAGCCCACGCTGTCATTCACCATGGTCATGGGTCCGGGTAGTCGCTCCAATTGCTCCTGCTGCACTGCCAAGCCCTCGCCCAGCTCGTCGCTATGAAGGACGCCACCCTGCCGACTGGCCCACCTCAATCGATGTGGACCCAGTGGCCAGGTGCGGGCTGCCAGCGGTTCAGTCCACTCGCCCGGCTCACCATCCACATTGATGGCTCTCACCCGCAGCTGGTAGAGATTGTCCGGCTGCAGACGCTGCAGCCCAAAGAAGGGTCCGCGAATATTGCGTATGCTAAAGGCACTTTGGCTAGCCACGTCCAGCACCTCCAGCTCGTAGCTCCAGCTGCGTGCTGCATCCGCCGATTGGTAGGGATTGCGTGCCGGCTCCTGCCACGAGATCTTCGCCGCCTGCGCTCCCAGCAAGGCCTTCAGGCTGTGCGGCTTTCCTCCAGCGCTGGTCAGTGGTTGGCTTTCCGGCACCAGGAGAATCACGGCCCAGCAGTCGGGCAGGTTCCTCAGAGGCCAGGAGGCACTGGGACTGGCTGCCTGACCCTGCTGCTCGACCAGGATCAGCTGACCGGCAGCGGGCAGGAGCAGGGAGCGACCAAGCTGGGCAAAGCTTTGCCAATGGCTGGAGGCAGTTCCAGCTGCAGTCGGAGGCGGAAGAGGCGGCAGTGGATTCTTGTATCCACCATCGTAGCTGATCTCCAGGAATTTACCCTCCTGCGGTAGCATCAGTCGGATGAGGAAGTGCTGCGGCTGCACAATGAACCAGCCCGGCTGCCTGATTCTCAGCAGGCGATGGCTCATTCGACCTTGGAGATCCTGACGCCACAGCGCCTCCTCGTTGCGCCAGAAGATCCAGCCATTCAAGGCATCCACCTCCAGCTGCTCAACGGGCCGATCGAAGGACTCGCCCACCTTCTGCGCCGACTCACCCAGCAAATCCGTGCTGATAAGCTGGAAACTGGACTGGTTGCGGTCCAGCGACTCCATGGCGAAGTACAGTCGATGATGCAGCCAGTCCAGGCTCAATCTGCGTGGCACCCACCTTCCACTGGACACGTTTCCCAGATTCAGCTTCAGCTCTTGCGCCGGACTCACCATCTGGCCGGCTTCGAATTTCAAGCTGCAAGGATTCATTCGGATTAGACTTTATAATATATATTAAAATCCTTCTCACCTCCGCAACTCGCCGTGGATGTTGAGCAGCCACAGTTGCTGCTCCCGCTTTGACCAGGCGACATCCGCCAGTTCCTCCTGCGACTGATAGATCATGGAATTCTCGCCGGCCGGCTCCAGAGATTGCCACATCACCGCCCTTCGTCCGGCGAGCAGGACACTTTCGGTTAGATCCTTGACGGGCTTATCGTTTCGGGAGGAGTGGGTCTGCACAAACGCCTTGGCCACCGGCCCCTCACCCTGTTTGTTGATCATGCTCAGTTCCAGCGTGTAGTTGGTGCCAGCTTGCAGCTGGGAAAAGATGTAGCTACCGCGTCCAGCCGGAATCAGCTAAAAATGTGAAGGATATGGATCAGTGTCCCACTGAATAAATGTCTATCTCACCTGTTCAGTTGTGAAGTTTCCCTCGGAGGAGCTCAAACGCAGGCGGTAGCCCTCGACGGGGCCGTTGGTGAAGCGGCCGGGATGCCAGTGGACGGCCAGGTGGCTGTCGTCCAGACCCAGCAGATGCTCGATGACCGGCGCCGAGACGGGCGCGCCCTCGGGGGGCGTTTGGTAGGCGGGCGTGGCCGGGGAGTAGAGCACCTCGTCTCTATTCTCGCCGAAAGGCAACTCAAAGCGAAACTGGCAAAAGTGCAAAAAATAAATATAAATATTAAAAATTCCAAAGATTCCAGCACCAACTTACCCTGTATTGTGTGTAGGGTATCAGGGCCTCCAGTATCTCGCACACATAATACTCGTCACAGTCGTAATCCGCTAAGTTGAACCAGGCGCTGGCACCCGCCTCACCAGATGCATCCCGGTCGTCCTGCTCGAGAGGCGGCTCCTCGTCGTGGTGATCCACATACTGGTACTGAATGTTGAAGGGCCTGCTGGCCAGGTAGTGCTCCGGAAAGTGCATCGCCCAGCGGATGGTGAGTGGCGTGGCCTGTCCGTCCGCCCGCGGAGCCCGCTCCAGCTGCGGCTGCGTCCGCTCCACCAGGTGGCTGATGGCCAGGCGCTGGAGGTGCCAGTAGTCCCGCTGGGCCATCTCGCAGGCGCCGATGCAGGGCATGTCGTGCGGGTAGAACTGGAGCGACAGCTGCGGGCGGGCCAAAAGGGGTCAGACTGGATGCGGATATGTGGGGATGTGGGGATATGGGTCTGGGAGGCATTGGGATGGGGCACTGGGTGGGATGATTGGATGATGGGCTGCCACTTACGCAGGCCTCCTGGCAGGTCTCCAGCTCCTTGAGGGCGCGATACCACTGCGCACAGCCCTTGGTGCACTGCAAAAAAAAGGATTTCAGTTTATATGTGGCATTTTGATAGCTTAAGCAACCCGAAAAAATATAATCAAATATTTTTGTAACATTAAAACTACTACCGCTGTGCAAAAATTCCAGTTCCTAGTCACTTTGCAGCTCATTAAATTACTCATGTTGGCCAAGTGTACATGTTCACCCAAGGGGGGAGTGGGGAAGGAGGTCAAGAGCAGACCGAAAACAACAACAACGACAACAACAAGGAGGGTGCTCATGAGGATCCTCTTCGATGGCTTCCTCAGTTGCTTGGAGAAGGAGAACGACTGGCAGCGGATCATGCACTTTGAGTTCGTGTCCAATTGATCTGGTAACCGGAGTGGTTAACCCAGAGCGCGAACGCTGGTGTCGGGTTACCCGACTCATCGATACCCTCGAGCCCATTTCAATAGCGGCTCCCCAAAGTCTCCGACTTACTCGTGTTTTGTAGCACTTCTCGCCATTGTCCGCCTTGTCGCACTGTATGCCAAACTCGTCCAGAAACAGATCCTCCTGGAAAAGGGGAAATGATTACAATGAAAATGTGAAAGCAATTAGCATTTTATGCGTTTTTTCCCTTATTTTTTTGGGTCACTTGGGAACGGAAGTTGCGGTAAGTTTGTGTGGGAAAAAGCTGAAGTCACCACATACACTCGCATATCATCTACTATATAGATGATGAATAAAAGCAATGACAATATAAAGGCGATTTCTGTGCCAATGCCGCTGGTTCAATTATTTCGATCAATTATCATTGGGGAGCAGGGAGAGACCTCGAGCAGCGCTAATAAAATGAACACAAATACATACTTTCGATTAAGTTCGCTCTCGTTTACATACATATAATATATTCCTTCTGTTTATTTTTGGGTTTTTGCATTGAAATTAGATTTCCGAGAACGAGTGATGCTGCATAAATTTGGTACAAAACCCGTTTTGGCCACGTGAGCCATGAAGATCTACCAAGTCTAAGATCCATTTGCATAGACGCGACTTTAAGCCACCAAGGGTTAGATATACCGGCTCGAAACGGGGTCATCCATGCAAAACATGACCAGCTTATGGCTCACAGACAAAACAAACCCATTCGCCAGATATTAAAAGGTTATCATAATGATAACAAACCATAATCGCATGTAATGGATTGTAAACTAAACAGAATCTTCACATTCAACACACAGTTAAGGCAACTCATTAAATATGTCTTTAAACTTCACATGAGCTTAAATCAAAGCTCTACTTCAGTTTGCAGCTCGCAAATCCGCTATCCTTTGAGTTCCTTTTTGCCCCCAAAAAAAGAGAAAAAGTGAAAGCCAGTACTTAAAATCCAATTTGGCGCACTTTGAGTTGCCCCCTGCGCCATTTGGAAACTCCTTAAAGTGGCCAACTTTGTTAATTGTGTTGCCCTGGCTTGCTAAATGGACAAGTGATTACCAGGGGATTTGCCGTCCTGGATTTGGATTTGGATTTCCTCACACTGCAAAGCACACACACAAAAGTGTGTACTTTTCTGGTGCTTGCACTTTTCACTCTTTTTCGTTTTTTAATTCGCACACGCGTCAATTTAATTTCGAGTTCTACGTAATATTTTATTAATTTAGCTTGATTGGCTTTTTCACAAACAGAAATAGCTCTTCACAGCGAGAGTGAGAGCTGCCCTTCCCCTGGCCGAGCAGAAAAACGAGGAAAAAACCCCATGGAGCTCGAGAAGAAGACGAAAGTTTGAGCCTGGGGCCCGAGACTAATTGGCATTGGGGGTTTTCATGTCGTCATTGCTCATCTTTTGTTGTACAATTTCTATTACATTAACTTGGAAACCGACCCACTCACACACACGCACTCACACACAAACATCCACACACTCACAGAGACACACATTAGAAAGGGGGCGGGGCAGGAGGGAAGGCCGCCAGACGGGGCTGGTGTGTTATTGACACCATTATTGTCCCATTGTTGTTGCTGCCGTCAGGCTCTGGAAAAGCGAGCCAAAGAAAATACACTTGTGTGCTTGCCAACACACAGCACCGCCCAAAATTATAGTACTTCAATAAAATATACAAGAAATTCAGAATAATTCAATTGTGTTTTTAGAACAATAATCTAGTGCAAATTTGTGGCCTTTAAGCTAATTTTAAACATGAGCCAACCAACTTTATTCAACTGCAATGATTGCGAAAGCAACTACTTATTTGTATATTTTAATTTTTGTTTGAAATATGCATTTTCTCAGCAACACCACTATTAACTGCCCCGCATCTATAGTTCTACCTACACGTAGCCGTGCACTTAAATTGACTAAACATTTTGCTCACTCTCGATTCCAACAAGGCAAAACATCTTAATAAAATTTCTTTTGTCCGCCTCGCCTTTCTAGGTTATGCGAAATCCAGTTACTGGTTGAAAATGGAGGTTTGCGTTAGTTTATACTGGGGATAAGTCACCAGCTTAAGCGATTAAAAGGAGTCATGCGAAGAGCTTAAATGTGTAATCAAGACTTGGAATTAAATGGCAATTTGTACAGCGTCTCAATTGCCTAATGAAAGCTGCAATGAATAATTAAAGCATACAAATTGTATATTATTAATTACTTAACTTTAAAGTGCATTTAATTGTACTAGTCGTTCCGGTCGCTATGCGAATGTGATATATGAGCGCACAAGAGATTCTTAGTGCATATCAATGGTTTGGTCATTAAAGTCAATCCAATCGCATTCTCAACACCAGATGGCGCTCAGTTATCATTAATTTTAATTGGCGCGATGGGGCTGCTGGTGTAACTGGAGTGTTGAGTTGAGGATTACTGAGCTGGCGCTTTCCTAATGAATGAAGTGCCCGCCAAGTCACTGATTTACATGCAGCTTACTCCTATTACACACTCTGCGATAATACAGTAATTACTGTCCGCAAATTTGCACTGCGAAATATATATTATCATATATACATGTGTACTTATGTGCAAGCTGATGTGCTGACGCTGAAATGTACATATATGCATGTGTACTTGAGCATTTTGGCAAATAAGTCGCATTGTTGGGGGAAATACTGCGGAGTTTGGAGTATTAACTTCCACAAGAACCATTAGTTAATATGGGTTTAAAGCATGAACTCTTTCATTAATCAATTTGGTAGTTGAAATCCTTTATGTTTATGTCCTTTATTGACATTCCCTGTAGTTATATTACATTTTTTAATTAAATAAAGGCGCACTTTTTGACAAATGTCACAGCTCACATTACAAAAACCCCTCCACTCACCACTTAGCCGCAATTAAGGCATAAACAAAGTGTATCGAATAAAACAAGTCAATCGGTTGCCTAATTAATTAGTGGGGAATTAATGTAAAATATAGGGAGTTAAAAAGTGAAATATATAGTGGGGGTAAATGCATTGCCGTGCACACATGCGACTATTTGGCACAAAAGCCAGATAAAACACACCCACTCAGTATGCAAATTGCAATAAAGCCGAGTAGGTAACCCAAATAATGATGGAGATTCTAATCCCGATCTGTTCCGTTCGGCCTGCCCGGCAAATTGAAATGTCACTTCATCCAGCCCACACACTCCTATGTACATATAATCACCGACTTGACTCGACGATCTTCAATTATACGAGTACATATCATTTAATTAGCCCGAGTGCGAGTGAGCGATTAATGGCCACTGGTATGGTCGGAAAATGCAATCATTCATTCAATGGCAGAAAAATGTTTGAGAAACAAGGAAAAGTATGTATGAGCATGTGTATAACTGGACTACGTGATGTGTTAGCAAACTCGCTTTGCACTTGTTCAGATTGTTTTTTGATTATATCGTTGACATATGCAAAACTAGAAATAAACATTTCGCACCCGAATGTCGCTTTTCTTTGCTGACGCTTGATGGATGGATGTTGTACAGCCCTGGGGAAATGCATGTTTTATGCATGTTTTATGCATTTTCTCCAGCTATTCGGACACCGTCACGAACTGGGCATTGTAAGGCAAAGCGAAACATACTTAAAAATTGGAAAAAATAAATAGCACTTTCGGTATTCTGGCACTCACCTCAACAATGCATCGCTGCACACAATCCCGTGTCACGCGCTCCAAGACCATTCGCTCGTCGACGCCGTGCTGGTCCTCCGGCGACTTACGATCCCGATCCCGCTGCCGATCCTCCGGAGGATGGGCCAGCGTTGCCTGTGGTCTGCTGCTTATGGCGATGCCCTCGACAATGCTGGGCGGAGCTGCGGCGGCGTGCTTGTGCCAGATGGCCACCTTCTCGACCACATCGCTGTCCAGCTTGGGACGCAGCAGACGCATTTGGTCCTTGGAGAGGGGTTCGGGACTCTGGTGCACCGTGTAGTTGTGCGATCGGCAGACATCGCAGCAGATCGAGAGCAGGATGAGCAGGAGCAGATTGACGATCAGAATGGTGGATATGCCGCCGTGGCCATCCTGACCGCTGGCCAACTGGCGGCCCAGACGGGCCAGTTGCTGGCGGAGATCGAACGAGTTGCTCTGCTGGTGGACCACAATCTTGCTGGCCGGTGGTGAGTCATTCTGGGAGTTGGAGGAGGAGGAGGTGGGTGCCTGCCGGTTGATGTGGGTGGTGCACATCTTGGTGTTCACATTCACCGCGATCTTCACATTGAAGCTGATGTTCAATCTCTTTGTGGGAGCTGAACCTTTCGGCTGGTTGTCCTGCTGATCCGACTGGTGGTCTACATTTTGGTGCCAAAACATAGTCATCGCAGCACTCGATCTTCACCCCAAGTTCGCGGTTTGTTGTGTTGGACTCTTGTTTCACTCGATTATCGTGGTTTTTTAGGTTGAATTTACATTTTAGTGCCGCATTTGACTGAAAACGAAACTGAAACAAACACACAGAGAGCCGGAGTAAAAACAAGAGAAATGGAAAGACAGGGGAATGAAAAACGCACAAATAAAAATCAGATTTCAAATAACAGAGTCAAAAAACCAATTCAATTGGAAATTTAAAGTACACAAGCCTTATTTCCATGTTATGCAAATGCGAAAAGCAGCAAACGAGACAGTTGCAAAAATGAAACGCATGTCAATTTTCTGGATACCCTTTACCTAATATTATGTCAATGTATTAATACGTTTATATGTTCTTATACTTTTTATACTTTTTTTTATAAAATTTAGAGAGTCTTGCTTGCTTATCCATTAAACGGAATGACTTTTTATTTGTACTTAAGCAATGAAGTCTCAATTTGAAGGCATAAAAAAGGTACTAAAGCGCCTGAAACCAGTAATTTATATTTGCAGTATATCATTTAAACAACTTATGTCTAGTTAATGGAAACTCAATTACTGTATTTACAACGTGCCAATTCTGCCCTCGCAAAATGCAATATTACTGGCATTTTTGTCAACCCTTCAATTACCATAAAATATCTGGATTATTACTCAATTCATTCATCATTCAACAATGGTGTATGACTAGTTATAACAATAGTATAAGAACCACATATGTTAAGTAATATTACGAAAATAGAAACTTTGGGAAAGCTGGTTAAGTGAATATACCCCGCCTAAAAGCTTAGATACATCAAATTTTACTTATTTCAGATGCAGCTCAAAGGTTCAATGGCAAGATAAACCGGGTAAACACACAATCTAAGCCCAATCGATAAGCCAAAATCCTGATGATCTCCACAACCGGTTTCCCAGCCAGCTTCACCACCCAACTCATCCAAGCTGACAGCGTTCGTCCAGAGGACATGGATGTTCCATGGTCCACGGTCCATGGTCTATGGTCCAATTAATGTGGAGTCTGCATAATCAGCTAGCCAAGCGACAAGTTTCAATTAACATGGCGTAATGCATGGCCAATAAGTCACGCCCCCTTCTGCTGACCAACGCTCACTGCCCCCACAGCCAAAACAACAACAATAGGGGGGAGTGGCCATAATAAATTTATCCTCATCAAGATACAAACACATTCGACGGACGGAGAATAATCGAGCGGCGTCTCTCTTTCAAAAACGGAAATCCCTTTGCCCGCAGGTTCAGGCATGGCGCAAAAACAAAAACCATAGATATACACATACATACATATATGAATAATAGTTAATTGCACTTTAATTTCATATTTTCGAGAACAACAGCAACAGCACAGCAGCAAAGAAAATGTTAATTAAATCGCTCGATGAGCAGACTAGACCGAGGAAATATAAAAACAAAAAGCCGAAAGCCCGAAAACCGAAAATAAATTGAAATTCAAATTGAATAAACCGCGCGAAATAGTGAAAACACGAAAGATCACAGCGGATTAATTGCATTAAAGTTATTCCGAGAGTACGAGTATTATGCAAATGCCGGCCAGCGTTTTGCATTAATTAGTCGAAGGTATATATGCTATAGTACATACATATGTACATATTTGTACAATCAGAAAGTCACAACCGACGGAGCCTTTAACTCTCACCCACATTTCGCTCGACTCGTTGCCGTTGAAGTTGTTAAGCGCTGTTCACGCGCTTTAATTCAATTTATTGTTGATTTGAGCGGCTTAATTGCATTTTATTGTTGCAGTTGCGGCCCCAACTGAAAAGCTACTCCACACAAACACACAGGAACACTCAGTGCACGCGAAAAAAAAGGGCATTAAATAGCCAAAAAAAAATTCATGTACACACACACACGGGTATCTCGTATCTGTGAGTGCCATACAATATCTGTACTATAGAACACAACTCACTCGACAAAATGTCGCAGATATCTGGATTCCCTAAGCGTTACGTAGTGCGCAGCGGCGCGATCGCAGCAGAACTGATTTGCCGGCGAGCGGCGGCTTTTTGACCAAGCCCCAAGCTCCAAGTCCAAGTCCAACCCCCAGCTGGAGAACTTGAGCACGGTACTAAAACGATACGATACGATCCGATACGAGACGATGCCATACGATACGATGCCATACGATACGATGAACGATGAACAATGAACGATGAACGAGGTACCGAACGGAACCGAACCAATCTGAAAAGCACATCGATCTTCTTTTTCGGTGACGCAGCAACGATCACGTCACTGGCTCAGGGCAACCCCTAAACTGGATATTACAGGAAGGTAACCCCCTACCCAAGTAGGCTGCCAGATACCCTTATAAGTATTTGAATATAGATTATTGATTATATCACAAGTAACTATGCTGCTTTGATTATATTTTGCATCTTAAGTAACCAATGTCATTTCCAATATATATAATATACAAATTAAAATATTAATTAAAATATGATTTTGTATTTGATGATTTTGGTTTTAATACATTTAGGGCTTACATAACATCTTTATACGAGTATCATAAAGCTTGAAACAATATACAGTGGGTTATTTAAAATGTACATACATATATATTAATTATAGTAAGATTTATTAAAACTAAAAGCTGAGAAATATTAATTCCAGAATTGTGAAAGATGCAACAAGTTCCTTTAAAAAATAATAAAGTTTAAACGCAGCACTACACCACCCACTTTATTACATGAACGCCACATGAATAGAGCAGCAAATCAACTTGCTTTTCCGTCAACAGATAAACGTGGCAGAAAATTCGTGTAAATCGTTTAGCTGACTCGCTCTGAGCACATCTAACTAAACATTAACAGAACACCTAAATTGATTATTAAAGCTAATTGATCACAAGCAGCAGTAAACGCTCGAAAATAATTGAATTCAATCGGGAACAAGCCCACACAATCAGAAAATAAAGCCATCAATGGGGGATATAAATGCATTTTTATGAAAAGCAAACGAGCTGCGGAAAGTCATAGAAATGAATTGCATTTTATGGAAATATTCTAGCAACAATATTTTTGTATTCTGCCCCTGCTAAATCAAACTAAATATTTAAATATACTATAGCTTTTTGGCTGATAAATATTTGTTTCAAATATGCATATGTTTACTCAAACATTTAAGTATTTTATTACTCTGTAGAATCTAGCTTCATAGGCCAAGAAATATGCAATATATTAAAGCATTTTCCGAGCATTTGAAGCACACAAGAGTAGGCAATTTTCTGGACACACATGATGACTCATTCTGGTGACACAGCGAGATGAAAAATTGAGCAACGAGTAAAAGGATTTTGTGACAGCTTCCGTTTCCGGTTCCGCCATCAAGTTCAAGTATTCTTTTCGCTTACGGATTTTTTGGCTGCCGGAAAGGACGTGCCGCAGACATCCAAACTGCACTCGTGCGCACATTTCTTGGGCGAAATTATCAGTGGAAATCCAATCCAATCCCATCTCCCGGCTGGGATCATCGGTTGGGGTCATCGGATTCGCACTAATCGCTTGAAATATTCTGGAATTGATTAGACGGCACACTGATTACACACTCGAGAAGAGTTGGTGCTTATCATCCCCAGCGATACTCAATGAATTCGCCATACGGACTAGGTGTTACATTTCATGTACTTACTACTTATGACACGGACTGTCACGTGTAAATCAGATTCCCGCACTTTCTGTAAAAAGGGAAAACCCCGGAAATGCACCTTTTAATTGACGTAGTCATATGCAAACTCTTTACAATATGCAACTGCGTATTTTAATAAGAAACAGCAATGAGATTTAAAGCAATACAATGTAATCTTGCACAGAAATATACCCTTTTTTCGGTTTGGAAATTTTTCAAGATGATTCACCCATCGATGGCCCAGTGCCCGAGTGTCTGCATAATGGACGTAGTGGCATTGGATGATCATGATCGCCCGGCGCGAACCAAAACATGAAAAAATAAACAATTCTTTGCATCTGAACTTTGAAGAGCCAGCGTCTGTTTATACAATTTTATACAGCAACGGTCGTGAGAATAAGTGCAGCACATTCTTCATCGAAAGTAAACCATTATTAACATATTCCTCCAGAATCAAATTTTTAATGAGATTTTCAGATTAATGAGATGTACTTTTATGAACATGTAAACCAATTTCATTATATCAAAGAATTATTAATTCCATCATGCGAATATAGGTATATATAAATATGCTGATTAAACCGGTCATATGGAAATATGTATATACACACAATATGGATCGATATTTGTTTTTTTTTTTTGCAAATTGCTATAAATCGCTTTCCAACTTCTTGCTCATATTGCTGTGGGGCGATAAGCACAACATCGCAAGGTGCGTTTCAAAACTGTCAAGTCAAGCTAATTATTTACAGAAATTCACTGAATTCACTAAACTGAAAGGTAATGGCTTTATAAGGTGTAAGTCTCTGGAGATTTAAAAGAGGCTCATCAACCGAAAATACAGCTGAATCTGTATGATTTAATCTATTTTTGGCAAAGCTGAGGAATTTTTCAACGGTATTGAGATTCATTTTAATATTATAAACATTTGTTTAAGCACCTATGAAACGCACTGTTGGCGGGCCTGTACGCATAAACATTTAGCAGATTCGAGTAAAATTTGTTAAATTTATTGCAGAGAAAGCGCGCAAATGTCGTAAGTGTGTGATTCCATACAAATAAACACGGTTCTCTAGGTTTTTTAATATAAAACAGAAGGAAGATTAACCGTGTGGACTTCAGTTGCGCGCTAAACTTTGCAAACGTCGGGCTAAATTCTGTCTGCCGATCTGAGTTTTTTCAAAAGGGAAATTTTGCCCAAATGGAGTCAATCAACTTAGTCATTTATATAGTACCCATGATGTCATTGATCATCGGGGGAAGCCTAGCGATTCCCTATCAACGTACGGATTTTTCCGAATAATAAATATTATTTTCTTGTAATATACGTTGATTTTTCTATTCAACTTAAAGCGGCAGTGAATCTGTACGATCAGCAGTTCTGCATGGATACACTGACGGGTCGCCAGCTTTATATAGGTGAAGTCTTTACGCGAGAGGATCAGTGCGTCCGGATTCAATGCCTGGAATCGCAGCAACTCTGGGAGGACAGGTAAGTGGACAGCTCTAGTATGTCCCATCATCAGGTGAAAGATAATTCTCATCCATGGTCCAGCTGCCAGGTGCCGAAGCTAACGCAGCGCGATTGCAAACCCATTCCGTCGACGGATGTGCGTGCCGAGTATCCCCGATGCTGCCCACTGTACGAGTGCAAGAGCTACGCGTCCAACTCAGGGGGAACTCTGGAGCAGACCGACACGTTCGATCACTATGGAACCCTGCGATCATCCCATCTCACCGAGATGATAGTGATGCGGTCACGCCCTCGTGGCGAGATTCCCACGGCGCCGGCGAGGAAGTATCAGGTCTGAAAAGTGACCTGGTACTCTGATCCTAGGATTAGGTAGTCTGTAGTGCAGCTCTAATATGTAAACAAGAAAATGGGTTTATTGCGGAACACATGAATATGTTAAATAACTTTCAAAAATGAATTTCCAATAAACTTTTTCTCTGATGAAGTGTAATTTGTTCCACTGTGCACGTTATTCAAACTTGGCGGCTCATCGGCGCGTCACATCGATAACATTACATAAGCTTATCAAATAAATTATCTCCGACAACTGCATTCGATTTCAATTTTATATATTTATTACTCCGAGATCGTTACAACATATTTTTTTGTACTTTCTCATTATTTTCAATCATATACTTAGCTATACTATCGATATTAGCGGTATTTATGGCGTTTTGCGATAGGCATGGACCTATCGAATAACGATTGTGCCAGTTATCGATATCAAAGCACAA
Organism: Drosophila teissieri; assembly: GCF_016746235.2. NCBI lineage: Eukaryota > Metazoa > Arthropoda > Insecta > Diptera > Drosophilidae > Drosophila > Drosophila teissieri. Next base: position 15,356,962 of record NC_053034.1, read on the forward strand.
GAGACAGTAAAATATTCAACTATTTCTACGAATCAACAAAATATAAAACCACAGCGAACAATCAAAATCAGGTGGAGACAAAGCTAGCGCTCACATAGAAATCCGAATCCAATAGCTCTTACCGACGGAGAACCAATTGCACTCCATCCGAATTTCACCACAACAACACAATGTTGCTGCGTCTAGCACTTTCCGCCGCCCGACCCGCTGGGAGCATCAAAATCCTGGCCCAGTCTCCGGCTCAGCTGTTCCGCGCCAATGCCAATCCCAATCTCAATCTCTCCGCGGTGCGCAGCTACGCCCGTGGACCAGTACGCACCCGCGCTCCTGTGGAACAGGTGCGTGCACCCTCGCTCAAGGAGAAGCTGATGGGTCCGCCGAGTGCCAACGGTAAGTTTCTTGTGTAATCCAATTTACATCTGTGGTATAACTATCCTCTCCCTGCCTGCAGCGTACTCCATGGGCAAGGGCGCTGCCGCCGGAGCAGCCGCCGTGGGTTTGGGCGCCCTTTGCTTCTACGGCGTGGGATTGGGAAAACAAACCAGCATCGCGGATAACGCCATGTAAGTGGGGAATCGACAAGCATAGCCAAATGGCACCATCTCTTCCACAATGAGCCCCTTTCTTGCGAAATAGAGAGATTGTACTAACTGAGATTCAACCAATTCCATTTAGCATGTGGCCCCAGTATGTAAAGGATCGTATCCAGAGCACCTATGCCTTTTTCGGTGGCTCTTGCGTTCTCACCGCGGCCGCAGCAGCAGCCACCTTCCGCTCGCACCGCCTCCTGGAGCTGGCCTCTCGTGGCGGCATCTTGGTAAGTTCTCCTACAGAATGTTGCGCAGTTGTTGCGTACCAGCCCAACAGACACATCAGAACATAACACTACCTTCCATTTCCCTTCAATCGCTTAGGCGACCATTGCTTCGCTGGCTCTGGTTATTGGTAGCGGAGCCGTGGCCCGTTCTATTGAGTACCAGCCGGGTCTGGGAGCCAAGCACCTGGCCTGGGCGGTGCATTGCGCCATTCTGGGCGCCGTGATCGCTCCCATATGCTTCGTGGGTGGACCGATTCTAACGCGCGCCGCCCTCTACACGGGCGGAATTGTTGGTGGCTTGTCCACGATCGCCGCGTGTGCACCAAGCGATAAGTTCCTCTACATGGGCGGTCCACTGGCCATTGGCTTGGGCGTGGTCTTCGCTTCCTCGCTGGCCTCCATGTGGCTGCCGCCCACCACGGCGCTGGGCGCAGGTGAGTTTCCCACTTGTTCCACTGGGGGCTACCACCACTTTTTGTCTTAAACCATCGGTATAAAGTGGATGTAATCCCCTATTTTATGAATTCTGAAACAGAGTTAACCCACCTCACTTACTTTTCGTAGGTCTGGCCTCCATGTCCTTGTACGGCGGCCTCGTCCTCTTCAGTGGCTTCCTGCTCTACGACACCCAGCGCATGGTGCGCCGCGCAGAGGTCTTTCCCCACTACGCTCCCTACGATCCTATCAACGCGTGAGTTTACTGCTCCATGCCATGCTGAAACTCTATTTAATATATATGTTCTTATCTATATTTTAGCTCAATGTCGATCTACATGGATGTGTTGAACATATTCATCCGCATCGTCACCATTCTGAGTGGCGGTCAGCGCAGGAAGTGAGCACTGAGGACAAACCTGTGATGCAAGGATAATACCCTCTGATATATATTTATACTGTTGTTAAAATAAACCGATCGAGTTAAGAAGCAAAATGTACGAACTTGTGTTTTGCAGCGATTTCGTTATAAGATTGGTTGATTACAATTAGTCTTCTATAGAGTATATAAAAAATATACTTTTTTTAAGGTCAAATTAAAATAATAGTAAAATTAAAGCTTTATGGCGATAAATGTTGCTAGCCTTTAACCGATATTTGCAGCAGTTGGAATCGTTGTTATCGATAGCTCAGGTACATTAATTAATAAACTGTTGTATTACCTAATTAGTTAATTAATTACGTTGTACCACATTTTCCCTGATCACATACAAGTACAATTTTGTTCAATTCAAAAACCGATGACGACATAAAGTGGGGTACAGCGGCCTATCGATATGGAATCGATGTTTCTTTTAACTTTTTACGACAGGACCTGAGCATTCCTGCCAGGAATTGTTTAAATATTTCGAGTCGAGCCGTTCGACAGTTGGAAATAAGTTCTCCCGCAGAAGCGCCAAGTTTTCCGATTTTAGGTGGCTGTGAGAAAAAAGGCTGCGCCGGCTTTCCACTTCATAGACACTTGACAAACATTCTCGTCCCTGCAAACACACGTCTCGTATTTCGGTAATAATATAGCAAAAGTTGCCCAAATACTGCATATATTTCAAATCTTGGTTAATCAGCAGCTTCGTCCCATTGCCAGAAGGTGCTCGACGAAGTCGCGACTGCCGTTCCCACCTGAGACAGGTGAGTGTAGCTGTGGGCATGGCAGCAGCTGCAGGAGGAGGAGGAGGTGGTGGCTGCCAGACGCCCGGCCGCGCCCTTAAAGCCGGCAAATCGATTTCCTAACTTGCACTCACCACATGTCGCATGTCCGTTTTCAGCTGGTGCCATTGCAAGTGCAGTCGAAGAGGACGCGAAGCAGAGAGGCCAACTGACCACCGATCCTGGCCAGCAGTTTGCCATGGAACGCCGCTACCTGAAGAATCCCTTTGCCGATTTTGCGGGCGGGGAGAATACACCGTTCGCCAGCGACGAGGAGCATATTAAGAACCTGATCTGCACCTATGTGGACGCCATACTGGAGCACTGTCATCCGAACAACGATGAGGAGGACAATCGTGGTGATCTGTATGTGGGCAATGCCGGCATAGCCTTCATGTTCTGGAAGCTCAACAGCTGCGAGCAGACACGCGATCTCTATCCGGCACTGGATCATGCGGCATCGTTCATCCGCAATGCCAAGGTGAATGCAAAGCGCTACAAGAAACGCTCCGCCGAGCGCTACTCCTTCCTTTGCGGCAATGCTGGGATCTATGCCGTCTCGGCAGCCATTTCGCAGGAGCTCAAGGACACCGAGGAGCTGTCCGACGACTTGGCCAACTTCAAGTCGGGCATCCCGTCCAGCAAGGAGTTCATGCACACCAAATACGGCTGCGACGAGGTACTGGTGGGCCGTGCTGGCTATCTATCCGGCTGCTATTGGCTAAACGACGTGCTGCCGGAGAAGAAGATCACCGACGACGACCTGGTATCCATTTGCCAGCTAATCGTGACCAGCGGCCGCGAGTACAGCAAGCAGAACAACTCGCCGTGTCCGTTGATGTACCAGTACCATGGCACGGAGTACCTGGGTGCGGCCCATGGCCTGTGCGCCATTCTGCACATGCTGTTGGACAGCCCGTGGTTCCGCACAATACCCATTTCGGCGCCGGCCGCCGAGCTGCGCGACATCAAGCGCTCGATTGATTTCTTCCTGGAGCTGCAGGACAGCGACGGCAACTTTCCAGTGGCACTGGAGGATTTGCGCTCCGGCAGGGACAAACGTCTGGTGCATTGGTGCCATGGGGCACCCGGCGCCGTCTATGTGCTGGCCAAGGCCTATTTGATCTTCAAGGAGGAGAAGTACTTGACCTCGTTGCGTCGCTGTGCGGATATGGTTTGGAAGAAGGGCTTTCTGCGCAAGGGACCGGGCATCTGCCATGGCGTGGCCGGCAATGGCTATGTGTTCCTGCTGCTGTTCCGTCTGACCAATGAGATGAGGTACCTGTACAGGGCGCACAAGTTCATGGAGCTGCTGACCAATGCCGAGTTCAAGCTGCGCGCCAGAACACCAGATCGTCCGCATAGCTTGTACGAGGGCGTGGCTGGCACCGTTTGCTTCCTCGTCGATCTCCTCGAGCCGGAGCAGGCCTACTTCCCATTCATGGACGTCTTTCACTAAACCGGGGAGGGAGCAGAGAGACTCAGCCCCCCGACCATGCTCAACACAACTTTCAAATCAGGGAGAGTTATCATAATTTCTAGTCACTTGTTTGCCAATTTTTCCGTTGTAGTTCTCTCATTGTTGCCTTTGCGTTAACCCAGCGGACTGGGACGTTGGAGTGAAAGATGGAGGATGCTATGATAGATGAAGTGCTATAAAGATCCCAGGTCCTGATGGAGCCCGTATCCGATCTCTGAGCGCACCGCATGCAGGAATGTTCTCAGTCATTCTCATATCAAAATTCTCTGTGCTTTACGCTAAGCAATTAACTTAATACATTGATACTTATACACAAACATATTACATATACATTATATTTATATACAATTTATAATATATATATATATATACACACTATATATATATATGTATATATACATACTTGCGCTGACATCTATATACAGACAAACATAATACTTAAATGCATAGTGTGCTTTATACCTACGAGTAATCCACGAAGAGCTCTCAATCTATTGTCAATGAGAATGAAATAAATCATTGTACTATTTTATACGGATATGTACAATCCCGTGGCCGGTTTCGATCCACCCCACGGCAATCGACTCCATGGTTATACGGGTGAATACCCCAAAACAATGCTTCTTATTCCACCCCCTTTGGCGTGTCAAGTGTCTTTTGGCCTGCGGTTTTCGTGGGGGAAATATATGCGTGCATTGGTTAAAATATTACACATCTTGAAGTTATATTTACTCAAAATCGGCCTCTAATAAGTTGTACTGGTTTTGGTTTGCATTATTGCAATGTTAAGGTGTTATTCCTGTTTGATTTGCTATCTACGTTCTCATGTATTTGGCCTGATGCAAGCCAGTTATTGCGAAGGAATTGATTGAAATCTGGTTTATCAGCGCCTTGAAAACCTGATAGGAATGTACATCTAACTGCCATTCAATGGAGTGGCGATTGCTTGGTGGTTTCAGTGCTTGTTTGGCATTAAAATAAGTTCAACAATATATCACTATTTTGTGGATTACGCATGTTAATCTAAAGTAAACCTTGCAGTCCGTAAAAGAGGGAAGTATCATTATCGCCATACCGCTTACTCATGATGTTACTACCGTTGAGAACGGAGTTCCGTCTATTTGTAATATAACTAATTTGCTTTTGTTGCCCCGAATGGCGCTATAAACCAAATTGATTGCCCGTTTATTACATGGCTGTGCTGCTCGTATATTTTGTTTGCCCCAGAACGCAATAAACGATCGGTTGTAGGAGGGTTTACTCCATACATCAAGTGCCGTGCCTGAGTAACATGTGTCAGCCGGTGAATATTACCGGAATAGCGGCCGTCGTATCCGTTTGTCCCTATCTCGGCCATAGTTGCTTATCGGGGATCTATAGGTGCATATCATTAAGTGTTTGGTACCCGGGCAGTGCGACCATTGAGGGGATATTCACAGGCTGTTCAGGTTAGTTGCCACTTGAGAAATAACACGGGCAACGCGGCGTATGAGTAATGTGCAGAACGTAGAACACCCATTGCAAACCAATTAAAAGTGAGCGTAAGCTTTTCGTTGAAAAGAAAACCTATTTAATTGAAAATCAGAGATTCTTATCGTTTAGGTGCCTTGTTTGTTGCATACCAGTTCATTATAGCCCGATATTTTATCTGAACTGACCAAAATGCCAATACTGCACAAATGAAAATCACAATACGTGGGTAGTGGGAAAAGCAAGCTGAATTCATACACTGCAGGTAATTGTAATAAAATCAATTCCAATATATTTCAATTCTATATTATAGTTTAAATTAGAGATATATAAATTGTTAACAGGAAAATCATATTATAAAATGTGCAAAATTCAATTTAATATATAGTAACATAAAGCATTCAAATCAGTAGTTTATTTATGTTAACAATGGCATGAAATATATGAATATTTGAGTGGGAACAATATGAGCAATATGCCCCAGTTTTTCCCCCTGTGCAGGTCGTGCATAAAGTACACACTTGGCTCTTATCAGCGGAGGAAGGGTACCCACGATGTCCAGATCGGATCGGGTGCGAGGCCCATTCAGATTTCGCGGGCGTCGCAATTTTGGCCATTCAGTTGCCTTATCGACGGCCATCGGGTTGGGTGTGTTTACACTTGAATTTGTTTCGCTGCCTTTTTTTTCGGTGAAGTGCAGGTGCAGGTGCGTTTGAGTAAAATGGCAACCGCTTGCAATCGACTGACATGGTCGCTGTCCCTGGTGGTGATGGCGGTCATGTGGTCATCCTCGGAGGCTGTCAACAGGGAGGGCTTTCCCGTGTCCATCATCCACATCAATGACTTGCACGCCAGGTGAGGCATGGTCGGATTGGATCGGTTTATGGCCAGCACATGATCGTAAACCATGGCCTATCAGGTCCACGTACTGATTTCGTTTCGAATGCCGATTCCCCGATCCCGATAACGATACGGCCATGGCAAATCAACAAGCACGAGCCCACTCAACAGCTAATCCACGCTTCGATTGCGATCCGTTCATCCGCAGATTCGAGGCCACGGACACCTCCGGTGGCACCTGCGACGAGGGCGAGGAGTGCATCGGTGGCTATCCGCGCACCGTCTACACCGTGAGGCGGCTGCTCGAGGAGCAGGCGGAGCTCAATCCCATCTACATCAATGCCGGCGACAGCTTCCAGGGCACGTTGTGGTACAACATCGGGCGATGGAACGTCACCCAGCAGCTGCTGAACCTTCTGCCCGCTGATGTCATGGTAAGTGCTGGTATCCATGGGCTACTTGGATGGATATCCACCATTTACTAACCATTTCAGACGCTTGGCAACCATGAGTTCGATCACGGAGTGGAGGGCGTGGTGCCCTTCCTGGAGACGGTGCAGACCAACATGCTGGTGGCCAACATGGACTGCGCCCACGAGCCCACCATGGAGGGCAAGTACAACAAGTCGATGATAATCGAGCGATCGGGACGCAAGATTGGAGTGATTGGTATTATCCTGGAGACAACATACGTGAGTTTCGGCAATTCCATCACCTAGATTGCTTATAAATTCCGTGGATTTGCTGCAGGATCTGGCCAATACCGGCAAGGTGATCTTCCGCAACGAGAGCGACACCATCCGCGAGGAGGCGCAGCTGCTGAAGGCGCAGGGTGCCAACATCATCATCGTGGTCTCCCACTGCGGCTACGATGTGGATCAGCAGATCGCCGCGAATGCCGGCGAGTGGATCGACGTCATCGTGGGCTCCCACTCGCACACCTTCCTCTACACGGGTGATCCGCCCGGTCCACACACGCCCGCCGGTGATTATCCCACCGAGGTGATCCACAGCTCTGGCCACCGCGTGCTCATCGTCCAGGCATCGGCCTATGCCCGCTACGTGGGCAACCTGATCGTCTACTTCGATGACAACGGCGATGTGCTGGACTTCGAAGGCGACCCGCTCTACATGGACCAATCCGTGCCAGAAGGTCAGTACGAGTGGATATATGTGGGGGTCTTAAAGTTCTCAGGACCATTTCGTACTTGAGTAACTTATTTGCTTACCTCTACTGCTCGAACGGCCTTATAATTCCCAAGTTGTTTTTCTGCGGCTTCTTTGCGTTTCTTTTTGAAACAACTAAACTCTCGATTAACAACTTTTTTGCTTGCATTTATGGTATTATTTCCTTGCTCGATTTTCCTAGTGCTTAAATTTGTTATTTCGTGGAAGCTGCAAGTGATTTGTTTTCTGTGTAACTATAAGTTATTGTTTCTGCGTACACTGTGAAAAATCAGTTCCTGTTGTTCCCCGTGAAAGTCCTTGATTGCACAGTGTATTCATTTTGTGTCCGTGCATTGTGCTCCCTGTAGATGAGGAGGTGCTGGAGGCCATGCAGCCATGGAAGGAGGAGATCGACGTAATGGGCAAGGTAGTGGTGGGCTATACCAAGGTGGACCTCACCAAGGACGATTGTGCTGCCGGAGAGTGCAACCTGGGCAACTTCTTCTGCGACGCCATGGTCCATTCTGTAAGTGGAAAAAACCTTTGGTAGATCAAATATATGGAATCTCCCCACTTGCAGTTCGTCGGCATGGCTTCGTATGAGCAGAAGACCTGGACGAATGTATCTGCCGGACTCATGAACATCGGAGGGCTCCGCGTGCCGCTCAACAGAGGCAGTGAGTATTGGAAGTTATTATTCGTTGGGCTGTGTGATTGTTTAATAGCGAAGTTATAGCAAAAAGCTACTCTGAGGGTCTCCATTTCAATGATATGATTTTCCATTCCTTAGATCTCACGTACGCCCACATAGTCAGCATGTCGCCATTCGAGAACACGCTGGTTTCCTACAATCTGCCGGGCAGCAAGATAGTGGAGGCCATGGAGTGGGCCCTGACCAAGGTGGACCTGGAGAACGGGGTGACCGGATCGTACATCAATCTGCAGTTCTCGGGCATCAAGGCGAAATACGACTACACGAAGCCCGTGGGATCGCGGGTTATATCCGTATCGATTCGTTGCGCGGAGTGCGAGGTGCCCAAGTACGAGCCTCTGGTATCCGACAAGCTCTATCGCCTCACATCGCCCAACTTCCTGCAGGCTGGTGGCGATGGATACACCATGCTCGCCGAGGGCACTGACCTCCAGTACGTACACTCCACTCATCTTGTATCCCATGGTACAACTGCATTTCAATAATTATTCATTTCAGGTGGGGCGTCACGGACTTGGATGCCCTAATCTCGTACAGCAATCACATCAATCCCATTTACCAGGGCCTCGAGGGTCGCATTACAGTGCTCAACTGATTGTGTATTATATCCATAATGTTCAATTGTTGCATTTGCCACAATAAAACGATCTGGAAAAGTTCTTAACTATTTCTTTCTTTTCTTGTTGGTATATTATACAAATATTGAGGAGAAATGATGCTGGAAAATAAATGTAAAGCTATAATAATATAACATATCGTACCATTCGAAATCCCTTAAAGATGACATCGTTCTGCAGGCCATGGTGCCTTGGCAACTGGAGATGGAACCCATTGCCGACCGGGTAGTGGGCCAAAGTCGGGTTAATCTCCAGCAGAGTCAGTGCAGCAGAGGGGAGTGCAATCTGGGTAACTTCTTCACCGATGCCATGCTTCATGCGGTATGTAAAGATGGGTTCTACCCACTTGGAACTGACCCCAGTCCAACGAGAATCTTTAGTTTCTTAGGGATGCGCCATCATCATCCGAGGACAGTTGGAGTAACGTGACCATTGCATTGACATCCACGGGAACTTTTCGAGTTCCTATTCCAGCTGGCAGTGAGTCCAATCCTAAGTCTTGAAAACTACATGTATCCTTAATCAAATGGTAAATATTACATATTATATGCCCACAGACATCACCTACAAGCAATTGTTCGCCATGTGTCCCTGGCAGAATAGATTGGTGGCCCTAAGTCTCCGAGGAAGGCACATTGTGGAGCTGCTGGAGCACGTGGTGGCGCCCATGAATGCCAGCTCGCCCACGCCGCGATCCTCCCGATTCCTGCAGGTTTCCGGCCTCCGTATTCGCTACGATTTGAACGCCGATCAGCGAGTATTCAGTGTGGGAGCAAGGTGCTCCAAGTGTCAGGTGCCCAGGTACATTCCACTCGATTTGCAGCAGAAGTACCGCGTGGTGGTCATGGAGTACCTGGCCAGTGGCAAGAACGGTTTTAGCGTAATCAGTGAAAATGCAGAAGATCCAGAGTAAGCGCGATAAAAAAAATGTTTGTTTCTGTAAAGAGTAATAATCTTTTTTCCCAGGTTTGGTCCTTTCGATTTGGACGCCTTGATGGACTACATGAACTCAATCGGGCCAATTACCAACGCAATCGAGCAAAGGATTCTATTTGTTAATAATTAACATTATCAGAATTGTTAAAACATTAATTATGAAATATACATACGTTATCATTTTGGAAAAATCCGAAATGCGCGAAAACGGGAATGCACGATACTATCGTATTGAAATTCTACACATCTCTAGCGTCACATAACAAAGCTTATTTTGATAGTTGTTAGGTACTAGAATGTAATTGGATAGTCAATAGTTGCGTTGGACTTACCTCAGTTAAGAATAATAATATGGTTTTGTTCTCTCATATTAATACAAGAACACCAATTTATCGGTAAAAGATTAAGTTATTACTAAGTTAACTTGCCATGCGAGTTCCCCAAACGGCTGCCGATAATATTCGATTGCCCAGAAAGGCAATCGATAATCGCCGGCTATTTTCGATCGCACGCGAACGGTCACACCGATACACATTAAGGTTAGGAAGTTCGGACCGCCTGTGCGCACATTTCGAAGCGAGTAAACTGTGGTGAAGTGAGCTTGTTGTTTCACATCAAATAGAATCGGAAGCGTTCGTTTAACTGTCTTGTCAATAATTCGCAGTACCAGTTTAATTCACAGTAAGTCCTAAATTCCGATTTCCAGCGCCATTCCCGCTTTTCCAACTGCATTTTAAGTTTGTGTGTGCCCTCGCGTGCAGGTGTGTGTGTGTGCCATTGGCGGTTATATAAGAGCGAACAATCTGGCAGATAGCCGGCAAATCGTGTTTCCAGAAGGTTCCTGCTTATTGATGAAAGCGAAGCGTACGATATCTGCATTTTAGTAAATTATTACATCCTAATAAGATTTTTGCAAATTCACCTTACACACGCACACACACATGCGCGCACATTGGAAAGCTGGTGGAAACTTAGTTGCACATGTTTTCCACTGCTTGCCGGCAATTTCACATTTATCAGAAGGCATTGCATGTGCTGCTACTGCTTGCTTTTGCGGAAATCTTGAGCTCATTGAATAACATGCCCTCCGATTTCGGGAGCTATTTGTGTTTCGCCTAAGTGCTGGTTACATAAATCGTTTCTTCTGGAATGCTCGGTGCCGAGATGTCTTTGTTGTCCGTTCCACGGGGGGTGGGCAGGTCACTGGAAGGAAGGGGCCTGGCCGGTACAGTGGAGCCCCTCGCTGCTGCAACGATTAGATTTACATAACATAGATAGCGCCCCATAGCTACTTTAATACGCCGTTTTTTTTTCTTCAAAATACTGATTATCATCCTTATAAATATCATTATCGTTTCATCATTATATTTGATCAAAAGCATAGGTGATTACTGTCCCAATTCCTCTGATAATTCATTGTATTGTATTCATTAATTACAAATTCAAAATATTTTTGCCGAGCAAATGGCTTATGCAATTTTCTCAGAGATATTAATTACTTTATGTAATTTGGAAATCTAATGATTTTTATAAACAGAAACTGTATCATCTGTATTTGTCTTATCCACGTGATTATGTTGATATTGAATTCGGTTTTTACATTGGGTTTTATTAGAAAAATGTACATTAATTCTTCATGACTCTTTAATTATTCCCAATTATGTATATACATTGTTTGGAACACGTGCAATACAAGTTTATGTAATTTCCATAAATATCTTCGATTTTTGGCCACAAATTTTCAAATATAGTAGTCTGAATATCCATCGGTTTTTACTGTCAGTAGTTTGAGAAGCCCACATGCACTGATTATCGGAAAACTCAAACGATTTGTGTGTGTTAAGCTGAGCTCACGTTATTTTCCGAATTCCACATTCGGGAACGAAGATTTCTGAACTTTGACCCGCTGGAAGCACTCGCTTATCAACTAAGAAACTACAGAGTAAACAACGCAAAGACACCACATCTTAGTGGAACTCTTGGGCAGAACACGTGCTCTGATTCGCCGGCCCTCTGCCACCAACCAACCAACAAACTCAATCCCAATCAATTCTCTCTGCTCCTCCACAGATGTTCCGTTTGCCAGTTTCGCTTGCTCGCTCCTCCATCAGCCGCCAGTTGGCCGTGCGCGGCTATGCGAAGGACGTGCGTTTCGGTCCTGAGGTGCGCGCCTTGATGCTCCAGGGCGTCGATGTGCTGGCCGATGCTGTGGCCGTGACCATGGGCCCCAAGGGTCGCAATGTGATCATCGAGCAGTCGTGGGGCTCGCCCAAGATCACCAAGGACGGCGTCACTGTGGCCAAGTCCATTGAGCTGAAGGACAAGTTCCAGAACATCGGTGCCAAGCTGGTCCAGGATGTGGCCAACAACACCAATGAGGAGGCCGGTGATGGCACCACCACGGCCACCGTTCTGGCTCGCGCCATCGCCAAGGAGGGCTTCGAGAAGATCTCCAAGGGCGCCAATCCCGTCGAGATCCGTCGCGGTGTCATGGTGGCCGTTGAGACCGTCAAGGACAACCTGAAGTCCATGTCGCGCCCCGTGAGCACGCCCGAGGAGATCGCTCAGGTGGCCACCATCTCGGCCAACGGCGATCAGGCCATCGGCAACCTCATCAGCGAGGCCATGAAGAAGGTGGGACGCGATGGCGTCATCACCGTCAAGGATGGCAAGACCCTTAACGATGAGCTGGAAGTGATCGAGGGCATGAAGTTCGATCGCGGCTACATCTCGCCCTACTTCATCAACTCCTCGAAGGGCGCCAAGGTGGAGTTCCAGGATGCCCTGCTCCTGCTGTCCGAGAAGAAGATCTCCTCGGTGCAGAGCATCATTCCCGCTCTGGAGCTGGCCAACGCCCAGCGCAAGCCCCTGGTCATCATTGCCGAGGACATCGATGGTGAGGCCCTGAGCACCCTGGTGGTGAACCGCCTCAAGATCGGTCTGCAGGTGGCTGCCGTCAAGGCTCCCGGATTCGGTGACAACCGCAAGAGCACCCTTACCGACATGGCCATCGCCTCCGGCGGCATTGTCTTCGGCGATGATGCTGATCTCGTCAAGCTGGAGGATGTTAAGGTCAGCGATTTGGGTCAGGTCGGCGAGGTGGTGATCACCAAGGACGACACCCTGCTGCTGAAGGGCAAGGGCAAGAAGGATGATGTGCTCCGTCGCGCCAATCAGATCAAGGAACAGATCGAGGACACCACCTCCGAGTACGAGAAGGAGAAGCTGCAGGAGCGTCTGGCCCGCTTGGCCTCCGGCGTTGCCCTGCTGCGCGTTGGCGGCTCCAGCGAGGTGGAGGTCAACGAGAAGAAGGATCGCGTTCACGATGCCCTGAACGCCACCCGCGCTGCCGTCGAAGAGGGAATCGTTCCCGGAGGCGGCACCGCTCTGCTGCGTTGCATTGAGAAGCTGGAGGCTGTCCAGACCACCAATGAGGATCAGGTAAGAACATCTCTTTCTCTCTCTGTTCTGTTGTCCGTATTAATCTGTATGAAATCCCTCACAGAAACTCGGCGTGGAGATTGTGCGTCGTGCCCTGCGCATGCCATGCATGACGATTGCCAAGAATGCCGGCGTTGATGGCGCCATGGTGGTGGCCAAGGTGGAGACCCAGACCGGTGACTTCGGCTACGATGCGCTGAAGGGCGAGTACGGCAACCTGATCGAGAAGGGCATCATCGATCCCACCAAGGTGGTGCGCACCGCCATCACAGACGCCTCCGGTGTGGCCTCGCTGCTGACCACCGCCGAGGCTGTGGTTACCGAGATCCCCAAGGAGGATGGTGCTCCTGGCGTGCCCGGCATGGGTGGTATGGGCGGCATGGGAGGCATGGGCGGCATGGGTGGCATGATGTAAGCCACTGCCAGTGAGAGTGGGCGACAGACAGAGAGGGGGAGAGAGATGTGATGAGAACCGAAGCCAGCATACTGTTTAAGTCATGATGCGGAACGATGCCGCCGAGTGGCCAGCGGCGAACGCAGCTCATCAGTCAGTCAGTCAGTTAGCAGTCGAAGCGAGACCCACCAATATCTCCTACATCGGTGCATCCAGCCGGAATCACACCCACCACCATTTGACTCCGCACACATTCTAATCCTTGATGGAACTTTGTTTTGCTTCGCATTTATCCTTTGGCAAGAGCAGAAACATCAACACACAAACCAACCGGCTGGGTGTGAGCTCGCCGAGACTGCAGCGTTCGCTCCGCCACACGCCGTCGCCTCCATTGTGCTCCACGTTTTTTTAACTATTCCTTAACTCTATTTTTTTTTACATGTTATATATGTAAAGATACCGCTAGTTGTAAAATATATTAAATAAAACCGAAGTTAAATTCAGGAAAATCTGGGCATTTGTATCTCTTTGTTCGCATCGTTGGGTCGCCGCAAAATGAGAATGACTGTCGTCCTTTTTGAATTGTTGTGCTCAAATTTATATTTGTTGGTTTTTTCGCTTTTTTGTTTGTTTTGTTTATTAATTATAAATACATTTAATAAAAAAAAACCTAAATAATGTAACGCTTAGATGTTTAAAAGAAAGAAAAATATGTTGCATATACTCCGCATACGGTTAATGGGTCCGGGGCCAGGAGGTGGCCTCTGCTGGCGAGTGGTCAGTGGGCAATTGGGTGCTCTTGCTCCCGCTCCACCTCCAGCTGATCCTGATCCTGATCCTAATTCCGAACGCGATCCCCTCCTGGCGCCGGCGTTAACGATTAACGATGACACAATGGCAGTACGTATGTGATCGATGGCGGCGATGGGTCGTCGGCTGCCCGCGCCGACTCCGCCCTCGAGGCCTATGGCTATGACTTGTCTGGCAGGAGGCTGTGCTCCTTCTGCAGCTGCTGCTTCATCTGGTGACGCTCCACGTCCACCGCGTTCGCGTCCCCGTCCGCTCCCGTTACCCACTCCTAGCACTTGCGCTTGGGCGTGCGCCGCTTGACACCGCAGTTGTCCCCCTTCTTGCTGCCCTTGGCGATGGCCAGCAGCTTCACGAGCTTCTTGTGCGAGTCGCCCACGATCCAGCCGTGCTTCTGGTACGGCTCGTTCTCCTCAAAGTGTTTGCCCGGCGACGGCGACGCCTCCTCCGGCTCCAGTTCCATTCGATCCCCATCCCTTTGCTCGCTGCCTGCTCCTCCGCCGCGGGATCCACCGTCTGCGGCCTCCGCCTCGTCGTCCAGGCGTCCGAACTCATCGTCGCTGGAGCTGCTCCAGTAGTACAGCTGCTTCTCGCTGGCTGGTCGTTTTCTTCGCGCCGGCGATTGCCGGCTGGTCTGCGATTTCCGCTTGGCCTTCAGATTCTTATTGCTGCTGCTGCTGTTGTTGTTGTTATTGGTGGTGCTGCTGGTTGTGGCGGCGGAACTGCTCCTGGGATGCGGAGCTGACGGCAGTGGTTGCTGCTGATTGCTGTGACGCACCTTGCTTCTCTCCCTTTGGGGTTCCTGTGCAGCTGCGGGCAGTGGTGGTTGCGGTTGTGGTGGTGGTGGCGTTGGTGCTGTTCGTTCTTTCTCCGGCTCAGTGGCCTTTACTTTGGGCTGCTGCCTGGAGCTGCGTGTCCTGGTTGGTGGCTCCACTTCCGCCTCAGCCGGCACCTCTTCCTCATCCTCCTTACTTTCCTGCACCCTTGACTTTTCATTGGACCGCCTTTTGCGGTTGTTTGTTGTCTTGGTCGCTGGAGTTTTGCTCTTGGCTGCTGCTTTGGACTTTCCCCTAGCAGGGGGAGTTACCACTTCTGACGCTGGCGGAGGCTGGACAACAGGAGGCACATGTGCTGGTGCAGGCGGCGGTGGCTGGTTTCTTTGCCTGGCACGTGGTTTTGGTTGCTCCGGCTCGACAGGTGCAGGCTTCTTATCGCTGGCGCGACTCTTCCGCTTTCCTGTGGTCGCCTGAGGTGTCTGGGCTTTCTTGCTGGCCACAGGTGGAGCCACTGGCTCCGGCTGGGTATTCGCCTCGCTAGTCTTGCGCTTACGCTTCTGTTCCAGCTGCTCCTTCTGCTCTATCAGAGCAATGATGTCCTTGGTGGACAAGAACTCCTCGTACTCATCGGAACTCCACGTCTCCACCAGTTTCTTGGGACGATTGGTGGCACAGCGACGCTTGGATTTGCGCTGTCCCTCGTCGATCAGCTGCTCGATCTCTTCGTGACTCATGCCTAGTTCGGACTGCAGCTTGCTCAAATCCTTGCGTGGCTTGCGATTGGACGAGGAAGAACCAGAGGCAACGGCTTCCACCTTTGATTTCCCCTTTGTCTTGGTCGTTGCGGATTTGTTGGTTGCTTTCTTGGCAGTGTTGGCCGTGGAGTTCTTCGGTTTTCTGCCCGGTGGTAATGCACTGGGTGCTGGCATTGCCGCCGGCGCTGCCGGAGCTGCTGGCGCCGCCATGGGCTCCACCTGATGGTGGTGGTGGTGATGATGGTGATGATGATGGTGCTGCTGCTGCTGATGGTGGTGGTGTGGCTGCATCTGCTGCGGATGATGCCGATCCCAGCTCTCCTGCACCAGTGTGGGTGGAGCCTCCATTTCAGATGCCTTGGCCGCTCCGCTGCCGCCACGCAACTCATCGAAGATCTGGTCGAGATTGGCTTGGTTCTTCGGCAGCGCCTTGATCTTCGCCATCCCGGGCACCACACTGGGACCCGGTAGCAGGGCCGCCGATGGAGCCATCGCTGGCGCCGCCTTGGCACTGCTGGCGTGCTTGAAAATCCGTCCCATGATCAGTGACTTGTTCTCGAACGTTTTGGCCGTGGCCCGGCTGGAACTGCTGCTGCTACTCCGGCTGCCCGTCCTGCTGTTTTCCGCCGACGAGGATGAGGAGGACGATGAACTGGATGTGGAGACGGCACGTCCGCCTGCCTGCGGTTGAGCCACTCGCCCTGCGGCGACGACTCCACCGCCTCTGACCTCTGGTTCTGGCTCCGGATCCACATCGCCATCGCAACTCAGGGTCCCGAAGTCGTAGTCATCACGATCCGAGTAGCTGGCCGTCGAGACGCTGTTGTTGTCCTGCTCCTGCAGCAGATTCACGGACGTCTTGGGCTTCTGGAACGTTATGGGCGCCTTCTCCTCCAGTCCAATGTTCTTGAACGGCCGGTCGGGTATGATAATCCTTCCGGATGCTGGTGGCAGCGTGGCCGAGCTGGCCACACCCGCCGCCGCCTTGATAATGGACGCGTGCATGATGGTCTTCGAGGATGTGGAACTCTGCTGCTGCTCCATCGGTCCCGTAGGCGTCACTGTGGGCGTGCCCGTGGGCGTGGGTGTTGGCGTGGGCGTCTGTTGGTTCGCTGGCGGTAGAGATGTCACAGTTGGAGCCGCCGGTGCAGGCGGCAAATGGGGAAGAAAGTCGCCACCGGGCTTCTCACTTCCCAGCGCAATGTCCGCCAGTTCCGTTAGCTTGCAGACTCCACGACCCGACTTGGCCAGCTCCAGCATGTCCATCTGCATGTTCACGTTCTCGTAGCCCTTCATGGCGGCCTTCGTCTTGAAGCGGGACGTGGTGGTGGCCGAAAACTGGGACACAGCCGAGTAGCTGGGCGAGAGCCGATTGTGGTTGCTGCAAGAGGGTTTTATCAATGAGTTATATTTACTGTGGTATTTGCTAAGTGGTAACTTACGTGGGCGTGGTGGTGGGGGTGACTGCTGGCGGGTTCCGGAACAGCTGTTGAATGACCGGCTGGTGGCACACGGTTGGCGCTGACTGTGCAGCAGGTGCTGGCGCCGGAGGCGGTGCCTCGGCCGGTGGCGGCGGCGAGGGAGATGGCGACGGAGAGGCTGGAGGTGGCAGGGAAAGCGATGGCGACGCAGGCGGAGGAAGAGAAGGCGATGGTGAGGCTGGTGGCGGCAGCGAGGACGATCGAGATGGCGAGGGTGATGCTGGAGGTGGCGGTGGTTGCTTTCTGCCCGCCGTCACGATCACCGAGGTGGTGGCTGGACCCGCTCCACCGCCGGGATGCGGACGTGGCGTCTCTGCGCTCTTCAGTATATTGCAGCATTCGTAGAACAGACGCTCGTCGGGATTGAGATTGAGACGAGAGGCGGTCGGAGCTGTGGGACTGTGCTGGTTGTCGTGCAGCCGCAGACTTGCCTCCGTGATAACATGATGCACTTGCTCTTGCTGCTGCTGCTGTTGCTGATGCCGATGCTCCTGCTCCCTCTGCAGCTGCATTCTCTCCTGCTCCTGGACCCTCTGCAGCTCCCGCTCGCGCTCCCTCTCATGATTAACCATCTGAGCGGGCACCATGAGGACCGAGGCTCTCATCTGCTGCTGAGCTGCCGCCGGCTGCTCCTCATCATGCTGCATCATCGCGTCAGCTGAGCGTTCCCTCTTGTTTTCCAGATCGTGCGTATCCTGCGGACTAGACGGCGCCGTCTGCGACTGCAGGTACTCCTGGGCAGACACCTTGGACACGTGGGCCAGGGTCATGTTGTGCTTGGACAGCGAGGTGGAGGTGAAGAAGCTTTTGCCGCACAGCTTGCAGCCGTACTTCTCGGCATCCAGTTCGCTGCGCTGCGTCCGTTTCTTGGGACGTCGCGTGAGCAGCACACTCCTTCGCCTCCTTCTTCGGCGGCCGCGTCCGCCACGTCCCAGATCCTGGGAGTAACTGGTGTACACGCTCATCTCATCGTCCAGATCCATGTCCATCACCTCGGTGTTTGTGTTGTCGTCGCACATGGAACCGAAGTTCGAGTGCTCATCATTCAGATTCGGAGCACTGCGCACACTCATCGAGGTGGGCGGGCGATAGTATTTGTCCTGGTCCTGGTCCTGATCCTGGTCGGGATCTCCTTCGCCGTCGAACTCGTCGTGGGCAAACTCAAAGTCCTCGTTGGTGGTGGCCGACATGATCTTCTCGTTTACGTTCTTGGCGATCTCCGTGAGGTAGTTGTCATCCTCCTCGGGACTCTCGTTGGTCGCCACCGCTGGCTGCTCCTTGGCCGGCACCTTGTGCTCCGCCTGCTCCTTGTGTATGTTCTTGTTGAGCCGCGGATCCCGACTGAAAGTGGCCGCCGGAGGCAGCTGCTCCTGTTTCTCCAGCTTACTCTGCTGCAGCCTCGTCAGCTGTTGCTCCCTGGCCACGGCGCTGCTCAGGATGCTGGGCCTCAGGATGGAGCTAACGGGCAGCTGGGCCTGATTGTTTCCACCCGCCGGCTGCGCCTCCTTAGCCTCCCTGGCCTCCTTGGCCAACAGCTGCTTTTCGATGCCAATAGAGAAGGACTCCAGCGAGGATTTGAGCAGACTGATGTTCTCATTGGTGGCCTTGCCAACGCCACCAACTCCTCCAGCTTTGCCCCTGCGATAGTAGCAACTCTGTCGACGCTTTGGCCTGCCGCGCACGGGCGGATTGGCTGGTGACTCCGCCACTGTCTCGGCCGCCTCCTTCTTTGCCAGCTTCGCGGCAGCCGCAGAGGATGGTCCTAAAGCTGCATTCCGCTTGGTGCTGGACATCAGCAGCATTCCGGTGAGCAGCAAATCCTCGCTTTTCTCGTACGCCAGATTCTCCAGCTTCTTGAGGTTATCCCTGCGGGCGTTGTCGATCTTAAAGCTTTCCAGCAATTGATCGGCCACAATGGCGGCCAGTTCGTTCTTTCGCCGACGACGTTGCTTCTTTTTGGCGGGCAGCTCCTCATCCTCCTTGACCGGCGGAGGTTCATCAGCTGGCGTCGCCGCCGTTGGTAACGGCTGCTCCGATTGGGCGAGGCTGTGGAAGCCCGACGAGGTGTTGTTGTTCAGATTGCTGCTGTGCTCCTCCATCAGGGAGCTGCAGTTCGTCTCCGCCATCGTGGTGGGCGGTGGTGTCGCTGTGCGTGCTGGAAGTGGCACGGCGGGCGCCACCGAGATGACGGACACGGGCACTGGTGCAGGAACAGACGTCTCCGGCTGCGGCAGGCTCACTGGCACAGGATCCGGCGATTCCGGAGACTCCACTGGCGGAGTAGCCGCCGAAATGGTCGTCGGATTGGTGGCCATTATAGTTACAGCGTCCACCTTCTTATCCCTGAGACTCGTTATTGGACCTTGAACCTGAATTGGAAGTTGGGGCACGACATCAGCGGGTGCAGGAGCTGGGATTGCATCTGGCAGCGGTGGCAGCTCTGCTTTTGCATCGCCATTCACTGGCAACGGGATGCACTGCAGCAAGGGCGCAGCCGGCAGAGTTTCCTCCAAGGCGAGCAGGGCAGAGCGACAGTCGATGGTTCGCGAGCGCATGGAACGCTTCTTAGGTGTCAGATTCTTGACAGGCACAGGCTGCGGAGCAGGTGCCACAGGCACCGGAGCAGCAGGTGGAGCAGCAATAGCTAGTATAGCATTTACAGGTTGGGACTTGTCGAGGGCTGCCGAAGACAGCAATTCCGCGGAGGGTTGCAACGGCATGATGCAGTTGCTCAGCTTGGGAGGCAGTTCCTCCAGCTTTTCCTTTTCCTTCTCCCTCTCCTTTTCGCGTTCCCTCTCTCTTTCCTTTTCCTTCTTGGCCTGCTGCTCCTCCTCATCGTCGTCCGGAAAGCTCGCTTGGACAGCCATGATCACCGAGTTGATCGCATCGTCGATATGGTTGTTGACCACTTCATCCATGCGAGGACACGCCTTGGCCTGGCCCTTTCCGTGATCCTTTTTGGAACTGCCCGTTCCCTCCGTTGAGCGCTTCTTGCCACCCGCACCCTTGACGGGATGAACGGGCGCTGCAACCGTTGCGGACACCGAAACTGGTGGTGGGCCACTGGAGGGCACCACCACGCCAGTGCCTGGATTGCGCACCTGTGGGATCTTCAGCAGATCCAAGTTGGAGTAATAGTGCGAGGCCAGTGGTGCCGGCACTCCGCCTGCCATGGGCAGCTGGCAAGGCACTGGAGCGACACCACCTGGCGTCGCAAGTGCTGCTCCACCACCTGGCTGCGGTTGCGGCGCCAGCGCATTTGCACCCGTCACCAAGGGCAGTGGCACCAGTGGCATTGGCAACTCTTGCTGCATTCTTGGCGGCGGCACCGGTGACGGCTTTCTGCTCGACTTCTTTGACAGATCCAGCGGCTCCATTTCCATGTCCAAGCCGATCAGATTTCGGGCCTCGAATCCACAGATCGTCTGCCGCCTGGCGGGCATACCGCCAGCACGATGATGCGGCAGTCCGACGAGTCCCGGATCCCCCGTGGTGCCAGAAATCAACGGCTTCTGGAGCACTCCCCGCTGACTGGTCAGATTCAGCGGCTGATGATCCGCCATCACGTACATTGCTGTGGGTGCGGGATTGGGATTTGCAGGTGCTTGCAGTTGGGGCATATACAGCGGCAGCTTGGGCAGCATATTAACATGCTGCACTGGCATTCCCTGCATTCCCAAAGGCATTGCCACGGGCACGGGTACTGGCAAAGGCACAGGCACGAGAGGAACGGCCACAGGAACGGGCGCTGGATTTGGAGGCGGCACTGGCAGCGTCGGTTCCAGCGGAGGATACTGCTTCAGGGCGGCCAACGAAGCTGGCGGTTTTGGTGGTGGGGCACCCATCTGCTTGGCCGCCGCCTTGGTGGGCGTTCGTCTCGTCGGTGGATGAGCCAAAGCAGTGGCGACTGGCGGAGGAGCAGGTGCAGTGACTGGCAGAGGAACAAGTGCAGCGACTGGCAGAGGAGCTGGTGCCACGGCTGGTGGTGGTGGAACTGGTGCAGGCACTGGCATGCTGGCAAATATGGGTGGCTGCAGAACTGGAGGAGCAGGAGCGGCAATCAAAGTGGATGGAGCAACTGCAGGGGGCGGAACTGCAGGGGGTGGAACAGCAGGTGGTATGGTAACTGCTTCTGGCAGCTCCACGGCCGGTGCTCTCCGCACCTGGATCGGCTCCACCACGGACTCTGGTGTGGCATCCACTTTGATTATTCGCCGTGAGACCGCCTTGCGTTTGGGCGTCTTTGGCTGCACTCGCTCCTTTTCGGCGACCACAGCGGCTACAGGTGACTCCATTGGTTTGGGTTCCTTGTCGTGCTTTTCAACTGGCTTATCCTGCTGGAGTTTCTCCTTTTCCTTATCCAGCGGCGCAGGCGGAGGCACTTGCTCCGTTTTGAGCTTCTCCTCCAGTTTGCCGGTGAGCATGGCTATGCAGTCGCTAATCCTCTTGCTGCGCTTTACAGTCGAATTCGGCGTCGCCAGTCGATTGGTGCCGGTAAAGGGTGAAGACACGGTTGCAGCAGCTAGCGGGGATTTGGTGGCCGGCGCTGGGGTAGTGGGCGGTGTGGGCATTAGCTGCTTGCTGGGAGTGGGCGACGCGGGCTCCGATCCATGAACGGAGGCGGGTGGAGCAGCTGCCTCCGAAAGAGTTTGTGACAGCTCCAGCCGCAGGGATGGCTTTTCCTCAGCGGGAGATCGTGACTTGGCAGTGACTGTTGGTGTGGGTGGTTTCGCCTCCGGCTTTGTTGGCATTGAATCCGTTTCTACTGAGGCCGGCGGTTCTGGCGGAGATTTGACCTTCTCCAGTTTGGCCTTTTGCTGTTGCTGCTTTTGCTGTTGCTGCTTTTGTTGTTGCTGCTTTTGCTTGCGCCGACTGCGCTGCTGCTGTGCGGCAACAGCGGCGGCCGAGGAGCCGGTGGCCACCACAGATGACCGCGAACGGGATCTGGTGGTGCGCAGCAGGTGCTGATTGTAGATTCTCTTGGTGCTGCTGCGCTGCTGCTTGGATTTCGACTTGACCAGCGACTTGGCCATGGACTTGGCCTTGTTCTTGGCCTTGCGCTTGGCCTTATTGTCCACGGGGAAGATCTTCTTGCAGATGCGCTTGGCGGGCAGGTTCTCTAGCATTTTCCGAATGGATTCAGCTGAAAATGGGTAATATTTAAACGTGGTAAGAGAACACTGAAACCCACAAAATACTCACCATCGCTGGGTCTTTGGCGTGGCGAGTTCTTCAACTTGGATGAACTGGACACGCTCTCCTCGCCCTCCGCCTCACCATCGCCTTCTCCCTCGGCATCGCCATCGCCCGTTCCCTCCTCCACTTCCACCTCCAGCTTTTCCTTCTTGCGGGCGGAGAGCTGCTTGAGCGGCTTCTTGGAGAAGGCACGTCGCTTTTTGGTGCCGCAGTAGTAGCGATACTTGCGCTTCTTGGCCAGCGACCACACATAGTCGCCGGAGCAGTCCAGCATGTGGCGGTAGAGATCCATGAGGCCACTGCACTTGCGGCCGCACTTGGTGCAGCTGGAAGGAGCGGACGAGGAGGACGACAACGTCGTGGTGGCAGCGGAGGAGGTGCAGGTGGAGTTGGACATCGAGGTGCGGGCGGTGGACAGCAGCGTGGAGGCGGAGGATGAGCTGGGCGAGCAGGACGACGATGAAGACGCATTGCCCGATCCGGAGGCCGGTGATGGTTGTTGCTGCTCCAGTGCCGAGAGCGGAGTGGGCGTAGACACCTCGTATGATGAGCGCGAGGAGGCAGACGACCTGGTCTCCTCCTCCGGTTGCACCTGCTCCTGTTTGGGCTGCTGCACTGTTGCGGCCGGCGCAATCTGCGGCCACCGGATGCAGTTGCTCGCGGCGGCAAAGCGTCCCAGTGCCCGTTTCGGGATGAAGAGGTGGCGCAGCAGATTGCCGGCCAGCAGCTCGCGTCCCACGACCTCGTAGTGCGTGGCGTAGATGTGCGAGTGGCGGAAGGTCTTGTGCTCCTCCAGCGACTTGCGCTGGTCGAACTTGGCGCCGCAACAGATGCACAGGTAGAGCCGCGGCCGTGCCCACTCGCCGCTGAGCACGACGGCCTTTCGGTTCCTGCTACGCTCTCGCTGGTCCCTCTCCCGTTCCCGCTGCCGATCCAGATCGCTGGTCCCGCTTCTCGGCTGAAGCTGCAGCAGGGAGAGAAAACTCTCGTCGGCAAAAGTCTGCGGCAGCAGATCGTCACCAGGATGCGAGTCCAGGCCCTCATCCTCCTCCTCGTTCTCGCACTTGATGACCGCCTGCTCGTTCTGCTCCAGAATGATGTGCGGCAGCAGGCGGTGGTCCAGGATGAGATTGAGCTGCTCCAGCAGGCGGCGCTGCTCCTGGTTCTGCTCCTCCGCCAATGAGAGCGAGAGATCGTGCTTTTGGCGCATCGTCAGCTGTGTCCACATGTCCAGCTTTGAGAGATCGCGCAGTCCCAAGTAGTTTGGCTGCTTTAACTTCTTCACCAGCCGCCCGCCCTCGTTAATCAGCGTAAACTTCTTCACGTAGTCCCACTTCCACTTCCAGCTGTGCTTCGTGTGCGGTCTCCGGCGGAATTTGGCCAGCGGCAGCAGTTCCCCCGTGCCGCCAAATTGATCCGAGGTCAGCAGCGTGGGATAGGAAGCACCGCCAGGTCCCAGCTGGCTGGGTCCGTGCAGCATGATGAGGTCTGGCTTCTGGGATGCGGACGACGACGATGAAGATGACGTTGTAGACGTCGAAGAAGAGGTGAACAGCCGTCCGTCGAGGTAATTCTGGAGGTTGTGGCGCACATTAAAGATCACATCCTTGTAGAACTTGTCATCGAACAATGAGTTGGCGACGGAGGCGGAGGATGAGACGCAGGCCATGCTGGCTGGCAGCCGGAAGACTGCATCCGGATTGACAGCTTCCTGCAGAGCCATAGTTCCCGCCGCAGCGGTCTGCTGATGTGACTGCGACTGTTGATGCTGATTCTGTTGCTGTCGCTGCGCCGCCGCTCGACTGCTGCTCCGGGATTTGCTGGTGGGCGTGGCCAGGGGCGGTGGCTCCTCCTCCTTGCGTTGGTTTCGATTCCGATGGCTGGGCAGACGGTTCTGGGTAAGACCAAGACGAAAGAGCACCGGTTCGTCGGCGCCCATCAGACCCGGCTTGGGGGCATGGCCATCATCCGGATGCTGCAGCGGATGCTGCTGGCGCTGGTGTCCCAACAGGTGATCCGCGTCCTGAAACCGCAGGCGACACTGCTGGCAGCCGAAATACTTGTCCGCATGCTGCTCGCTAAGGTGCTGGAACAGCTGCTCCAGGTGCTTGGCCGGCAGGCAGATCTGCGGGGGCGTGGCCTGGCGGCGATTGCCCTGCTGGCCACACCACTGGCAGCCGGGGAAGCCGCCGGCGGGATGGGAATTGGAGCTGGTGGAACGACCACTGCAGCGTCGCTCCTGCCGCTCGGTGTGGAACTTCTCCACATGCTTGGCCTGCAGCTTGCCGGAGGCGAACTTCCTATCACAGTACAGACACAGGACCTTCGAGTGCGCGGCTCCACCCAGGCCGGCGGCCTCTTCCCGTTCCCGCTCGCGCTCCCTCTCCCGTTCTCGTTCCCGTTCCTCCGTCATCTGATGCAGCTTCTCCACCAAACGGGGCAGCCGCTCCAGCGGCAGGCTGCAGATCAGCGAGAGCGGTTCCTGTTCCGCCTCCGGCTGATCCTCGTGCGGCTCCACCTCTTCCTGTTCCGCGTCCACATCGTCCTCCTGCCGGGTCTGCCGTTTCTTGCGCGGACTGGGTGCGACAGCGGCGGAGACGGGGGTCGTTGCCGGTCCAATTGAATTCTTGCCGTTGACCTGCTCCTCCGAGAACTTGAATCCACGGCGCAGGCCGAAGCGCGACATGGTCTTCATGTGGAGGCCACTGGGTCGTCCGTGGTTGCGTTGCACAAGTTAACTGCTTCGCCAATCCTGCAAGCAGTGCGGGCGAACAACAATTTACTACTGCACACACACTGCTTCGTTCTTCCTTCTTCTTTTTGTTGACAAATAAACCGCAAGAAGAAGCAGCGAAAAACAAAAACTACTCCCACACACACATACGCACACACTCGCACGCACACCTGCTCAATTGGAAATTATACAATAAACATTTTCAACTCCTCGAATTGATCTCTCTCTTTCTGTTATCGGGATGTATTGTTTTGGCCAATAGCTATATCATCACTACCACTCCACAACACCACACTTTCCACTTGGATTTCTTGGTCTTGACTTGGTCTATCCTCCTGCCTTTCGATACGTTCCGTTTCGTTTCGTTTTGTTCTGTTTCGTTTCGTTGTATTGCACTGTATTCCGGGATTTCACGAGATTGTTTTCCGTTTTGTTGTTTTGTTCTATTCGCAGTTTTTCGCTTGGATGCGGACCAGACCAGGAGCGGCACCGGATCCGTATCAGCGCATTGCATTTAAGCACGGCATTGCAGCTCGCCCAGCAGTGTAGCGCATTCAATTTTCCCTGGCCGTTCTTTCCACCCTAACAACTGCGTTAGGAGGTATCTAACGTTTAGCCCAAATCGATGCGTGCGTACGGCGCAGAGGGGGCGGTGGCGCGGGCGAAGGGGGCGGGGCACGGCAGCAGGACAACGACGACGACGACTACGACCACGATACTTTGTGGGAAACGTACTCGGAATCGGAATCACACTCGCACTCGTTCTCTTTCCCGTTCTGATGCTAGCGATATTGGGCAACCGATTTTTCGGCGACGGCGGCGGCATTATCAGCCATCGAATTGTGCTATATAAACAGCAAATTCGATTTCACTGTCCTCCCAGCGCTCGTGTGTGTATATATTTGGTTCGTTCGCACACGCACACACAGCAGCAGGAGCGACCGAAACGTTAAATGTGTGTGTTTTTCTTCTTTTTTTTCTTATGGGAAATCGAAATCGCGTCAAAATGGTCGAGTTTGCCAGTGTGTACACACTTGTCTCGCTGGCGAGGAAAGTACTCGAACTATCGATAGTTGCGTCTCTAGCAGCGATACTTTGACATCATTCTACGTGAATTACTTATAAAAGCTTGTGAATTAATTAATTACCTTTGCGCGGTCTGCATATCAAAAGATTTTTGGTAGTATTATATCTATCGGCAGCTTATGTTCCAATCAGAGGTGATATATATCGCTAAACTTACAGACAGCTGATTGTTCCCATCACTTGGTTCTTTGAAACCTTTTTACAAAAAAAATACTTTCTGAAGTTTAACAAGTGTATTTAGATATATATACAACTTTAGCTTTACAGGTTAATGGGCGTATGAGTATTTAGTGTTTTGTCCTCTGAAATCTTATTATCCAATAAATATAAAATGCTTTCTTATCAGAAAATGCATCTATCGAAAAGTTTATTCAAAATAATAAACACTTTTCTGTGTAAATCGATTGAAAAAGCACCACATTTTTACCACTCGATAGGTAAATGGTCACATCGATAGATCACCCGCAGACAATCGATTGCTGTGAGTGACAGTGGCCAGGGTTGTCATCACATCGCAGTGCTGGCTTGTTTTTGACGAGTCATTTTGGTCGCCCCGCAGAAAACGCAAACTAATAAAACGAAACTCACTGCTGAACGGAAACAATGCCGTACAACATGGACGTACTGATGCCGGAGAAGGTTCGTAGTTGGTGCTTCGCCGCCTGGCCATCGTACTAATCCCTTCTCTCCCACCAGGACGAGCTCTCCGACTTGAAGCCGAAAGATGCGCACAGTTCCCTGGACGAACTGGACATGGAGGATCTCTACGTGCGCTACAAGGTAAGTCGTCCAGTAGTGTACCGTTTGATCATCCCTTTAATCGCCCGTTGTATTGTAGAAACTACAAAAGACCCTGGAGTTCATTGAAGTCCAGGAGGAGTACATCAAGGACGAGCAGCGGAACCTGAAGAAGGAGTACCTGCACGCCCAGGAGGAGGTGAAGCGCATCCAGTCGGTGCCACTGGTCATTGGCCAGTTCCTGGAGGCCGTCGACCAGAACACGGGCATTGTGGGCTCCACCACCGGCTCCAATTACTATGTGCGCATCCTGTCCACCATCGATCGGGAACTGCTGAAGCCCTCCGCCTCGGTGGCCCTGCACAAGCACAGCAACGCCCTGGTGGACGTGCTGCCGCCAGAGGCGGATAGCTCCATTTCGATGCTGCAGCCGGATGAGAAGCCCGATGTTAGCTACGCGGACATTGGTGGCATGGACATGCAGAAGCAGGAGATCCGTGAGGCAGTCGAACTGCCCCTGACCCACTTCGAGCTGTACAAGCAGATCGGCATTGATCCGCCGCGCGGTGTGCTCATGTACGGTCCGCCCGGATGCGGCAAGACCATGTTGGCCAAGGCGGTGGCCCATCACACAACGGCCTCGTTCATACGCGTGGTCGGCTCGGAGTTCGTGCAGAAGTACCTCGGCGAGGGACCGCGCATGGTGCGCGACGTGTTCAGGCTGGCCAAGGAGAACGCACCGGCCATCATCTTCATTGACGAGATCGACGCCATTGCCACAAAGCGTTTCGATGCGCAGACGGGCGCTGATCGCGAGGTTCAGCGCATCCTGCTCGAGCTGCTCAACCAGATGGACGGCTTCGATCAGACCACCAACGTTAAGGTGATCATGGCCACCAACAGGGCTGACACACTGGATCCCGCTCTGCTGCGACCTGGTCGATTGGATCGTAAGATTGAGTTCCCGCTGCCCGATCGCCGGCAAAAGCGACTCGTCTTCTCCACCATCACCTCAAAGATGAACCTCAGCGAGGACGTCGATTTGGAGGAGTTTGTGGCGCGGCCGGACAAGATCTCCGGTGCCGACATCAACGCCATTTGCCAGGAGGCGGGCATGCACGCGGTGCGTGAGAATCGATACATCGTTTTGGCCAAGGACTTCGAGAAGGGCTACAAGAACAACATCAAGAAGGACGAGCAGGAGCACGAGTTCTACAAATAGATTAAGCCACACACTTTTCCCGCCCATTTGTCCCCCAACACTAAACTCTTCTTTGTACGCCTAAAGTTATACCATTAATAAAACCAACTCGTATTCGAAGTGCTAAGCGATTCCAATCCAAATCCAAACCAACCCAGTGGGATCGGGCTGCCAGAGGCAAAGCATTCCATTTACGCAACAACAAAATAGACAAAAGCACTGTATTTGATTCGGTCAAAAGAGTGGATGCAAACAAAGAGCATTGGAAGGATAAGACGGAGGAAGGGAGGCGGCTACTTCATCAGCGAGTTGACCACGGCGTTCACGTTGATGGCCTTTAGGTCGGCATACGTTTGACCCGTGCCCACGAACACAATTGGCTGGCCGGTGATGTAGGTCATAGAGATGGCGGCTCCCACTTTGTCGTCGATGGTATCGAACTTGGTCAGCACGATGCCGTCGATGATGTGCGGGTTCTCGTTGGATGAGTAGTCGGCCAGCGACTGGTTGAACTTGACCAACTGGTCGACGGCTTCGTTGCCCACCAGTGCCTCGCCCACGAAGAGCACCAGGTCCGGATTGTTCACCTTGATCAGCTTGGACAGCGAACGCATCAGCGGCTCATTGTCCTGCATGCGTCCGGCGGTGTCCACCAGCACCACATCCACCCGTGTATCGTGGGCAAACTTGATGGCCTCCATGGCAATGCCGGCGGCATCCTTGCCGTACCCCTTCTCGTACAGCTGCACCATGGTGCGTCCGTCGTGCTTGGCCGCCGGATGCAGGGCGTTCAGGTGGCGGGTGTGTGTGCGCAGCTGCTCGACGGCACCGGCGCGGAACGTATCGCAGGCGGCGATCAGAACGTTGAAATCGTTCTCAATCAGCCAGAAGCAGATCTTGGCCAGGTTGGTGGACTTGCCCACGCCATTTACGCCGCAGAAGATGATCGTGTACGGACGGCCGTTGCGCTTCGATTCGAGGGCATCGCGAATGATGTCGATGCGCCGTTTGGGCGAGAGAATCCTTACCAGCGATTGCGTGAGGGCCTCCTTTACTTGGCTCGCAATGCTGTCAAAGGTGCCCATTTGCTTGCCATCCAGACTGGTGGCCACCGAATCGCACAGCTTGGCCGCAATCTCTGTGGCCACGTTCTTCGATATCAGATGGTCGCGCATCTTCTCCAGCGCCGGCTGCAGATCCGCCAGCGACATGGTCTTGGCGCCCACAATGCCCTTGAAGTAAGAAAGCAGGCCGCCGCGTTTGCTTTTCTTGGACTGCACCTGCTCCTCCTGCTCCTCGTCAGAGGACTCCTCCTCGTTCTCAGCCTCGTCCTCGCTCTCTACGTCCAAGTCCCGGATGACGCCCTGCATTGTTCCCACCAGCTGCCATTTGAAGAATAATAAAACAAAAAGAGTTCATGATTTCACTTCGAGCAACAGAGTTTTGTTCGTAGAAAGTGAAAGTTACTCACCTCGCTGTTGATGTTCTGGTACTGCACATCCTCGGGCGCATCCTTGGAGCGATCGAGCATGACGGCATCCTTGGAGTTACCGCCCAGATCCCAGACGCGTGGCTTCTTGCCGGCCTTCTCGGAGGCGGGCTTGCTGGGTTTGGGATCGCTGGGCGACGTCTTCTTTATGGGCGTGAGCTTCTCGCGCAGCTTGCGCCGATTCTCCATGATGATGTCGTCCTTGGAGGAACCCGACGCTGGCGACGAGGGCTGTGACTTGGACGGTGGCGGGCTCTCCTGGATGTTTACCCGCTTCTCGACCGGCTTCTTGTCGTCCTGAATCATCGAGGCGACGGTCTTCTTCGACTTTTGTGACTCGTTGTAGGAGCGCATGGCTTTGGGTGCTTTCACTTGCTTGGCGGACGCCTCCTCCGCCGCGCTGAGCACGCGTCGGTACTCCCGATCGAAATCGTAGTCATCGCCCAGACGTATGTCGCCGTACTTCTCCTTGAAGGCCGTCTGCATGTCGGCCAAGAATCCATCCAGGTAATTTAGTTTGATTACCTTCTGGAAAATTGCCGCGTACACCAGATCCAGTTCATTGTCCAGCTTAAATTGCACGGCCAGGTGGTCCTCCTCGAAGTACTTGGCCTCTGTGTTGCGCTCCTGCAGGCCCACAAAGCATTAGTGCCCTTCCTTAGCCACATCCAAATCCATCCATTCACTCACCTCCAGGATGACGCCACGTATCAGGCTGTTGATGCAGGAGGCGAAGCTGCTCCCGGACGCATTAGAGTGCCACAGCACCACGCCGCCTTTGGTGAATATCACCACAAAGTCCAACATTTTAGCTACGCTTCCGATCCGTCAGTTTGAACAACGACGCAATCTACTTGCATTGCATTTGCATCAAATCAAAAGTTGCCACACGTTCCACGTCACTTGTCTAGTGATGGCACCGCGCACGATACGTCTGCGCGTTATCGTTATCGAAAGCTGTCACTTTCGAATGTCGAAATTCCGTTAAATATACAACACTCATTTGATCAAAAAATAAATATAAAATAACCATAATTAACCCATATATAACATGCAATTAGTGTTGTTCCAAGTTTACCATTGCATTTAATATGCATGTAAGCAGCTAGAGGATTCCCCAATCGAAGTGGTTTGAAGTCCTACATCATTGCTTTTAAATGTCAAATCCAATTACCATTCAAAAACAAATAAAAAACGCATTTGCTTTTGCTTTACACATCTTTAATGTTAAATTTAGTTGTGTATGTTCACTTTTTATTACAATATAATTTATTATTTATATTTAATAATACATTATTAGAGTCCAAGTCCTAACACTTTCATTATTTATACCGCATAATATCGAAGCACTCATTCAGTTGGTTTTTTTTCATATTAACATTGTTTTAAAAACTCGCATTTGGTGGATTAAAAAATTGGTTATCATTCGCCTGCTTTGGGATTGGGTAGTATTTTCATTTTTATAGTGCTCTGAGGAAATGCATAACAAAATGATTAAACGTCTTGATTGGATAAATACTTTAGGAGAAGCACATGAGTATGTTTCGTTCACTTTTCGATTTAGTTTAGTTTGTTTATTACTTGTTTTAAGGCTAAGATACTAAGTTCTCCGCTATTTGGAACAGATTTGTGTTTTTTCTCTGTGTATTTTGCTTTTTTTTTGTTTTTAACGCAGCACTAGCAGCAGTGTGTGGAAATCCATGATTTGGTTAAGTTTCGTTTGATTTGCTTTCGATAGTTTAGTTTTTAGTCGTGTAAACGTAATTAAATATATGTAATAAATATTAGTACAAAATGAAATGCAAATCATCTTTAAATCATAATAATCGTATAGCAATGACAGTTTGCATTTTAAATTCTTCACCGAAGTCGCTTAAAATGACAAAAAAAATATAATGTAAATTATATATATATATATATATAAAGATTAAGTTGGGAACAAAGGGAGGAAGGAAGATTAAAAGTATCAAAAAAACACTCGCTGTCTAAAATTGCAGTTCGGTTGCATAAGAAAATCATTATAGTTACTGGGGAATACGTATGTAAATCGGATTTGGTGCAGTAGTACTTTAATAAATTAATACAAATTAAATACAGTTTTGTGGCCTTTAAATAAATACAATGCGCGATTAGTTCGTAGTTTGTAGTTTGTAGTTCGTAGCTTTAAAATCTAGTAGATTTGTGCCGTGGCATGAACAAACAACTCTGGACGAGCAATTGAACAAAATGGACAAAATGAGGGAAACAAATCGCATCGCATCGAATCGAATCGAATCGCTTCGAACCGCATAAGGTAATTATTAAAAATTAAATGGAATCTCATATTATGTATAGAGTAGAACGTATGTAAGTGGTAAATATAGTATAGTAAATGTCTTTTTCTTTTACAAAAGTATCGACTGCGCTGCAATTATAATTATATTCATATAATCATAATTCACGAAGAATCAAACAAAGTCGTGGCCTGCCTGCCTGTTTTTAGTGAGTTGTTATTGGTTTGCGTTGCTCTCATGGTAATAATGCTGTTGCGTCTGGTCTGTTCCCGTGCTTAGTTCGTACAGTACAAATGTTCAACACCTCCCGACTATTAATTATTAGTTAAAAACTTAATAAACCAAGCTCGCAGCGACATCGACTTGGAAGGGGAGAGAGATTGTTTCAGGGATTGGGGGCGCTGACAAGTCTTTTCTGCAAAACAGACACGTCTGTTTCTTAAAAAGGGGTCCAATTGGCCCATCAGACCGTCCTTCGGTACGTTTATATATATATATATGTGTGAACAAACGAAGCTCCCTTGCCAGGACGTCCACAAAGCCTCCAGCAGCGCGGAAGCTGCGCAGTGGGGCCCAATAGAAAGAATTGAAAATTTTGGTGAGAGTGCATTTAGCATTCTGTAAACAAAGTTGGGAAGCCAGAGGGAATTCGTTATGTAGAATGGGGATGGGTGGGTGATTGTGCGGATCGGATGCGGAAACTAACGCTTGCCATTCGGCGAGTTGAAGCTGCACGAGAGCATCTCCTCCTTGGCCAACTTGGCGCGGTACTCGGCCATCATGTCCCGGCACTGGATGGCAATGTCCAGCAGCTGCGAGAACATCGACTCGCCCCGCTTGCAGTACGAGTCCTGGTCGTAGTCCACATAGTTGGTCAGGTTGTACAGCGCCTTCGACTCGGTCAGGAAGGTCTCCAGTGTGGCGTTCACGGTGCGGTGATACTCCACCACCATCTCCTCCGTTTGCTGCAGGTCGTCGATGGCCTGGTGCTGCACGATCAGCTCGTCGGACATCTCGTGTTCCTGCAAATGGCAATGGACAGTGTGTTTAGTGTGCGATTGCGTTGTGAGTAGTATTAGTTTTATAGGTTTTATTATGGCATTGTCTACGGGAAAACCTTTATACTATTTCCATGAAGAAGAAGAATTTTCGGTATGAATTCTGAATTTTACTCGAATTCAACAAAATCAAGTATTTAAATATAAAGGCATGGTGCCTAGTTAAGTTATGCATGAATTCCCTTTAATTCTTCTTCGCACGGCGGCCGACATGACAATCGATTTAACTTTGGCCGCTTCACATCTGGTTTCGATGGATCTTGAACAAAGGGCAGATGGCAGGCGTACTTATGCAGCAACTTATCGCAATCCAAAGTCGAGAAGCGCATCGCCGTGCGGGAGCGGAGCAGGACGAAGCGCTTCCCGGACTCAATGGGATCTTCGGCGAATTGCGACGGCGGCAGTAGCAACGGCGCATTCTTCACGGACTTCGGTTCACCGTCGTTCGCCGCCATCGTACGCGACTTGACCTCCTCAATCAGGCTGCCCATCTCTGCGATCTTTAGAGCATACCGCACGCCCGCCGTCTGCAAGCGCTTGAACGATCTGCTACGTGGCTCCTCTGCTGGCTCCTCTTTCTCAGTCCTTGGATTGACTGCCACATGATTGGCAATTGTAGTATCGTCTTGCTCGTAGGGCACATAGAAGGACTCGTAGTTGTGCGACCCCTCGCGCTTCTTGCCATCGCCATCCTTGGAACGATAGACGGGATAGGGGGGATGCACCCACCGTCTGATGCTCGTCTTGGATCCGCTCTTGCCGCTTAACTTGTTTCTTTGCTTAGAGTAGACGTTGTAGGGGTTATTTTCCGTCTTCTTCGGTTTGTTGCAGTTCCAAACGCGTGGAGGTTCCACCTGATCGTTGACTCTGACCGAGGCTGCAACTCTACTCGCTGTCGCCTGACTGCACAACGCATTTGGGACCATGCTATACAGGGAGTGCAGGGTCCGTGGATTGGTGTACCTCGCCAGATTTGGCATGTGGCTATCGTGTACTTTCGACTTCGCCTTGCCGATCGAACTCTTGGGCGAACACTTGAGCATTGTGTTATGTTTTGACTTGTATTCATATATAACTTGTAACCTGAACTAAAAGGGGCTGCGAACTGAGCTAGAACCAGATGATGACTGAGGTGAATCGAGAGGCAAAGCTATCTTGTCTTGGCATTGGCCTACTAAGCTGGATACAATCATATACTGGGTATATATATTATCAATAGAATGGCATTACAAATTTATATTGCACAAATAATAAGAATTTAAAAAGAGTTAAAACTTCTATTTAAACCAAATCATAGATTGTTCGTTTCAGTTATTCCCCCACAGCCATCTCATCTCATTTCATTTGAAATCACTTAATTTGTAGTGCTTTAGAATCGTTTTAGAGCTCCCATTTTTTTTAAATGCATACTTGACATACTTGGCGGTGGGCATTTCTAGATGAAGGGGCGTGGACAATATGTGGGGAAGTGGACAAATCATGGTGTGTATACTCACGCTCAGCGAACTCAGCATGGCCAGATCCATGTTGCCGGCGTTTCCGTTCTTGTTGTTGTTGTTATTGTTGTTGTGGATGCCCGTTCCCGAGTGATGAGAGGCCGGACCACGCTGATTGTTCGACTGGGAGGCCGGCGCATGGGAGTTCGGGTGCAGCTGATGGGAGTGCGAATGCACCATGTTGAGTTCCTCCTCCTCCTCGTCGTCCATGATCTCGATGGGCTCGCTGTCGCCGCCAGGGCCGACTTCGGCGATATCCTTCACCACCAGCTCCTTGACACGATCCGCATAGCGCAGCGTGTTGAGCGTGTGCTCGCAGGAGCTCAGTCCCGGCGAGATCATGGCGATCATGCAGGTCTTGCTCTTCTCGCCAATGAACGAGTCGCGCAACACCTGGGTGAGTTTGGAGACCCGGAATGGCAAGTGGGCCGACTGTTTGCCCAACGCACGGATGCACTCCTTGAGGGCGAGCAGCGATTTGTTGATTTCGGCGCCCTCCATGCGCGTCTGTCGATCGGCGGAGGAGGTGTCCACGCCGCGCTCATTGCCCGCCAGATCGATGAACGAGAACTTGCCGTGAATCTTCGTGGAGCCCCGCGGCCGCAGCACAATCTGGAAGACGGCGTGCGAACGCGACGAGTTGGAGTTGGCCGACGTCTGGCCAGATGTGCGGGCAGCATTGCCGTGCTGGATTAGCTTCAGTACCTCCTCGACGCCATCGACCACCTTCTCGGTGAGGCCCACCACCTGCACCTGCTGCTTGCCGTCCTCCAGGACGCGTAGCTTCTGCTTGTCGGCCAGAAGATCAAAGACCTAGGGCAACAACGATTGGTTAAAGTGAAGGATCCCTAGCCAATGCTAAAGTGTACGTTACTCACCTTGCCACTGTAAATCTCAAAGAAACTGGCCGAAACGACTAGATTCATGGCGCGGTAGCGCGGCATATTTAAGGTCACAAAAACATCCTTGGCCGCCATGGCGTAGATGCCGTTCTTGCAGTCCTGCACCTTTCCATTGAACTCGCCGCCCATGGTGTGCGTCTTGCCGGATCCTGTCTGGCCGTAGGCGAAGCACGTCGCCATTCCGCCCTCGAAAATGGTTTTCACCAACGGCTTGGCTGTGTATCTGCGTGGGTAGAGTTAAAGATTGCAGATTAGTATGGGTACTTATTGCAGATATTTGTTATATACAAGCAGCAAGTGCTGTCATCGAGTCTATAGCTTTAATTCTTGATAAATATATAGATATACAGCCAAAGTTAGCATTAGGAAATGATCTGGCATAGTACAAATGGGTGAGTGTTAACCTAATGATTTTACCATCATTGGGATTATTCCTCCTATGTATAATTCCGTATCGATAAGAATTGTATGTGCATACAACTAATTAAAGAACCCATTAAAATGCAATAAAAAATGTGTAAATCTCATTGTTTACTACTATTACTGAGTATTGATAACGCATGATGATGCCCCACCAATCATCGACTGCTGAATTTGTCAACACGAGTGCGTTATCATCGGCAGAGTCTTGGGCATTAATGCCGGCTATATTACTCATGGGGTATGCTTTAGGGTATATTTTAGCGGTTGCCGTGACGCAACTAATGGCGTTACCAATTCCAGCGAGCCATATAATACACATGAACGCGAAACCGGAAAGAGAAGCTGAGAAGTTGGCGGAGAAAGGGGGCACAGCAGCAGAAGCAGCAGCAGCTTTAATTCAATTGAAGCCAAACAATTCCTAATGGGCAAATGCCGGGCCACAAGGCAGTTACTTTTCGAAATCTCTTCCGCTGGAGAATTGGGTTTAGAGAGCTCGGGCGCAGATCGGCCGACGGCCGACGGGTGACGGTGGGCAGGTGGCAGGGGAAGCGTCTGTGCTGCCAAGTTAGTCATTCAACGAACTTGGCTGTTTCGGGAGCGACCGCTTTCGGATGCATGTATGTTTCTGTTGCCGTCTCTGTCGGCATGACTCAATGAGTCGCTCCACCAGAGATGCCCCAGTGCTGTCCAGTCACCAAAACAAGCTCAAAAAGTGACTGGCACTTTGGTTACTCGACGGAAATGTGAGCAATGGCTGTTTAGAAGTGTTCTTTACTAGCTGGTGGGAAATAATTTCTTTAAAGGGTATGCTATACCACATAACATTCTACTATTCAATATATAAATATCAATTGGATTGAAGATCGTATGAAAGCCATAGAAAGTGATCCGTAAATATATTGTATTCTTTTGATAGATATTGATACGACTTTTACAGATGAGATCAATTGGAAAGGCGTTTTCTAGCAAGGATACCCATTTGTAATTGAAGAAGCACAACCAAGACGGTGTATGGGCACCATATTGAGAATTCGAACTGGTGTTTGTTTAGAAGCACTAATAATTGAAACAGGCCATATACGGAATTGTTTGGGGTTGGAGGAGCTAGCTATTGATGGGTATTGCATACTGGATACTCACTTGTATACCATGGCATTGTCGCACGTGTCGTTGAAGGCGTAGTCGAAGCGAAACTTGTGGTTCTCCAGGAACTTGGTGAGGTCGACCTTGCTGCGCGGCTCGTGCACGATAAGCATGTCCTTGCGCGGCACCGAAATGACATCGATCTCCTTGCGATTGACTTCTTTGCGGCTGATGGGACGCTTGCGCACGCACACGGTGATCTGATGGTCATCGACGGCCTGGCCATCGAGCAGCGGCACAAACTCCAGCGTGCTCTGGTATTCGCGTATCATCTGCGCCGTCTCCCAGTTGGGATTGCCCGGATCCTGGTTCATCAGGGCCACCTTCTCCTCCTTCATCTCGGCCTGGCGGGCGCGACGCTTTTCGCGATTCTCCTTCAGTCGCTCCACCTCCTTCAAAGCGTGCGATCGCCGGGCACCAGCGCCGCCAGCTCCTTGGGTCGTTGCCGCAGCAGCGACTGTCTGTGCCGCTGGAGCAGCACTAGCTGCCGCGCTGGGATTGGGCAATGTGTTATTAGGAACCGCCGAGGCGATCCTCGTCTGCTGCTGGCTGACGGCTGTCTGCGAGTACCGTGGACGCTGTAATCCAGTGGTCGTGGTTCCACCACCTCCGCCGGCCGTAGTGTTAGAGTTGCTGTTTGTATTGGCGCTATTGCTGTTGCCCAGCGGTTGGGGGATCGACTGGCTCTCCTGGATCTTGTTCAGCATGTTGCCGGCCATGGTCATCCGACTGGTGAGATTGCCACCGATGGCCGATTGTGTGGGATTGCGTGAGAGGTTCATCGGAGCGGTGGCCTGCTTCTTGGGCTCCGGGGCGGTGTGCTGCTCGACAGTGTCCTGCATCAGCTCAGGATTGAGGGTGAGTATGGCGTCCAGTTCCACCTCCTTGCCCTTCGTTTCGCCGCGCTCGTACCATTCGACTGTGATGCACTTGCCCGACTGGTTGATCACCGCCACCACGGCCATGTGGACGCGGCCATCCGTCCGCTTGATCTTGACGCTTTGCCCCACCGTAATCATGTCCATATTTGAACGTCGATCCTTCCTGTTTGACTCCAGCTGTATATCCTACTCCACCGATCTCTCCTTTCTTCCGGCTTACCCTGCGATAACTCCAAGTACTGCTTTATGGACAGCAACTCCCACTGCTTGCAGGAGGAGTTCCGTTAGTTTGAGAAGTAGTAGTTGCGTTTTAGAGTCCAAATGTTTCTGAGCAAATACATAAAAACAAAAAAAAAACACAATGTAGTTCGGAATTTGTAGGTCTAAAAATGAGTTGGTTCTCTTCAAAACTAACTACTGGGGAGATATGAATCTAGGTAGAAACGAAGCCCCAAACCGAATTCAAGGCAGTGACGACTAAATCGCAGCCAACTGCTTGTCGAGGTCGCCGACAGCGTCTGTTTTTTTTTTTTTCGAGTGTCCGTCGAAGTGTGTGTGTGCTGCTTGCGGGGCTGCGTTAGTATTTGTGTTTGAGCTGAATTTAAATGCCAACTGTCGTTTTCGTTGCGTCTGGCAACGGATAACAAAAAGGAACAACGGGGACCCGCTGTCTGGGAAATGGAAAAGGGGAGCTCCAAGCAAGCGTAGGATCGCTAGAATCCCAATCCCGTTGCTGCTATTGTTGTTGTGCGCCCATTTTGTGGGCACTGGCGGCACTGTGCAACACTGACACACACATAGCGACACATATGCAGCTGCGGCAACCCTTTTGGCCGAAATGCAGCGAAAAAAACAACAAACCGCGGCGTTTGGCAACCAATCAATGCTTTCCGCTCCTAATTAGATGCAAAAATGTTGAGAGAAAAACACAACACACACTCACACACAAATGTAAAGAGTGGGGGAAATGCGTTTGCTTTATCGCTTTACGTCATACACAGAGCACCCACACACACGCACGCACACTCGCGCACACACACCGATGCAAAAAACAGACGGTCGCGGAAATTTAATTGAATTTTTCGCAATCTGCTGCCTTTCGCTCACCTTTCCTACTGTCTTCCCAACGGCTACAATGTGCTGGCACTTTCCATTAAAAAAAAACTTGGGGATTTATCGACCGATCACAACGAAATATCACAAAATCTGCTCGAAATAGTTTTGCAAGCGACCAGATGTCAGCAACACAATTTTTTAGTTTCGCCTCGCCATTGTTTTTTGTCCCCGCCGCGTTGCGAAACACTGGACTGCAGCGCGAACAGTGCTGGCAATCAGCCGTTGGATTTGAAAAACACGATTATTGGAGGTCTAAAATAGAGCATAATATACATTTCAAGTGGGCTTCTTGTTAGCAAAGAGGTTTTTAGATG
Organism: Drosophila teissieri; assembly: GCF_016746235.2. Taxonomy (NCBI): domain Eukaryota; kingdom Metazoa; phylum Arthropoda; class Insecta; order Diptera; family Drosophilidae; genus Drosophila; species Drosophila teissieri. The sequence goes on from NC_053034.1 coordinate 15,396,346, forward strand.
CATTTATGACTCCTAAGTTGTAATACCAGTACAACCGTGAGAACTAACAAGTTTATTATTTACTTTGATGGCTTGGTCAACACTAAACGAAGAAACCGTTTAAATCGTCAGCTGTTTTGGAATCTCTGGCAATAAGTAAAAATAACAAACGACCGCTTTTGTTGGCATAAGCCAAAATGTATTAAAATGTGACTAATTTAATGGAAAGTGCAACGGTTCGGCAATATTTTATGCTCACGGGTGCAATCATATTTTTCTTCACCTGACACTAGCCAACACTAGACATATTTTACGTCTGTTATTTTTAAACCCCATTTAATTTTGTTTTTAAAATTGAGCAAATTAACGGCAGACCAATGTGTATAGTTCATAATTTTTTTATTAAGGTAAACAGGACATTCTCAAACGTCGTTGGGTGTTCTTTTGCCAGGTTTGTATACATTGTCTAATGGTTTGATTTATTTTATTCGGTTTCATTGGGTTTTACGCTTTCAAATTATGGTTTTTCGAAAACATTTAGCCATTTATCAATTTGGACAAAGTTCTAGATATGCGGAAATAGTTTGTCAGTGGAAACAACCCCAGTCCAGAAGCAAACATGTGCGCACTTTACATCGTGTGTGTCTATCGATATTATTTTTCCAACAATCGACCTTTGTTGGTGGTGGGTGCATTTGTTTTTGCGTAGAAAGGAAAGCGTAATAACGCCTCCTGATATCGATATCGATATCATATCATAAAAAACAATAAACCAAAAAAAAACGCTAAAAACTATTAGTTTGTCTGCCAGAAAAACGGGACTAGCAGCTGGACGTAGCCAAGTTGCCACATCAAGTGACCGACACCAGACACCACAACACCCAGCTCCACCATGGACATCATGGATATCCAGGCCGTAGAGTCAAAGCTGAGTGACGTCACGGTGACACCGATACCGCGCAGCCAAGTGCAGAATTTCTACAATTACCAGCAGCAGCGGGAGCAGCGCGAGCAGCAGCCCCAGATCCAGATATCGGCCATCCACCACTCGCGCGGATCCGGTGGCGGAGGAGGCGGATCCAATTCATCCAACGCGGCCACGGACTACTCCACGAGCAGCGGTGGCAAGCGGGAGCGGGAGCGCTCCTCCGCCAGCGACTACAGCAGCTCGTCCAGCAAACAGAGCTCCGCCGCAGCGGCCAATGCAGCAGCAGCTGCCGCCGCCGTCGCTGCCCTCCAGTACTCCCCGCAGTTCCTCCAGGCCCAGCTGGCCCTGCTCCAGCAGCAATCGAACACAACGGCCACGCCGGCCGCAGCCGCAGCTGCGGCCCTCTCCCTGGCCAACATGTGCTCCAGCAATGGCGGACAGAGAAACACCGGCTCCGGTGGCGGCGTCTCCTCCAACGCCAGCAATGGCCAGAGCATGGGCCTCAACCTAAGCTCGTCGCAGCTGAAGTACCCACCACCCTCCACCTCGCCCGTGGTGGTGACCACCCAAACTTCGGCCAACATCACTACACCACTGACCTCCACGGCCAGCCTGCCCTCTGTGGGACCGGGCAATGGGCTGACCAAGTACGCCCAGCTGCTGGCAGTCATCGAGGAAATGGGACGCGACATTCGGCCCACGTACACGGGCTCGCGCAGCTCCACGGAGCGGCTCAAGCGAGGCATTGTCCATGCCCGCATCCTGGTGCGCGAATGCCTCATGGAGACGGAGCGAGCGGCGCGCCAATGAGAGGAGGAGTCACTGGTGCCGCAGCTAACGACGCCGGATTGAAATGGACCAGGAGGTGAGGGTGATCCTCATCTAGCAACTAGGTTAATTCCCCCCAACAAAAAACACGGACAGAATGGGTCGAACTCGTAATCTTTGCACAGTTGTGAGCCAATTCCGCTTGAATATCATAGGAATAATTTAGTTTTAAAGCTTTTCGAAGGTTTTAACTCAAGACAAGAAAGTGCTTAAGAAGAGCCTTAAACGTAAGTTCGAATTTGTTGATAGGCGAAAAAGAAAGTTCTTCAATTTTCATGCTCAGAACGCTCCAAAGATTGCCCAAAGCCTACGCAAAGATCCATCCTGTCCGCATATAAGCATAAAAGAGTAGCAATTTGTAATAGCTTGTAAGCCCCCATCAACTTAATGGCCCTCGGGCCGCCGGACCATAGTTAAAGAATGTTTAGACTAGCTCAGGTTACAATCGGTTAAATCGTCAATCGTCTGGCCAATCACCAGATCGGTCAAAAAAACCTAATCGATTACCGAAACAAATACGAGAAAATTAGGCTCTCGTAGTAGCCCTAAGTACCCGAGAGGAATAGCAAGGAATTAAACAAAAATCGTCAATGCTATAGCTGCAGCACAAGTTATTGAACCGAGCCGATTCGCGCTGATTGCCTCGGAATTGTATCTTTACCGTATACCAATTAATCTGTAACCGTAAACGTAAGACAAAGATGCACCTGTGTCTGCGTCATGAATGCGATTAATTATCTGATGGCAATGGCCGAGGCGGAGCAGATCCGTCGAGGAGATGCAGGGCAGGATGTGTGCGAGTTTGTCACTGCCGGGTAGCTCCTCGCTATTTTAGAGAACTATACAAATGCATATATGTAGTTAAGCAGAGATATATGTATACATATATACTTGTTATGCAAGCAAACAGTGTGCATGTCCAAGTGAATGGTGAATTAGTGGCAATTGACACGAGAATATTTATATATGTATACACATAGAACACAACTTGTATATTTACTATATGTATGAGCAAATACGACTAAGTTCAAGCCTGTATACCAAACCGAAATCGAAATAAATGCGCAATTTTGGTTTTTGTAAACGCAGTTGGCTCACTTGATTCTAATTATGATCCCGAAACTCATTTAAGGTATGTACTTCAAAGTTCTATATTATATATTCAGTTTTCATAGTTGTTTTTTTACATTTGCAGTGCGAGTTGAAGGCGTTGTTAGCAGTTGAAATGGGGACAGCAGCCGGGAAAGGGTTTGCTCAGGTCCTCTTCCATTTTGCAGGGCTTTAATGTGGCCACGGAAGGACACCTGGATAGCAAAGTTGGATGAGTCAAGCAAAAGATCGATGTACACTTCCTGCAAATACTCACCCCACGGCAGTTACCGCATTGGGTCCCGCGCATCTGTACTTCAGGCAGCGACCCTCCGGAGTGTACGTCTCTCCGGTATTGAACTTATGACCACCGACATTGCAATCCGCTACGGATGACAAAGGACATGTGGGATAGAATAGGTTGTGTCGCAGCACTGTACCCACTTACCGGCGAACACCAGCAGCGAGTGGGCGCCCAACACGAGCAGGCAGAGTACGAACGTGACCGATTTCATATTTGGTAGCTAACTAACTAATCCGGCGATCGCGCAGCTGTCCGACTATATAGTTATGCTTGTTTGGGGTGCGCCAGCGATTAGACTGAAGGGTCAAGATCCCCGTGCTCCGGCGATTGCGTCGACAGGGGTCCACGGGTTTATCAACAAGGTGGAAAAGTGTCGTCGCGAATAGATTCGTTCTGGATGCTGGCAAAACAGCTGCAGTTCCAGTGCTAACATCATTAGTTTCCAAATGCTAGTTTATTTAAATGAAGATCATATGCTTACTACTAAAGAAAAGTACTTTGGCAGACATTGCCACAAGATCAATGGACTTAGCTAGTAACCAGGCTAAAACGAGATGGTATTTTAAAGCAGATCGCTGTGTTTGACCTACATCTAGTAGTCGTCGGAGCACTCGAGTTGGGGGCAGCACTCAGGGTACTTGAAGTCATAGTCGTTGGGGGAGAGATGGCAGCCAGGTCGCGGCCAGGGCTGTTTGTCGCAGCTGGAAGGGATTAGGGGGTCTATAGTGATGGCTTTTGGCCAAATCGCGATACTTACTGGCGTATCAGCAGCAGGTAGTCGTCGGTGCACTCCAGGCGAATGCAGTAGCCCTGCTGTCCGGTGGGCAGAACGAAGCCATGGAGTGGAACGGCCAGGTCCAGCTCCTCGTAGAGGCAGTGCTCCGCCAGGGTTGGGTGCTGCGTGTGACCACGATACTGGGTGCTGAACCCGTTGCCGGCCACCAACGCCGCCAGCAGAGAGGCCACAAAAGCCCACAAGAAAGTTGGGGACATCGAAGGTGCTGCGGACATGGTTGCTCTCGTTGTGGAATAGCATTGGGCCGTCGCCGGAGCCATCTCTTATAGGGCGCGTCTTATCAGCTGACTATCACCGCGCTCGTGATTCGATTTCGGCTGGGTTTGCCTTGCTCTCGATCTGGAAACGGAGGAAGTGGCGCGCCACGTTATCGAACTTCTGGCACTCGAGGATGTTGGCCTAAACCAGGAACCACTCACTGGTTGTTGCAAAAGTAATTAGTTTCGCAATTAACAAATATTGGTTAAGCCATTAACTAACTAACTAACTAACGCTGGGTAACTAATTATAAACCGTAGATAGTAAAGAATTTCAGGAAATTCCAGTAGGATTATAACAAGCGTACTAGCAATGTCGTAAATGTTTTAGTACAAATTAGTAACTATCTTTGTAATGACTAGCTGCTGTCTAACTATAAGATTCAATAAGCCTATCAGTTTTCACACCAAACACTGTATGCACTATCATAGCTAGTAAGTCAATCCATGCTTAGAAGCCCTTAGCTTGCCAGTTCCGGTGGGAATCGTGGACTTGACCCCATCCCATGCCATCCAAATCGAATCACGGTGGGATTAATTAATGCAAATACAGTCTAGTCCCAGCCACAATGCACTTGCACTCGTGAGTCCCATTAAATTTGCATAAATGTATCTAGGTATTACGTACACGGGAATCAAGTGCTGTGTGCTCAGCGTACACTGGGAGAAAAGAATGCGGCACTGGCATCTGTAGCATGGAGAATACTAGTTCAAACCGAAATTTGTGTATTAGAATGACATTCTAGGTGAATAATAAACGTTCCTTTCGGTCTATTAATTTACAAACGGAAACGGCCCGCTTTCTGCCAGTGTAGCTGGCCGAAATTCGGTTGCACAAAAGAGTTATTTGCGTGCTGCGATTACTTTTCAACCTTGCCACAGTTTCTCGAACCGTGTCACTTGGCTGTCACTTGGATACCGCCCTCCACTTTGCTCCACTTCGCTGCAGTCCGATCCCCGCCAGAGCCAGAGCTCACTCTCGCTTTCAGGGCTGGCTTAATTAATTTAAATTTTTAATTTAAACTAGAGCTGGTGGAGCGGACGCCTTAAGTCGTCGGCAAACAAAACAAAAGCCACAGATGCTATCTGGTTGTGCACACACACACACACATGTGTGTTCCTACCCATTTACGGCACATGGTATTATTATTAATTTTATATAAAAGCAACAACAATTAATTGTAATTGACTCAGTCGCACGGGCAGCGCACAACCGCCAAGTCGGCTTTGGATTTCGAGAAATCGGAGTGGTGCCTCCTTCAGTTCCTTTCCCCAACACCTCGTCGTTCACTCACTTGGCGACCGACCATGCGCGCCGGAGTCGCTTGCCTCCTGGTGGTGCTCCTGGGCATCTGTGGAGCCGCCCGGGCGGATCTCACCTACCGCGGCAATGCAGTGCATCCAGGTCATTAATAAATGGATATATACCCTAAAGCATCGCATCTATGTAGATGCTAAAGTGGATGCTAGATGCTAGATGAATACTATACCGAAAAATGACATCATATGAACAAGTTCTTTGTAGTAGAAGCGATATATAATACTGCAGTTTCAACCAGTTAACGAACATTGTGTGCTGTGCGTTTCCAGATTATCCCGGCCAGTGCTACTACGAGGAGCTCAACCAGGCCATACCCAAAAAACAGTCCTACAAGCCCATCAATCGCGAGGGCTACTGCCAATCCATTTACTGCAGACCAGACTATGTCCTCGAAATTGGCTAGTAAGCTAACAAACAACAAAAGGGATATGAAATGTATCTCATAGTTTAAATACCATTACCATTTTCACTCCAGCTGCGGTCGCCACAATCTGGTGCCCACGGAGAAGTGCAAGATCGCCTCGGATATGCGACGCACCTTTCCCGAGTGCTGCCCCAAATTGGTTTGCCAGGAGTCCGAGAGCAACTACATCTAGGCCGCATCCGGATCCGGATTCGCATGCTGTCCTGGCTGCTCAGTATTCCTACTTGCTAGTATTGTATATTTTTATTTTGTTAAATGCGTTATCTGTAAGTTGTGCAACGTGTATTTATATTGATAGGTTTATTGTTGTATGTTTTTGATATTCTTGAAATATATATATCTATTTGTACGAAACCCCAATAATTCCATTCATTCTACATAACTCAAGCAAAGAAATAATTTCGTTTTAATCTAAGTAGTTGGATCAAATATTTGTTGCTTAAAAATCAGCTTGAAATCTCACAGAAACCAAGTGGAAAAATATAAACATTAAACGATCTTCCTTTAAATATAACTATTTGTTTGTATGTTCTTGAATTTTGTAAGGTATTATTTGAGATTTGTTCCCAAATGGATTTACCAATTACTTGCCCACTACCTACTTTTGGTCCATGACCCATTTGTACACCTTTCCACGGTCCCGAAGAAACTACGCATCTGACCACCCCGCCGCCCGGGCAATTAAGCAATTAGCAAGTGCCAGCTGAATCCCACTCAATCAAGCTGAAAATGCAAATCACGACTGCTAATTCGCCAACGAGACGCGATCCAAGTGGCTCTTCTGGCGGGTGAACCTATAAATAGGAAGCGGGCTGGCCAGCGCTCGGTTCAGTCTCGTCTCCGCCGCCCAATGATGCACAACCCAAGCGGATCAAACTGGCTTCTGGCCGCCCTGCTGCTGGCGCTCCTGCTGCCGGAGGCACTGCTGCCCACCGCCGATGCGGGTGAGCTGCGCTTGGAGTCTCTGTAGTACTCTCCCGTATGTATATCCTGTTTACAGTCAGCGAACCCGTGTGCTCCTATCGCAACTCGGAGGACGAGACCATCTTCCTCAAGTACCTGCCGCTGCTGAGACGGGGCCAGGACTACGTGGACTTCGGCAAGGATGGCAAGTGCCTCAAGCGGGCCATCTGCACGGATACCTTCAAGACCATCGTGGAGGAGTAAGTACACTAGAGTGCCAATGGGAGATGCGCAGTTCCAGCTGCGATTTGCATATGCCACCTAATAACTAAACTTAGTTAAATATTCTAAGCTCCTGTTGATGATTCTTTGCAGCTGTGGTCAGCAGAAGATCACTTGTGCCAACAAGGACCGCTTCACCGGAGTTTTCCCGGGCTGCTGCCTCAAGTGTCCCTAAAGCCGAGGAGTTGCAAATAGGAAAGAGCATTCAAGTGTTGAAATGTAAACAGCAAACGATTAGTGATCCAAAAGCAATCTATTAGACACTTCTGTATGGAATATATGCTAACATTCAAATACAGGGTATACAATAACTATAACAGTTGTAATAATTTCCCTCTCAGCGTTCACTTGCATTGCAAATCCAGTCATTCGTTTAGTTTTTTTCGACGTTTATTTTTTATTTCTTTAGTTTCTTAGATTAATAACATGTGGATGTGGATTCGGCGGCCTGTCTATAGGTTTTCTCATAGTTCTCAGTGTTTTCTGTAGTATTATTTCCTTTGCTATCCTTTGGGACTCAGTTCATTAGCCAGCTGTTGCGCTCTCGCTCGCTCCCGTGCGCAGAGCATGCCGTCTCGCTTCTTTCTAACATGCACACTATTGGTTTTTTGTTTGTTTTTGAAGTTACTCGCTTTTTGAGTGGAAAAGAACATAGTTGTTGCAAGTTTTAAAAAAATACGTGTTGCGACTTTTTATTATCTCTGGATTTTCGGGTATGTTGTTCGCTTCTCTACCATTTGAATGACAATTCAATTATTTTCTTTTTTGCCAAAAGCCAACGCATAAGGAAACAAACAAAAAAAAAAATCAATTATAACCGACTTATCAATGAGTGGGGATCTAAAAATTAATTACAATCGACGGCAGAAGGGCTCTGCTGGCAGGGCTTGTTGATGTTCAAAGGTCGATCGAATTTAAGCTGCTGGCATTCCAATGGTGTACCGATGGTATACTATTGCGGATGCTCCTATTCCGTAGCTGTTGAGGTGACTGCATTGCTCTGCTCCAGCATCCTGTTCCTGTTCCTGTTGCCCTTACTCTCTTGACTTGCTGTGTGTGTGTGTGTGTGGGTTCGTGTGATTCAGTGTTGTGTGTTTGTGTGGTGTGTGTTCGTGCAAGCCGGCCATCTCTCTCAGTTAACTATAAATAGGCTTATAGATCCTCGTCCTCGTCGGGCAGGGCGGTCGCCTGGGCCTCCTGCAAGTCCCGCTCGATCTGCGCCTGCCAATCCTTGTCCATCTTAACCTCGGGTGGCAGCAGGGCTGGCATGGCGACGAACTCCAGGTTGGGATCACCGACCAGCTTGCGTGCCAGCCACAGGAATGGTTTCTCGAAGTTGTAGTTCGATTTGGCAGAAATGTCGTAATACTGTGTGGGGAAAAGATGCAGGTTTTACTCTCATGATCATGTTTACAAATTGGATTTCTTTGTAGGGATCTTGAAATATATTCAGCTAGCATTGAATTAGATCCCTCAGCTTTTGGGTATGTAACACTCACCTGCAAGTTCTTCTTTCGGTGGAAGACGATGCTCTTCGCTTTCACCTTGCGGTCCTTGATGTCGACTTTGTTGCCACAGAGGACGATTGGGATGTTCTCGCAGACGCGGACCAGATCGCGATGCCAGTTGGGCACGTTCTTGTAGGTGACACGCGAGGTAACATCGAACATGATGACGGCACACTGGCCCTGAATGTAGTAGCCATCGCGAAGACCGCCGAACTTCTCCTGGCCAGCGGTATCCCACACATTGAAACGGATGGCGCCGCGATTGGTGTGGAAGATCAGCGGATGCACCTCCACGCCCAGTGTGGCCACGTACTTCTTCTCGAACTCGCCGGTCATGTGGCGCTTGACGAAGGTGGTCTTGCCGGTACCGCCATCGCCGACGAGCACGCACTTGAATGTGGGTATATCCTGACCTTCCTGAGCCATCCTGCTAAGCACTCGGTGTCTTCGTTATACGCTAACTTCTGGACTTCAACGACGGAACAGTGAGCTGCAGATAGGACGATTGCGTTTGGCTGGTTAGCAACTTGCAACTACTTTATATATTTCTATATATGTCTATATATATATATAGCAGTTTGAGCAGGAACAGGAGCAGAGTGTGTTGGCGAGGATGTTGTTGGTTCGGCGAGCGCCAGGCGACTGACTGCGTATCCTGCGAGCCGTCCAAAATGTGACGTGCACAAAGGATGCCTCAAAGCCCGCCAAGGACGGCGACCAGCTGTTCGGCGAGGAGCGAGCAGGATAACGACAAAGGACACTGCAGCTGCCGCTCCCGCTGAGCCCGCAAGGATAAGGAGCCGAGGCGACGGCCAGAGCGAGATGGCCACAGGGGCTGCCTGCGAGTGCAGGTAAGCAGAAATTCCAGGCGCACCAAAGAGCAGCAGCAACAACAACAACAGCAGCATGAGCAGCCAGAAGGCAGCAAATGTCAGGGAGGCGGAAGGATATACTCGGCAGGCAATCACACATCCTCGCACATTCCCACCACGTTTATGCGCAGCCCAAAACAATTTGGCACACAAAGGACACCCGGAAAACACACGGATCTGACCCACAATTGACCTAGGTATCCTAATTTAAACCCGAGCAGAAAAACTTATATGGTTCTTGAACCTTGTGAGTCCAGAGTAAATAATAAGGAGCATCAGAAGGGAAGGAAATGCTGATAGTTCTGTTCGCAATTTAAGTTGCGCGCATAAACGCCTAACATAATTTGTAGAATACTTGTTGTAGAACTGGAGAACTTCAAAATATTAGATGAAGAGTACAATGTAAACAAAATTTGCATGCTAAACAAACTTGTTCGCGTTATCGTGCTTGTACCGTATCTGTACTATGAACACAATATTCACAATATTTAGTTACTATTTACTGCAAAATGGGGATACTTTCTGAAGGAACTAACAAGTTCATCAATAAGGATGATAGGTTTTTGCAAACTTTCTGACCTAAACAAGATAAATTTCACTAACTTTGCCAATTTGGAATTGGGTGATTAATTTGAATGGGAATATTTCGTATAACGTTGAAAATGGCCATTGGTGACTCAGCCCTTCGGAAACCGAAATTATTTACTTTTAAGGATGGCAAGATTGTGAAATTCCTGCGCATCGCACCACCAGTGCTGCCCATAAATGCGGGAAATTCCTTATTTTGAGTGCCGCCTGTAACGCCGGCAAATTACAAGCACACACATAGACACACACATGCACTCGCATCGGTGAGAACCTGTGGACGCTGCAAAGCGCGCCAAAAAAAAAATGCCGACATACAAGTAATGCTGCGTTTTCTTGCTCATTTTGCTGGCTGGCGACGAGCACAGCAGCCGCGATTCACGTGAAAATCGCCAATCGCATTTATATTCTAAATAACAAATCAAATTCTAACACACATACGCACACACACACGCACAGTGGCAAACACACGCAGACAGACGGCGACGTCGACGTCGCTGCCGGCGGAAGAAACATGAAGCAAATTCATTGCCGTTTTTTTTTGCCATTCATGTTTAACCTCACAAAATGCGAATGGCATGGCAATCGGCGAGAACCTTTCAATGGCCAAAGGACAAGGGCATTTTCCCCGATTCAACGTGAAGTATTTTGGAGCTGTCAGTCCTGACCGGCCAGCGTTTTTCACAGACGAGATTGTAATGGCCTGAAAAGCGGGGAAAGCAGCACGAGGCGGCACCACGTCGTTTTCTTTTTGGGCTGGAAAATCTCTGGAAGCTCCGTGCGCAAGTTGTTTTCTTCAACTCCAACCGGCATTTTGGCCTGTTGGCCGGCTGGAAGTGGCGGCTGGAAGCCGGGTGGGCGATGCCCAGTTGGACAAGCAGCAGAAGCCGCTGGACCGGGAATAAACCGCAGAATTCCCAGCGAAGCGACGCCGTCGTCCATATTGCACGCGGATTTGGGGCGTCATTGGCGTCATGCCACACATGCCCAGCACACATTCACATCACTGTGGCAAATTGGCCGTGCAGCCAGCGAATTTGCACAGAATTTAACGCACATTTTGTGGTTCTACTTACATGTTGCTCGAAATTCCTCGCAAATCACAACTTTCTTTTTTGCCGAAGCACAACGCAGTGCTGCCAGATTTGATTTCAATATCGAGCATCGGTGTTGTCTCGATGTTTTTGTTATCGGGCAGTGTGACCGTGCGATTAGCGATAAGTTATAAATTCTGGCACTTTTTTATATACTATCCCCACCAATTTGAATTTTACCAATATACCGAATGTATAGTGTGGAGCTATATACACTACATTTTAATTCATTTTATGAGCATACATTTTTATTGTATTGATTAAATAAAATATTTTTTATGATATTCACTATTTAACTCTTTACAAATATCATCGTTTCTCTAAAGGCCTTTAATGAGGTCGTGACATGTCTTGAATTTAAATACAATAAATACCCAGGTTCTTCGTCGCTGGGGTCGCCTTACTTTTCCCACTGCACCTAGATAAACAAAATAAACGCACATTCAGCTGAAGAATTCGCACATCGTTCCTTGTAAATTGGATTCCCCCCGCTAACCGCATTGTGCAGCACATCTTATCATTCAATTATCAATCTGGCAACGCTGCCAGTTGATGCAACACATTTTTTTTGTTTTGAATATTAAATTAACCGTGAATCCTGAGGCTCCTTGCACTGCCCAGATATCGGTCACCAATATAGTGATCAATATACACAACTGTCCACCCACTTCCGGTTTCAATTCGCCCCCCCAAAATTCGCCATCGCCCAGAATCGCCGCCAATGAAATCCCACAAGTGAATCAATCGCAAAGCATCCAAATCAGTCGCGTGCGTGATTCGTACGATATCGGTCGTTATATAGCCGCCATATAATCGGACCAAGATGAGCGCGACCCACAAGGAGCACAAGTACACCAAGTTCAGGTACTACATGGAGAAGTGCTACGTGCTGCCGCTGGAGCTGAAAAACGACATCATCTACTGCCAGCGTGCGCTGCGCGACTTCCTCAAGGTCCACGGGGTTAGTACATATTGGGGGCATCACTTCCCTGCGAACACCACCTAATTTGATTCCTTTGTCTTTGTTCTCCACTTCCGCAGTTGGTCTCGGATGTCTTCAAGGAGCAGGCGGATGCGGTGGGTTAACGCAAGAAGACTTCAAGTCTTTGTCCTTTGTTCCCATCGCCACATGAACCCCAATCCCCCCGGGTGACGGTGGATCCGTAGAACACCTGCATCAGAATGCCTACCCCCCCATGAAAAAAAAAAACCCACAGAGTTTCCAACACAAAGAACTGTATGTAGATGAAGCTATGAATCGTTGTTCTTAGTTTAGTTTTTCATTTTAAAGAAACTGATGTACACACGAGTAATTTTTTTAGCGTTGGGTTAGAAACTTTCAGTTGGAGAGGAAACTGCGTTTTAAGCACTACTCATCATAAAGAAAGATAATTGGGTCAAATGTTTATATTTCCGAAGGAACCACGTTCGCAACTCTCGATATTTTGTCACAATTACTTTCACTTTTTAACCTTAAACTTGTTTTTTTTGCAAAGAAGACATAAAAGCAATACATATGTGAGCAAACCCATCCGATAATACGCTCTATATAAGCAAGTGTTACAGATTTCTTAACAACATTAATGCGCATATTCTTTTACTTCGCTTTATTACAATATTTGCCCTCCGTGCGTCCTATATATATACCTTATTTTGCTCAGTGCTTTGGGCGATGAGCGGTTTTAATGGCCATTAGCACCTGTGATTCCACCTCTCAATCAGCTAGACACTTAATGTGACACTCACGCTCTTGCCACCATTAGGATCCCGTGCAGATGCGCCGCATCTTAGACGAACTGGAGGAGGAGGTGTACGAGATCAATGGCGAGCAGCAGTTCCTGCTGATGCGCCTGAACGACGACCTGGAGGGATTCTGCATGAAGCTGAAGGAGAACAACATTGCCTCCCTGCCGGAAATGGCCAATGAGTACGTTTCCGCCCAGATAGTGCCTTTGATCGCCGATCCCAACTACAAGATCACTCCGCAGTCGGTGATGACTCGGGACAACGAGGAGATGCTCATCCGCAAGCACTTCCTTCTTAGCCAGGACGACGATGCGGGCGTGCCGCCGCTGAAGCTCAGCGAACTGGACGAGAATATACCGCTGATGCTGGCTCCGCCAGTTAGGGGATTGGGTCAGCAGATTGCCGCCGTTCAGCCGCAGGTGAAGTGGCCCAAAGTCGAGGAGGCACCAGCGCCAGTGCCGCCGCCCCAATCCCAGTCGGAGCTGATGAAACGGTCGCTGGATTCGACGCCGCCCAAACGGAGGAATATCACCTGCAGCTCACCGCCGCCCTTGGCGCCCATAACCCAAACGGTAGTGGCTGCGGTGCCACCAGTACCTCCACCACAATCACAAAATCCTCCGATGGACTTTGAGGTTGTGGCGCAGAGCCGCAAGAACTTGCATCAGGCATTGAAAAGGGCCAGAAAGACGAAGCAGCAACCACGTTTGTTCGACGAAGAGGAGGATATGGAGATCACCAGTTTGGAGAACAGTCGCAAGAACAAGACCAGCGAGGGCAGGAAGACACCGCCATCGCTGGAGCTAACAAATGCTGCCACCAATCAGGCAGCCAATGCTGCGGCCAAGAAATCCATGCCACAAATGCCTAGTCAGGGGACGGCGAAAAACAATTCTGTGAAGACTAGAAACACGAGCAGAAAATCTTCGCCAACGCCCACAACCAATACACAGCCACAGCCAGCGGGTTCGCCGTCCGGCAGCTCCGATGATTCCAGTGCTGAACTGCAGCAGGAGCAGCAAAGGCTCTTCGCATCCGCCGCCCAGTGGCGCGATGAGCCGCGCGAGAGCCGCACCCTGCCGACGGAGTACGGCCAGGAGACGTTCCTCGGCCTCTTTGGCCTCTACACGCCGGAAGTGCTCAAGAAGCTCAACCAACGCCACTCGAAGCGCAAGCGTCGCACCGTTCAGAATGCCAGCGGTGTGGATTTCCACTATGGCCAGCAGTTGAATGCCATGGACACGTTGGTCCTGGGCGTTCGTGGTCACAAGAAAACCAAGGAGAAGTCCGAGTTCCTGCTGTCGCCGAATGAGAAGCGCCTGCAGGCCAATTCGAAGAGGGCGTACACGCGCAAGAGCAAGTCGCCGGACAAGGTTTCGGACAAGAGCAGCGCAGCCGGAGGTTCTGCCGCGTCGGGAACTGTGGTCTCACCCTGTCAGCACGGAGATGGCGGCGCCTCCAAGTGCCGAAAGTGCCGCGAGTGCAGGGAATGCAAACGGCGTGTGGGTGAGTCACCAACTTCGTTATTTTATGAGCCACTCGAATGGCACGTCAACTGCTACGATGACCTCACTCTTTTTGGGAGGCATGAGCCTCTTGCTTATCTGAGTTAGTTTTCTTACATTTGAGCTGACTTTTAAATGAATCTTAAAGCTTTTATTAACAATATATTGTTTATTTATTTATTTTATTGATTAAAATTCCCTTTCTTTTCGCGTATATTCCAGAGCCCGAAGCGATGTACTGCCACTTATGCAGCGGATTTTACCACATGGACTGCCACGAGGCCACCAAGAATCGCCAGCAAATGCAGCTGCAGAACTCTCGCTGTCCGCCATGCTTGCGGGAGCAAGATAAGTTGGAGAAGTAGCGTGATACCAAGTAAACAGGATGTTCGATACCCCTTCTTTGTCAGGTTTTCACAATGGAATGTGAATTCTTGCTTGAACTAGTTGCCTCCTCAGTCCACTGGACATGGGCATTTATTAGACGCCTCCCTTCGTTCCTTGTTGTGGCTCCGCCAGTTGAAAGCTCTACGTTCGGCTTATATACATTTCTTTCTATTTTTTTGAGCAAGGGCGAGGGATAATATTGAATTTAAGTTTTTTTTCCTACACTTTCACATTAATGTTAACCTCTTAGTTAAGTTTGTATGTGCATGTGCATACGCAAGAGTGATTAAATTAAATATATGAATATTATATTGTTTCTTTCCGAATATAATCGAGCATGTGGCGTTTCTTTGTCTGTTTCACTGATAGCAGATTGACCCGAACTCGGGATTTGTGCCTTATCTCGTCTGTAGGGCATAGGTGCCATTTAATTCCATATAATCATGGTTACATCTTGAATGCATGTAACCGTGGCGATTCCTTTGTTCGAGATCGGACTGGTCCTTGCTGCCTGAGTGAATTGGGAAATTTATATTAATAAACGCCAAGGACTGCGCGGATCTTTACGCTACGATGACATGCTCAAGAAAACTGGAATAAAATCTAAGAAGCAAGAGCATGCGATTTTAAATATTAACCAAAAACAGTTTGTATTTCTCGAACAGTAGATATTGCATTTCGTGTTGATGAGTATTGAAAAATGTATATACATTGCTGGCTAAAAGCACAGAAAGCAGTCTAGTTCCGGATCCGCTGGAGCAGCCAGCCGAGCAGCGGCAGGATGGGAATCAGAATCATCGGTGGTGCACTGGACCAGCTCCTCGTGCCGTTGCACAGGTCGCCCTGGCAGAAGCACATGTACACCTTCTTGTAGTTGTAGATGGTGTCCGCACAGCGGTCCATGTTGTCATCCGGACCGCGCTGCACGCACATCCGCTGGATGGCCAGGTCATAATCGTCGATGGCATAGGCGCCGCCGCCCTCAATCACCTTGCCGCACCAGCCGCTGGCACACGGGATGGCCGCCACTCCTGGCTCCTGCTCCACATCCGTCGCATTGAAGGTGAAGGGGTCCTTGCAGCTGCCCAATTCTCCGCGGGATCGGCACTGATAGCAGCGGCGCAGGAGGCCTACAATTTAAAATAAAAAATATTTAAAACACTGTTTGGTGAGCCTTTCAATCATTAAGTTAATTAAAGATTTAAGTTAAGTTCATTTTAAATTATAATAGGAAAGTTTAAACAAAATGTAACGGAAAGTTTGTTTTTAATTGATTTTGGCCGTTTTCCCCATGTGAAAATCCAATTAGATTACACACACATACCACATATGCACCTTAAACAAAAGACTTCAACGAGAACACGAACTCACCATCGATTGAAACCAGACTTATGAGGAAAATCACAGACAGAAAAAGGCTAGTAGATTGCATGGTCCCTTCTTCCTATTTCGCCTACTTACTAATCAATAATGATAATAACGAATAATGGTAACAATATGTAAATGTTAAGATCAAGGAAGATCAATCGTAAATTAGTGTTACCAGGCGAAGGAATTGCAATAGCACCAAAGAGTAAAAAGCTTTCATAGATATATATAATTTTGAATAGAAATAAATAATTTATGTAAAATATATGTTTGCTACGTCGTACCAACATAATGCACTAAAAAATCGATGTTCATAAAAGTTATATCATTCATAGATAAAGCTCAACGATAGATTTTTTTTAAAAACGTTATTGATGAGCAATTTTTAAAATAGAAAAAGTTGTCTGCTAGCAGATTGAAAATAATTTATCGATAGTATTGCAACTATCGATGTTTGGTAGAATTTTAGTAAATACTAAAAATCATAATTCATTACCACTGCGCCATCTGTTGGAAATCTGGACAAAGTTCCCAATAAAGCGACATCTATGAAATGCGTCAAATCGTTACTGAAATTTTAAAATAATTAGATACTTGTTATTCGTAGTGAATTTACGGGCATCTGATAGTCAGTACCTCGACTAAAGTGTTTCTTGTTCCTATAACTTCACTAGCTATATGAATACAAAAAAACAGTCAAAACGATGAAATAAACGGAAAATAATTATGAAAGTGACTGGTATAGAAGCAGTATTTTCAGCACCTGTAGGGCAGAGTGTGACCATACCCGTTTGGCCATTCGGTATCGGTATTTTTGGCAGTATTTTTGCACAAATAATTGGTGCGAAAGAAAAAGCAAAGCAAAGCAGAAATAAAGAAGAAGAGCAGTGTAGAGGAGAGGCAGTCAGATTAGACGACGCAACGGCGCTGAAAAAACTCCAGTGGAAACGCACACAGACGCGGCTCTTCTCCACATAAATACGCATTATATTATTTAAGTTTGCTTTGTCCAATTGGAGCGATCGAAAGGCTGCCCAGTGGAGAGGACGTGCGTGAAAATCCAGGGCGCGAGTTTTCACCGGAGAGGAGAGTGAAGAGCGTGAGAAACTGCGTACGTACGAAACGGAAAAAAAGTGGGCAATCAAAAGGAGGAAGAAAAGAAAGAAAGAAAATAGAGTGAGAGAGAGCAAGAGAGTGAGGAGAAGAGGAAATTTTGCGAATTTGTCAGCAGCTGTGCGTCGTAACTAAAGCAACAAAATATCAAGTGAGAGTGGGTGGGAGAGAGCGCGGTGACAAATGCATAGGGAATTAAACAAAAATAATACAAGTGTGCAGCCTTGCAGTAAAATTATTTAAATAGACTGCTAAATCATATGCAGCCGACACCTGGCAGCCGTCTCGCTCTGTCGCGCATGTGTTTGTTTTTGTTTGCCAACTGTTTCTCATCTTCCACCTCCCTCTCTTCCCCTCTCTCTTTCTCGCACACTCTCTGTTGCAGCGCCAGCACATCCCGATTCCCAATTGGACCCAGCCAGGAGTGGAGAGCGTTCCAATAGGAGTACCGCAGCTGCAGCCCCAACAACAACAACAACATGGCGCTGGACAGTGGGACGCAAACGAATGCGCTGACATCATCCTTTACCACGAAGAAAAAGGATGCGGCCGCGGAAAAGGAGAACCTATGGTGAGTGCAAGTGCAGTAGTAGAGAGTATTTCCGGAAGCAAATCCCCCAAAATCAATCAACTAAAAAGCAATATATGCGTAACTCCTCAAAATGCAAGCACCAAGAACTCTGAAACTCAAGATATACGATCAGTAACTGTAAAACAGAAACTATAGAACCAATGCACACTAGGTAGTTCGAAATGGGAAAATATATTCTTGTAATAATACTGGGAGAATTCAATGTGCTTAACTTTCAGAGCGTTAAGTTTCGTTTAACTACAATATGACTTCAACAAATCATATGTATTTTACAACTTCCTAAGAAAACGCAACTAAATTTTACCTCAGAGGAGAGAATCTGAGAAGATAAACAAAAAAAAAAATGAAGAGAGGGCGCTCCATATTTCTCTTCAATTTGTTGATAACTTTCTTTAAATGACGTTTGCTAGCTGCCTTTCGGCACCACTACTACTATATCTAACTTGTGCCCGTTGGTAACTAATACTTCTCAGTATATTGTCTTGCACTTTGTAATTCGCTTTCCGATAGCCGGCAACTCCCAGTTTTTTTTTCCTGGAGCCGCAAACCAGCTGATTTCGTTGGCATGTTGTCATTTCTTTTTCTACCAATATTTCTCTACTTAACCTCAAATGTTGCACAAAGATTGGCAAGCTTTGGCAAATAAAAGTTAATAAACAAAATGCGTGAATAAATAGTATTACAAAAACACGGGAAAGACAGCGGTAGGCCAGATAAAGAGGGACACAAAGAAAAACAGAGAGGAAAACGATGGGAGAGAGGGCGAAAAGAGCAACAATGTGCGGGGATGATTCATGAATTCACTAACCAACAAGAAAAAGCAACAAATCGAGGGCAGCGTTTACCATTTTTTCGCTTTATCAATTTTTCTACACTCATACCTATAAATAAAGCCCAGCTTAATGGGCCGTCCGCCAATAAGACTGATTCCAATTGGAACCCAAACTTGGCTCTAAGATGTGCGTGTATTGGTTTCCGCTGCTGTGTGTGTGTATGTGAGTGCAAATGATGTTGTCATCACCTGAATATGTCGTTTGGCTTAAACTACACTAGCTAACACAATTTACCTGTAAAAGCATCGATTAGCTTTAAAAAGCATTCGTGAAAAAGGTTTTAAATTGAATTGCATATTTACAAAAAACTAAGTACTGCTTTAAAGATATCAGTAGTAGCATTGTATTCCGACCCATTTCGAATACATTAAAATTCTATTGAACGGCCCAAGTATGCAGCATAGTGTCACGAAACACTAAGATCTTGAAATAGTCATCATTGTTTATGTTTTGAGGCTTTAATCAGTTTTTGCTTCCAAATCCCTTGTCATATAAACATCAATGTTTTAGTTGATAATGATGCCACAAAGAGCATAACATTATCCCAGGGAAATCTCTAATTCAATCCATTAGACGACTATTTCGAAACATTTTTTATTGGCTTTGATAAATGGTTTTAAGATATTTATCGAATAATAATGCAAACCACATAGAAACACTATAAACTATCAAACGAACTGCAACTACATTTCTTCGATAAATACATCGTTATCATCTTCGTTGTCGGCATTTTGGGGTAACAATGCCTGCGATTGCTGCTGCCTATCGAAGTTGTTTTGGATGCGTTCCAGCAAATCGGTGGCCACCAGTGCGAAATCCTCCCACAAGGCATCGTGCGCTTCCGGGTCCGTTTCCGTAGCATCCAAATCCTCCGATTCACGCTCCGGATCATCCTCGTCGTTATCGTTCTCGTTATCGTCATCGCCGGGTGATAATCGATCCTCATCGAGATAATCGGCCAGAAGATCACTGACTTCATCGAGTATATTACCGGTCTGGCAGAGATTAGCCGCACAATGACCGTCGATGAGAAGATTCCAGAGGGCCTGGCAAACAATGTTGGCCAGAAACCAGTCCTCCTGCTCCAGGGATCCACGCAGCAGTAGCGACAGCAGTTCGGCTCCTCTCAGTTGCAGAAATGGACCTCGCTGTTCGCCATCGCCCAAGAGGTTCACCAGGACACCAATGGCACAGGTGCGCAGCTCATAGTCCTGGCCAGCTGCCTGTTTCGTCAGTTGCTGCACCATCAATGGCAATCCTCCGGCGGTACAGAAACAACGACGTGCCTGCTCGTTCCTCGTCAGGTTACCCAGCACACGGGCCAGCTCCACTTTGGTCACCGCCGTCTGGCAGTTGCCCAACACTTTGGCCAACGAGGCGGACAAGTCGTCAATCAGACTCTGCAGAGATCCCTTGGCCAACGGCTGCACAGCTGCCTGTTTGTCCTGGTAGAAACACAGATTGTGCAGGGCTCCCAAGGTGGCATGCAAAAGCTCCTGCTGTTCCGGCGACTAATCCGTAGAAAATCAAGCAAAAATATCAATAACTGGATAGGATTATGCACCAAAAACTCACCTTTTTCTTGGCCAACTCCTCGCTGGTCTTGCTCAAAAGCTTCAGCAGCACAGCGCCCAAAGAACGCACATTTCCCAAGCCTGCGCCCACCTCGGGATTCACACTCATATTGGCCACCACTCGTATCAACTTGATTTGAGCATCCAAGTGAGCCACACTGCTGGGTGAGCGTTCGTTCAGCTGTTCCAGGACATTTAGAAGATACTCCATGGCCACATCGTTGTGAAAGTACTGAAAAGCAATACACAATCTCATAAGTAAAATGGCAAATTACACTTTAAGCTGAAGACTGATATATAAATTGCCCCTTGCTTATTTTATAGTAATTTAAAGCTGTTCAAAACCCACCTGTATGCGCGCAGATTCGTGTTTGGCCAGTATGTTGCCAAGCATGTAGCCCAAACGACTTAGAATCGCCAGGAGCCGTTCACTGCACTGCCCACCGCCAACACACGAAGGACCCAGGAGCAGCCCAATCCTGGCAGCATAGTTGTGCAGCGTTTCACAGCAATCAGAGTCCTCCGAAAGCACACTAAAAATAGGAATAATCACAGCTCAGTTAAGTCGTTCGATAGAAGGATGAAGGTAAACCCACCTGAGAGTGCGCACCACATTGGCCTGGACCTCCAGTTCGCCCATGGAAACCTCGGCCGCTCGGATGAGATGTGGACATGCCAGTTGCAGTTGAAGCTGCAAACGCTGCTGTTGCTGGGAAACATCTGCCAGAGCTCTCATGGCCGCCGACAGTTGATAGAGTGTGTGTAGCGGCGGACCCTGGAGCCGTTTGGTGGCTCCAGCCTCATTCAACATCTGCAGGTGCAGGATCATCAGCTCCACGGCGCCATGACGAGCCAGGCGGGACACTAACGTTTGCTGACCCGTCAATTTTCTGGGGCAAAGCGATGTCGAGATGGCCGACAGAGCTGGAGGCATTAGAGCAGGAATGGGCAGCGACTGACTCTCGCCGGAGCTCTCCAAACCAATCCAATTGCGGTTGAGGGCATCATCCCGCTCCTGGGCACTGCTGGCGGTCAGAAAACGTATGCAACCATAGGCATAAATGCACGCCTCCGGCTCATCCAGTGGCGAGGCGTGTCCCAAACCATCAATGAGCAATTCCAGCACGTCGTGTTCGTGGAACAGTGCATCATGCTGCTCGTGCCTGGCCACCTTGAAGATCAGCTTGCAGGCACCCGTGAGATTGCTGCCCGTCACCCGAAGCTAAAGCGATTTTAAAGTGCTCAAATGAATGGGGGAAATCCAGAGTGGAATGTCTAAATGAATGACTCACAGCCAGAACCACGCGAGCCACAGCCAAAAGAACGCGTGGAGAACTGCACTCCACCAAACCATAGAGTCCTCCTAGGATGAAGCCGCGCTTGTAGTTGCGCTCCTGCTTTCTCACACGCGTATAAAGCTCCTGGAGGATCTGTAAGCAATATACATATTAGTTAGACTACTTCCAATTGAACAAAATGATGAAATAACTAAAAGCTTACCGCATTAATGTGCTGCACTGTCTCGTCGCTGCAATCCTTGAGACCACTGTGCTGCTTGAGCAGTTCGATCAGCGTTTCTGTGCTGGACTGACAGAGCAGAGCGCCATTCCGGGTGGGCATGGGTGTGGCGGGACCAGAACCAGATAGAGCCGGCAACTGGCGGGGCGTCGATGGTTTCTCGTTCTGCAGATACCGCATGCTATGTGAGTCCGAAAGAAATGGCTGTGAAACAATGACTGTGGCAGGGAATCTCGCAATGGGTAAACCTACGAAAAGGCACTTGGTGGTCGTCCAGCCAGGGCAACTTTGCCGTACAAAACTCGTCCGGATTCGCGGGGCGTAATAGGGCGTCGAGTGCTAACCAAACGAGCACCGCCGGTGGCCATCAGTGGAACGGCGTTTACCGATTCGCCCAGGAACATCTTGGCCTCGCTTATGAGCTCCGCGGATGTCTTGCGCCTGCCCATTCCACTGGAGCCACTGCCACTGGAAACCAGGCCCAGTTTGTTCAGATTCTGTTCACTGGCATGCGGCTGGTGGTGGCGCATCTGGTGTTGCTTCGTCTGCTGCTGCTGCTGCCTGTCCGAAATATTCGATTCCGGCTGTTTGGGCTTCTCTACCGGATTCGCTTGAGGACGTGTCTCGCTGCGCGAACGTCGCCTCAATAGCAAACTCATCCTAGATCGTAATACTCCAATTTGGTAATATTGAAAAGGTTGCAACTCTCGACCAGCGCGACCAACAGTTCTCGATGGACTCCTCGCAGGTAGCGAGATGGTTTGCCTGGAAAATTTACGTTTCGTTTGGCTTTTTCGCGTGCACCATGCCAACGGGCAAGCACTCCACCCCATCCAACACCTCTGCCCCATCGAAGGAGTCCACGAAGCACCCGCCAACCAAATAGCCACCACCAAATGGAGAAACGTAAAAGCGTTCACTTACCACTGCACAGTGGGACGCAGGTGGCTTTTCCTCCAAAGTGGGTCAACGCAAAGCAAACGGTTTGGGAAATTGCAGAGAAGGATGTGGATTTTAATTGGTTCTCGAAAGTAATCGAATGCCATATCTGTGCCATATAATAAATCCGGAACCACTGTGCCATATTCATAGGTAAATGCGAAAGCGCCGCTTTCAATAAAGGAACCGACCAAAACAAAACAATCGCGACGAACTCGAAAAGTGCTGCTCGGTTGGGCAATCGATATTCCCCATAGTATAGTCGTAGTCTTGTGGAGAAACCGGGAGATACGGAGGCAACGTACGGAGCAGCCGCAGGTCCTGCGGTCGATTTGCATGTCCTGGACAGACAGGACGCGACATACTGTCCGTCAGGATGGTTGAAGCACCAGCATTCCCTAGCACATCCACATCCACATTCACATCCACATCAATTGAAAAATTATTTAATTGGTCTAATTGACTTGCAGACATCGCAGCGACGTTTCGAAAATGGCATGCAAAACTATATCAAATATTGACGCAGTTCCGAAACACTAAAATCGAGCACGAATCGAGGGCTGGGGAAATATGAGAATATGAGAGGCGTGGTTGAGCATATAATAGTGGTGCTGGGGGCTCCATTTGGTGGTCCGCCAATTAACTTGATGGCTGGAATGTTGCGAAATGGGAAATGCGAATGAGTGACGGAGCTCTGACCTGGATTCGATTACGTGTATCAGCGGAAAAGCTTCCGAAATGAGTGTAGTTCGGGCAGTCCCAAAAAGTCTAGAGCCCTGGGAGACTTGTAACTTCCACTTTTTAGATATGAAAGCATTTTAATAGTTATAACTATGTTTCTGGGGGATCTTTAGCGCGTTACATTGCTGACAGTCACTCAATAAACTTTACCAAACTAAGCAAGTTGTATTTATAGAACCCGAATTTATTTCTTGCAGGTCAGCGATATTGAATGAAGTACAAACACAGGGCAGCACAAAACTTCCATCAAACAAATCTGTACTAGTATTAGGCGACAATGCCACCGGAAAGACGACACTCATTGCCAAACTGCAGGGCGTCGAGGATCCGAAGAAGGGTTCCGGCCTGGAGTATGCCTACATTGATGTCAAGGATGAGTACAGAGACGGTACGTCATTAAGATTCAATTGCTATAAATAGTATTTAATCTTATGTTGATTCTATTACAGACATGACGCGTTTGGGCGTTTGGGTCCTGGACGGCGATCCAGGACACACAAACCTGCTACACTATGCGCTCAACGAAACGAACTATGCACACACACTCGTCATCCTCACCGTTTCGATGACGCAGCCGTGGGGCTGGCTGGAGCAGTTGAACCATTGGATCAAGGTCCTGGGCCAGCACATCGAGAGCCTGCAGCTGGACGCCAAAGAGAAGGAGGCGGCCCGCCAGCGACTGGCCACCACGTGGCAGAGCTACTGTGAGGTGGGCGATGACCTGGATCCGGGCTCCCCAGTCAAGCGAACGATGCGCAACAACTCGATCGACGAGGATGACCTGCTGCCGCTGACGGAGGACGCACTAATTACAAATCTGGGCCTCGACATCGTTGTTGTGGTCACAAAGGTGAGTGCGGCATGGAAACATCGGAAACTATTATGATCTCTATCTATTTATTTCCCATTGCAGACGGACTACATGACCACGCTGGAAAAGGAGTACGAGTATCGCGACGAGCACTTTGACTTCATCCAACAGTGGATACGTAACTTCTGCCTGCGGCATGGCACTTCGCTCTTCTACACGAGCGTCAAGGAAGACAAGAACTGTGATGTCCTCTACAAGTATCTGACGCATCGAATTTATGGTCTACCATTCCGTACGCCAGCGCTAGTCGTTGAGAAGGATGCGGTACTCATGTGGGTGTCCATTTCGTGTAGTTTGCAGTATATATGTTTACTAATTATGTACTTATGTATCCCAACAGTCCGGCTGGCTGGGATAGCCTGAAGAAGATTAGTATTTTGTACGAGAATATGCATGGAGTCAAGGCCGAGAATCCCTACACAGATATTATCAAATCGCCACCAACTAGAAAGGTATGTCACTTCATTCATACGCTGGAACTATGAAGCATAGCTAACTTGTTTCCGCATTTTTCCAGGCGGTCTCCAATCGCGAGGCGGAAGTGCAGACGGAGGATGAGCAGGCGTTCCTGGCTCGCCAGCAGGAGATCCTCAAGCAGGGCGACCAGGTGCGCGGTGAGTCGCCACTGCGATCGCAGGGCGTGGGCAGCAATAAGAGCGGACCCCGAACGCCCGGCACCGCAGGACAGAGTTCACCCAAAAAGGTGGGTACACTTAATGTACGAAAGTACAAACGTATATTAAATTCATTTGTTGGCCCCTTTTCAGATTGATCCCAAGCTGACGCCAGCCACGCCCGGCGCCGAAGGCGTTCTGGCCAACTTCTTTAACTCGCTGCTGCACAAAAAGTCGGGTAGTCCGGCGAGCGGCGGTTCCGGTGGAGCCGGTAATCCGGCGGGTCCGGGCCGCACTGCCAACGGTACGGATGCAGTAATGACGCCCGAGAAGCTGGCCGTTCGCACAGATGCAGCCGCCGAACTGGACCGATTATCGCGCAGTGTGAAAAAAGAGATCGACATGTCGCAGAGTGAGTGTTGAGCCGTAGTCAACCAGGAGTAGCAACACAGACACCACAGCAAAACAGGAGCGGCAGCAGCAACCAGAGAACCACAACAACATGAAAACGTTATTAAAGCATCAAGTGAAGAGCAGAGACTCGTAGACAGTTGCAGCGCTGGATAGCCACGAAAGAGATCATAATTTGGAACAGCTGCTGGATCATCCAATGGTCCGCATGTTGGTGTACGGGCCTTTATCAGTTTCGGGGGGTTGCTCTTAAGTTGTTAAAATCCCCGGAAAGTGATCAGTGCCCAGAGATTGTTCTTTATAACCACTTCAAATCTTTCTGGTACTCATTTGATGAGTCCCATAACCACTAGTGATCCTTTTTACGAGCCTTCTGCTTTATACTCAAACACTTTCGATAGGAAATATAACAAAAAACAAAACAAAACGACAACTAGGAATGAGAACATTTGGGACATTCGCCACTTAATGGATTAGCTTAGAAAAAATGTTTTCTATTTGAAGAAGGGATATTGTCTGCGAGGCATCTTGTACTCCTCCCTGCGCAGCTAGCCCCGCTCTGCATGTGTTTAATGGGCCTTGGCGAAGGTGAAAGAGAGAGGATTATGATAATGATAATGATTACGATAAGGATAAGGATAAAGTGAAGTAGGTTTTTTTTTCGTTCGCGGGTCCACACACACATCTGTATAATAAATTATTTAAAGAGCTGTAAAATGTAATTAACAAACGGCAGACAAACGAGAGAGATTCGAACAATTCACGATCCCTGCGATGCGTATGGTTTGCTCCTAGCCTGTATGTATTTTTTAATTATATTAATTATTAACACACACACACACCCACTCACACTTGTGTTGATTCGTTAGGCGAGACGTTTACATTAGTATTTATGCCAGGAGAATTCGAGGCGCTCCTCCATTGTCGTGTGTACATTTTAAGTTAGCCCACGATTTGCGTTTTATTTGCTTTTGTTCCAACCCGAACCCAAATCCAATCGATCCAACCAACGAAGTCCATTGTAATTAATTTAATGCCTCAATCCCTTCGATTTTAATGTAGACCTGATTCGTTATCCGCTCCAGAAGGGAAACCGCTGTCCGTCTCCATTTTAAAGCCAGTTTTTATTTAAGCCATTTTAAACGAGCGCGAACCACGAACGTTGCGCATGCATGTGTCCTGACTGAGGAGACCAAGTTAACAAGGCTGGATCGCAGCTCGTCCTTGGCCCAGGCGAAGATTACTCTATTTTACTATGATTTATATATATTTAGAATTTGGATCGAGAAGAAGCTTTCCTTTTGCCATATGTATTCCACCAAATGTATGTATGCTCTTCTCGTCGGGAGATATCATTTCCATACTTCTCGACAAGTTTCCACAATTTTCCATATCCTCTCAACTGCTCTTGCTCCCGCATTCAACTCTTTGCCTCTCGCTCTTTGCCGTGTGTCGTCGGAAGCAACCACAAAAAATATGATTAACAATAAATAAAAACGAAAAAAATAACTGAATGATTTGTGCTACAGAAACTATTTTTATGTATAAATACAAAATAATTATATTAAATATATTGTATAACATTATATATAAATATATATAAAAAGAAAACCCAGAGCAAATTATAAACCTTGAGCAAGCGAATTATTTAAACAAATTGATCGGTATTCGAAAACTCCCAAACAAAGAACAAAGCTAAAAAAAACACACACACACACAAAAGTAACTTAATGTAAATTAAACAAACACAAAATATAGGCAACAAATCAGCGTCGAAAATTGCAACAAAAAAGTAAAATAATTTAAATAAATTTTCCAAAAATACAAAAAAATAATCGAACAAAAGGTGGTTTCAATTGCAGGTTACTGAATAACTCCTGACTCCTTCCAATATAATTTACATAGTAACGAAGGGGACCTAATAGTTCGAAAGTTATTTCCAAAATCACTTTTGTATTCCTCCTTGCACTGTGCAAAATTATGTACTATATCTACGCTGATAACTACTTCCAGGTATAAAAAGGAAGGTGGGTAATAGGTAATAGGTAATATAAGTATAAGTATAGGTATATAAGTTTAAATACAAATGGTTCAGCAAGTGGGTAATGGGTAAATAGGTCTTCTAGTTAGCTGTTTAGCATGTGAAAGGTAAGCGATTCTGGATAGTGATGATGAGGCAGTGGCTCCTCTGGGCTTTCCCTTCCCCATGGGTCCCAGTTCCCTCTGATTGCTTGCTCCGAGTGCATGCGTCTGTCCAAGGATCCAAGGATCCAAGGACCGAGCGGAACAGCTGGCAGCTGCCAGCTGGCTGTGCTTCCCTGCCCTTCTCTTCCAGCATTGCCTTGATGGCACCAAGGATAACACTCGGCTTGACCTTCTCCCAGTGTGTGTGTGTTTTTGTGTGTGTATGCTGGGTGTGTGTGTTTGTGTGCTGGAGAGAGCGCGTGATAAATGATGACGCCAGTCTACCTCAATCTCTGCGCCCTTTTGGGTCCCTTGGCTTACTTATTGTTTCAGCCCGCATCCTTTGTGCCCGGCGACAGTTTTGCCAAGTTTCCCCCAGCTTTTCCTCCGCCTGCTTTTCCCTTCCCCCCCTGCATTTTCCCTCGCACGTGCTCATTTTCCTTATTGCCCGGCCTGACTTAGCGCCTTTTCTGCCAGCCTCGATTTGGCTCAAAAAAATATTGACATTGATTTTGATTTCCTTTTTGCGATTTGATGGCTTGCCTCCTGCACGTACCATATACTATGTGCCATACCACCAACCATCAACCATTTACCATTTACTTTCTACTATGTGCCACGGAGTAACAAAGGATTCTGCTGCACCAGCTGCCAAATGCCTCGGGCTAGCTGCAAACTCGGATCAAAGATACTTTTCGTATTAAAATTATATGAGTTTCAATGCTTGCGCTATTTTTGTGTACTTAAAGTTTGTACAACTGCAAGTCAACTGCGAGTTAAATACCTCAATTTATGGCATATTTAACGTAAATATAAAGTATATTAAGTACAGTGCAAGTGGGTGCTAGAATATAAATGTAATAATTTGTCAATTAAATATGATTGAATTAAAATGTAGTTTCCACTTTTGTGACTTTGAATATGCATAATGCATTCATGTGAACCACTATATAAATAGATTTCCCATTAATTTTCGCCTCAGTTCTAATGTATACTGACATTTAATTTGTTAAAGATTCGCTAGCCATTTAAATTTTTCATTCATTACATTTTTTTGCACTTTTTTCCAATTGCGCTGCTTTGTTTTTTTTTGTGATGGACAACGAATAAATTGGCAAATAATTTATGCATACACAAACGTCGCCGCATCGAATAAAATGCAAATCAAATTTTACACAATGTAATTAAGTTGCATTTTTCGCTTTTTGCTTTGTCCGATATCAATCTAATAATAATTAAGTATGCCAGAGATGTCGGTTAATCGAACTAATTGCATTTGCATAAATACTTGTGCCAATCTTATAGGCAAAAATATAAATATATTGAGTTCTTTATGATGAAACTTTAAGTTGCAAGCCCATGTCTTTTCGATTGAATCGACAATAACAACAATTAATCAATTTGCGTTTGATAAGCATACGATAATAATCCCACAACTAATTACAATAATATCCATCCCAGCTTTTTTCCGGCACGAACGGGTCTTTCTAGCTAAGTTGCCATAATGACAGCTTAATTGGAATTGGATTCGGATTTGGATTGGGATTGGGATTGAGAATCGGAATCGGAATCGCTCGGGATGTGTAGATTGGAGTCTCTGGAAGGGGGTAGTATGTAAAACTTTTGACAGCTGTCGAGGCCATCAAAACAACTTTGATAAAAGAGCGCCACAAGACAGACAAACAAAGAAACGAGGCAAACAAATAACGAATAACGAATAACAAATAAATGCGCGGCAGGATGAAAATTTATCAATCTCAAGTTTCGCAAGAAAAACAAGTAGCTGAATAATCTTGGGCGAGAGGAGGAAAGTTCTATGAAGCACAGCCAAGAAGAATATTTGGTTTTTAGCTAAATAGAATCCCCAGTAAAACGAAATTCATTTGAATAATTATTTAAAAATTAAAAAGAAGTGAATTCAAGGAATTTATTACAGCTCTTTAGCTTGCAATTATATTTTCCAAATTGCAGCTTCAACAATTCGTTGCACATTTCATTAGTCTTGCAAGGATATTTTCAGCCAGCCAAAGGCCGAGCAAATCGTTTCATTTAATTATTTGGTGCGGTCATCTTTTGATTGAAGTCAATTGGAATTTGCAGCTGCCATTCATTGGGAGCAGTGTTTACTTGGCTTTAATAGACTTGGCCAAGGATGCTCCATGGCTCCATTGTCCTTGGAGCGACTGAGGCTCCTGTTCTATGCTCTTCTGCTGCAGCTCCATCGCATTTGTCTGACAAATTGAGTTTCCGGACGGACACCAACTCGGAAAAAGCGCAAATAAAATCAAGTGTGTGGCCGGCAGCAGGAAATGCACACGAACATAAATGGTCTACATAGTAATTGGGCATTTAATCCAATTTCTTAGGCATACGAAATGCAATCTTTTTATTTATGAATTGGTTAATTTGCGGGAATTAGCTTTGTCCAGTTTCAGGTACTTTCCACATCAGCTTAGTTTTCTAATAACAAAAATGCAGAGCATGCAGTATTTTCTCGCAGTGTGCAGGAAGCTGGAAGAAGCGGAACGCTCTAATGACTCGGTTTCCTCCTCGAATGAAGCTATTGCTCGAAGATGCCCAATTGCACATGACACTCTTTGACCACAGAGAATTCCATTTCCATTTCTGCCGGATGGCTTTCTTTACTTTCCCATTTATTGCTCGCCTCCTTTTCTGTGTAAAATTTCAATTGTGTTCTTTTTGGCAACCAACAACCCTGTGCAAAAATTGTCAATTGAAGCCATTAGGGCCATTGGCAATTAGTTGCCAGCCCCATTATGCGGAAAGTCATTTGCCATCGCTGGCATTTTTGTTTACCATACTTTTTCACTTACGGCCGTATTTTCAATTTTCCCATGGCAATGCATTTCCCATTTATTTATCGCATTTATTCATTTATGTGCTCCTAACTGTGTTGTTACTGCTCAAGACAGGCAATTTGCAGATCAAATTTGAGCAAATGGAATCAGCAGACTAGTTTAATTTTAAACATTTTTTATTGTAACGTGTGTAGATAAATTATGAATTAAATTGTTTACGGACATTGTGAATATGGTGCTTCATATTTTCTGCCTCGGCAAGGATATTGAGATGAATAAAAAAATAGAAAAAAAAATTGAAAGCTCCTGGAGCTGCCTACATGGTCTCGCCAATGGGCTTGATGATCAGCTCGTGCACCTGGACGTGTGGCGGGGTGGCAATGGCGTACAGCACGCCCTGCGAGATGTCCTCGGAGTGGAGCATTCGATCCTTGATGGCCTCCCTAATGCTGTCCGGCAGGATCTCCGTATCCACCACACCCGGACTGACGCTCTGAAATGGTGTTTAATTGCAAAGGAGATATGAGATATATATTTACTTGACTTTAATGGACGAAGGGAAAGCGAACTCACCGTAATCTTGATGCGGGTGCCCAGACAGAAGAACTCCTGGCGATATCCTTCGGCCAGGGCCGTGACCGCATGCTTGCTGGGCGGATAGAGGTTGACATCGGGCGCCACGCCCTCTGTGGCCGTCATGGTCTTGTGCCCCAGGATGCTATTGATGACCACCACATGGCCATCGAATTTGCGCTCCCGCATGGAACGCACAGCTCGCTGGGTGCACAGCACAATGCCCATGATGTTCGTCTGCAGGACCTGCTGCATTGCGGCCGGATTCATGTCCACCAGGTAGCCCGATTGCAGGATGCCGGCATTGTTGACCAGCACATCGACGGCGCCCAGCTTCTGGATGATCCAATCGAAGGCCTCGTTCACCGAACCCTCGTTGCCCACATCGCAGTAGAGGGCAAAGAGTTTGCCCCTCTTCTCCGCCGGCAGCTCCTTCTGCAGCTCCTTGACGCGATCCACGCGACGGGCCAGACCCACCACCGTCATCCCGGCCAGCACCAGATCCTTGGCGATGGCCGATCCGATGCCCGAACTGGCGCCAGTGACGACGGCCACGCGATTCTGCCAGCGTTCCATGATTTTCGCTTGTGATTCCAACGCTGATTACTCGAATCTCGGCCAGAAGTGCCACCTTTTATATCGCCGGGAAGGTTGCGTGCGCTCTCTAGCCCACTACACTGCGAGAAAAGTCGCACCTAGACAATATAATAGATTTAAATGACTTCAGATTATGCTGATTCCAAATAATTTTATTTAAATCAAACAGATTAATCAACGTATTCCAAATAATTGCAGGTAAATCAAGCAGCCAAATCATCGAATTTATGCAATTATTTCTTTATTAAAGCATAGATTCCGGCCATTTTCTTTCAGTGCATCTTGTTAGCGTGCTGAGAAATTGCCGTCTCATCACTGAGACAACCAGCCACGCCCCCTGATACGACAAAAGGGGCGGCAGGCGTTGTATTTGCATTGTCGCCAACGACAGTTTTTTATTGTTTTTGGCCAAGTAGTCAAGTTTCGGTAGTCACAATGCGAATCTCAAGCACATTCACTTATGCGGAGTGCCCGGGATAATCATACGGTGGAAAATTGCGTCTATTAGGCTGATTAATGGCTTGCACCCAATTATTAACATTTGATTCTACACAGCTTATAAAATATATTTTAAAGTTAAGCACGATTTTTATTGTTATTTCTTAGCACTTTGATTTAATTCTATTACAATTAAAATTGAGTAAATCTAGCTGCTCAGTGAAAATAATAACAGCACCTGTTGCCGCTCATCATCAGCTCTAGTAATTAGCATATGAAATGTATGCGATTCGCGTGCAAAACGCTTCTCACATACAATTAGCTGCACGTTTGCACAACTCGGCATATATTATTGGCATTAAGCTTTTATGCACATTCGCATGGACACACCCATCCATTTGCCATATAAAAAAATTGGATAAAATGCGGTACTCAAAATATATAATTGAACTGCACAAACTAAACTAAAGGGTATTGGATGCGTGCATATACATATATCCAGATAAGTTGTGCCCGTGTAAATTGAAGAGTGGCCCTAGATTCTGTTGCGCCGTTTAGTGCCATTGGTGTTTTTTGTTGTTGTGATGCTAGTAGATATGCTCGTGCTGCCATTGTTCGTAGTGGGTATGGTGTGGTTGGTGAGGTCCTACCAGAAGCCGCCCTTGGATGCACTGCCTCCGCCGTAGTTCATGCTCATGTCCATGCCGTTGTAGGCGCAGAAGGCTTCGCCATTGTCGATGCACGGCTCAAATGGGCTGCCCCCCTGGCCATAGAAGTTGGCCGCCGAGTGGCTGCCCATGCACCCAGAGTCACCCATGCCCATCTGCTGGCCACCTGGCATGGGCATGGGCATACCGCGCGGTCCACCGCCTCCCACGGGCATGCCGCCGGCTCCTCCGGCAAAGGGAAGCATGGATTGTGGCGCAGCTGCTCCCTGGCCAGGCCAACCTCCTAGGCCGGCTCCCGATCCCGAGCCCAATCCTAATCCTGGTGCTGCTCCAGCGGCCGAGTGCTGCGAGAGGTCACCCATCTGCGGATAAACGGGTGCATTCACGGGCTGTCCATTCCAGTAGGAAAACGTGTTCGACATGTTGTGCGATGCGACTCAATCTCAAAGGACTAACTGGTACAAATTTGGGAAACTTGTGAGAAAATTCAAGAACTCGAAAATGTTAGAAACAATTTTTTTTGGATTTTTGTTTTTTTTTTGCCCAAATGAAAGTCGAACAAATTTTGTTCCGCCGAACGGTGCTAACGGTTTGAACTCTAAATTGAAACTGTTGATTTGGGGCTCTGGCTGGGGTACCTCGATTTTTCGCTTTGACATTTGATTTCATGGATATATAGATGGAAAATTTGGAAAATTTTCGTCGACTAGTGGCAGTTGGCCATGAAAATTCAAAAGATCTAAAATTGTATTCATTTAATGTCTAAGAGTAATACAATTATTCAAATGTATCTTGTTAAATACTACAATTTGTAATAGGCAAGGCTAAGTTGTAATACTATATAAATACGCTGAATGAGTTCTGAGATCTATCTGATTTATTAACCTGACATAAGAATGTTTATAATGGCCCTAAAGTTTTTGTGCTTTTAATTCGGGTCATTCCGTGTTATTTAGCATACAATTTTGTATTGTGATAAATGACATTTCTTTTCATTTGCATTTCATCTTTTTGCTCTCGTCGTGTCTTGATTCTTTATTCTTTATTCTTATTTCTATGATTTTCCTTTTTTGGTTTAGCCTTGTCGCGAAATAAGGGCGGTGGGCGACTGAGGGGCGTGGCGTGGCCAGCGTTGTGTTAATTTTTGAAAAAGGACACCAACTGTCGTGATGCAGCACAGATGATAATGACGAAGACGCGGCAACAAACGTTTGTCTACACGATGGGTATTAACTGGGTATTAAAGACTTAGTACCACAAAAAAGAAATCAAAAATCAGATCATACTTTATTTTATCACGCTAACTGTGCTTATAATTATAAATCAATTGCTTATTATAAATCAATTAAAATACTGCTTTAAATTCTTTCAAAGTTTAAAATCATTGTTGGGAAATAAAAATAACACATTCTGTTTGGTTTTCGCTCTGCAAGTCAACTTTAAGCTTGATCTTATAACTCATCTAACACGTTTTGATTCACACATGATTGGCATTTAAATAGGGTATTTTTGGGGCTCTCACCCTCCTGGCCATTCACATTCCACTTGTTTCTTGTGCCAAGCATAAAATGCAAAACACTTGAACTGAGTGGAAACGAAGGCGAAAGCAAAATAAGCAACAACAAAATGTCTCATAAACCAACAGATGCAGTGAAAGAAAATTGGGGGTGCCATTGGGCAGTATATGAAAAGTATACATTACAAATGCACAGTATGAAAACGATCATCACTTTGTTGTTCTGGTGAACGGTAATGAATTAAAGGTTTCAGCATTGCGTATACTTAATATTCGATGTTCATATTGCGTATACGCAACGTTAGCCGTATTTTTTTCCAGTAAGCTGAGGAGAAAAAGAACGCAACTTGGCAGGGTGTTGATAATGATAGCAAAGACAAAAGCCCACGCCTAATGGGACACGGAATGACTGAGGGGCGATGATGAGGCGGTGGCCGGATGGCAGGAAGGCAGGAAGGCAAGATGGCAGGATAGCTGGATGGTTGGATGGTTGGATGACTGTAAGGCCGGGTGACCATCCGACTGTCATGCCCGCGTCCTTGACGCGCTGCAGTGGCGACATCGTAGTTAAATTGCCTGTCCTCGGCCGGCGTCAACATTGTGTCATTGCTAGTATTAAATCAGAGCCAAACAAATGATGATACATAAGTGCGACACAAGTGCGCAGAAAAAAGAAATACAAACACAGCAAAGATTAACCGAAATGCTGGGTGGGAAAATTAAAATTACTGCACACAGCTGCGGTGCACAGCGAGAAAAATGCATATATTTATAAGGTTTAAGGTAACTCCTTCCTTAAACTATAATAAACTGATAGCTTAGCTGAGCTGATTAATTAAAGCCGCATTATTATTTACGACTACACACTGTGCATATCTGCTGCAATGGAATTTGTCTCAATATAAATTATGCTGGAATTTCTCTGGTTTTCTGTGCTCTACGCTCTGTGAGTGATCAACTGAGTTAATATTTCACCGCCTGACCTTGGGCCATTCCAAATTATGTGATGCCAACTACGCCGGATGGGAGACTGATGGCTGCTGGGGGAGTGGGTGGAAAATGGAAATGGCAGCGGGAAAAGCGGGAAGACAAAGAAGCCAGTGCATAGTTCATCAAGTTTGCAAACAAACGCATACCACAGTCGGACTTCAAGGAGGCGAAGCATCTCGATGGGAGGATGGGACTTCGACTTGGGTCAAATATGTTAGCAGTTGCATTCTGTTTTGGCTCGGAACAGCAAACATTCAAGTAGCTGGCAAACGACAAAGGACCAGCACAGTGGGCTAAAATGAGCGAAGGCGTCGGTGAGTATCTTAATACATATTTTATTTACATTATTAGTTAGTTATTGTATTCAAAATCAGTTGGGTCTTAAAATGAAGTGATCAAAAGTATGCAAACATGTTTCCTGCAAAACATTATTATATTTAAAACATTATCTAGCATTTCTGGGAATACCTTTTTAAATGATTGAACCAACAACCCACTGATGTATATGACTCCCTCTTAGTGAATCTTTGCCACTGTAACGTTGTGTAGTTTTATCGCATTACTACAGCTGGCGGGCCACTTGCCTCGTCTCCTTCTATGCACATCTACCTATTTCTTTCTCCCATTCCGGCGCTGTCTGTTCGCCATGGGTTTCCTCCCATGCCATTAGCAAAAATGGGTAAATAAGCTTAGTTCAACTCTACTTCGAGTGGGGACTTCGGCGGGTGGGAGCGGGACGGGTATAGTTGCAGGACGAAAGTGGTGGCGAAAGTGGTGAGAGCACTTGAAAAAGTGGCAAAATAATTACCGATAACACAAATGCCCAGGCACCGATTCCGAACGGTTGAACTTTTTTCCGTGTGCCCGCCATTTTTCCCACCCTTCCATCGCGTTTTCCCCGCCCTTCCACGTGGCTTTTCCTGCTTTTCCTGCTTTTCCTGCTTTTCCCACCACTCCGATTTCCTTCTCTTTTTGTGTTGCGCTTGTAGAACTCTGGCTTACATAAATTCAATTGTGCGCCGCTGCGAGTGTGTTTGTGTTTGGCTGTCAGTGCAGTTAGGCTAAACCGATTTGTCTCTCCCCTCACACTTTCCCATTTTCCGCCCACGATCCTGAATTTCCCCGCAGGCTATGCTCTGCTTTTCGGATGCTTGAGATCAATGTTCTAATATTATTTTAGAGCTGCGCATAAAATTGTTATAAATTATTCAACGGAATTGAAAGGTAATCCCAGTCTTTAATGCTACTTCAATGTATAATTTTCCTGGAATTTATGAATCTATGAAACTCTTTTATTGATTTAATAGTTATTTTTATGATATGCAAATATACTTCCTTGATTTCCATCCCCAGAGTATTCAGTTCTTCGGCGTCAGGACTTTGAGCACAGGCTTTTCACCAGTTTTTCCGAGCTTTTTTTCTGTTGTTTGCACTGACCAGTTGACTTTGCTGCTCTCTGCGTCAATTGATGGCCCTCGAATGGACTGAACTCGAGCGAACTGAGTGGGGTCTCGAGCATATAGCCCTGCCGAAAAAAAATATCTATGTATGTATATATCAAGTGTCGTTTGTCAAGTCAGAGACAGCATTCGATAATGTTAATTTGCAGTGGCCAAATCCGGTGAATCCGAATATTGGGTTAGTAGTTAAGCTCCACCCCCCTCCACCCCGATGGCAAGTTGCGGTGGACCGCCTAATGACTGCCGTCTAATCACTTCGCTTCGGGGAACTTTCTTGGGCGGATTGCTGGGGCTCCTTGGAACTTGGAACGGGGGACTCTTACCGCATCACATAGCCATGCCAATTTATTTAATATGCCGTACGTGAGCTTCCGCTTGCTCTTCGGCCCACGTTTATGGCCACTGACTCTCTGATTCTCTGGTTCTCGTCCTTTTTTCCTTTTTCTTTTTTATCCTGGCCAGCCGACTGCTTCAATGGCCTTGTGTGTTTTTACTTTCTCGCATTTCATTTCATTTCATTTTACTGGACGTTTTCAAATTTTTCACTTGAGTGAGCTTTAGCAGGCGGTTTCACATCTTTAACGACGCTGTGCAGGCGAAAAAAAAGTAAATGCGAAAATTTACTGCAGAAACGCAGGAGCGCAGGAACAGGAAGAGGACTCCGAACTGTCCGACCATTTGTAATAACCAAAGCCTCTGGGGAGACTAGCATGTGAGGTCCTTCGCTGGCCAAAGCCTATGCACTGCCAGTTGGGCACGAAAACGTATGTAA
Source organism: Drosophila teissieri (assembly GCF_016746235.2). Taxonomy (NCBI): domain Eukaryota; kingdom Metazoa; phylum Arthropoda; class Insecta; order Diptera; family Drosophilidae; genus Drosophila; species Drosophila teissieri. The sequence goes on from NC_053034.1 coordinate 15,433,745, forward strand.
GTGGTATTGTTGGCAGTTCTAATGGACTGAAGAAAATACTATAGTTCTCACTGCACTTTTAAGAGAGTAGCTGTAGTTTGCAAGGAACTATTTATTTTCAAACCAAGTGCATAGTTTCTTAATAAACGATTTGCAAAACCATTCTGTTGTTTTACTTCTGGTTCAACAATAACTAAACTATTTGGTTTTTAAATATATTTCTGTACCTTCCTCTATCGAAAACAAGTTTAGTAAAAATCTAAAAGTTGAGAAGTATTTTGTTATTAGTGATATCAAATATCCAATTACAGATTTAAGATCTATTTTTTTATTAGTGATATCAAATATCCACTTACAGATGCAGGAAGTGTGCACGATTTTCTCAGCGTGTACGTTCTCATGTATAATCAGCTGTTTGGGCTGTCCTGGTCTTCCGGGCAGCTTACAGTTAAAGAGGATTCCGTCAAGGACACCACGGCCACGACTATGACTACGACCACGACGGCGAATTGTGTTCGAGTCGCAGCTCATTCGTCCTCATCGCCATCAGTCTTCTTGGTCCTGCTCGAAAACTGAACTGAACCCAACTTGCTCCAAAATCCAAGCCGAGTCCGACCTCGCCTCATATGCGAGTCTTTGTGTTTGCGCATTCAAGTGGCGTGGTGCGGCAGCTGTGCCGTATCCCCAACCTCATCCCCATCTCCATTCCCATTCTCATCCCCATGCTCATCCGCATCCGCATCCGTGTCCTCTTTATCCAGTCCCCCCTGTTGGCTGCAAACCCGCGCCGGGCTTAGATCCACAGAGAAAGAAATGTCACGGCTAATCGGTAGCTGAAATGTGACAGCATTTAAAGGCATTTAGGAATGTAATATTTTGAATGCAGGTCAATGATATTTAATGCATTTTAACTGAAGCTATTGGTTGAGCTATATGGCTGATTAGTTTGTTGGCCAGTGTATTTATATCTACATATATCTTACTCGCAACGCTTTGCTGCTCTTTTTGCCTGGCATTGCAGCACCAAAGTGAGTATTTCCATATTTATAGTTTCTGAAATAGCTTCTAACTAGCTTAGCCTGGCTGGCTTTGCCAAGGGGAGGGGGAAAAGGTTTCCAGGGTGTCCGAGGAGTGCCTGGACATCCTTGGCCACTCCTCGCCAAATTGAATATCTCTGGTCACTTTTGCATAGAAATTACTCGATTTCCATGGCGGCCGGCAAACAATGAAATTGAGTGTCCTCCATTCGCAAGCTTTTTGTCAAGTGATTTTTTCCTTATCCTTTCAGTGCTTTCATATATTTTTCGAACGACTTCTGAGTGTATGTTTAGGTATTTTACACAATTAAATAGTTTGTTTTGTGCAATTTGTAGTATTACTCTTATCTACTTGTATTTCAGAGTCAATTCTCTTTGCTTCAATTAAATGTATGTGCAATTCCCCAAGGACTCCACATAGTTTTATATTCACGACTGAACTTATTTGGGGCAAAAAAGGGCGGCCCAAAGGCATCGCAGGATTTGGGATTCGAGGAATGGACGGGTCATCGGTTCATTTGGTGGGGGATCCTGTCACTCAACTACGTTTCTTCGTAGTTTCGGTCTGCCTGATGACCTTCAACAGTTTACTGACATTTATAAATTTTTATAAGGTTCAGGGGCTCAATAACGCAGCATGACAAAATTTATCGCCACAACGTGTTCATAACACACGCATACACACGCACACACACACTTTTTGGACAGCGGCACCCACACAATCAAAGCGCAAATATATGCCGGGTTCAAGGGGTTACGGGTTCAAAAGACTGAAGGGTGGAGGGGGGCGAGGGGACGAAGGGCAAGAAGGGGGTGGTGGGCGGAATATTGATGGCGAAACTTCATGAAGCATAGCCGACTTTTTTCTCATCGCCTCCGCTTTTATTTTTTTGCAATGCGTAAATGTCAGATAAGCCTGCTCCCCACGCACACACATGCAGTGTCGAGAGTATGGGGTTGCAACTAACTGATACCCTGTTATGCAATCCTAGGTGCATTTTTGTAACAATATTCGTGGATAATTTCTTTCTTTTTTCTGTATTTTTTTATTATTTTTCCATGGCCAACAAATCAATAAATTAGTTGTTAGGTTGGTGAACTGCCTTATATTTCCATATGAATTTAGATATATTATACTATTATAAATTATTTCCAAATTGCTTCGAGTCGTAACTGCCCTTACCGAAAACGTAACACTTGGTATTTCCGCTGGTGCGTGCAATTTTTAGCTTACAGCTGTCAGCTGACTACATTTACAGAGGGAAAACTAAACGAACCAAACAATTTGGTGGACTGCAAACGAATCGAATCAAAAGGGGAAATCGGCGGCAAGAGGAAAATCAACGGAGGAAAAAGGAATATATCATAAAGGGCCACTGAAATTCACAAAAAATATTTTAATAATTTCCGAATAAGTACAGCCGAAAGTTTGACTTTAATGTGGTGCAAAAAGATACATTTTAATCAAATCATGAGTTTAATTTAGCATTTTAAAGACTTATACATATCTCACATATTTTAAGAAAGTTTAAATTTTGTTTCGGTACTCACCCCTTTCCTCAAGCTCTTTCCACGTCAGAGCTGACAGCTGGTTGTAGCTCCTGGAAAATAGCTAGCTCAGGCACTTCCTCCACTCCAGTAGGTCGAAATCACACTATTGATATCCTCTGCTGCCATATATCATATATCACATATCACTGCACCACTCACTCACAATTAGTATTTACAAAAAAAACATTGAAAAAGTGGTTTGCTTATGTAGGACTTTTGAGAAGCGCAGAGGAGGGCGCATATATTTTGGTACTATTTAGTATTAAGTATTTAGTATTATTTAGTATTTAGTATTATTTAGTATTTAGTATTATTTAGTATTTATTATTATTAAGAATTTAGTATTTTCTAGTATTTATTATTTAGTATTTAGTATTATTCATTATTTCTATTTAATGTAACGTAATTCTTTCAGCTATCTTACCGATAATTTTATAATTTCACTTTGAATGCCAGCTAAAACAATAGAAATAGAAGTATAAGTATAAATATTATTTAATGATATATAAGATTGTTTTTTCTTAAGACATTGTTTTGTAAGACATTGATTGTTTTTTCTTAGAAACATCAATTATTTAGTATTGTGGCCAAACACCCGGGTGTTTGTTATTGCCGCAAATAGAGTGTCTACAAACACCCGGGTGATGAGACACTTAGAGTGCCGGTGGCTTGCTGCAGTTCTCTAATCCCAATGGTATTTGAATGAATATCTCAAATTTAACATTTTTTTTTCAGTGTGCTGCGAAGAATGTGAATGTGGCGGAGTAGTGCGGGAAAGGACTAGCAACATTCGCTTGTTGACTATGCATGAGGCGGAGACACCGCAATTCAGTTGGAGAAATCCGGGAAACTGCGGAAAACGAAAAGCCTCGGCCCAGGAAAAGCCACCCACGAAAAACTCGGACCTGCCTCGCTGTCGATTGGCAAATGAATTTTGTCAGGCAGCGAAGGTTGAAATTGGCTTTTGCCTTTTGGCGAACGTATTTTGAATTTTAATGCGGCCATAAGAGCAAGACATGGCTAAGAAGCGGAGTAACCCTTTTTTCGACTGATGCTTTTGTTTGTCGGGTCTGAAAAACAAACACCACACACGAACATACTGGAAAACAAGGGACTATTTCATTAGCGAAAGCCCGAAGCGAAGATTCGCTTAACCCGTTGATCACTGCGCAGAATAAGGGGTAACTTTATCATTATTGCAGAAAAATTCAAGACAAATATGAAATATTATGCCGTGTACCACGAGGTATGACATTCCATATTCGCACAGTTATTTCCTTGTTCTGACAAAAAGCTATCTGCTTAATTCTGTAAAATAGAAGAGATATAAAATCGACTATGATTTCTCCAAACAATTTTTGTATGGTATTAAAATCATTTACCATGCAACCTTACATTTGAAAACGCTGGCATTCGGGGGTTAAGACGTGCGTGGCTTTGGATTTTGTTTAGCTTAAATCAACACATCCCGACACCTACACGCCCCTCCCTCCAAGGATACTACAAAGCAACCGCATTGGGATTGGATTAACATTCTGCCAGGATCTATAGCACACTCGTGTGGGACAGGAGGAAAGGCGGCCAGGATGCGGCTGAGACGTCTAAGAACTGAGTGCCATCTTAGTTGCGGTTGAACACTTGCCTGGCTTGGCGGAAAAACTGGGTGGCGGAAAAGCCGTGTGAGGAAAATGGCAGCATATTTGAATATTTGAATACTTGATACTTGATTTCTTTTATTAGGTGTTCTTGTGCGCTCTTAATTTTCAGCCTCAATCACAAATCACAAAGCAGAATTTATGCGAGCTTCACATCTCGATTGTATTTAATTAAAAATTCCTTTGCCTTTTTTTTAGCTGTGATTAATTAATCAATTCAATTTATCGCACACATGCTGCTTTCTCCTGAAATAATCGTATATTATCTGAAGTTATAACAAATAATTCCATTTTAATGGCACATCAATTTCATCAAATTGTTTTGCTCAAAATGCTTTTAGTTGAATTAGTTTTTTGCACAATTTTTATGTGGCTGAAACAAAAATGCATTTCAATTTGCTTGATTTAATTTAACGCAAAGGCCTTTTTATTTAGTGCAGAAATATTGCGTAAAATAATTTTTTCTCAGCCGTTAGCTTATTGCTTAAAAGCCATGCTTTTTGTATGGTATCTTTATAGAAATATTTCATTTCCGTTGGATTTTTTCGTTTTTATTTTTGTGGCTGGCTTAATTCAATGTTTAAGACTCGTTTTTGGTGGCGTCTCATCGCCACGACAGTTGTCATCGTCCATTTGTGCGTAAGGTCGTGACACACATTTGACAAAGAGGACCGACCTGTCCTTTGGCCTCCATCCACCAACAGCCACCCACCACCCACTCCCGCCTTCCGCCTCCCAGGGACCAGTGTCCATTCCAGGGCCTTTGTTGTTTAGGTTTCGGGCTTGATTAGACTCCAAGTATGCCTAAGCCCATGCGTGGTGGTGATGGTGGTGGTGGTGGCCATGTGGTTGCAAGTGGGTGTTGGTGGCTGTGGGTGGCTGTGGGCTTGGGTGGTTGGGTGTTATGATGGCTCAGTGGCTAGGTGGTTCGGTGGATCGGTGGCTCGGTTTGGCTGACCTTGCTGTTGGCCCGGTCTTGGAGCGGGGCCAAGTCAAGTCAAGTCAAGAAAAAGAGCGCGACCATAAAAGTGACTCTCGGAAATGGAAACAGACATGGAAACGAGCAGATAAAACAATAATTGGAAGTGGGTATGAACCAGGAAATTACGGACCTTCAAATGGCCCAGGTAAATTAGTTTCGTTTAAATCCAACTTTTGTGTTGGCAAAAACAGGATAGCTGCATGGGATAGCTGCATTATGTACACATATCTATGAATTTTGAACACAAGAATTTTTGTTTGAAATAAAATCATATGATAACAACTTCTGTAGATGTGGAAATCGTTTAAATCACATCGATGTAATGTAGGATATTACATATTTGGCGGGCAGTGCATATCAGGATTGTTACTCATACGCCTCGTTGGCCTGGGATTTTTACCAGTCAAATGAGGACGAAAGACAACACGCGTTGGTGATAAAGGGGGTGTTAGGGAAGGGGGGAGGGGGGAGGGGGAGGCAAGGCTAGCATAATAATAATAATAAGAAACAGAAGCAACAATAGCAATTAAAACGGCGGCAACAACAAATAGAAATGTGATGAAAATAAAAACAGAAGTGAAAAGACGTCATTCATTCTCTAAACTTACCTCTCTTGGGCCTTACACTGCACGAAATCGTGCAACTAAACTAGTACTTTTAAGCTAAAACTTATGTTTGAAAAGGATTTCGGACTTAGAGACTAGGTATCTTATGGGTAATAAGGAGTATCCATGGATTGAAATGGTAATATGAAATGGAAAGTGGCGCTTTTCTCAGTGATCCTGCCACCATTTGCCCGCTTTTAATGACGCAGTGGCAAACACTCGGAAGGCGTCGACCCACTTGGCTCAAAGGGGGCGTGGTGAGTGGTGGGCCGCACGCGTCCCACATGTACATATGTGTGCACATATGGGCATTTGTGTGTGTGTGCGAGTGGGTGTGTGTGCGCGCTGAGCAGCTGTTAAATATTTGCTCAGTTCTTTTTTCGTTCTCGCTGCAACCATTTGAAATGTATTAATAATTGTCAAATGTTAAATTAGCCAAGCGAACACAAGCTCAACTCGTTCGTTCGCTCGCCAAGGAAGCCATTCCAGGGCCCCAAAAGAGACAGCTTTGTCACGACACAATACACAGCGAGAATAGCCTAGTAACTTGGAAGCACAATACACAGCGAGAATTGCCTAGGAACTTGGAAGCCCACCGCGGGAATAACCTAGTAACTTGGAAGCACAATACCCAGCGAGAATAACCTAGGAACTTGAAGTGATCAAACTTTGAAGCACTTTCTTGATTTAATGGTTTTTCATATTACGGGTCTGGGTGCTGATTAATGATATAATATTATTATAAAGAATATTTATACTTCATTAACTCGAAAACGCTATATTCTACCTGTTACAAACTCCGCAACGAATTTAGTATACCCTTTTACTATACGACGCGTATATTTTTTTCTGTGGTGCACTGGGAGACAGCGGAGCATTTTACCGGCGCCAAAAATATGCGTAAAATGCTGGAACAGCTTCAACGCAGCAGCAGCAGCATTTGATCCCCTCACCTCCCCCCTGGCTTAAATCCCTCGCCACCCCCGCACCCAGCAGCTATTCTAGGCACCGCATTAGGAAAGTCGAAGGGAAATATCCTGCGCCTGGGACTTTTCCTCGCTGCCAGCGGAAACATTCCGCAGAGAGAATTTCCCAGTCCGTACTTCTCGCATGCTAGAGATTTTGCCATCAACTGGCTTGAAAAGAAGCATTTAAATGGTAGAAAATTTGTAGAAATCTAAGCTAATTTTATTCACAAAATAAATATTAATTTGCTCATAATTATTTTTGGAGCTAATTAAACAGCATTTTTTGGAGACAAAGCTGATTAAATAGAAAAATATGTGCGTGTTCATTAAAAGGATTAAAGGTATGCGTTGTGATTTAAAAAAGAATTTAAATCAGCTTTAATAAGGAATTTCTTGTTTCAAATTGTTTCTGTACTTTAAATGACACACACACATTACATAAATATCCATGGGCAAGCTTCTGTGTGTTGGTAAGTTTTATGGAATTTAAGCCGCATTAAAATGAAATTAAATATTCATGCAGAATTTTAGCTGGCAAACGCGAAAAGGAAGAGGAAAGCGGCCAACAGAAGCGATGTTGATGATAATGATAATAATAATAATAATAATAATATTGACAACAATGACAGCGCAACTGACACGATTTCAGTTAAATGACAGATGCAAAAAGAAGCACGGAAAATAATGGCCGCGAAATAAGAGAAAAGTCAAACGGCGTTCGTGGCACTTTTTATGTCTACTAATTATTCATTAAAGAACAGATTTCCCATTTCCCAGCATTACGAAGACGCCGAACAAAAACACAACAAAAAGACATTCGGCAAATTGGATTAAAACTATCAGTATGCCATTCTGCCACTTTAATCTGGTTTTAATGTTGAGCATTTGCCATGTAAAGTGCATAATAAAATTGTAGAAAATTTAATTATGCGCAATTAATGCGCATTAAATGCACGCAACAGCAGGCGGCGAATGATCCTGGATGGGCGGGAGGGGCGGCATGGGCGGTGTCCTGTCCGGAGGGGCGTGGCCATTGATGTCGGCTAATTGACTGCCATCGAAGTGGGCGGCGTGGGGGTGGCATAACCAAATGCTCGGTCAGCTGCTAATTAACATTCTCAGTGGGCGCCGGCGATTGATGGAGGCGGAAAAAACGACGACGACTCCATGCTATCTAAGCCAGATTGCGAAGGCTGCCATGTCCTGTCCAAGGAGCGGCTGCAAATTGCCAGGATTGCCAGGCATCAACAGAAAGCGCGACCCTAACTGTCAATTAAAATCGCCCTCCAAAAGCAGGCAATTCAGTTTTCGCACGAAAAGAAGCGAGAAAAGTGTGCCTAGATGTAGAAAAAGGAATTAAATCTTTTACAAATGCCAAAGAAACAATGTACCCTTTTACTCTTTTAGTAGCCATATTTTCATTGCAATTTATAAAAACATTTAGACATCAATTTACCCTTGAAAATGTGTGCTTAGATCCCTCAAAATCAATCGCCTGGCAGTGCTCATAAACATACGGATCACACAGCCAAGCACATTTAAAGCAAACTTTCGGTAGCATTTAAATAACACTCAAAATTTTGAATTACCAAATTTCGAAACAAAATCCAAATCTAGAGATGGCGAACGAGATTTCCTACTGGAACGGCCAGCCGGTGAATTCGCCCATCTTTCCGCAGATGGGCGATGCCATGAGCGCCAATGCGACCGCCTTCGTCGACGGCCAGTGGAGCAGAGCGGCATCGTCCTGCGGCCAAAGGACTCAACCGATGTCGCAGGCAATGGGCGACTTCCGGCCAATGAGCTGTGCTCCAATGCCCGCCAGCTACTTTGGCCAGCCGCAGGTTCCGCGTTCTGGATTTGGAGAGGATCAGGGACCCTGCGAGCCCTGCATCGACAATGGAGAGGCCTTCTGCGCCTACAATGGACTGGACATGGGCTGTCGCGGCGGTGATAAGGGCGACTTCTGGTAGGAAATCTGGTGTCCCATCCAAGAGCATCCAAGTTGTTGGTGGATTATATATCATATTGCGGTCTTTGCTAGCAAAAAACCCTTCTTTTTGAAATACTGTCTAATAATGTCTAATTTAAAAGAGATTTCTTTAGAAATATTACGGATAAAACACCTCGCAAGCTGTTAATTATAGCTTTTACAGGAATGCTCTTTCCAGCATTAGCTATGGAATACAAATCATTACAGCATTTTATGTTTTACTTCACTGCAATTTCGCACAGCTGTCGTTTGAGAAACGACTGCAGTCGAAATAATAGCGCCCATAAATTGATATAGGAAAAAAGGATAGCAAATGGCTTAGTAAAGTATCAATTTCGTGAAAGAGCTTACACACTTTGGACTCTTCGCTTTTGAGAATGCTTAAAGTAACCAGATAGCAAGAGCAAATATGTGTGTAATAAAGCAGTAGAGCTATATAAATATCCAATTCTAATAAAACTTATTTTTAAACGCAGAAAGTGCGCAATTTAGCTCTATAATTTCGCATAGTAAAATGTGTTTAAGTAGGGATCCTGACCGCAACCGTGTCCTCTATCGGATGCATTATCCTTGGCATTGCCGTGGCTACAAATTTATGGCGAGCCCCCGGCTCCGTTTGATTGCGAATATTATCTTATTTTATGTCAACTCCTTGCCACTTCCCGCTCCCCTTGGAGGCCATCAAATGCAAATGTTTATGGCGGAACACGCCCCCTTTTCCGACCCACACCACAGCGCCCATGCATTTTGCATGCCGATGGCGCTGGCGCTCGCTTTTTATGGGTGTGTGCAGTATTTATGGCCCAACTATGGCACCTGCCCCTCCCCCCCCTCTCCCCTCTCCAGCGGCAACCATTCCATTTGGCCATCCATTTTTTCGTATTTAAAAAATATATTTAATGAAATTCCTCGCTGCGCGTTGACTATTTAACTTCGGTCGCGATTTCATTTCCACAGCTGCACGATAGAGAATTAATGCCCCGCCGCTGATCAAATCGATATGCAACTGCCTGTGGCACGTTGTAATGGCTTTCAATTGATAACAAGAGAGAACGCTATAGTCGAGTTCCCCGACTATCTGATACCCGTTACTCAGCTAGTGAAAATGCGAAGGAGTCTTCAGCACAGACAGTTTTTGGTGGTTTGTGGGCGCTAGAGTGGGCGTGGCAAAAAGTTTTTTGGCAAAGCGATAGAAATTTAGAAGACTAATACAAAAATGAAAAAATATTAAAACATTTTTCAAAAGTGTGGGCGTAGCAGCTTTGGGCGGTTTGTGGGCGCTAGAGTGGGCGTGGCAAAAAGTTTTTTGGCAAATCGATAGAAATTTATATGACTAATACAAAAATGAAAAAATATCAAAACATTTTTCAAAAGTGTGGGCGTGGCAGTTTTGGGCGGTTTGTGGGCGTTAGAGTGGGCGTGGCAACATGAATCGACAAACTTGCGCTGCGTCATTGTCTCAGGAGTCAGTATGCTTAATCTCAACTGTCTACCTTTTGTAGTTCCTGAGATCTCGACGTTCATACGGACAGACAGACGGACGGACGGACAGACGGACAGACGGACAGACGGACGGACAGACGGACATGGCCAGATCGACTCGGCTATTGATCCTGATCAAGAATATATATATATATGGTCGGAAACGCTTCCTTCTGCCTGTTACATACTTTTCAACGAATCTAGTATACCCTTTTACTCTACGAGTAACGGGTATAAAAAGAAAAAAGGATATAGTAACAAGCGTAGCAATAGGCCAACGCACTTCTTTGAATGTCCTGCAATCGCAGCTAATCCGAAATTTGTACTGCGATTTGTTTTGCACTCCCGGCAAATTTCGTATTCGTTTTGCATTCGGGGAAATTTCATTTTGAACAAGAAGTTTTCCAAAACAAAACTTTGCCCATTGCACACACACATGTTTGGTGTGAGGGGGGAGGGGGGCGAGGGGCAGGCGGTGGCATGAGGGGGCGTGGCCGATTGGTGACCCCATAAAACTTTGAGCGTTCGACCGGCAGAAGCCAAAACAATGGCATAAGTCATTTTTAATTGCCTTTTATCGAGCGCATGAATGGGGATATTTCTTTGGTAATTGGAAAATATTTTGCGACCCCACTGGCTTCAGTTCACTCGAAAAATAGGCAGATGCAGTATTTATGCTCTTTTTGAAACGTTTAATTGGGGTAGCAAATAGGTTTGAATTGAAAAATGGTAAGGTAGTAGCAAAAGTATTTATATTTTTTGCAACTATTTCAATCGCTTGATAGCTTTGTATGTATTGCATACTTAAATCTATGATACTACATGTATCACTCATTAACTCTGCATTTCAAATTCAGTGCCTCGAAATAGTTTTGAGTGTATACAGCGTTCTTTTTTCCCACTGTATTTGGGACGACTCCCGCTGCTTGGCCACGCTCAACTTATTAGTGTCATTTGTTGTTTTTTTTTTTGTTGTTTTCGGTTGGCGGGCAAAGTCTGAAAAATGACAGGCGCCGCAGCGCCACTGACATGACAGACATCCTGTTCCCTGGGAAACGGAAACCGGACAGCCTCCCCCACCGAATTTTCCCATTTTCCCACTTTCCCACTTTCCCACTTTCCCGCTTTCCCATTTTTTTTTCGCTTTTCGCTTTTCCGCCGCGCCGCACAGCACTTTCCTCTCATTAGCGTGCGGCCATAACAAGTAGCCGACCCGTTGACCGTTGACCGTTGGCCGTGCGGCTAACTTATGCAAGTTACTTACCTGTGCTTTCACCTGGCTCCCCCCTACCCCTACCCCTCCCTGCAGCCTATTCGGATTTATGGGCCTGGCCATTAATCAAAGCCAACAGCAGGTCCTGGTTTAGAGCCTGTTTTGATTGCCGGAGGAGCCGCAAATTTATGCCCACTGAACGGGCCCGCTTGAACATTCAATTTTTGAAATTGCCTGCGAAAATGTTGAGATTGCAGATGGCTGAAATATGAGTTTTGGTAGCAGGAAGATGCTTGTCGATAATTATTGTGTGCCAGCACTGCGGCTGAGGAAAATCCCAGGGAAATGTGGTCATTTCCCTGCGGGCAGCTGTGGGTCGCTGAGGTTGCCCCTCATAATTGGAGATGGAATGAGAATCCCTTTTTATTTTCCCAGATGCACTCGGCTCCTGGCATATTGACAGGGCACATGTTTGCCCACATCCCGTCCAGATTGCCGCTTCTTCGGTGCGTGGACAGTGGTGCGATGGTCCGATGGTCCAAGTAGTGCCCTATAAATAATGGGATTAAAAATTTCATTCATTCAAAATATTTTTCTTCGATTTTTCCAACTATTTGTAATATGTTTTAATGCTTACCTGTAATTAAAACCTTGAGTTTTGCAGCATTTTCCAACGACTAGAGCACCACGTTGGCCTGCATTTGCATATGTTTCTCATGCGTGCGGTGAAAAGTGTGGGCGGGCCGGAAAAGCAGGACGAGCAGCAGCTGGAAAAGTGGGCGGGGCGGAAAGGGGATGGAAAAGGGAAGGGAAAGGGGATGGGAAGGAGATGCATTTGTGCGAGAAGTGCAGCTTGTTTGTCTTGCACTTGCGACTGTCAAAGGATTGTCGGGACATTGTCGCATTGATGAAGCGTCTTTTTCGGTGCGGAGCGAATGGCGATGGGGAAATGGGGAAATGGGCTTGGGTGCGAGCCTGTCAAAGGATAAATCGCATCAATCACACGGCACCATGTGTCGCCTGTTGGCTGAAACAATAACACGACACGAACTGGGGGGCAGGAAAATGAAGCCAGCCAAGCACAAGTTCTCGCACAAATCTTAACACTTTCGCCACTTCGCAGTTTTCATTAGCCAGCTTTCCTGGCCAGCTTTCCAATTATTCTTCGGCTCTTCTTTACCGTTTTCCTATTTTTCTACCCTTTTTTTATATATGTATATTTGTATATTTGTATTTTTGTTTTATTTTTTTATGATTGGTTCCGGACTCCACGTGGCTGCACGGCTGGTTTACCCGCCAAGCGAGAGGCACATAAATCTTCCTGTTCCAACGACGTTTGACAGCGGCACTCATATGTCATACCGGCGTTGTTGTTGTCCTATATCCTATATCCCATATCATATATCCTTGCTGCTGTGGGCTTGTTTTGGATTTCATGTTTAACATTTTACAGCAACGACAGCCGTTTGACAGTTTCTGCTATTTATTGTGCATGGCAAAGGAGTACAAACAAAATATAAATGCAGACTGGAATTGGGGAAAAAGTGGTCTCTACCTACATATTAGTCTCTATAGGTTCAAACCTAATTAAAAATTAATTCAATTGTACTACGATTTACTTTGCCAATACCACATGGCGTATGAGTAATACATATTTATTAATCACTCATACGCCACGCTGCTGTCACAGATATTAAACGGCTCTATTATTGGTTCGTATTTATCGCTCATAGCTTCTGGTGTCGGGGTTAAACCGTATTCACTTGCCTTCCAAAATGCTCCTAATTTGGGTATAATGGGTAACCCAGTTAAGTGGCAGCTCAAATTGATAACTTTGATATATTGTTTGGCAATTGAAAATCGGGCAACAATGAGCATGCAGTGCAGGCTGTGTGGGGTTAAGCCACATGCAGCATCGGCAAATTGCAGTTCAAGTGCTTAACTCGGCTCATTTCGATGCAGGCCGAACGGCAGCACTTATTGTTAGTAACGGACACTGCCAGTTGCAACAGCAAAAGCAAAGGCAACAACAAGAATGGCAGCAGCAACAATTAGGCTATGTAATTACGCCCAAAAGGGTGGTAAGGGGTAAGGGGGGTGGGCAGAGGAGGCGGAGCATAAAGTAGCAGCAAAAGGAAAACAGGCAAAATAGCCCCAATAGCCAAGCACTGTGAAAATGGCCAAGATCTTTTGACGAAATATAATTTGGAACTTTCTTGAGTGTTGCTCAATCAAACTATAAAGAATCAATGTGTTCTAGTTACAACTATTATAAATGTTTGATGCATTGTTTTATGAATCACAATATTTATAGCCTGTGCAAATTATTGATGTAATATTCTATTTAAAACTAGAACTTTCGCTAAGTGAAGCGGCAGTGAAGTACTGAAGTGGCATAAAAATAAAAGCCAGCTCGGAAAACAAAGGGCAGACATATGACAGAACAAAGAGCAGAAACACTGCGAGATACCCAGATATCCAGATATCCAGAGACATGTCCAGTGCATTTGCATTTAAATGGTGGGAAATTGTGGGCGTGGTCAAGGGGCGGGCAAAAAGTGAGTGCGTGCATGCTAACGATACACAGAAAATAAGTAAGGTGATTTAATGAAATGTTACAAACAAAACATTTGACATTGCAATAAAACAATATCTGCAAATCAAAGTAGTTTTGTTTTCTTACTTAATTCACTGAAAAACTATTTTATTAATTTGATAAGAATGCAGCAATTTGTTGAGTGTGCGCCAAGCGACATTGAGGACAGCAAAATGCAATACAATAAACATGGAATGCATTTTGGCCCTGCCTTGTCTGCCTGTGTCCGCGTGTGTGAGTGCGTGATTGCAGAATACACCACATCATCAGCCGCCTCACCCACTTCGTCCCAACCAACCAACCCCCCAACCACCCACCATGCAACCCACCCACCCTCAACCACCACTGCTACTCAGCCCATTCACAAGCCATTGGCCAAAATGCCCAATTTGGTCAACGTTTTGAAGCGTCTACAGGCCAAAGGCAACAGCACATCAACAGAAAAAAGGGGTAATCCAAAACAAAGTACAAATATTTATAATAATAACTACTAATAATACTAACTGCATTTAGTAAATATTTAAATATTTATTAAAGTAATCTATATATGTGTGCTAACTTTGTTTTCAAACATTGTTTGCAGGCATATTTACGATCAATTGCATGCAACATGCAAGCGAAACTAATACTACATATTTCTCAAAAAATATGAAATCGTGCATAAATCTTTTTGCTGGGTGCATTCCCCGTAACTTGACCCCCCAGCCACTGTGCCACACGTAGCACGCATTTCCAATTTAAACTTGAATACGCATAAATTAGTGGGTATTGCCAGCTTGGTAGCAACAACAGGCGCCCCGGGTGCGGCAACAACAATGGCAGCCATGATGACAGCAGCAGGACATGTACGCTGCCCAGTGCCCAGTGGCCAGTGGCCACCTCTAAAAAAGGCCAAAAGGGGATGGCAAGGGGGGAGGTTGAAAGTGGTCGACAGTGGTCCGCAAATTGCTGCAACAGATATAGTCATAAAGGGGGCACTCGCCGCCTAATGCATGTGTAACTAAAAAAGGCGTGAAATGTGAAATGTGTGCAACGCAGTGGAGCTGTTTAAACTCTATGCGAGTGCAGTGGAATTATGCCAAGAATATTTGAATGCAAATACCCAATTTGCTGGAATATATGTGTTTAATCAATCTTTCAACTTTTGCAAATGGCATAAGATAAGTTATAATGGGGGAAACTTGAAGCAGGCAGGACATGCCCAGCAGTGTCCTGACCCAACCCACTGTGCTGGCAAATGGCGGGGTGGGAGATTTCCTGGGCGGGATGCGCTTCATTAGGCATGTGTTTGTTTGTGGCCTGCGGCCTGGACCGGAGCTGACACTAGAAAAGTTTGACCAGGCAGCGGATTGCTATTGCTCCCCTGGGCGGAGTCCTGGACCAGTCCTTCCTCCTCCTCCTGCTCCTGCTACTCCTCCTCCTGGCAGCTACTCCTCGAAAGGTCGAAAGATGTGGCGCTGGCAGTTGTGAAACAAGACTGGAAATAAAAGTGGGACACGGTTTAGGGTTTGGGAACTGGGAACTGGGAACTGGGATTCGGCGGCCCCTTTACAATGCCACTTTGCTTAATGGCCCGATACTGAGCTTAATCGTTTTGTTTCAAGTTGCCGTAAAAGGCCATAAAGGAAGTGCATACGTCATAAAATGTTTCTTCGCTTCCTGCGCATTTTAATGCGAATCTCTTTATGACCACCAGCCACAAATTAGCCATCGAGCATGAGAGTAAACGTTTGAGTTTGAGTTTTACTGCGCCGCCTCCTTAGTTATAGTAATCGAAATTTAGAAAGTTCCGACAAAAGTAGCCCTGGTGCTCACTGTCAACTCGATTTGTAGGGATTTCGAGGGAGCGGTGGTCAGTTGAAATCCATTCTCGATACCATTTGGATCGTAGCCCCAAAAAAAATAAACCAAATTCCAAAATAAATTTTTGTATAAAACAACAAAAAACAGGGAACATTTCCAATTCCGTTCAAATTTTACTGAGCACTGAACACTGAGCAGTATGGTGTGGAATACGCTTTCCTTCTGGGACGGTCAGCCAGTCACCTCGCCGGTTTATCCCCAGATGGGGGATGTGTGGAATCCCAATAGCTCCGGCTATCATCCTCAGACCCATGCCCATACCCATAACCATAACCATTCGCATCAGAACTACTACCAGCGGATGGGCATGGGCGACATTCGCCAGATGAGCTGCCCCATGCCGAACTACTGTCCTCATCTCCGGGAGCCCGGATTGGATGATGTGGATGCCTTCTACGCCTACAACGGCATGGATGTGAGTCAGGCCTATGGCGGCGGATCACGACCTGGTCAGGGTGCAGGATCTGGAGGGCGGGGCGACTTCTGGTAGTCATTCGTCCAACATTCATTGGCGTATGCTTCTTAACTTTCTGTGCGTTTGATCTATGGAACCATTAAAATGTTTTATTGATTCGTATTTAGCTGATTTGTAGTTTCAATTTGTCGAAAATCTTTGCAAGTGTATATAAATGAAAAAGTAAGAGGTGCAATTACAATTTGCCGAAATGAAAGTCGTAAAGCAGTCGTTGCATTTCGTTTCGTTTCAATTCGATGCGATTCGATGGCTTTGCTCCTTGGGCATCTCATATTTCTGCAATTCCCATTTACGGACAGCCTGCAGCCGGTGGCCTGTCATGGCTGCTCCTTAATTGATATGCCTGCGCAAATATTTTGCTATAATTAAACAGTTGTCCGGCTCCAGGATGTCTGCTTCGATCTCTGGCTGCAGTGCAGCACTTAATGGCTTGGCCACAAGCATTTGTCCAGACGATTCCTGCCACTGCTGCCTTTCACCAACCTTTCAGCAGCCGTTCACCTGACTGAGTACTTCGCCGGAGGGCGGGGCGGTACGGTACGGGGGGCGTGGCCGAGCATGCCAGGCGGCGGTTTGTTTCCATTACGGATCGAAGAGCAGGACTCCGGGCGAGCAAATTGCAGGCGGACTGCCGTTTCGGCATTTTCGGGCCAAGTAAAACCTGATTAATGTCCGCTATTCAATTGCGTCTTCATCGTACCCTGTAGCAAAACGATATCGTAAGGGGTATCACGAGTTTACATATACTCAGCTCAATTGAAGATTAATGAATTATGATTTATATCAGATAGTCCATAAATTCATCAGCAAAAATGGATTAGTGTTGCTGTGTATAAAGTTTAAATATCATTTGTTTCTTAAAAGAAAGCCGGCATTAAGGGGTAACTTATGGGCTTAATCATTATTTGCTCTTCTATGCAATTAAACGCAAAAGTATTTAACAACAATTCCAGTCGAGTTTTCAGTCGTTTGGCTGCGAAATGTAAACGGCAATGGGAAAAGCGGCGAGTCGAAAGGAAATGGCCAAGCGCAAAAGGCGTTCAACTTGAAACACATACTGTATATGTATATATAGACTATATATGTATATATGTATATATAGAAGGCTTCAGGGAAATTCCGTTCGCTTTTCCTGAGCCCCCTTCCCCGCGCCCCTCGCCGCCTTTCTCCATCCATTGTCCATCGCTTTGCTGACTGTGTCAAAAACGTGTTGAAAAGTAACAGCAAAACAGAAAGTGACAGCCGTAAAAAGCGTTAGACTTGCCATCTAGCAGCCATTTTGCGACTGACAAATATGGCGGTAACTGGGGCGGGGGCAGCTGGGGGCGTGGCAAATCGGGGGCGGCTGGCAGATGGAAGAGATTTTCGCATTTTGTATCATAAATCCCAGCCGCCGAGCGGCGAGGAGGCGGTGGCGACGAGCAAAAACGATTTACGACCACACGAATGCAGATATCAGACAGGAGTTACAGGCAGTCGCATCTGTACTGTGCATGATACGCGGGTACAGTGAACACCCGCACTAAATCATCTTGCCATTCACTCATTTTTTATATATTTTATACATTTGTTAAGCTGCTTTCTCAGTTATTTCTAAGTTTAAGTTTATTATTAAGTTCAATTGTTGTGCAAAGATAACGAGATTAAGTATAGTGAAGTTTTCAAGTGAAAGTGCAGTGCTTAATTACTTTTCCATTCAAAGTCGATTCATTTTCCATATTTCCATTTCATTAGTTCGCTCAAAGAGTTTTCCCTGTGCAAACAATACGTATCTGTATGTAAATAAATAGCGCTACAATTGCTGCGTTTTCATTATCGCTTCCAATTCGATTGCTTTTGGCTTTTGATATATGAAATTGGCAAAAGTTTTTTGTTTATTTGCGCTCAATGTTAGAGGCTGAAATGAATTTAGAATGAAAATGGCTGTCAGCCGAGCAGATAACTTAAATGCCAACTGCCATGAAATGTCGGTCTCAAAAGTTTTTGTTTAATTTCGCATATACTCGTATGTATGCAGGTTTTTTGGGTTTATTATTATTCTGTTCTATATTGCTTATTTTTGCAAATTAGATCACGTGACCTTAAATGCTTTTCGCTTTTCGTTTTAATTGTGCGAAATGCTCGACACTTTTGCCAAAGGGGAAATTACAAAAACATTAACTCTGTCGGTGGTTTGACTTTTTAAGGCCTTCGTTTCTTATTATATGCCGCCTGCAATTCCGCTGATTAATTGCTGGGGTGGCATTACCTCCTTTGCCAACTGGTCCCTTCTTGGTTTTCGTTTTTATTTTTGGTAATTTTATGTATTGCCAGATACAATTGGTAGGCATTTTGGGTAGTTTGGGCTTTCCGCTTAGGTGGGGATTAATTAAAACAGATATAAACTAAAGCTCAGAGAACAAAATCCCAATCATTCCAAAATGAACATAATATACTGTAAGAAAAATATAGAAATAGCAAGAATGCGGTACTTAGTCCAATTAAATTGCAGAGAAATCCTTGGTCATTTTCGGCCTTTCCTATCCTTGAACATTTCCGTCCGCCGATTGCTTTGCTGACCTTCCAAATGGGACTGGCCAAACAAACAGTTGGGCACCGGTGTCAGGGGTCAGGGGTCGTTTTGGTTCCGTGATTCCCGCCTGCAGGGTAACATTTAATCGAACCCTGGAGGCAGGACATTCCCGCCAACTTGTTACCCCCCCCCTCCTGCCCGCCAAAAGCTGTTTACTTTGGTCGTTTCCCTTTTGGCCAACTTTTGCGGCAGCGGCAGCGACGGCAACAGCTCATCTGTTTTTATTTATGTATTTCATTTATTTAATTCAAACGTCTGACTGAGTTGTGCGCTCTGTGCGCTGTGCTCTGTGTGGCCACGCCCCCTTTTCGCCGCCTCTCACCCCCCCGACGTCCTTTGTCCTTGAAACGGTCTTTGGTCCGTTGTTTAGTTTTGGCCGGAATTTGCATTTGGCGAGTCCTTCTCCTTGGACACTCAACGAAAATTATTGTTAGTTAGGGTAATTACTAAAATGAAATGACTAAAAATATTCCTGTTTTGAAACCCTCAATTAAATTAGCATATCTTTTGAATATATGGAATATATGTGTATTGCATATCTAGAGATTAAGAAATAATAGAAACAATATTTCTTGCAGTGTTTTTTCGCGGCCTTCTGTTTGCTTTGGTGTTTTTCTTCATTAAATGCGTTTGAATTAATTTATAATTTGCTGACGCTTATTTATGCTGCCTTATTTTCGCCAGCGATTCTTCATTTTCTCGTTTTCTTGGCCATTTTCACGCCTTGGCCGTAACTGTAATTAATTGTCATCGAATTTTCAACGAATCAGCGCATTTTTTTCCGGTCGTTCTTATTTTTATTCCATCACTTGGTAATCGCTTTTTTTTTTTTTGGCCACCATGCCCAAAAGAATTAGAAATCTCTGTTTGAGTTATGATGTTGATGCTTCATGCCTCTTGGATTTTGATATATGAGCTGGGGGGTTCCAGTCCTTGATTTTGGGCCACCACTTGGTTTTGGCCACTTGCACATCAAATGGGATTAGCCTGACTTATTGGGGAGGACTATATAGCTAACATAATTCGTTTAAATTTCATTTCAGAACCAGTAAGTAATTTATGTGTTAACTATTTTCATTCAGTTAGCAGAACTTTAGGAAATAATGAGTCACGAAAGTGCTTGAAAGCCTTGAAGATCTGGTATTGGTACGTATTTTCGTTTTAATTTTCTCGGCTTGTCCCCACTGCGTTTTCCAATTTTCCCTTGTGCGTTGAGCGCCACAGATTTTTGCTTATGATTGAGCCCAGGACCAGGCCGAAAACAGGACGAAACAAAGGCAGGACGACAGGAGTACAAGAGTACAGGACGAAAAAGGCTTCAAGTGAAATGGTAACAGATATTTCGAGTGACACACCAAAAGTGTGGCAATTACAGCACAGAAATTGTCAATTGATTGCCACTTAACACGTGCGCTCACTTCAGACGCAAAAATAGACAAAGGACGACGCATCGGAGGTCCGCAGAGAGAGATCCTTCCCTTCCTGTCATCTGTCAATTGAGCCGCACAAAACCCTTTCCGCATTTTCCACATTTCCGTTGGCCACAAAAAATCAAGCCAAATCGAACCGAGTTGAAGCAAATCGAACTTATGCTAACTGAGCTGCGATAAACTCGGCTAAGTCGAGAGTTCGCCTGATTTATCCTATGCAAAAGTCAATCGGCTTCAATCGGTCGTGAAATTGTTTAGTGCATTAAGACGTTTGCTGGGAGCTCCTCAGATGCTCGCTCGTATTACATATCTCCATCAAATATTGACAGATGGTAATAAGTCCAAATCAATTGCGAGCCATTAGGTCGGAATATTTTTTGTTATTAAATGCCACGCACAAATACGAATTTTATTTTATTTATCAATGTTTATTCTCGCATTTGGGGCTTACTTCTGTACCACCTTTAAGTTTACTTTGACTGCCTTTGAAGTCGTTTAAGCCAACGAAAAAAAAAATGTATTAGGTAAACATATCCAAAACATATTAGGCAAATTAGGAGTACATTCTAGTTAGAGGAAATCAAACAGAACGTGCTTTATTGAAACTAAAAAGTCTTGCATTTTTTGATTTAAAATATTCAAAAAGTTGGCGCATTTGTGTAATTTCCTGCTCACCATCTAAAACTTATTCGTGATTCTTTTGTGCGGCAACATTAGTCATTTGGACACTTATTCCAATTTTTTTTTTGTTCTACCATTTCTTTGACACTTTCTTGGCCATTAAGTGGGTGGCGGCGAAAAAGAGGCCACTTGTGAACCATTGTGAACTGTAGCGAACATCAATCAAGAGCTTTTCGTCCTGTTTCAGTTTCAATTTCAATTTCAATTTCAAATTCGAACACAAATCCAATTTGCAGTGCCGGCATTTAAATGAATGTTTCATTTATATCTATAAATACGCGGCGCGCAGTTAATTAAACATAAATGAATCAACATAATTATATTGTGCACACAGACGACACTCACACATGTCCAAAACCGCGATTGTCTGTGTGAGCCCGTTGGTCCTGTTGATTTTATGCAATTTGCTTATGTAAATTTTATTCGCGTAATTTCGCGTATTTTGCCAAGTAAATTTTTCATTTTCCCTTTTTTGTTTTAGCCTCCCCTCTGTTTTTTTTTTTTTGCCACCGAATTTGAGGTGAGCTCTATGCACAGTCTGCGTGTTTTTGAATACGAGGGTCGTTTGATAAGTCCGTGACTTTTTGTATTTGCCGCGCACCTGCTCTAAATACAACACTGCTCCTGTCAGCAGTTATCGATTAACAGCTGACTGTAAAATTTTGAGAAAGCTGCGTTTTTTGGTTTGCGTTTTATAGGCATTGAAAGCAGACGATCTCGTGAATTTTTTTTGTCCATCAGGACAATGCACGGGTGCACACGTGTGTAGTCAGCATGGCAAAATTTCATAAATTGGGCTACGAACTGCTACCCCATCCAGCATATTCTCCAGATTTAGCCCCCTGTGACTATTTTTTGTTTCCAAACATGAAGAAATGGCTCGGCGGTAAGAGATTCGGGTCAAATGAAGAGGTCATCACAGAAACAAACGACTATTTTGAGGGCCTTGAGAAAACCTATTATTTGGAAGGAATAAAAAAATTGGAAAAACGCTGGACTAAATGTATAGAGCTAAAAGGAGATAATGTTGAGAAATAAAACGCTTCTTTGACGAAAAAAATATATTTTATTCAAAAAGTCACGGACTTATCAAACGACCCTCGTATATGTACATATATGTATGAATGTGCCCTCAAATTATGAAGCCGCTTGTGCTTTGCATTAAAATTCGCAATTTGTATGGCCAGGCCAGCGTTTGTCTGTAGTTTCACTCTAGTTGAAATGAGCGAAATGTGTGCACAGAAACTGTGCTTCGAAGAGCATTTCGCAACAGCCCATCGTATTATAATATATTTATAAAATATTATTATTATATATTTTATATTATGTTCCCTGCAGATTTATATCCTAACATATCAAACAACTGGCATCCCATCCCAGCGGACTAGCCAAATCTGAGAGCAAACAAACAATTTTTATACTTTAAGGCGGCGATGGTTTAAAACACTAAGCTGTAATTGGGGAATTCGCTTGGCCAAAAGCATGGACATGGCCAAAAGTTAACGCACACAATTGCGCAATTCCCCTGTTGCCAAAAGGTCAACGAATAATAAGTTGTGTAGAAAAGCGAAATGGCGAATGGCGGATACTCTTTCGTATACTATTTCAGATAAAAATGATGAAAAATCAAATCAAATCAAATATGGTAAATTACCTTTGCAAAGCAGGTATTTCTTTTGAATGCTCCACTACTTTTTGCCGAGTTATTTGTAAATATTTATTTTGTGAAAATATTACAATTTTGCCAACGTCATTATTCTTCAAAAAAATATGGAAAATATGGCATATATAACCCACACAAATTAAAGGGTTATAAATTGATGTCGGTTATTTTTTTTTTCAAATTTAAAGGTGTCCCAAATAGACGAGAATGTAAAGAGAAATGGGAAAGTGTAAGAGTTCTCAATTCCCCTCAGATGAAAACCCAACCGTACGTAGAAATGCAGCCATTTTCCAAAACTGTAACTCAGTTTTCATATGGGTGGTGCCAACTCCTCGTGAAGTGGCAAATTATATCATTAAAACTTTAGAACAACAGAAAGTTAAGCTAACGCAGAAAAATGTTGGCTATTTCCCAATAAAAAAAACAAATTAGAAGGGCGTCTTTTGAGGTTGCCAACTCATTGAGCAATTCATTTGCGAACTCATTCATAAAAACAAAGTTGCACTTAAAGCGAACTTGCACTTGCAAATCCGAGAAGGCGAAAGTGGGATTCGAGTTTTCCGGAAAATGGGCTTAGACACCCGAAACCAGAAGCCATAGTACGTACACACGTCTGCTGTTTGGGCCAACTTCGAGGAGCGAGCAGCAAAACTTTGCCGAAATGTTCGAGTTCTAGTACAGTGCGTTCCATGATTGTAGAGTGTGTAAGTTCTTTATTTATTCAAACAAGTATATTAAAGTTTGGGGGCTTTAAAGATATTCAAATTTAAGAATATGTGTAACATCCTCACCCGAAATCGTTTCGTTTAAACACCTATTTATGAGCCGCACTGTACGACACCCTTGAGGGCGTCAGACCGCGATGTACAGATAGAGATACAGATACATCCGCATTTGTATCAAAGAGACTCACAGAGATACAGACAAGTGTGGGGCTACGGGCATTTGCATGGAGTGTGTGGGCAGGATTCAGGATTCAGGATTCAGGGTCAGGGTCGGGGTCAGGGTCACACTCGAAAGTGGAGTCAAGTAGATGCGAATGCAATCTGATGTACACTGGCCTTAAATCAACTGCCAGGACAACAGCGTCGAGTGAAGCGAAGAGTTTTCCGGGAAATGAACTGAGGCCAAGATGCCAGTAGGCAGTGCGTTTTCAATGGACTTCACTGGGAGATATTTCCCAGAAGGAGATGTGAGGTGAATAAACAGGACAGAGTGAAATTCAATGGAAATGGCCTGCAAAGAAATATGCCAATCTGCCAGCAAGGCAAGTAGTTAATATTGGCCTCTTGAAAAGTTAATATACATTGCTTTCTCATTGGAATATGAATATTATATGTTATTAAATGGCTTTTTCATTGGAATATGAATATGAATATTATATGTTATTAAATTGCTTTCCCATTGGAATATGAATATTATATGTTATTAAATAAAGTGATGTAGAAACTATCTGCCGTTATCCTTGCTTTATCCTTTGAGGGGAAACGTCTGCTGATCCCGAATACCTTTAGCCCTTAACCAGGCCCAAATCAATCACTTGTAATTGATAGCTGAACTTTTTACGAGGCGCAACAATCGCCTTAAAGCAGTTTTCGCCACTTGTGTGCGTGTGTATGCCTGGTTGTGTGGGTGACGAGGTGTGTATGTGTGAATATTATTGAAATTATTTAATAACATAAACACGCAAACTTTGGCGACAAATAAAGGGGGGGGGAAGGGGGGTGGCCAAAAAAAGGAAACTGGCACTTCGGCACTCGGTGGGCTACAAAAACAAGTCCCGAAAACGTGACAAAGCCCGACACACCTATAACAGCCACACCAACACACATGAATATTTCATATGCCATCCGGAAGGGTGTTGTCATATGCATATACGACACACACACACACACACATATGTATATACATATACGGGCATGCATACACACATAGGTACACGAAAAACAGGGGCAAAAGCAAACAATTTCACTTAGTTGGGGCTAATAAATGTCAACGATAATGTTGAACATTATTTTTTTTCCTTCTCCTGCTCTCTATCTCTGTGTATGTGTAGCTGCCTCTGCTTTGGGTCACACACACACGTAGGCAAAAGGTGTGCGTTTGGAATTACAGGGTATTAACCAACGACATGCACATGCACATTAATAATAGGGCGGTGATCAAAATATGTATACCAATAATTGACTTTGGGCTTACAAATGATGTTGCTCTGCATTTGTTGTTTACTTTGCATTTCCAGCAGATGGGCATTATTATTTTTACAATCATATTCCAACTCATTTACAGGGTATCGGGGAAGAGGATCATCTTCTTGGACTTACCCCTGCCATCTGATGAGCAGCAGCAGCGCCTGGTGACCTTGTCATAGTTTCGGTTCTTGTTGCGTCCTGTCAACATTTCCGCCTGGCAAATGAATTTCTCTCCAAGATTACCCCCCTTCCCCCTCTTATCGGCGAGAAAAAGGGGTGCTCAAGGGGGTAAGGGGGGCAAGGGGGGGCAAGGGGGGTAAGGGATCCGGGGGGACATCTCTAATTAAATTAATTACAGTTGTCAGAGGCAGGCGCAGATAACACATATGGAACATGGCGGGTCGCAATAAACTTATGCTGGCACATCGTCAAAATCCAAGGAGTCCTGCACAGCATCCACAGCATCCATGTGGAGCATCCTCGCCGCCTAGTTTATGACAGGCGGGGGGGCGTTTTTTTTTTTTTTTTTTTTTTGGCAAGCCAGTTGGCTTAGCTGGGAAAACTCATCAATCTAATCCCCAGTTATTTCCGTGACATTTTCTTTGTCAACGCCAGGCGGACAAGGAGGACAACTACGACTGCCGGTTGGATGAGTACGAAGGACATGACTCTTAAAGGCGTAAAATGGGCAAAATGGGCTGCTGGAATAGACGACAATTTCATTTACATTTTAGTTTACGTCTTCGTCCTGCCCGGTTCTGTTCCGGGTTTATGTTACCACCTTGTAGGGCCATAAAAAAGATCTCCTTCCTCTTTCGGCCAAATTCGAAATACCCTTGCCTTCTTCCCCCAACCCGACGAGCTGGTGGGCAGGACATTGATTCCACTTGCTCTGCCAGCTGGTCTGGGGACTTTAAGTCAATCTCCTCGATGGTTATGGCCCAGTTAAAGGCCACGACTGAGTGAGACATTTAAGCAACTTTCGATGGATTGATTATAACTAAAAATCCCGCTGAAATGCTCAGTTAAAAGTGATATATTCCATACCTGAATCGCAATTTCCACACTTTTGAGGGCTCGCAGCAAATGGATGGCAATCAATCGCAGTTGGCTCACAAATGAAGCGAAGTGGTTAATTAACATGCCTGATTGGCGCATGCAAATCGCTGTGTGATTGGTTTTTGGGCCCGATTTTGGGAGCAAACAAATAATTCGCACACGATTTGCATCTTCAGCAGTTCGCACTCCATTTCCGGGTAATTTTTATTCCGCTTTTGGGCTTGGGTTCGATTCGAGACGGGGATTTGTTGCTCGTTTTGTGTTTTCTTTTTCTTTCTCTATTTTGTTTGGTTTTTTGTTTTTTTGGTTTCTGTTTTTTTGCCAACCGCAGCCGCAGTGTTCATTTATTTATCGATATCGATGGGGAAAATGGACTCTATGCCGGCACGTGATGGTGTTTCCCTCCATTTTCCAACCCAAGCCACCTCCCTCCTCCCGCCCCCCTTCACCACTGGGCGCGCCATCCCTCTCACTCCATCGCTTTGTTCCTGACCCGACACTAAATTATCGTTTTCAATGCTTTGCTTGAGCTGCCATTTGCTGATTGCCACCGGTCCACAAAAATGGAGAGAACACCCCACTTACTACATACAGATGTATACCCTATAATACACACAGTCGCGGTCAAAATATGCTGTTTTTAAACAATAAATACACATATCTAACTCAGGAAACTATTGTGAAACAGTTGGCATTCATAAAAAACCAATGATATCTGCTTTACGCTCAAGTGAGCACATTATTATTCAATATTTAATTGAACTTCAGGCGCATCAGTTCTGTTTTCATTTTAAACAAAATATTTAAAAAGAGTTCACTAATTTCTTGACCACCAATATGTGTGTGTGTGTTTCGCATTTGGGGTCGTGGCATATAAATTGCCGCTCTTTTAACTTCGGCTCAGATTTGGATTTCAATTCAATTGCATCGAGTGTCGTTAGAGTCCGTGCGGCATGTGTTTGTAATCCTGTCGAGGATTAGGCCTAAGCTTTAACCCCCTTCCCCCCGCCCATTGCCACGCCCCTCGATGACCATTTGCCGTCAGTCGTTGACTTTTTACTGTCTACATGTGGGCACCTAATTGATGCAATGCATTCGAGCCGCCCGTCCTGACATAACTTTGCTTTTAAGCCCCACTCACTCCCCGCAAAAATGGGAAATTGCGAAAAAAAGGACGCTGGAAAAGAAAGTGGAAAATGGCGCAGAGTGTGCAAGGGGAAAATCATCTGAAAGGATTTCGGATCTACTTCAGCTGGGATCCACTCAGGTCTATTAGTTTAGCTCGGAATGTGCAGGAGTCTAAGCAAATATCTTTGGGTACAAGAATATAAGTGAATCCAACTGTAAACTAATTGGTTGTAATTTTAAGCAATTGCAAACGTGTTGGGCTTAATAATATGGCACTTTTTTCGAGTTATCGCAAAGCAGTTAGCACATGCCACATTTGCAGTGGTTGTGTAAATCCTGTTGATAAATTTGGCTCCTAAAACTCGATGGCCTCCATTGCGTTGCATTGCTAACTGGAAATTGTTTAGAGCAGCTGCATCTTTTTTTATGTGGCGCCGGCACTTAATCTTGATTTATGTGAGATTTATATCCAGAACTCTGAAGCGGACAACGAATCTATTACGCATACGCCCCATTTGCTCGCGCAAAGCCGCAATAAATGAGCGAAATCAGCAGAGTCAGCAGAATCAGCGGAGTTGGCCAAGTGCAACCGCTGAAAGTGCAGCTGTTTATGGACTCATCAACCGCAAAATGCACATGGGAGTTGCAAACGAGCAAAGGTCAGGTGGTCGGTCAGTCAGCTGAGTCCGAACTGATAATGCCGCGGGCTTTTGTGGCTCCAACATCCATTATTCGATCTACAGTCGGCGAAATAAATGCGGTGTTATCAGCTGCAAGTCAAGTTTACTTCTTTCCCAATGAAAAGGAATTCATTTTATGACAGATTTTACTAGACCCTGTGGCGTGTTAAACACCAAGATAAATCTCAACTAAATATTTGATACTGGCTCATCATTGCACCATGAGCCACACTTTGGGGCAAGGTTAACCTGCAACTGGAAACTAAGCATTCAGCTCACCGTAGTAAATACATGCGATATATCGACTAATTGGCCATAAAGCCATTGTCCTCGAAATCCACTACGCTGATTTGTGCAATTGCAGCAGCCAAATGCTAAATGCCAAATGGCAAATGCAAAATTGTGCGAAATTATTATGCTTAATAACCAGTATTACTTTGTAACGGCATAATGACAGTAGTGGACGAGTTCCGCTCTTTGGATGACTGTGTGTGTGTGTGTGTGCTGTTTCCGGTTACCGGTTGTGTGTTCAGCATGAATGGAAAATGCCACGGCAGTTAAGCAGTGCAGTGAGAGTTCACTAAAAACCAAAATGAGAAACATAATATTCTTTTTTGGCAAGTGTGGTCTTTGCAATGTGAATTGAAAAACCTTTTTGGCGTTGGAAATTTCAAATGTATTTAGATAGAGAGCGTTAAATAGACGAATGTCATGAAATCCGCGGCGATTGATGGCCATTGCGGTGGGTGGTGGGTGGTGGGTGGTGGAATGCGGCATTCTGAATTGGAACAGAAACTGTCACGCACTGTTATCGTCCCTAATCGTCCTCGGGGACCAGGATCGTTATTTTGCCAGCTGCACCTCTAATTACGCCACATTATCCTCGAAGCCAGGACCAGCGAACAATGTCCATTCTTGGCCAGCACAAATATATACATATATACACCTTTATTCCGGCCCCTGGGTGTGTAATTTATGCGCATATGTTAAATGTTAGAGCCACACTCATAACTCAGGCCAAAATATGTAATCAAAAGCATTAGGGTCGCATAATGGCTTCAAATGGCCAAGTTGGTGAAATGCTTTCGAATAGATGGCATGCGATAAGTGAAAGCTTCACATATAAATGCCAGAATATTATTAAAGCGCTGGGATTATGATCAAATATAACCTGGTTGTGAACAGTTAAGTATCTCTCACCTATCATTATCGCTAGTATCCCCCTAGTATTAGTCATTAAACTTATACTTGGCTGAACTTTTGCCGCCAAGGTCATGGACTGCGATGTCGATGCAGTGACCTTGGCCATCGAAGGGAGGGTGGCACTTTGAGTGCACTTCCAGGCCATTGCACATGTCAAACGATTCGAGGATGATGATGTCAGCGAAAGCACATAAACTAATTTGCAATAAATATGAAATTTAGAAACCAGAAGTCCAGCAACATTGTGCTACTTTCTCCTACCCCGCGCATTTTATGGCATTGGCCTTTTGGGCGATAAAAACCAAATAAGCTGCGACTGGCTAACAACATTGTCCACTCACATATCACCCATCCACACACACAAACACACACAAACACACACAGTCACACACACACGTGTAAGTTTTAATAATCATAAAACGCAGAAGCGCGCAAAAAACATGTAAAGAACAAAGGAAAAGTAAATTAGAGGGGGGAAAATGAGGGAAAAAATAAATGAGAAAGGAAATGAAAGCAAGAGGTGGCAACATTCCAGCAGCAGACAATAGACAAAGTTGAAATGCAATTGAAAAGTTGGCAAAAGGAAAAGGGGAAAATCCACTGGGAAGGACTTGGATGAATTCGTGTCCCGAGGCAGCCACAAGAAACGTCATAAATGTTGACTCAGTGTCCTGCGTGACTGCCAATGTGGGCAGCTGCACAAGGAGAAACCTAGTCCATTTTTCAATTTCCAGGGTATTCACTTATTTCGGCAGAATACTCGTATATCCCAAAGTGTGTGAGTGCTTTAAATATGTTTAAGATATGCTTAAAATGTGTTTAGGATATGCTTACAATACTTGGAGTGCTTAAACGAAACTATAATAAATAAAAAAGAGTTTCTTATTATAGAAGTAAATTCTTTAAATAAATTTTTTATTTTTTAAATACAAAAACCATTATTTTATATACTCTATGTATATATTTTGAATTTATTCTATAATATAATAATAATTCATTTCCCACATGTGTGTGGATAAGGACTCGCCAAATTCACATGTAAAACTTTATTGGGGGCAAGCAGGAAGGGGCAAGTAGATGGTCGAGGGTGCGGGTGTGCGGGGGGTGGCGGAGCTGAAACTGTAAAGCTAACAAATTAGCAGCCAGGATAAAGGAGGGGGCGTGGCTGGTGGGGTGTGTGGAAAGTTTCCTGCAACCGGACAAGTTTAACAAAAGTCTTAACATATTTTCGTAATCCAAAAGTTTACTACAAATGCGACTTAATTGTTGGTGAGCGTTGCCATCTTCCGCCAAAGCTTTTCCCACCTCCTTTGTGCCGCTTTTCCCTTGCTTTTCCCTTGCTTTTCCCCGCTTTTCCGTCCGCTTTTCCCGGCTTTCCCCGCAAACAAAAGCCCGTAGAATGCCAAGGAGAAAACCCAAAAGGAATTCGCCGTTGATGATGTTTTGCGCGCTTTTTATTAAGTGATTAAAACAGAAAGCAAAATAAGGAAAGGCAACTCAAAAAAAAACCAAAGTTACCACTAAGCTGCAAAAAAAAAGAAAGGACGAAGGAAAAAAAGAAAGTTGTCAACTTGATGGGAGAGATGCCTCAGAGATTTGAAACTCCCGGGCGTTAAGTAGAAAAATGAATACTCGCATTTTGCTGGTTGCATTTGCTGATTATCCGCAGTCGCATAATTGGATAAAATATATCGCTTAACAGGAAAATTAAGCTTATGATTATGTTGTTTGCTGTCGCTTCAACTGAATTTAATGTAATTCAATTTAATGACATTTTCTGCAGGCGCGTCACTGATTTCAGCAAATCTCGAATGGCCACGAAAACCTAATTAAATGTTAATGGGGTGCATTCAATTGAGAATTCCATTTGATGAGGTATTATGAACTATAATTATTTTTCAGTTTTTTCCATCTATTTCAAGGGGTTAACTGTAAGCTATAACTTTGGCATTTAGCGGCACAATTGTGTGATTAACTATGATTAGGGCGCACAATTAAAGTTAAATGCGGTCGTCTGGCAATCAAGCTCGACTATCGAGCACTTGCCGAGTAGCAATTAAAGGAGCTGCCATCAAAGGATGCGCACACACTAAGATGCCAGGACACCACGAACAATGTGTTCTTGTGGTCCAAGTCGTGTCCTTTTCATCCTTTCTCCTTTCTCCTCCGCCGCACTCTCACCCATTTCCACTTCGTCTCCATCGAAAATCTGAGAGTGTTCGATTACAGCTTTGGTTTTTCGGTTTTCGGTTACGGCCTTTCAATTTGGGCTCCGACTTGGTCTTAAGTCGACTCGAGATGTAAGTGGTTTGCTCAACTTCATCACGGCCCCCATTCACCCGACGGAATCAATAAGTGTGTGTGACATTTGTGTCACATTTATGTCCAGTTCTCAGTTCTGAGTTCGCAGTTCTTGGGTCTGGCGGCATTAATGTGTCCTGGTTTACTGTCCGGTCATAGTTCGTGTCCGTGTCCGTGTCCGTGTCCTTGCCCCTGCCGTCGTTATGTCCGTATTTATTAGGCCAACTCGACTGATGTCCAAAAAGGGGCACTGCCACACTGCGAGAAACACGGCACCACATTTAATGCATACCACTGACTTTATGACAGTTCCTTCTATTGCAACTAGCCATAAACAGCGATGATGGCAATAACCAATAATCTAAATTAATTGTTACGATTTCTTCTGTGTTTCCGCCGAACTTGGAACTTGGATGTCTGAAGTTCGAAGCACACAAAATAAAGACATAAAAACTTATGAAATCTTTGGCTGGCAACTGTCAGCGAGTGTGATTATCCCGATTGATATAGGGGGTGGCTTGTTAATAAATAGTTGGACAGGAAACAGGATTTTAATGCGAGTCCTTGATGGCTTTTATCGATTGATTATAGCAGGCGAAAAAGTCGAAAAAAAGAACGAAATGAAAACCATGAATATTGCGCTGCACAAACCGAATGCATTTATGGCCAAATGGTTTTATTGCACTCTTGGACTCTGGGACTTTGGGCCCCTCAAGGCATGCAGATGAGGCACCTGGTCTCCGGATTGCGAATCGGATGCGATTCCGGGCCAGAGTTCGGGGTCCTTCGATTGGCTTGGCCAACTTGGAGCGGCGGCCAATCCACTTTAATCGCCGTCAATGTCTGTGCCAACAGTTTGGATAATCCCGTAAATATTTATGCGCAGTTTGGCCCAAAGAACAGCAGCTGATGACAACAATGGCATAAATGGCTTTACTGTTAACTCAACTCGAAAACACCATCGTCCATGTATCTCGACAATCGATAATATACGATTCTCCTCTGGCTGTCTGGCAGTCAACGGAGGAGGAGCAGTAGGTGGCCCCCACTTAATGCCAATGCTGTGCTAACTTCCTTGTAAGCTGCCGAGAATGTGAGCCAGTTGCCGTTGCCCAACCCACACGAGTGCTTGATGGGGATTAGAGTGGCACATATGCATGCATGGGATATGGGGTAAGTTAAGGGATTTTCACTAGGAATAAACGTAATTAAGAGATTCATTCCACTTAAATTCGTTTTTTCTGTGGTAAATGCTCAGCAAAGCAATGCAAACTATATTTAAGCAACTGCCATTATTATTTTATTATATTTCCTTAGAATCTGAAGAGCAACCAGTAGCAAGCACATGCCCAACAATCCGGAAAGTAGAAAGCCGACATTCAGCTGCTGTCACTGCTGCCCCGGCCAACTCCTTTTTGGCCAGCACGAAGCACCAGGCAGCAGGCAGCAGGCACAAGCTCGGTTCAGACCAGGCCAACGGCCAACGGGCATGGACAATGGTCAAATGGTGGCCAGGAGCGCGTACGTGTGCGGCTGGCCATTTGTGCCAATTTCATGGGCTGAGCAGCGGCGGAGTGGTGGAGTGGGGTAGTGGCATTGAAACAAATTGAAAAGTTGCGTTTGTCCATGAAATTGTTGTGTGTGTCCCTAATGGAACATGAAGGCGATACTCCGGGCCGGGGCAATTACACCACGTCCCACACTTGGCCCTGTCAATAACTTCATTTCCGGTACAACGTGATTTAATTAACGATTACCATGCTCTGCCCCCCCCTCTGTTCCCCCGCAGATCCTTGGCCAATTTTTTATGTAACAATTAAGTGGGCTTCCTTGTGTGCGTGCCCGTAGCCCGACCGCATTATAATTGCAGGACGTGGCCGGTCGAGAGGCGCTTCGATCTCAATTGGGGTTCCACATCGGCCACATCGGTCACATTGGCCACATTGGTCACATTGGCCACATCATGCGGGCATAACCAGCTAATTCCGTATTAATTTCCCGCTCTGATCGGCATACAAATGTGGCCATTGCGATTCCATTAGCCGCTCGGCTGCATTCTGCATGCATCGGCCAACTTTTCCACTTCAACTTGGCCAGTTTACTTTGACCACTTTAGCCAAACGGAAACCTACAAAAGTTGGTTGCATTCGCAAGATATTCAAGATATTTTATACAGCATAGGAAAGTTTTAGTTTTTATCAATATTTAAACTTACGCTTTTTGTCTATTTTTTTCCCATTTCATTAAGGAAAATGCCTGCGCAGCATTTCGTTTTGTATTTCATCTGGTTTTTTATTTTTTATTTTTCTTTATACCTTTTATTTTTATACATATTTTAACTTCACAAAAAAAATATTTGTTCTTTTTCAATTAAGTGTTTTTCATGCTCATATTTTTCGCTTCTTCGCTTTTTCGTTTGCTTTGCTTTTCTCTTCTTTTTTACTTTTTGGTTCATGCAGTTTTGCATTTAAACGACACTTCTTTGTAGTTTTGAAACAATGTTTTTGTTTTTTTTTTATTGCATGGAAAGTTTGTTCGCTTGGTATTATCATTTAAAATTTACACCAAAAAAGATCAGCTATGTTGTTTACGACTAGTACATTAGTATATTTGTGTATATACTCGTAAGTTTATCAATTTGTAATTGTGTTTATAACGTGGCTCAATCGCTTTTTGGCCCAGAAGACGTACATATACATACATACACATCGATCGATTGATAACACGGGAAATTCCTCTTTCTCTGTGGCTTAAAAACGTCGTTCGGCCGATAACAATTCGGTTTTTGATATACATACTCAAATAGTACTTCCGTAGGTCTTCTGGAGTCCCCCAATAAATGTCGCACTTAGGCCTATGCTATGACATGTATTTTCTGCTCTTTGTATTTGGTTTTACTTTTCTTAGTTTTCCTTTCTTTTTTGTTTTGTTTTTTGGTTTTTAACACACAGTATATCGCTCACAAATAAATGGCCAATACAGTTTTTTACATTAACAACTGAAAGTTCAAGTGGTTCTCTAAAACGAGAGTTTCTCTTCGTCAATACTTGTTTAATACTTACTTCCATTGGTAAAATTTGATTTCAACAGCTTATAAATTAGGAAAAAAACACACACTTCATATGCATATATTTCTTTGTGTTTACAATTATTTGCATTTGTCTAATCGTTAAGGCTTAGGCCTGGAAAATACTTGCAACTAGGTTGGCAATCCTCCAATTTATCAATGTTTTTTTTTCTTCTGCTTTTCCTTTCTGTTTGTCTCTGTCAATTTGCCAACATTTTCTTGGGGGTTTCTCTATGTATTTTTACTTGAAAATTTGACACTTTGTTTTTGAAAAAGATTTTGCATTTGTATTTGATTGCTAATTCACACACAGACAAGTAGAGAGAGAGAGAGAGATAGAGAGGGAGACTGTGATAGAGAGAGAGAGGGGAGCATTGTGTGTGTGTGTGTGTTAGTCTGGGGTGGGAGGGTATTATATGTGTCATTTAGTACTTCTGTGGCTCCTTTTCGATATTGTCGTGCCCTTGATCAGATCGATCATATGTATATACTACATACATACATACATACATACATACATATATGCAGTGGGAAACCAATAGTTCGAAGGATCTAACATTGAATAACCTTGGAAGTGGGCAGAGAATCGATAACATTTATCCAAAAATAATACAGTTCGTCTTCAACTACGACAGCAACAGTTTTGTATATATGGGCTCTATTTATTGGACTCGGTTTTTTTTTCGTCTATTAAGAAGAGAGTTTTATTGTTTTTGAAAGCTTTTTGTGGGTGTTTCGGCTAAGGTACAAATTTGCTACAGGTTCAATCTAAGTGGAATAGAGTTATCATCTGCATCTCGGTACGAGTTTTGTTCGAGTTTTGTTCGAGTTTTGTTCGATTTTTGTTCGATTACTTCTGGAAGACTACAGCTAAGTACACAGCTATGTATTTAAAGGGTTTAAAAATGCAACAATTACTTTGAGTTTAGAGTTAATATAGAGAAAGATTTGTAGTTGGTTTAACGGCGAAAAAAACCACTCACTAACTATGTACAACAAGATGTCCAATTAACCATTTTCCAATTATCTATTTCTAATAGTTCTCCGTTTACTTTCTTTGTGTGTCCCTTAGTTCTAGCTACAAAAAATTACAATTACACACCTATGCACTTGATAAATACTGTATGCCTGGTATATATCAATATATATTCATATATATATATGTATATGTAAATATAATATGCATATACAGCGGATATCGTTCTATGCTACTTCTTTGTTTGCTGTGGTCCAATTTCTGATTCAAACATTTGTTTTTATTTGATTTAGCTTGCACACTCGCACACACAACAGGCACACACACCAGATGTATATTGTACATATTGCCGGCCGACTTGATGACAGTTCATCATTGTCACTAATTTGCTAATGGAGAATATATGCGCAGAAACAATACACTCAACATTACGCATTCGCCCCCGGGGAGCATTTCTCCATTTCTCCATTTCTCCAATTCGCCAATCTCCATTCTCCTTCACGTCGCTTTTGTATTTTGCGGCTATTATTTTGATTTACACATTTATTTACCCACAGGCATTTGCTTGTGCATGTGTGTGTGAGTGTGAGTGTGTGTCGTGTGTTTACATATATTTCAAATAGAAAGTTAAACTGGTTCCAATTTAATGTACTTGGTATTTTTTTGCCTTGCTATTTTCCGTTCGTATAAATATAGTTTCTGTGTAGATTAAATTTCTCTCTATTTATGTTTCATTAAATCGTTAAGAGTAAGTTTTTAGTTTTAGTTATAGTTTTAGTTTTAGTTTCATTGTGTAAAGCTTTCGTTTCGTACATTTTCAATTTTCCATGGGTTCCGCGTAAGTTGCGTGCACTCACACACTGTCAATTTTCATATTGTTACTGTGTTTTTGGGCGCAAGCAGTGACACTTCCGGTGCGAAAATGTACTTACACTTAAGAACTGCGCTGCACTGCACTGCTTGCAGCCCATTTAAATGCAACCCAGACAATTATGCCGATAAAATCGTGTTTTCGTTGGCCATTCCAATTTTTGCGCACACTTTCATTATTTTCACAATTGCACAAACACATCCATAATTGCATATTAATGGACGTGCGGTACCTGGATTTTTATTTTGGCAGATTCGTGTTGTCTTTCTTGCTACGCATTTCATTTAGTTTCTATGCAAATTTCTGCACATGTGTGTGTGTGTGTGTTTATTTAAGCGAGTGTGTGAGTTATGTGTGTGCGGGCCAGGATGAGAGAAAAAGAGAGAGAGAGAAAGAGAAAAGAGAGAGAGAGAGAGAGAAAGGGAGAGAAAGAAAGCAGATATTTTAATTGCCATACACGAATTTCAATTCCCATGCGTTCGCATCCTTGTTGATTTTGCCTTGCATGTGTGCGAGTGTCGGTGTATTGGTGTATTGGTGTCTTGGTGTGCCTGTGTGTGTCTGTGTGCAAGTGTGCGTGTGTCTCCTTGGTGTGTCCAATGTGGCATAATGAAAACAACAACAAAAGCACGACAAGCAATAACAGTTAGCAAAAAAGTTAACGCTCAGCAAACTTCAACGGTTTGAAGAACACGAATTTCTATGTGAAATAATGCAAATCGAATGGAATTCAACTGGCAGCCTTTTACATTTATCCAATAAAGTAGAAAGCTGCTTTCAATTAAAACAATTTGCTTATTTGACTCACTTTTTGTCATAGACCAATTCAATATTCAATTTGCATTTGAATGACAACAGTGTTTTTGTTAAAGCCAAATGATCGGCTGAAATTGGTCTGTTCATTAATCTGCATATATATAGTTTATTTAATAAGATTTCTGGCTATTTTACAGAATTTAATTAACGCAACGTTAGCGTTTCAATTTGCGCTTTTTAGTCGGAACAGCATCAAGAAAAAACCTTCAAACGAAGCATTCAAAATGTTAAAAATTATTCTGTCAAAAAAGTTCTCTCTCTAGCTTTTTCAATGCACACACACACACACACATTCAAAACACACCCACACACTTTAAGCTTAATGTATATAGCAAGCATTTTCGTTTGAGCAATTTTCTCCCACAAGTTTTGATAGAATCATCCATTTTTTTTTACAATTAATATTAAAGTGTTTTTTTGTGGTTTAATATACTTTGTTTTCCATCACAGCTAACGGCAATTTATTTAACTCTAGGACATCTAACAACATTTCTAAGAAGACTTTTCTGGGCACAAATAACAAATAATACAACTCAGGGAAACATAAAGTATACGCTTGAATGCTTTTCATATATTTTCGTTTTTGGTTCATTTTCACTTACATTGTCTATAGATTTTTAAACGTATTTAAGACTATAACACATTTGACAGTTTGCAACATCAATCGATACACACAGAGAACGTTTCAAATTTCACGTAAACTTCATTTGGCTAATTATAGTACAAATTATAGGACAAATCGGAAACATAATGCACAGTGGGCGGATCTCAGCTCTCTTAGCCAATTATATTTGAAATATAAGTTGAACTCCATATCTATAGTTATGTATTTACAATTTTGTAGCTTGTTTTTACAATGTTTTCTTTTTTTCTTTAGCTAGGTAAACAAACAGTTGGGAAACTAAAATTTATGCCGAAGCTCTTTAAAAACTAAAGACAAACTTGAGTTTATATTATTGTTAATAATGATAAATTGTTGTTAGAACTTTGGTTAATGCCAATTTAGATTTTTCAGAGATCCACCCTGAAACACACTCATATACATATAATTATTTAAGCACAAAATATATATATTGTATACATATATTCAAACACCGAAACGGGAAAGCGTTTTACTGCATGATGCCACACAGATCTCTAGGGGCTTAAAATGACTCAAAGTCTCCTTTTGGGTCCAAAATTGAATTGTTTGCATAAATAAATGCAATATGCATACTCTCAGACGTTGGTTATCAATTTGCAAATGATTTTAAGCATCTAGAGATAGCAATGCCATCCTTTCAAGGGGTTTTCGACTGGGGTGCAATGTGGCTGGTTGGTTGGGTGGCTTGGTGGTTGGGTGGTTGGTTGGGTGGTTGGGTGGGTGGTGATGGCAAGGATACTCACTGCTCACCGCGATTAGCAGGAGACACCCTGCTTGGCCACCGTGTACCAGGTGCTCACGGTGACCAGCGACGGCGAGTCGGGGGTGGTGGGTGGCTGTGGCTGCTGCGGATCGACCTCGACCTCGTCGGCCCCGCCCACAATCACGTTGAGGGGTGCAAGGGGGTGCAGTTCGGAGGGCGGCAGCTGTGACGGCTCTGCTGGTGGCGCAGGTGCTGCTGTTGCTGTTGCTGCTCCTCCTGCTGCTCCTGCTCCTGCTCCGGCTGCTACTGATTTCGATAGCGGAGCAGCTGGGCAGGCACGGTGCTTCCGCGGCCGGGACTTGCTCTTGGCCTTCTGGCTCTGTGACTGGGGGTGGTGGAAGTGCATGGGCTGGGGGGTGTGGAGGTCGCGACCCACCTGCGGCCCCACCTGCGGACAACGGAAGCGAATGGCCTGCTCGTTGGCCACATTGATTTCCGGCCACCGGGTCAGCTGCTGACCATGGTGACCATGGTGACCCTGCTGCTGGCCATGCTGGCCATGCTGCTGGCCCTGATGGTGACCCTGTTTGCTCTGGTGGCGCTTCCTGCTCTTGCTGCGCTTGCGTGACTTGGACTGTGACTGCGATCGACGACCGGATCTGGGGTGTGGCACCACCGCCTGCTGCGGCCTCTGGCAGTGGCGGCAGACAAAGGATCTGTACTCCTCCTCCTCCTCGGAGTCCTCATCATCCTCGTCATCCTGCTGCCCATCGTCATGCTCCCCCTCCGCGCCGTAATCGTATAGGACATTATTGCAATTGAGTGTGGTTCCAGTGGCCGCCGAGGCGGTGGTGGTGCTGGTGGTGGTGGTGCTATCGCCATCCATGTCGATTATGTGACAACAGTTTTGATGTCTAGTGCTATGTGGTTGCTGCTGTTTTTGCTGTTGCTTGTTCGTCTTCGTCTTGTGGTTGGACTTACGTTTCTCTGGCTCCTGCTGATGCTTCTGATGCTGCAGATGCTGCAGATGCTGCAGATGCTGCTGCTGCTGTGCCGACTGCTGATGTCGCCGCCGCCGGGGCACCGTGTACTCATCGCCCTTGTCCGTCGGATATGGTCAGAACGCTGTGTCGAACACGGACATCGACCGGGAGATGGCGTCGTCGTTGCGACAGGCCTCCAGAAACTCCTCCAGCGTGACCACGCCATCGCGATTGGTGTCCATTTTCTGGGGACAAGAACACAAGTGCAAACATTAAGCAAATACATTTTATAAAATTTTAATGGAAGAACTTTAATAGAAATATTCAAAGATCAATAGTTTAAGGGAAGCAACAGCTTGCGCAGACCGCTGAGTGCCAACTGCTTGCCAGTTTGCACTGCTTTGACGAACTGCTTCCGTTTCCGGCGCCCAAACGCGTGCCATGGAATTTTGATTTAGAGCGTCGGACAGGACAAGTTTCGGGGAATGGCCCAATGAATGATCCTGGCCATCTATCATCAATTTCACTCTCGCATGCCGTTGTTTAAGAGCTTTTGCCGGTCGCATTTGATGCGCTCAATTTATTCGGAATGCCAACGACCGCTAATGACAACGCGTGACTGGCAAGCGCAAACAGGACGATGTCCTGCAGATGATGGGATGGCCATCATGGGCCACCCCATCCATCCACTTTGCCGCCCTGAGTCTGCTGGCCGGCAAATTGAAATAGACAATTTGCATTTGCATAATGCAAAGTAAATAAGTTTCATGTTCGCGCGAGTCAAATTCAAATTGTACGCGCGTAATTAGCATAAATAATGGGCGCGAATTGCCCGGTTTTTCGGAATTTTGAAATTTTCGGGGATTTCGGGGATTTTGAGGGGACTCACCTGGAATATCTGCTCCACCTTGCCCTTGATCTTCTCCTCCTCGGGACACTCGTCCGGCAGGCGGCCCATCAGCTCGTATATGGCAGTTACAATGTCAGTCATTTCCTCCCTCGTAATGAAGCCGTCGCCATTGATGTCGTACAGCGAGAAGGTCCAGCGCAGCTTCTCCTCCACGGAGCCGCGCGACAGTATCGAAAGTCCTTGAACAAAGTCCTGTGACAGGAAGAGAAATAAGTTGGCATAAATACGCTGGTGGTGGTGGTGGTGGTGTTGGTGGGAGGCGGCATTACAGGTATAAAAGAAATTGAAAATATGTTTTAAGAAATTGCTCGTAAACCGCAGTGAAGCACACCTGCGTTCGCAATTCTAGTTCTATACTTGAGCTATGAGCTATGCCAGTAAGGAATTTACTATTATGACAAGCTATGTTGTATACTTTGCTGTTTATTTGTTAAATATTTCTAGCACTTGTTGCTTGATTTTCATGTAATTACCAAACTAAACAAGCCTTAGTAGTTTCACCTCGACTGTACGCACTGCTCCTGCTCATTTCCGGCTGCTGTTGCTGCCGCTGCTGAAGTGGACATTTATTTCTATGCTTTGTATGACAAATGTACCTAGATAAGAACTTGCTCGTAGAATGGGGAAAGTTTTTACGATCCCCGTGTCCCCCCCCTCCCCCCTTTTCTGTGCCCCAGGAGGTGTTGAGGCATTTTGGGAAGGCCACAGCTGACGGTGAACTGAATCTTGCTTTTGCATACCGAATGGGCAAAAAAACCAAAAAAAAAAAGAAAAAGCAAGAAATAGGGAAAAAAAAGGAATACGAATTCGGACAGGAGCATCATTTGTGCCTTGTTCTCTGGCCATTTGGGCAATTGCAGCGTCCGACTAATTTATCAAAACCGAAATAGAAATGGAATGGCACAAAAAAATGGCACGAAATTCACCGGAAACGAAGCAGGAAACTT
This sequence comes from Drosophila teissieri, assembly GCF_016746235.2. Taxonomy (NCBI): domain Eukaryota; kingdom Metazoa; phylum Arthropoda; class Insecta; order Diptera; family Drosophilidae; genus Drosophila; species Drosophila teissieri. Next base: position 15,474,969 of record NC_053034.1, read on the forward strand.
TCACTATTCGACGTGGACAAATTGCCAAGTGGCGAGCTGGCAAAACAAGCTGAAAATTGAAAAATTCGAAGTGAAGTTTACACTCTGGCCGAGTGATTAAGCGGATTTATGATAGTTTTTCCTTTCCTTGCCGCCCAATGCTTTGCACTGCTTAATGGCAGTGAATTGGTGCATTGAGTGGATGGCCAACAAGGCAATCGAGTGACTTGGAGCTTCTCTCTGTTATCCTCATCGATTTAGAAATTGAGAAATAAACCTTCAAATTGAAAGAATTGCCTGGTATTTAGTTATGCAGTTGTACTTGAAAGTAACCCTTAACATATTTCTTAGGATTTTAGCCTTTCATGTGCTTTTGATTGTTTGTCATCGGATAAAGGCCTTAATTTGTTCGAGGGGAATCAAAAGATACCCATTTCATTTGCGCAATTCGCATGGCTGGTGAGAATTGACCAGCAGGTCGGCATTGGCTTTAGTTGCCAGTCGTTTATTTCAGGGTTTGTTTAAGTGATCAAAACAAACTGCTGGCTGGCTGCACCACTCAAGTGTCATGTTAACCTGGTTGCTTCACTTCACTGCTTGCCAAAGGCGTCCTTTTTCAATCCTTTCTACGCAGTTGCCATGCACTCCTGCTGGATGCCATATCTATATGTATACATATGCCTGCATGTGTGTGTGTGTGTCTATATGTTTTTTATATTTATTTCCACCCACCTCACCCCTCACCCCTCAGCCCCTGGGTGGCCACCGCCACTCGATTGCTTTTATCTCGCACACTTGAGCAATTTATCTTTTCTGCCAGCGTAAACAGGTCACACACTCCTTTGCCGTTTTACCCCTGGCATATTGGCCCTGCCCACAATTTCACAATTTCACAATTTCAATATGGCCCTGACAGGTTTGCGCTGTTATCCTGTTTTGTGCTTTTTGCTTTCTACTTTTTTTTCTCCTATTTTTTTTTTTTGCCCTAGCCGGAGCCATTTACTGCTGGCAGTTTAATAAACGCGACTGTCATGCAAATCGCGCATAAAACACCTTGCAACAATATGTGGAACTTAATTGAAAAGCGGAAGTCTACTTAGTCTGAGCGTCACACACAAAACTACGGAATTACTGCTGAATGGGGCTCCTACGGGGGTTAAGGGCATGGGGGTGTGGGGGTATGGGGGTATCATGGGTTAAGGGCGCTTCTTTGTACATGCTTTATATCGAGTACGTGCCTCGTAGTCATTACAATTTTGAGGTCATTATTCAACAACGAAAATGGCGAGCAGGCAAAAAGGCAAGAGCTCGCATAAGATAAGCTGTTGGTGGCATGGGGGAAAAGCCGGGAAAGCGGGGAAAGTGGGAAAAGCCGGGGAAATGTGGGGGGTAATGTGGGGGGAATGTGGGGGGTAATGTGGGCAAAATAGGAAGCGAACGCTCAGAGATGGACGGCTGGCGTGATTGCGATTATTTGCAGCCAGACACTCGAGGATGTAACGCTGACTGCAATGCAATATTGATTTCTAGATTGCACTCCACTGTTCATAAATGCGAGCGCAGGCTTGCAAATTAGCCAATAAATTATTTATGTCACTGCCATGTTCAGTGGGCCGAGCTCTTTGATTGCAATGAGCCATTGAATATGTCGTTTTGCCATAAAAATTGCATTATTGTTATTAAATATGAATTGGGTTAATTATGTGTCATAAATAATTAGTTTTAGTTGAAAGCTGGTAATTTGTACCAATTTATTCTATCTAGTTGAAAAATCACTGGATTTTTATCCGTGTCACGATCTCCGCTCTCTTCCTTCCGGAGTTTATCCTTTTCTCACAGGACTGTCCCATTGTTTGACTTGGGTTTTGCGTCTTTCTGTTTAGCTGCCATCCCCGGTATTTCCTTGCCCTTCCTGCACTTCTGTCTTCTGTCTTCTGTTTTCTGTCTTCTGTCCGAGTGTCTTGTGCTCGCCTACTCCTATTTTTCCGCCTCTGCCCATGTTTTTCATTGTTTTTCCCCTCCATTTCCCGCGTTCCCTGCCCATATTAGGTCACAGTGCCTGACAAAGTTGGCGTTAAAATCGCCATAATTCATCGTTTCAATAGCTGTGTGTGTGTGTGTGTGTGTGCGCGCTTCCGGTGCCCCCAACTGCTTGCTCCTCTGACAACCGGAAGTGGAGTTCATGCTCGGACATTGCAGGGGCAGTCGCAAGTCTCTGAATAAAGCGAAAAAAAAGAAGCAAGAAGCACACAAAAAGTACACAAAATCACTCGCAATTTGCATGCGCCATGGGGGAGCAGTGGAGGCTCCTCCTCTCGATTCGCGAAAATTTATTCGCTTTTTTTTCCTCACTTTTCTGCTTCTGCTTTTCTTGTTTTTCATTTTTTTTTTTGCCAGCTTTTGTTTTGCATTCCACTGGCTGCAATAGAAACGTTGACAATGACAGGCGACAGCCCAGAAACACGCGAATGCGCTGCAAACTATAGATTTTCACCCCTCGCCGCCAGCATTTTTATTTCAATTTCGAGACATTTCACTTTGATTTCCGAATTTCGGGCATTATATTTTTCGGTATCTTGTCTGCTTTCCCCCCTCCAGCCAAAGCAGGCGGAAATGCTGCGAATATGCATTTTCCATATTCCATGAGCGCTTCAAGCTTTTCCCATTTTCGATGAACAATAATTTGCATAACTCTGAAGGAAGGCTAATATCACAGCGAACATTATGCCGCTTAGAATTTTTGTAAGTTTAGTTTTAATTTCCATTTTTGTCTCATGTTTTGCCTATTTTTAAAATAAATTATTAGAAATTATTAGTAAAGCAAGCTGAAATCGTCTGAAAACTCTGCATTTCTTACTTGTTTCTCGACCCAATTCACTTGGCCATCCCCAATGAGCCAACACTTTTCGGGACCCAAAAAACTTTAATGTCCTTTAAGATGGACGAGCTGTGAGGGGGAAAGGGGGCGGGGCATTTTAATGCGGGGCGTCTGGCGTCTGAGTGTGTACTTTGCGTATTACAAGTTTTATGCTGAGCCAGTTAATAGAGCGCTTAAACATCTATCTGGCGATACTCTTTGTTCCCCGACTTGCTGCTCCCCGGTCGCTGTCACTAATAAACCGTAACTAAAGGCGCTTACCAGGCCGAGAAGAAGTTGCCCCATTGACCTCAGCTCGTCCTTCTTCTTCTTGTTGTTGCTTCTGCTGTTGTTGTTGTTCTTGGGGGCGTTTTGCAGCGTCATTTGGCGCCATCCCCCTTTCATGGCCCCGCCCCCTTTTACCGCCCCTCTGAGCCAAATCAGCTTCATTTAGAAACTCACGATGCCACACAACTTTTGCTTCTAAGCTGCACTGCGAAAAATAGTCTGTAGTCTTTGCCAGTTATAAAATAAAACTTCTTTGAATAGAAATGTAAGATATGTATATATCATATAAATAAAATGCCACTGAAGAAGGGTTTTCTAAATAAATGCCTTGGTATAGAAAAAAGTAGTTCTTACCCAATAAAATATTGAATAGCATAAATTGTGGTAATTTTTTCGGACTGTGCAGCTGCCTCAAACCAAGCCAAAGCAAACTGTACTCAACTCGACTCGGCTGTCAGCCATATTTTATACTTAAAATGTCTAAAGTAATTTCATTGTACTTAAGTCGGCAGAGTCTGCTTCTGTTCCCTACGCTCTCTCTCACTTTTCCTCGCCAGAATCTTGTGGCACCACCTTTCACGCACCACCCAGTACACACACCACCCACCACCCACACGCACAACTCCCACCCACCGGGTGACCTCAACAATTTCACTTTGCGCCGCATCATCGTGCGGACATTAAGAAGAGGCGCACCGAGTGAATTAAATTGAATTGAATTGCTAGAGCCTCTGGACGTATGTATGTATGTACGTCCGTGCACTTGAGTCGAGTGCTACGCATTTGCCTGGCCATTCAATTGGCAAGATTAATTATCGATAGCGATAACGATGAGCGGCGGGGAAGCGATTCAATCACGACTATGGCCACACTCATCTCCGCTCAGTTATGTAAGTAGTACATAAATTTAACCAATGCTCATATCTAAACTGATCACATTAACTGAAGCAACAGCCATAATGTGCTCTATTCAACTAGGAATCCTTGTAATTGCTAGTATGCTGATATGCCATCTTTTCTACCAGTGTAAGCACCCATCAATGGACAGCTATTTGGGTTTACTAGTATGTAAGCCCCTTTGGAATGGCAGTGCGTTGCCTTGTGCGTTGCTTTAATTGCATATGGCAGCGACAGAAAGAAGTGGGCGCCACAAATTGTTGTACAAAAGTTGATTTCTAAGACAATTTCTCAATTTCCTCCCAAAGGTCCAATCTAAATCGCAATTCGGCCCGAGGCCTGGCCGAACTCCATTAGTTGCTCTTCATTGGAAGCGAGATTGAGATTGCGATGCGGAGACCTGGTCAGGATCCAAAACACATACACCTACACCTACACACACACACACATGGCACACGGAAATGAGCTGCTCAAATGCTTCCCATTGCATTTCGCATGCTTGTCTCTGGCCGCAGGCCACACTTTGATGTCGCACGAAGGATGAGCAAGGACCTGCGAAATTTCCACAGATGTGAAAAGCTGTGCTGGCGACATGGCACTTTTCATATTCACATAGAATTCGGGGATGTCATTAGGGCCAAGGACAAGTTTCGTTAATCAATATGGAAATATATCACATCATTTGAAAATTCAACCAGTCACATACCACGTGTGTATATATATTAAGACATATTTATATTTGCTAATTAAGACATGTATCTATAGCCTTTTTGGGGAATTTTCCTTAATGTTTGTTATTAAAAATAAAAAGTATTAGCTTACCTCGAAGCTGACAATGCCGCTGTGATCCTGATCCAGTGTATTGAATACATAGTGCGCGTATAAGGTTGGATTGGCTGTTTATGTTGGTTGTGGCGCATTTTCGACGTGGTTGGTTGGTTGAATGAAAACAAGAGAAGAGGGGCGTTAAATAAGGACATTCCGCGGGTTGGCTGGCAAATGCTGGCGAAAGTCGACCAATTAGGTCTCAACTGAAGCGGTTAAAGTTTTGGTAACATTAACAAACGAACGCTAGACATACAAATACACATACACACACATATATAAATAGGTGAATGAATATAATATATACCACGTACACTGGAATGAAATAAATAAAATAAATGACAACATAGAAATGATAGATTTCAACGGGAAAATAAAACCAAGTCAACAAAACATACAAAATTGCACCCTGATTTTTTGCAGTGCAAGGAAGCGATAGCGGTTCGATAGTTAGATGGTACAAGGATATGACTCTTGCTTCGCAACTTCTATGTGGGTCGTCTTCGCTGCGGAAACTTTAGCTTTTCCTTTCAGTTTTGTCAACCGCAAAAGTTTTCCCATGTTTTCGTTCCATTTGCCGCTATTATTTGCAAGTATGTGTGCTTTTTGTCTTTGCTGTTTATCAGTGCAAAATTCAACATTTTTTGGGTCTCCGGGTAGCCGAAACTTTTCACCGGGCGGCGAGGAGGGGGAAACAGTTTGCAGCTAATTATGCGAGTGTCTCCTGTGTCTGCTGATAAGAACTGCTTGCGCACACTGCTTGCAGCTGATTTTGAAAGAGTGTTGCCTACTTATGAGGGCATTGCCTGTTTAAGTTTGGGGAGTTTTCCCCTTCGGCTAGATTTCCCAGCCTTGTTATCGCACTTTCCGGCTGTCACCAAGAGCACTTAGCGCACTTAGTGTCCCCGCCGCCTTTTTCGCCTGTCAAAAAAGATTGCTTTATCTGGCCATCACATAACATTTTGATTATTGCGCTCGCTCTCACTTGCGCAGCTACTTTTTTACGATTCGCGTTTATGTTTACGGCTTGATGCCAAAGTTTTTTCTTATGTCTTTATACGCTCACAACGTTTACACCTCTTTGGCAAGACCTCAGTTCATAAAGCACCATCAAATGACATTCGGGGCAACAAAAAGTCACTTTTTGAAGCGCGAACTCATAAAGCCGAAGTTCAGACCATTGACGAATTTTGTTGCATTTACAGTTTGCAGATAACTCAATTTGGGTGGAAGTTACTAACTTGACAGCTGGCTAAGTGCAAAGAGTTCTTTGTTAATAAGGTTTTAATTTAAAAATGTTGTGATATTCAACACATGGCACATAAAAGAACACATTGAAGTCAAGATCTTCTCGTTAATGCTTAGCACTCCTCCTACTCAAAAGTCCCTATACAGATACGAGTTTGAACTTTAAACTTTGCCGCGCCTTAAAGCCGTGGGCCGCACTGTATTCACGTAACGCGCGGGTGTATAAATTTATTTGTCCAAATTTATTGTCGCTATTTGATGCTTAATGTGCTTTTATGACGCATGACGCAGGGAGCCACGCCCACAAGGTCACAGCTCAATGGCAAGGATGGCATCTGCTCCTTGGGTTTTTTGTGCGTTGTGCCAAATCAAAAATGACTGCAAATGTGCCATGTAAAAATTGTTATAAAATTTGCGCAAAAATTTGCCAAACGAAGCCGCGCGAAAAACAAAGCGAAAGAAAAAAAGAGCGAGGAAAACAGCCCAAGTGATAAATCACCAACTTTGATGATGATTTTTTTCTCTCCGTCTCGTGTGTGTGTGTGTGTGTGTGTGTGGGTGGGTGGTCGTGTGTGTTTGTGTGTGTGTGTGCGTGGCAAAGCAGCTTATCAAAATAAAAAATGATTTCATTATTTATTTTTCATCAGATAACGGCCGACATGATGAAGAATAAGAGGCGAGCTCGGGATTGGGAGCAAATACATAAGCCCCATGTTTGCTGCGAATTTCTTGTTTCCGTTTCCGTCTGTCAATGGGCGTTGGTGTTGGTGCTGCTGTTGGTGTTGGTGTTGGCCACCATTGTAGCTAGTCAAAATAGGTTTATTATAATAATTCAGTGTCCCAACATGTGTAGCAATAACTTTTCCCGCACTGGATTCCAGCGGCCTTAGCGAAATTTATGGCCCATGTCTGGCTGAATGGCGAGGTGCAAAGGAATTCTCCATTTTGTGCGAAGTTCGAAGGAAATTCATGGGAATTGCTCAACTTGTTAACTTGTTTAGCTGATATGCAAGCCCTTCAGTCGATTAATATATTTAATCAGCCTTGCACTTAAATTGTTCTGCGTAAACTAAGTACCAACAATTTGTCACATTTAATCTAATCTAAGCAAAGATTTGTCACGTTAATCTAATAGAAAGAAGTCCAAAAAGTCGAATTTTGCTTTTAAGAAAATTAGCTACGAACCCTAAAACCGTACAACCCTTTCCCAGCGTTTTCTTTACATTTCATTTCTTTGACATGCATTTTTTTTCGAGTTTTTTCCGGCAACAAACCCTTATCCCAAACCGAATTCCCAGCCCGCAGCAGACCCTTGCCCGCAGTAATCTATCAGAAATTCAGTTAGTTACCGGCCACTGAAAGAATCCATCCCCTTTTCATTCTCGGTCTCATCTTCAGTTTCAGCTCTTGCAAATGTAAATGTAAATTGTGCACGGGCAGAAAGCTCGGCGAAACCAAAAGCAAAAAAACAGAAAGTAAAAAAACAGAAAGTAAAAAATGCAGAACAAAATTTCACTTGTTGTTCAAACGAGGTCAAGTGGGTGGCTTGGCTGGCACGCCCCCCGCTGCGACCGCGACTTGTGAAACATGATTTTGCTTTTTATGCTTTTTTGCTAATTTGCTTTCTGCATTTCATATTTCCAGAAGCCAAGGGCCAGCCCGGGCCGGCCAAACAAAGAGTCGCCTTTTGGCCAGTCTGAATATAGCCGCGCATCGTCATTAGCATCATCCTCGGGTTCCCAATCCTCCTTCCGCTTTCCAACCAGTCACCAGTCTACCAGCCCATCCTCTATCCTATCATCATCATCGTGATGAACTGGCTTTCGCCGATGATCATCGAGGCAACTCTTTGGTAGCCCCGCCCATGGGTCATACAGTTTCATCAATGGCTTTTGCCTTGGGTTCACTTTTCCTGGTTGGTCACGATGGTTGGGGGGGTAAGTGCTTGGGTCGGTGGGAAATCTCCAGTCAATTGCCATTTGTTTTGCGGTCCTTTGCTAATCGTAACTCTCATTTTCATTTCCATTTCCACTTCCACTTCCATGCGAATTCCGCTCTCATTTTCCGTTTCCGCTGTCGACCCGTTTAGCCCAAATCAATTGGTGTTAAGTGTTAAGTGTTAGAAACGAATGCCAGTTTAATTTGATTCTTTAAAAGTGAATTGTTAGGTGACAAGCCACAGAGATGAAACAAATTGTAGAAATATGAAATATGCAAATATATAAAAAAATATAAAATTATGACTCTCACACACACTCTCACGCAAAACATATTGACACAAACAACAAACACTGAAAGAAACACAACAAATAACGCATTTGCAAAGGCAACATTATATTCTAGTTTATAGTACGACACGGAACTGGAACACACACATCTAGATCGATATCGTTATCGTTATCGTTATCGGGATTGGTATCGGGTTCGGTATCGGTATCGGTATCGGGATGTTGCAAGTCGAACTACACAATGTTTTGGTGGTGACTGTACTGTTTGGCTAGCGTGTGAGACCGATAAGTGCTATCGGCTAATCGCAAATCGCTAATCGCTATCAATCGCTAGCAATTGAAATGGCGCTAATGCAGATAATATGTAAGAGCAACGATACAGTAAGGCAGGCGTTAGTAATCACTAGTTCAAGTCAGAAGGGTTAACGAAACAAAGTATACTGTACCGCACGAACCTCCCTGTGGAAAGAACTGCGAGTAGATCACTTTGAAGGTGTCCTCCTTGACGACGCCCGTCGGGCACTCAGCCTTAAATCCCCGGTAAATTCGTTTGATCTCGTCCTCCGTGAAGCGTGTGGCGCGGCTCAGCGCACTTAGCGAGTCGGGCCTGTACCTTGCCGGCGTTTCGAACTCCTCCAGTTCCGAATCTGCAAATTGAAATGGACATTAAATTAGTTGCAAAGCTTATGTTGGGCGTATAGAAAAAGTTGTTACAGTTTTCTGAAGCTTAAAGGTTTTTCTTTTTTGTAGAATTAAATAATTTTTTAGGAAAATTTAACAGGAAAGGTATCAAGGTATCAAACTCATTCATTATAAAGCTGTTGGCCAGAATCTTGCTCACTTTTTGGTTGACAATGATTCTCCGCATTTTTTTCGAGTTTTCAAACTGAAAGTCACGAAGCAATGACTGTACAACTTTTAAAGTATCTTAAATGTTCTTTAAAGCTATCTTCATTGCTTCGAATGGTTCAGTGCAACAAAATATTTGATATTAATTCAAGGAAGTTTAATTTAACTTTGGGAACATGCCTCAAAAGCCCTTCAATTGCTGTTTTCTTGGTTATTTTGCATTAGCTGTCTAAGGGCAAAACTCGGAGAATACAAATTCTTTTAAATTTTCTGGAGCAGTTGTCTGATGTACGACAAATCCGCAGCATGAATACGTTCGTTGCCTTTGGGGCATGTTTTAGTCCCAGCTTGCTATTGCCACAAGACCTCCTAGAAAAACCCTCCCTTTTCACTGCACCCCCTTTGCCCAAAAAGAAAAAAAAAAAGCGACACACGCGATTTTGATCTGCTGAGTCGCTCGAAGTGTTTGAATTGACTTGGCAGTTGCCTTAAGTATCTTGTACTTTGCCTGTCGAAAGTTTTTCGCCGCGCTGCCTCCATGGGCGGCGTGGCAGGTGTCAGAGGGGGGTTGTCAGACGGGGGGGCGGGGTGATCAGTGGCGGTTTGCTGGTTTCCTCCCAAAAAGGTAAAAGCCGCTTGAGTTTTTGTTGTGCCTCGCTCTGACTTTGACTTTGGCGTTGGTTCCTTTTCAATGGTGGCTCTTTGTGGCTGAGGCGCCTCAATTTTAGTTAATTAAAAGTTTTAACCTCACACACGCACACAGCGGCTACTTTTAACTGCACTGCAAACAATTTTGGGCATACTTTTGATTACCAATTTGCAAGTCAGCGAAGTAGTGTCAGTTTATAGAAAGTAAGCTATATATTTGAACAATTATAGTTGTATAAAGTAGTGGCAAACATATATGTCAAGTTTATGTAGCTGTCCCTTTAATATTTTTAGCTTGCATATTTATTATTTGGAAGCGGAATGAAACCTTTTTTTTAGTGTTCATGCAGTTAGTTGCACACACAGAGAAAATTTTGCGAGTTGAGCTCACGCGCTTGACAAATGGCTGCTTAAAAATGCATGAGACCAGGCAGCGGGGAAACGAAGGGGGGTGGGGGAAAGCGAAGAGAGTGGAAAATTCATGGCAACAGGAAGGGAGGGGGGAAGGGGGGGGGAGGCTGTACATTTTCTCTAGGCAAGGGCGTTGAATTGTTGGCCATGCTAAGCGCCCGAAAAGCAGGTTTCCACCTAGAAACAAAAGGAGGAGCGGCGGGTACAAGGGAAAGTAAAGGGTAAAAAATGCATGGTGGGAGGAAAGGGGGGAGGAAAAGTGGGAGTGGTGGGTGGTTCTTGGTCTGCAGACGACGGCCTGCAGTTGTCGTTGCCTTTGGCGTTAGTTTTTAATTTGCCTGCTGGCTTACGCCACACACACACATGTGTGTGCAAATGCATTTTCATTTTGGCCAAAAATTGGAGAGTCAAAGTCGAGCGCTTATATATTTCGTTTTGCTTTCCACATTTCGTTTTTCCACCCACTGCAAATGAATTTAATCAAAAACTAAAAATCTGAAGGCAACGAAAGCTAAGCTTATGACAAATTTAAAATTATTCGAATATGTATATTTTTGAGGGTTTTCGCATAAAATTCCTTCTAGTTCAACTAATTTACATCAATCGGTTTTTCTTTGGGGTTTCGTTGGACATTCCTTTTGGTCTTCCCACTGACACTCACTTTGTCTGTTTATGGCTTCCTTTTTATTCTTGTTCCCATTTCCATTGCCATCTTTGCAGTCGTTACACTCGAGTGGATTTGCATTCGCATTCGCATTCTTTGGGGTTCTGCGTTTTATGTCTCTGGCATCGTTTGCATCTTTCTCACATTGTGAGCAAATTGTTGACGAAATGCATTAAGTCTAATATATATTCATGTGCAGCTGGCATCTGGAATCTGGCGTTTTGTTTGGCTTTAATATGCCAAAAAGTGTGTCCCTCAATTCTTCTCGCTTTCCCCGTGTCCTTTGGCCTCGTTTTTTATTTGGGTCTCTCTTTATTATCAGCTGCTGGCGCTGAATTCTCACGTAAATGTCTAAATTATTTGTGCGACAAACAAAACGGTTTGCGTTGATGATGCGACAGCTGTTGGGCGAAAAACAAGCGAATTTCTAACAAAATAAATCGCAACCAGCGCCCAAATGCAGGCAACGCTTTTTTCGGACACTGCTTGCCGAACAGGGTAAGCGGTTGTGCAAGCAGTGCATACTAGGCCACTTGACATTGTGTCATAAACCCATTCTAATTATATTTTATATTTTATATATTTTATGCCATATTAATGGGTGCTTATATGCTGACGGTGTATGAATATTAATAAAACGTATTTAAAAAAAATAGTAAACCGTTTCATTTTCTGCCATTTCAAACTACTGAGTACTCGTCTCTTCGAGCATTGGCCCTAATTGCTTTGCGGTTTTTGTTTTGGTTTTTATTTCGATGCCAGCTGCTGGGGTCAAGGTGTGAAAACACATGCCTCATTTGGTGTGGGTGGTTGGGCTGCTGGGCGGAGGGCGTGGCAGCTGTGGTCTGGCAATTGGCAAACATAACAATAAACAAGAGGATGACAGTGGCAGGGCATTTGCGGGCAGTTGTTGCATGGATTGCCATTGTTGTCCGTGTAATTTCAGATAGAGCACAAAACAACCGAACCCAACTGCAATTGCAGTGCCACCACGCCGTGCCACGCCCACTTATTTGCCACCCGCCGCCCACCGCCCACTCACCTCATCTTGCATGAGTTCGCATAATAAGTTCCTGTTTATCTCGACTCGGTTTGCGCTTGTTTGCCCAACGTTGTCTGCATTCGCCCCGCTTAACCCTTTGCCCCTCTTCCTCCATCCTTCTCCCCTACGAGTGTGTGTGTGAGTGTATGTGTGTGGCTGCGCAGGTGTCATGTTTCCGTTTCCGCTGCAACAGGGGCAGCAGCAGCAGCAGCAGCCGCCAGTCAAGTGCAAATATTTTTGCATGCTGCACCCCACACACTCACCCACAGCTGTGTCCAAAATAATAGTGGTCAATGGCAAAAAATTCGTATATATTAAAGTCACTTTCAATATAGATTAAAGTACCGAAAAAATGTAATAAACTACGAGAAATATAATTATTTCCTTTTTGTTTTGTTTAAACACTTTTTGCACTACTATTTGAACTGCAGTTGTAAAGGCAGAAAGTGAAAAACCGCAGCCAGCACAGCGCCCTTTTTGGCTTTTTGGGGGTGTGGCATCGGTTTTTATTAGGTATGCGCTGCAGTTCTTGTTTCTGTTTTGTTGCGCAATAAAAAATATTTGCTTTCGTTCAATTTCAAGTGTGCGGCATGTCGATAAGTGCCAGCGACTGCAGTTTTTCCAAATGTTTACCTCGCCAACAGCCACGCCCCCACCGTTGTCAACTATGAAAGTGCAAATTAATAAAAAATATATATATTTGTTTTTTATATTGGAAAGGGGCGGTGGCATGCCTTTGAAGATGCGCACTCAATCGAAGTACTCACAGATACTCAGACACGCACACATGCACACAGAAAGCATCTTCAAATGCCTTTGGCTGATTTTACTGCTTTCATTTTTATCTCTGCGTTTTCCCGCTTTCTTTCTGCTTTTCCGATCGCCAAACCGAACAAATAAAAGATGTGTTGGAGTATAAACGTTTTTCGCGTGCTAAAGGGAATTAAATTTTATGCTAGCTATTGAGGGTTTTTAGGGGTTTCTTTATGTCTTTTAAAAAATGAAAATTGCTTGGGAGTGATGGAAACGCTTTAATTGGCCAGCTGCAGTAATTAAATTTTAGTGCGTAAGTGCTTATTAGCCAGCTAAGCTTTTTATGCAATTGCAGCAAATTAGCAATGCTCAAAGTCTTAAAAAAGAATGGCGCATTTTATATGCTAAACTGTTGAGTTATAAATTGATCCGCATGCAGCAGTGTTTAAATATGCAAGAGGCCAAATTACTTGCGCATATATTTTTCAATGGAACCTAAGCTCTTTGGTCTCACATTTTAAAGCCTCACTTCAAGCCAGAGGATTTTCATTTCCTGGGCTTAGCCTGGAAAATAGTTTATTGTATAAAGAAATGTGTACTTTAGCCGCATTCTCCCTTTTCCTCTGCTGTTTTCGTTTTTTCGTCAAGATGAAATCCCACTAAAAACAGATTTATCCACACATGGACAGCACACACAGAAATGTAGAAAGGAAAAAACTAGCAAAGAAGGCGAGTAAAAAGTTGGACTGCAAGTTTGCCGCACAGACAATGCTCCGACACTTATCTCATTTAATTTCGTATAATTTTTTCCTCCTCAGGCGGCACACATGCAATGAAAGCAGTGCAACTTTGTAGCATGTTTTCCATCACATTGTTGCAGACGTTTCGTGGACGGCTTCGGCGCGGGGAGGGGGTTAATGAAAAAACTTTTTCGGCTTCTGCTTTGTTTTATTGCGCATTTCTGCGGTCGCGACTGTTGGATCTGAGCTGCAGTCGCTGCCTCAGACAATGGCCAAAACAAATTGCTTGCCCACAAAAAGGGGGCGTGTCCAAATCCCTGCACGCTCCCTGATAAAAACGCACACACCACTAGCACACACATACATATGTATGTACGTATGTAGGTGTGCGAGGGGCCAGATAATGTGAGAGACGAAATGCACTTAACTCATTTACGGCCGCGCCGAATGCGCTTAAATAAATTAAAATGTGGCAGGCCCTGACACTTAAATGCATATGCACACGAAAGGCGCGGCAAGGCGAGGCAGTCGGGCATCTGCACCAAAGACTTGGTGCCCTGGAACACATAAAAGACTTAAAAAATAAATACATGGACAAATTTAAGTGTTAAAATACTCATTTATATTGGTTATTTCTATCAAATTAGCCAAGATGGCCTCTAAAACTGTAAAGCAGTGAATGTTAGGAACTGCTTCCCCATTACACTTCCTGTGCACTGCTTTCTGATTATTAAAAAAGTGTTGCCTACTTAGCGGGGTAAACGTTTTTTAAAGAAAAGTTGCTTAAGAACAAAGAAAATAATTACTTAAAAAATATATTATTTAACGTAAGTTTTAAAAAATGTACACAAGTGATTTCTGTTATGCGAAGACGACCAAGCCGCATTTACAGGGTATGAGCGCCAAGTTGCGACACAGTTACCGCCGCCGACAGGCGACGTCCTTGCCACCTCCGCTTTCGCTTGGCTGACGGTGAAAAGCGAGAAAGTGTGCCAAGAAGCGAGTAACAAGAGACAGTCAAACAAAACTGTGACACAGGAGCTGGGAGCTGGGTGCTGGGAGCTGGAAGTGGGGCCTTACAACGGGGCATTGGGTAAGCGCGTCTCAAAGGACTCGCTGCACTTAAAACATCGCGGTGGCCATTAAAAATTATATGCAATAAGCAGCAGCAGCAGCAGCAGCAGCGACGGCGAACAAACAGCAAATAATGAAATCATAATTAAAGCCAGAGCCGGGGCGAAATAAGACCATCAAGTGCACTAAATGAAGCGACCACAAAATGCAGACAACGAATTCAATTACCTTCCAGGCTCTGTATTCTCTGCCATCGAAAGTGTAGACGTCGGCGTGGGCGTGGCATAATGAAGAAATTATGAAGTGCATTAAAGCGCAGAAAGGCAAACAAAACCGGGGGCCAAGAGGGCGAAGGAAGATGAATACACTGATTGAGCTGCCCCGAGGATAAGGCAGCAGAAAAACGGGAGGAAATAAAGGACAGCAGGCGATGGCAAAGGACAGGACAATAAAATGCAGCCAGCGGCACTGGGAGCAAAAAACAGAAGCGAATGGCATGGAGAAGAAGCAAAACATCCAGCGAACACGAAGGGAAATCCGCAGGACGAGGCAAACCGACGAGCAAGTGGAGTAAGCCAATTACCAAAGCCAAAACGAGCAGTGGCTTCAATTTATTTTCAACCTACGCACACACACACACACACACACACACGCGCTATAATTGTTTTTGTGTGTTATTTTTATACACTTCACGAAGGAAACCTTATAAAAGAATAAAGTAAACAGAAATTTATACCAGCATGTATGCAATATTGTTTCTTAATTTTAGGATGAAAATAAATATTTGTATGCACAAATATATGTAACAAACTCGCGACTTGCCTCCTTTGAGAGATTTATGCAGTGCACCTAAAGTCAGAAGTACGCTTCTCAGTAATTTATATTTTTGCTCGATTGCAACTTTGCTCGCTCCCATTTGAGTCGGTATATTTTTAGCCTTGCCAGGATACTCAGCTCGGCTCCCCTTTCGGGACCTCCTGATCTCCCTCGTGGCCCCTGGGCCATGGAAAGGAAGCCCCCCTCCCCCGACCACCCTGCTTGTAATTAATTGAAATGCCTGTCGCGGCCAAGGCTGACGAAGGATGCTCGATGTCCTTGACTTTGGGGCTCGTATGTGGAGCCGTGGAACTAAATTGGGCGAGAACTTAAACCACTCAAGATCAATTAGAGATGTTAGAATAGAGCAAATAAATAAATTGCTTAAATAAAAAGAAGTTTTCAATAAATACATATGTAATACACGGTTTTTTTTTTATTAAATTGCCACAATTTTGTACACAATTTGCTGCCAAACGACCACCACAAATGCTCGTTATTTCGCCGCCAACAAGTTTGCCCACTAAAACGAATTTAGATTCAATTTGCGCGCGCTTTAAACTCAATTAAAGTTTCGGGCCTTAAATAACATTTAAATGCCATGTCATTTGATAACATAAGCCAGCGATTTGTCACTTGGGTGGGGTGGGGGTCAGAAGTATGAGAAATGGAGTGCCGAAAGCTGGGTGGACTTTTGGGTGCTTATTTTGGGGTTCCTGGCGCTGTGGAGCCGCTGGTTTTCGCAGGAAGCCAACTTGTCATTCATCAAACTTTTTCAATAAAACTTTTGCGCCGCTTCACATCGCTGGCCAAGCTGCAAATCCGTCGCCCATTGCAAAGGCCAAAAATACTTTCTCGGAGGAAAGTGGTGAAAGTCAAGTGTGTGGGCGAGCGAGATGCAAAGTTCCCAATTTTAGTTGTGAGTTTCGATATCTTGTCTACTGCCATTGTCAACAGTTGCCCATGGCCAGCCCCTGATCCACTGCCACAACTAAATACTATTAAATATTAAAATATAAAAACCTTATCTTTTTAGCTACTAAAGTAGAATATAGACTTAGTTCTATAGTTAAAAGTTGTGGAATCCTGTTTGTTAATTAGTAAATAAATTATATAAATTACTAATAAAATTTATAATATTTTAAATGCCAACAAGGTTTACTAATAATCGTGTTTACCTTTGACGAAATGTTTTACATTCTGGCATAAAGTGAACCCCATATTTATCTCAGTGTAAAACATTCGAATCGAAGCACTGACAAACAAATATTATATTGTTTTCCATATCGATTTCCTCTTCAGCCGCTCCTGCATTCAATTTTCAGGATGAGCTATGCAACTTTTATGTTGAGCTCATCATTTTGCCAACTGCTCTTGTGCGCCACAGAAGGGGGAGTGGTGGAAATTGGGCGGGAAAATCGAATAGGGCAAGTACTGAATGGCAGGGAACTAAGTGGAACAGACAAAAAACAAGGATGAGCCAGGATGAAGGCGGAGAGCTCTGGGCGGGCAAGCTGACAAAAGAAGCTGCTCGAAGGACTCGCTGGCTGAGTGAACTTCCAAGGAGCCAAAGCAGCAAAAGCAGCAAAAGGGATCCGCTCGCATAGTTCAGTCGTAAACAATCAATGCAATCTCGACTTGGGGAGCACGAGCAGCCGGAGCTCCATCAATTTCCATAATTAATCATGCAAGACACAGCAGACACAAAAGGGTTAAGCGAAGGCTTTCGTTGTCGTTGCTCTTCGGATTAAATCAAATCAAATCAATCCAAATCAAATGAAATTGAAAAGTAACAATGCGAAAGTTTTCCCCGACAATCCGTTGAGGGTTCCCCAAAAAAAATAAAAGAATTTATACAAATTTGATTGATTGTGCCTGCATTTGGGCTTCAAATTCATGCGTTTACTTAACAATACTTTAAGCAGATGGCAACACTGCGTATGCGTAATATGTTGTTAATCATACGCCATGTTGACAATGTTTTTTTAGGGAAACTTTAATATATCTCTTAAGGAATCTTAAAACACCGCAACTTTGAACTTAAAATACATTTCCACAGCTCCTAAAACACTCGTAAATAAAATTTCAAACACAATAGAAACGCCAAGCAATTTCCATTTTCAGGGGTCACCCACAAAAAATACATCCAACACAAGCGCCTAATAGATTTTCAATAGAAAATCCATTCAAGGCCGCTGTGATGATTTTTCGTGCGCAAAAAAAAAAAGTTCGCCATGCATAAATTTCGGCCAGGCGACAAAAACAGCCGCGGAACCGCAGGCGCGTTTTACGAGCGTTTTTTCCCGCCTGCCAACCTCAAGATGCGCAAAAAATATACATATATCTGCAACGCGGCCAGGCCAACGGCTGTGGACTCATGGCCCTGAATTGGCCCGAACTGAAAACGGTTAGCACGTTTCTGGCAGGGGTTAGTCATGGCCAACGGCGAAACAATCGGGTTAAAGGCTAGGGTAAGGGTAAGGGTTAAGGGGTTCCAGCGGTTCTAGGGGGTGAAGAACAGACATTGCCGCTTACGCTTTGCGATGCAGCCCCAGGCAACCAGCAGAGTTCTCACAGCTACACAGAGAGAAAAGAGAACAGAAAATAAAAAGAAAAAGAAAAATCAAATATGTAAAGTACACTAGGAAAAGAAGAAATGAAAGGGTGCAGCGATGACAGGTGAACATAAAAGAGTGCCTATGAAAATCAAAGTGTTCTTTAAAAAACAGAAATAATTAATGGTAATAATCATATTTGCTTTGGTAAAAATATTAAAATTTAAACGCCAATCATAAGCTAACTTTAAAGTAAGCAACAATATTTAAATGAAGAAACATATAATTTTATAACATTTATAATTAAATAAATTCTTATAGGTGCTACACATTTGAATGATATATTTTAAAATAAATTCTTAAAAAATGTCCTCAAACTATCAGAGAGTTAAAGAGTTATAAGAAGGAATCTTCCCCCGAAAGCCGATTAAATTATCTTTCGCTTAACCCTAGAACCTGAGGAAAATGTATGAAATGCCCAAGCGGATGCAGTTGCTCCGCATACAAAAGCTGCCTTACCATTCTGGGTGGTGCTGCCCTGGAAGAGGTTCCGCAGATAGGTGATCAGCCGCCGGTGCAGCGGTCGATGGCGATGGCGTGAGGATTTCCTGTGCGAGGAGGAGGACTCCTGGCCGCCGCCGCCCTGCTCCACATCCTCCACGTCCAGGGTGGCGACGATGGCGGCACCCGAACCGGGACCACTGGCCACCAGCTCCTTGCCGCACTGACTGGCGTCCACAATAATCTCGATGCTGCGCTGCGTGCTGGACTTTTTGAGGCCCAATGCCGCCGTGGAGCAACTGCTGCCAGAGGGACCACCACCACCACCACCACCACCGCCACCACCTGAGCCGCCGCCAGAGTTAATGGTGCTGATTAGGGCGTCTGTGACACTGGATCCGGTGCCGGCAATGCTGCTCACCGTCTGGTGATGCACCTGCTGCTGCTGCTGTTGGTGCTGCTGGTGCTGCTGGGCGGCGCGACCTGTGAGCAGGTGATGCTGGGCGCTGGAGGGCAGCTCGTTGACGGTGCCATTGCTGTGGCTGCCACGGTAGATTAGCTCCGTTTCGTTGCTCACCTGGCGCAGCGCATGCAGTCCGGTGTGCGATGCACTGCTTGACATTCCGGCGGAGGAGCCTCCGCCACCTCCAACGCCGCTGCCACCAGCTCCTCCTCCTCCGCCGCCGCCGGAAGAGCCACCATTCAGACCCGTGTAGTAGGCGCTGTTCGGTCGCTGGCTGTGCTGCACCTGCGGCCCGGCCATGCTGTTTCGCTCAGTGTATGTCTGGTGCTGCTGCAGCGGCTAGTTCCTCCTCCGTCTGCTGATCCTGCTCCTGTTCCTGCTCCGGCTCTCACTCCCGATCCTCTGTAGCGGCTGGCTTTAGTTGTCGCTGGCTGGCTTTAGTGGTTTTAGTGGTTTTAGTAGCATGTTGGACAGTTACATGGTTACGGCGGTGACTTTGTTAGGCAGCGTGGGGTTAAGCGGCGCGGCATCTGTGCGAGAAGCGAGTAGAATCGAGCAGAGTATATATATTAGTTTAAATACCAAGGCATTAGCTCCTAAACCGATCAAAGCAACAGTTTCAAGCACTCAATGCATTCGCTTTCATTTAAATTAGAAACACATTTTTGTTGTCCAAAAACATTGCTATAAACAAACTATGCCGAATGCTTTCAAGGATTGCAACTTTCTACTGTTTCCGTATTATTTTGCAATTATCTTAATTTGATCGGAATAGAGTAAATAACAAAGAAAACTATTTCCAGGAATTTCCATTTATTCCATTTGCCAGCAGCGTTGTATGTATTTGTGCGTGCTTTTGTGTGTGCTAGTGTGCGTGCATGTGTGTGGGTGTGCGTGCATGTGTCTGTGTTTATGCGATTATAAAGCTGTTGTAAGCGCACTTGTTAACCTATTTTGATTCCATTTACTAAATGCCACACTTAACTAGACAACTGACTTCTCGCTAAATGGTGGCCATGTAAATTTATTGAGCTGCAAGTGAATAACCCAATAATCTAATCCAATAATTGTAAATTACATTTATACAAAATATAACACTTAAAATTCTCAGCCAGTAGGCCTCGTAATGAAACTCAGCTAGCTTAGGCCATCGGTTTGGCACTTTCGATCAGTTTTGGGGCCAACCTTACACCGAACAGTTCGGAAAACTAGCCGAAAAGAAATTCAAAATTTGTCCGTGTGAATAACTCCGTGTTTTTCCATCTTTTTTGCTTACCCGTTGCCATGAAGACCCTCGAGTCCGACGACAAACCCTTCAATCCCTTCTACATTGGCCCGCATCCCAGCAAGGCGTGCGCCATTCCCGAGATTCCCGGCCGCCAGTGCTCGCCCAACTGCCAGGAGCAGGTGCCAGCAGCTACGCCGGCGAACAGGCCACCATCCGGAGCAGTGGCCACGGAGGCGCAGGATGCGAACAGCGTGCCCAGCGGCACGGCGGGCGGCATGCTGATCGTGGGCGTGGCCAACATATACAGCACCGTCGAGGTCCTGGCCGCCGCCGCTCGCATGGGCGGGGCAGCGGGCGGCACGGGGGCGGCAGCGGGCGGCGCTGGAGCGGACCAGGGTACGCCGGCGCCCAACAACACCATATGCAAGCCGTATCCCTGCATGGAGGGCGCTCGCAGCGATAGTCCTGGCTGTGGTTAGACCTGGAGGAAGTTCACATGGCATCAGGCACCAACTGGCTATTCAAATTGGCTAAAACGCAACACCTAGTTAGCCCCAAATACAGTAATAAAAGCCTAGAAAAAGCAATTCATTTGTGTTTTTTTCTATATGCCGTAAAGAAATAATCAAACATTTCTGATCCGTTTTAAGGAAAGCCAGTTGCTTACGTCGCTTTTCGGCGGCTAAAGGTCCTTTTCGTCCCTGTTAAGCGTTCAACGATAAACGATTCGAGTGGAATCCCATTTGGGGAGTATTATTTTTGGAAAGAAATTCGTTCGCACATTTGCAAGCCGTTGCGATGAATTTCATCTGAGGCTGGAGCTGCAGCTGCATCATTTATGGTTCGCTGGCAACTGGCAAATGGATCAGGAGCAGCAGCATCCATCCACATTCACATCCACATCCACATCCACCTACACATTCACATCCACCTACACATTCACATGAACCTGCACATGCACAGCATCCTTTGGCCCAATCTTTGGGGGCCAGGAGTGCGGTGCGTTCGGCCTGGAGTCTATCGAACGTATTGCTTTTGCAAATTCAATGAAGTAAAAATGTATTATTTATTGATGGACTTATGCAACTGCACAACAGCAGCAGCTACAGCAGCAGCAGCAGGAACAGCAACAAGGAGCTGAACGCTTTATGCCGCCAACCTTGCACCACGAACAGTGCTGCCAAGTTGGCCATTTTCGAGCCAGTTAACCATTTACTGTTAGCCAAATATTTTGACAGTTCTCGAAATTAGGTTCTATAATTAATATGAGCTACAAAAAAACTTATGAAGCCAGCAATTTATTTTCTTTGCGTAAACATTACTTGGATTTTTATTTAAAATTCGCTCCATTGAAGGATTTTATATTTTTGAATTATGTATATTGTATAAATATATCTTTTATTTATTTAATTTATTTTTAAGAATATTTAAGATGTCTTAAAATAAAACTATCAGAAAAGTTGCCCTTTTCGGTATTTAGGTAAACTCTCCTTTAACCAAATCTTAGTTGAATTGTGTGAAAGCATTCATCAGCTTTCCTCTGATTACTTTATTTATTTTTTTTTTTTGGCATCCCTGTCGAGGACATCGTGCGTGTGTATGTGGGTGTATGTGTGTGGCTGCGTGTGTGCATGTGTGTGTGTGTGCACTCGTCCTGGTACTTGGCAAAATTGCAGTCGATGCTGCTGCTGGCAGTGCTTTTGCCTTTGCTCTTGCTTTCTTTGCCAGCACCTGTTTGCCAAATGATTTATGCATTTCACCCATTTTGCCGTCGACGCTGCCACGTGCAACAAAACTAGCAAACAACTGCAACAAATGCATGTGCAACCCGCCGGCAATAACAACAACATTTAATGTGATTTTCTTGTTAAATGCGAGTCGCGTTGAGTTGAGTCGCGTGGAGTCGCGAAGAAAAATGGAGCACTTTGCTGCCAGTTTTTATTCGTCGTTGTCGAACCCCTTAATAGTCGTTAGTTTGTTAAGCTCTTAAGCTACCCCTTCTTTTTTTTGAGTGCTTGTCGTTGGACTATTTTACAATTGCCGGTCTAAACTGCGAAAAAGTGCGACAACTTGTTTAGATTAGCGAGTAATTAACGAGTTCGGGGGGGAAATGCGAACTAAAAAAAAAGGCTATAATACCATTGCCAAATCGTGGAGGCTTTGAAATTGAGTTACCCAAATATCGATCATACGCACCGTGTGCATGCAAAGTGACAGGACGAAGACAACCTGAAATCCTGAAATCCGACGCCCATTTCAGCAATTCCATTTCCAACTGTCAACAAATCGAGTGGAGAAAAGAAACAACAACAAGGGCAGCGTGCAGAGGAAGAAACTTAATTTATTGAAATGCCCGGAAATGTAAGCATTAAAAGCGCCGCACGGCGACGAATGGAAAACAAAGCATAAATATCTATTAAAATGAGATTGAAATAAATTACAATTTACAGGGAAAGTCAGGGCAACGGGCAACGGGCAATGGGAAATGGCCCAACGACACGCCTTCCCCCAGGCCATTTAATGCCAAGCATCTCCAACGTCGCCAGCATCTCCAGCATCTCCCATTCCCATAACCATTATCCCATTCCCATTCGCATTCGCATTCGATTCCGAAGGTCAGGTGGCAGTCTGCTCGGGTCTTGAGCAGAAACTGGAGTGCAGGGCAAACACTTCTCCGCTGGCGAGATGGTCGACATGGTCGAGGAGCAGCCATGTGAACATGGGGGGAAATTAAGTGCAAGGATCCATGGATCCATGGCGAGAGAGAGAGGACAACAAAAGGACTCGCATACTTAGACGCACTTGAGCGTGAGGCAAAAGATGGCTTGCGATGGCAGGGGATGCCATGAAAAATGGAGGCACCACCGCCGAACGGCAGAGGAAATGAAGCTGAACTTTATTATAACAATACACAATAATCGTGTGGCAGCAACGTCTCGAGTTTCCTCCGCCTGATTTTCCGTTCGCCACGATGATGGAGTGCGGCGGAAAACGGAAAGCGGAAAGCGGATATGCCGCTCGAAAGGTAAACTGCAACGGAAGCCAGACCGCACAAAATTATGATGAAAACAAATACAAATCTCCTGCATGCGAGCTACGCACGAAAAGGTTGAACGACTGCAGAGATGCCCTTTCACAAACAGTTTCACCTTGAATTTACAAGGAATTTCTTTATCATAAATCTGTATATTGACCTTTTAATGTAATGAATAGAATTTCAACTTAAGCATTGTTAAACTATAACCGTGATACCTAATTTAAATGATAGCTAAATTGAGCTTTCGCATTTTTGCCACCAGCAATAACACGTTTTTTTCGCAGACTTTCAAACCAGTCACGCTCAACAAGTTGAGTGGCATGCAATCGCGGAATAAATTAAAATCCTCCGGCAATTTCTCACTTGCCGCAGAGGACAAACACGCTCGCATGCTAATCGATGGCGGGGCGTGGGAGTTTTCGCGCAGTGCATTCACGTACACCGCACGCCAAGGCGCTTAACTAAACAAGCAGAAGACGTGCAGTCAGGCGGGAAATGCATTCCAGTGCGGTTGCATATCGCCCCGGCTCCACCAGCACGAAATCCCAGTAAAATGTCAAGTGCACTTCGCTAGAGCCCCTCCCTCTTTCCACCAGCCCCCCAGCTTCCTTGCATCCTTGCATCCTGCAGGCTAAGGACTCGAGTCGCGACTTCCTGGACTCGTAGCTTCCCGGAGTCCTTGCATACCAATAAGTATGCGCAATATTCAAACGGGAAGGTAAAAGGAAATTGGATTTTTGTTGACATTATTTAATAAAAAGAAAGAACAAAATATCCGGACTCCCTTAACCAGGCAGCTACAAACAACAATGGACTTTTGGCGGCGTCATGTCAGCTTGGTCCGAGAAATGCTCAACTCATCGAAAGTTCCTGCCCTTTGACAACAAAAAAATACAAAAATGCCAACATTTTCCCTCCTGGCATCTGCTCTGGTTTTCACTCAGTTTTTCCCCTTTCCATGGGTGGGTGTGTGTGTGTGAGTTGTTGGCAAACATATTTTGATTTTGCATAATAAATTGCGTTGTGTGTGCGAACGGCCAAGACAAAGTGGCAGAAAGTAAAGGGGTTCTAGTTAGAGGTTCGATACTAAATCGACAGCAGGGATACCCTATTTACAAGCAACACATCAGCAGATAACATTATGTTCGGTTCATAGTTTAAGCACGACAGGGTAGCTGTTAGTCGTTGCAACCATTGGCATGCGTGCATTTTTAGACGACTCTCGCCAAAGAGAAATGGCAGCTCGAAAGCACTTCGCATGCTGCTGCATCTGGCTGTGAGCAGAAGCCAATCAAATTTCCATGTTTGATATATTCCATGAAATATTGTGCTGCATGTGCTTTGCTTATTTTTTCACTTCTTATTTGTGGCAGAGCGTGGGAACTGACATTTTTTTTAAACTGCCAACGAACTGACAAACACACACCCAAAAAACAGGGTGGTGCGGATAAGTGGGCGGCTCATCTGGGTGGTGCAGGGTGCAGTGGGTGGCTAAGTGGAGGCTGGATTTTTTGGTCTCGGGTGGGGCAACGGAATGTAAAACAAATCGCCACCGGCATTGGACGCTGATGAGGTTGGTTATCGCAGTGGCGCAGAGGTAATGACACGCCCACAAAACGCAGCACCACAGTGATCTACGCAAATATGTGTTTAGCACTAAACAGTGGTGGTGGAAAGTATGTGTACCCCCCAAAAGTGGTAGCAACCAAAGCTCACTCTGCTAAGTATTTAAAATATAAATTATGTAGTTTATATATCATATCATACATCATTAGAAATACAACTACTTATTTTTTAGCCATTGAAAATTAAGGCAAATCAAATGAATACTATGCAAATTATTATGCAAACTTATTTTCCTGTAAATGGATCACCTAAGCCCACTTAAGCCTTAAAGTTCGTAGGCAGGCAGGCAAATTTCATGTTAAGCCCCTGAAAAATCATTTCCTTGCCGTGTCATTTTTTTGAGGTCTTACTTTTGGCACTCAGTGTGGGCGGCGGTGCATTCGTGTTGGCTTGGCAGCCGTCAAAGTGCAAAATATGGGGCTCAAGCGTCATCTGGATGCCTCGCCTCAGCTCCGGCCACACAAACACATGGTTGTAGAGTTGCTCGGGATGCACGTGAGTTGCTGCAATCTGTGGCACACTTTTCGCAAAACGCCAGCCACAGCTTGCCACCCGGCGCCCGCAACTGAAATTTTCTCGGCTTTTCCACAGCGGTGGGGAAAAGGGGGGGGGGGGGAAATGGGGAAAGTGGGCAAGGTGGAAAGCGGAAGATGGAAGATGGAAGGTGGCACTGAAATAACACCAGCTGGAATGCAAGCAACCAACCAAGTCAGCTAACTGTTTTCATAACCCCAACTGGATAACATAAGTGCACTTGGAGAAATATCTCTGTGGCAAGTAACCAACTATTAACTACTAATATTCGTAGCTACATTTTTTTAAAAATAGTATTTATTCTTTAAACAGCGCCTTAATAATGAACTAATATTTTCCAAATAAATACATATAGCTAATTGTGTGCGGTGTATATTACATGAAACCCCCCATGTATGGCCTCTATTTTCCCCAGTTATATTTGGCAGGACATATTGCATGGTATCTACAGGGTCCTTTCCAGCTGTCTAATTTTTCTATTTCGCTGCGTTTTTCGCACGTTTATTTGCCAAAGCGAGAAAGTGGAAAACCCGAAGCCCCAATACACCGATACACCGCACCTATGTACCTTTCGCTCCTAGCTTTTCCCACTTTTCCCACATTTCCCACATTTCACCTGGCCTTTCCCTATCTGGGCCCTGTATTTATGGGTTTGCACGTGTTTCCTGCCAGTCTGCCAGTGTTGCCATCATCGTCATCATCCTCATCATCGTCATCATCGTGCTCATCGCGCCAGTTCGCCAGTTGCCATTGTGGCAGCTTGAGCATCTTTTGGAAAAAACAGAAAAAACAGAAAAACACACGGAAAATTTCTGCCGAGTGGGGTTTCATTTTCAAGTGTTTGTCTTCACGTGGCCCGATGTGTATGTGTGTGTGCCAGTTGTGTGTGTGTGCCAGTTGTGTGTGTGCGTGTGTGTGTGCCAGTTGTAGAAGAGAACGTTTATTTTTCAGCTGTTGCTGCCGTGACATGGACACCCGCAAAATGGTTGGCCTGTCAGCGACAAGGATGCCCCCAGTCAGTTACTCGCAGGATACGCGGCAGGATCAGGAGGACAAGGGAAAGCACGGGGAAAAGCACGGGGAAAAGCACGGGGAAAAGCACTTCACTTGGCCACGACAAAAAAATGCGCTCAATTGTTTCGCTCGGGAGACTCACATTGATTTGCATCCGATTTGGCATGGGTAAACAAGTACGAGATGCCATACAGTGAGCCACAAATTAGTGCAGTAGTTTTCAAAATTAACGTTCCTTATTAACTTTGCAGTTATCTGTCTGTTATTTTCTCAATATTATTTCCCTTTCTCAAATGTGCACCTACATTATTCGGGTCACAAGGTAACCAAATCCCCATGGGTGCCTGCTGTAAAACTTATCTACGAACTTAACATGTATTTCCATGACAGGTGTATATGCATTACAGTCGAAACACACACAAAACATGAGACACACGTGGCGCAACTGGAATTCGAGTGGAAGGAAACTCGATTCGCGTGCAAAGCTCGTAAATTAATTTTTATATCCCTTTCAATTACTTTCCGATGCCCACACTCCCCACCATCCCCACACTCCGCATCCTCCGCCAACTATCAATGCATACTAATGAGAAACTTGCAGGGGGCTGAGCGGAAAATCCGTAGACCTCAGACCTCAGATAGAGCTTATCGGCCCGATTTCATGACCACCGCGGGTTGGCCACAACTCCCGCTTCCCTCGGTTCCCTTGATTCCCTCGATTCCCTCGGTTCCCTAGATTTCCTCGATTCCCTCGATGCCCTCGATGCCCTCGATTCCCTCGATTCCGACCCTCGGTCAATGTAATTGCCCTTGTTTCTTGTTCCTGCTCTTGTGTTTGGTTCTGTTGCTGTTGCTGTTCTCGTTGCCATTGCCGTTTCTGTTCCCATTCCAGCCTGGCCATTAAGAGCCAAGGAGTGCTCCCACCAGCCACCATCCACCAGCCAGCTCCCTCCACCAGCCGAGGGCCCAGTGCCAATGCCATGGCCAATCCTGGCCAGGAAAACTCCCCGGGAGCCACACGCAGCTTAACAACTTTTCTGTGTAAGCTTTCATCACGATTATGGCCAGGGTAAGGCGGTAAATGGTGTATGTGGAATGAGACCGGGCTAAAGTTTCACACAGGCAGAGATGTCTGTACTTGGAAAAGTATATGCCATGCATATTTCACAGTTATTTGTTGCTTTGGCAATTACTGCAAATATTTAATATTTAAATAGAATGGATTTCCTACGAATTAAAGCCATTTATATTAGAATAAAGAATTATAATTAGGCATAAACTATACATTCTGTTTCCTTGTTCATTAATACATTTTTCATAAAATTTCTTTGTGTTAAATAATTTAAATAATATAACATGGGTTATATTTTCCCAGTGTATTTGATTATAAGTTTACCTTTGCTCACACCTTCACACTCGGCTTACATTATCATCGACACGGAAAAAATTATGAACGAAAGAAAAATAGCAACAAAAATCTGTTAATAAAGACAAACTCTTCCGGATATACACACACACACACACACACACAGATATATACACACACGCACACCAGCTCACCTGCGAGAGAAGGTAACTACGTCTATTTTGCATAAATGCCACAGCTGCTGCCGCACCCCCCGCCCCCGCCCGCCCACAGTTGCCTTTATGGAAAGCATTTGAATTAATTATACTAAAAGTTGTGAAAATAGAAACTCTTTTGCACCTGATGCCCGACACAAAGCCTTGAGGAAGGAGCAGCAGAATCCTTGTAGTTTTATCTGCCTTTTGTCTGCGTATGGTGAGCAGGACCCCCAACCCAAAACCCCCAACAGCCCAACCACCCCCCATTTAACCCACAAAGCCAACTTAATTTGCAGTGAAATTAAGTGTAGACACACAACTCAGCTGAGGATGCCAAAGGAATTACTCATCTCCGGGCGAGGACAGTGCGTTTCGCTGCTTTAAGGCGTTGGTCGTTCGCTAAGAAAATGGTTTACCACTTTAAAGTAATACATTTCCTGGCGAAACTATTTGAATTTGTTGATTACAATTTGTTTACCACTTTAAATAACTAGTGAATGGCAGGGGATTGCGGTCGAGTCACAATGGCAATGGGATTAAATGCGAAATAAAATCGGAGACAGCGGCCAGAGGTCTCGACTATCCGGGCTTAAAGAGGGAAACCCGATGCCGAACACCCGGACACCGGACAGCGGACACCGGACAGCGGACACCGGATTCCGGACTCCGGCAGTCTGGACTCCGGATTGTGGAGCACAACAACGGGCACAAGTTATCCGGACAATGGACACCATGCCGCTGACAGGCGTCTCACAAAAAGATGAGGGCATCCGATGACGAGCTGATATGGGATGAGATGGGAGGCGGGATCCCGCTGTTGCGGCTAATGCGGCTGTTTTTGCTGCTGTTGCTGTTGCTGCTGCTGCTGCTGCTGTTCATGATGATGATGCGGCCTGCGAGTGGAGCTATCCACCGCATTGATGTTGCTGTTGGGTTTTATGGCCCCCGGGCAAATGGCGCCTCAAATGGAAAACATGAAACCGAATTAACAGCCAAACAGCCCAAGAAGACGACTGCGGCGGAATGGTGAACGACTTCCGGAAACGTATGCCGAAGTGGCCCGCTGCTCCTCCTCCTCCTTTCGGCAACCCGGGTAATTATCGCCTGACCGCCTGCCCGACTCCAATCTTCCATCGGCCTCCATCTGCCTCCAATCTTCCAGCTGCCTCCATCTTCCTCCAATCTCCCATCTCCTACAGCGAGCACCCGGAAAATGCCCCGTCATGTGGTAGGCTTGGGCCCCGGGTTCCAACGAGTCCATCGCCTCCTCTGATGTCATTGCGTGGCTTGATGGATTTGTGTAATTTCTTTATGGCAACCACACCCCCCCAACTAGCGCCCGATTCGGGTCCACCCTAGATGGCTGGGGGGCCACCCCTTTATCCCATCATAAATTGAAGCTGGATTTAATTACAGCCTTTCGGCCACGCCCAAGTTTCTCACACGCCCTTTGCGGCGACAGCTGCGTTTTTGCAATGCGAATTTGAATTTGAATTCGAAAGCTCGGGACAGTGGGACAATTGGCAGTGATGTCAAGCACAAATTGCCAAATGATAGCTTAGCGAAAGGAATGCATAACAAAATGTTACAACACAAATAATTACAATTGAATGGAAGATTACTTATTTGAGAAGTGCGGAATTTAAGGGAAAATATCTAACAAGTGCTGAATGTGCTGCGATTTCAAAATGATTGCAACCAAAGCACTTGTGTGCCACCTCAGCACTTCCTCCGCCCCTTTTTTACAAAGGAGAAGGGGCGTGGTGGCAGAAGGAATGCATGTCATGACCCAACACCAGCCGCAAAATGTAATTTCTAATTCCGGGCAAAAAACAGTCCCATTTCTCGTTTGATTCTGGAAAATGCACAGTAAACAAATACCCAACATGTTAGAAAGCTACAAATTATTATTTTAGTTTGTCAAATATTACATGAAAAATGTTTACATTGAAGAAGAAATTGAAGAAATATTTTGTAATATTTTAAGCAGCTTGGAAATGGTAGCTCAAATATTTTGTAGCCGTGTGCTGATCTGCAGCATTTATTAAAATCACATTTTCACGAATTTCTTTTCGCACTTTGCCGCCGTTGCTGGATTTTTTGTGCAATTCATTTCCTTAATGCTCCGCTGGGTAATTTGGGTCAAAACTAATTAGACGGCAGACGTGACTTTAATTACCCACAGACCAAGGAGCCAAGGACGTCGGCCAGACGGCGATGGCTGAAGGATGAAGGACGAAGGACGATGGGGTTCTCTCTCCTTTTTTCGCACCGATTTTCCCCACATTTTCCTCGCTAATCGATGGCCAAGTCATAAATTCAGCGACAAAACGATTTGGAGCGTCAAACACTTTTGCCTAACCTTCAATTTACACTTGTCACGTGCGCCGACTGCCACGCCCCCTGCGCCCACCACTTAATTACTTAATTGGCTATTAGCTAAATGGTCACAGCACGTAAATGACCATTTTTGTTTTCTCCGCCATTTTGACGGGTGCAACAAAGAGCCCGCATCTGAAATGTGTTTTCTTCATGCAATTTTTTCTTATTTTTTTTTTTGTTTTTGTCGTTCAGCTCAAATTGCCGCAATTTGCATATGGGCAATTTTAAGTGTGTGTGTTTGATGGGCGGGGTGAGGGGGTGAAGGGGGTTAAGAGCTGCCGCACAGCGCGATTCATTAACCCATGAAACTCAGCTGACCACGACTACAACCGACCGCAGACCACAGACGGCAGGCTGGCAGGCATTAAAGCAACCGAAATGAGTCCATCTGTTGAAGGATATTTACAGGACACTCGCAGGACATTCGACAGTGGACACATGTCGCCAAAACACGAGGGTGTTCAAAGGATGCAGCTATGGGGTATGCCCGAAATAGTATTGGCGGAATTAACACATTCTTATTACAAATGATAAGTAATACAAGAGAAAGTAATAAATTGATAGCCTTAAAAAGTGAGAAATATTTTTAAAATTGATTCTTAGCTTGCTGGCTTATAATGATAACTATATTGAATGCACTTACATGGATAAGTATTATATTGAATGCACTTGCATGGTTCAGTTTTGTATTTTATTTAATACCTGTAGTTAAAAGTGTGAATTTTTTCAGCTGTTTGGGGAGCATATCCACCCAGGACCTCCGCAGGACCTCAGGGTAAGCCGCAAACAGGCCAAGAACAAGGACACTCAGTCTGAGGCACATGTTCGCAGTTGATTTACCGATTAACCAAAAACGGCAAACAGCAACCGCAACAGCGGCCACATGCATACAGCGAGTATATGGGGATATGCAGATATGCAGATATATATTCCCTGCGCCCCAGCCATTAGCTTAACCCCCTGAAGCCCCCAAGCAGCCAAAACCACCCCCACCACCCGCCGCCGACCTCTTTTCCACCTAAGATCCAGCAACATCTGCTGCCACAATGCTGAAGGCAATCCAATTTAATTAATATTATAATTAAGCGCAGATAGCAAAATGAACCGAGTTGCTGCGAAGCTGGATTTAGTGTGGGAGGTGGGTGGCAAATGGCTGGAAAATGGTTGGAAAATGGGGGGGGGGGCGTGGCAAGGGGGAGTAAGTGCATTCCATCACCGCTGCGTGTGCTGAATTATGTGAGCAATTTTCCAAGTGAGGATTTCGGCTTCGCATTGTTGCGGTGCATATGCGAAAGTCTTTGCCCAGGAAACACTTTCCATCTGATATACATATAAAATCCTTGAAATGCCTTGAGATTCCTACGACACACGCAGCATTGTGAGCAAAAAGCTAGCATTTGTCATAAATGAGAAAATTTAAAAGAAAACTCACAAAGCACGCTTTCAAATAATTTAACTTAGCTGTGCATTTGTTTTCCATTTATAATTTAATTAATAAAAGCATAATACTTAGGTTTATACAAGAGGACAAACATTTTACCTCTGATTAAAATTCCTGAATGGCAACCGAGCAAGGGGAAACCCAATTTTGGAATGGAAATCAATAGATTGAAATAATTCATTCGGTATTTGGGCTGTGGCCGCCGACTTACTGCAATTAATCTCAAATGAAGTGAGCTGATTCAGCTGGAGGCTCCGCTGCTGACAGACAGAGAAGGAGATAGATAGATAGATAGATAGATAGATAGATAGATAGATAGATAGAGAGAGAGAGAGAGAGAGAGGGAATATGGGCGAGTGAAAGAGACAGAGGGGGGAGGAGAGGAGAATCAAAGGAGCTTTCACGCCTCGCCGCTTCAGATTTGGGATGGATAATTCAGGTCCTTGGCTCTCAGATGTTTAGGCATTTGATTAATGCCAAAAGAGAAACAAATAGCTTAAGTCGACTGCGGGCGAAAGAGATGCAAGTAGCCAGGAAAAAAGAGATGCCAATAGCAGGGCCAAAGCTGCGATTAATTCGAACAAATCAGACAAAGTCGAAGGCGCTGGAGCGGAGTGTGACATGGATTGCATCAAAGGATATGACTGACTAGGGCGTATTTAATAAAGCCCGCCACTCAATACACTAAATATTCATTTCCCTGAGCCATTTAATCGCACAATTTATTTATTTATTTGGTTTATTTGTTTTGTTGTAGACAAAAGTTTCAAACTTATGCTACATTAAATAGATATCGGCTATAGCTGCTGGGGCTTTCAGCCGGACTTCAACAATATTTACTTAAGTATTTATAATATATATAAATTGATTAAGAATTGGGGGATTACAGAGATTTGCTATTTGTACTACGAAATAATGTTTACAGTAGAAGGATTATGTTAGCTTTTTTCAGAAATTTAAGTAAATGTGAGAGATTTTCGGATGTGGGAATATTTAAGATGTCGCGTTCCTAAATCTATATAATATTCACTTATAACCTAATCATATTTAACCTATTTATAACTAACCTAATCATAGTATTATAACATATAACTCAATATAACTCAATTATAACTCAATCCTAAATTTAGCCGATCTGCAATGCAATTGGCGGCATTCCATGCGCTTTGTAAGACAAACTCTTAAAAAATTGTTAATAATAATATTAAGTAAACAATCAAAACACTTTATTATTTCTTACTATTTTCATTTGATATTATTTACACAAAGAAAAATAACTAAATGAAAAGAATATCCAATCACTGGCTTAATGTTTCTCATATAAATGAAACAAACTTAATGTTTATTTATTTATGGTACGCTGTATTCTTATCACTTCATTTTCAATTGTTATGTTAATCATTACACATGTTTCGAAAACAAATATATAGACTGCATCAATGCGCACGTGAAATAAATAACTAACTTAATAAACGATCTCCTAAATGAGGAGCATACCTGGTCAGATCCATGATGCACTGCATCCAGAATCAGGACGGGATACCCACATGGCCTCTGGAACCACTATCACACACCAACACACAAACTACTACTTCTACTATCACATTTCAACTTCCGGTCTTCAACTGATCTACGAGCTGTCAGAGCGGCTATCCCATGATGATTCAGTCAGAACTGATTGGGAATTATAAGTATTGGTGCACGAAATTTTGTTTTACATTTCATTAATTATGTAAAATCATGTAAATTATGTAAATTACAATGTATACAAAATAACTTTTGATATGTTTAATGTTTTCTGTTGAATGTTACCTATGTTTCAATGTTGCACATTCAATGTTGCACATTCAATGTTGCATATTCAATGTTGCACATTCAATGTTGCATATCCAATGTTGTAAATTTAATGTTGCAAGTTCAATGTTGCAAATTCAATGTTGCAAACTCAATGTTGCAAATTCAATGTTGCAAATTCAATGTTGCATGTTGCATGTTTAATGTTACATGTCACATATGTATACATATCACTGATTGAAAAATGCTGCATGTTATATGTTGTTTGTTGCATTGTTGCATGTTGCAAGTAGCAAATTTATTGCTAAATGTCGATTTTCCTTTGTTTAATATTTGTTGCCAGGGCATTTCAAAGATTTAGCTATCAAAATCAAGAGCATTTTTAATTGGATTCAGTCATTAAACTATAAGTGTTGCAACATTTAAAACGATTTAGCTAAATAAATACTTCATCTGCTATTAAAATTCTTCCTCTGTTCAAGCAATCCGTGAATTGCTGGAAAAACAAGCTCTGACACCCCAGGAAAACAAGACGTTGCCGCGTAATTAAGTTGCAGGACGAAAAATGCAAAGAAAAAACAAAAAAAGGAAA
The DNA here is from genome assembly GCF_016746235.2 of Drosophila teissieri. Classification (NCBI taxonomy): domain Eukaryota; kingdom Metazoa; phylum Arthropoda; class Insecta; order Diptera; family Drosophilidae; genus Drosophila; species Drosophila teissieri. Next base: position 15,509,018 of record NC_053034.1, read on the forward strand.
ATAAGAGGGAAAAACGCTGAGGGACACAACACACGGACCATGAACTTTAACTCGCGGCGACTTTTGGCTGGAATTTTAAATAAATTCCACCGGCTAATGGATCGCATTCAATTAGCCAGACAGGATGCGCAGACATCCGAGTGGAGGAGGGGGGCATGCATCAATCTTTGGGGGCACCACTCTCCATTCCGCCGCTCCTTTGATTTTCGGCTAATTAAGTTCCTTGAGATGCGTGAATTTCGAGTTAATCAAATGCCAATTAACTGACATTTTCATCAGGCCACCCAGATCAACTCATAATGAGCTGCTTGGCCCGCTAATGAAGACGAGTCCAACATGTGTGTGGATCCCTTTGTTCTGCCCCAAATGTATCTCTATCTTCTTATTTCTTTTTCAATATTTTCTTGGCTCCTCGCTTACAGCTGGCCCTTACAGTATACATACATATATACACATGTATATATATTCTAGAAAGACGGACACATTTCCGGCTCATTGATTGCAGTGCCATCGAACAAAAGCCAGCAAAGTGTCAACTTTTCGAATTGATAGCCGAGAAGATAGCAGGACCTGAATGCCAACGAGATGGGGGATATATTAGAGACTTGCCAGATAATAGCACGCTATATAGAAGTGAAAACAAGACCGATTTCTCGTCGCCTGTATGTGCAGAGAAATCGAAAACCATTGCCACATTTCGATGGGGATGGGGAAATATATATCAGTTACAAAACGAAACAAATTTGGCAAAAATGGGGGAGAAATGTGAGCATAAATAGGAACACAAATGGAGCACAAAAGTGGCACACATGGTGTTCTTTTATTTTGACAATTTCTGTCCTCTCTGGCAAAACTGAAAAAATACGGAAAATGTTTCAAGTTTCTTCTGCAACTGAGTAAATACAATGTATACTTCTTGTTTTTATATACGTTGATTTTTCTTCAATAACATTTTAGCCTTTATTTGGTAAGTAGCTTGAAATACCTTTTCCGACTTTTGGCAGCAACAAGGAACAGGAGTTCCGGAAAGGCTCTAATCTAAAATATTAAATGTAACTAATCCCAGTACGCCATCCTCGTAATCCCAACCGGGGGATTTATTACCTATTGGCAAAGCCATATACCCATGAGGGATTTTCCATTTTGGTCAATTTGAGAGCCTCAGCGATATAATATCGATGAAGGATTTAAGGGGCTTAGGGCGCCAAAGCAATTAGGTTGGCATTCCGCTGGAAGGACGAACTTTTAATGTTTTAAGTTTACTTGTCACTCCGCGGGGACTTTCAGATAGATATGTACCTATATGTAGCAATAAATATATGTATTTGTTTTTTCTTCTAGCCGCTTTGCCATTTGCTTGCTGCCATTCTGCAATGTAAATTATTCAAACTTGGAAATTGTGACAGAGGTATATGTATCTATATATATATATATATACACATATATATATAAATATATATGTATATATGTAAAAGCGGGATCCGAGAAACGTGCAACTCATGCTCGACATCAACAAACGTGTTTACGAGCCCCAATGAACGAGGCAAGCTCTCGCCCCCTCTCTTTCTCGCGCTGCGCCGATTTTCCGTCTCTTTCGAGGGCTTTGGACCCTCCGGCAACAACAACAACAACAACATGAATATGCATAAAGCGCTAGGTGGGATCCCCATGAATTAGTTATGAGGTTATAAGGCATATTGCCAACTGCTTCATAGAGGCCACCTGAAAGCAGTCCTAATAAAATTACGTCAAGCCTTGCAAAAAAAAAAGCGAAAAAACAAGGAAAGAAGGAAGAAAAAAGAACGCAAAATAGTAAGGAAAAAGAAAAATAGTGTGGTGAAAAAAAGAAAATGGGGGGGAATAGGAAAATGGCAACGGAAATGGAAAGCCACAAACCAACAGCAGGTAAGCCTGCCATTTTCCCACTCAAGGTATCGGTATTAAAAAGGCAGGACATATTGAGACTCCTGGGAAAAGCTGGAAAACTGGGTAAATTCCAAGCTGCACAGAGAGATTATTATCGATGGGAACTTATTGCAGCACTCGATCCACTTTATACGTAATTAAAATTATATGTCTTCATTAATAAATATTTTGGTGACCCCAGCATCCATCACGTGTAAGACACGCAACTATTACGCAAGTAATCAAATTATTAATAAAATATACCAGCACTTTAATGGCCACTAAACGCAAGCGCTTGTGCTTAAACATTTATGCAGACATTTATGTGCACAAATATTTATATGGGTTAACTTGCTATCTGTCCGACTTCTGGCTCTTCGTCTGGGTTTGTGTGTCACTTGCCAGACTCTGGCGTTGTGATATGCAAAATGTTGTCATAAATACGGCACAAAAAACAAGCGCATTTTCCCCTGAAATGAAAGGAGAGAAGCTAGAGCAGCGCTGGAAAATAAAAATAAATTGCTGGGTCAGGTGACGGACATTATTCAGGGTATTTCCAACCAAAAACTTCGACTCTAACTCCAACTCTGACTCTGAAATGCAAATCGCAGTTTAACAACGGCGTTGGTTTACTTTTGTATGCAAAACTATAAGAATTGTTTCAGAACTTTGCATTCTTAAATTGTTCAACAACTTGCAAGATTTGCTCTTAAATTTGATGCAGAATTAAACCCATTTAAGTTACTCGCCATCGCTTTAATAATTTGGCATATTATTTTCCGCTCTGGTGGGCAATTAATTTGCTGCTGACTGCACCCAAAACTGCATTTGATTGATTAGTGTAATTAAGTGGAAGGCCAGAGGGCACAATACTGTTATTTTTGTTATTTTTTAAGCCGCATCAAGTATACGCCATGTGCAACGTACTCAGCTGGATGTCCAGCGATAAATTGACATGAAAAATCCATTTCGCTTGACTCAATTCACAGGCAATTGTCTTTAAGACGACTTAAGTACTATACACATATATGTATTTATATATATATATATATATAAATATCATGTATGCCGGGGCAAGTTTTCATGGCCTTACGAGTGGCAAGCGGCGACATAAGCTTATTAAATTCCATAAGGATTTCACATAATACAGGCAGCTACTTATGGCAAGGATTAAACAAACATGCCGACTTTACAAACTTGCCACAAGCCCAACGACGACGCAGGGCCCCCATTGCGCCGAAGACGAGAGACTGCGCCAAAAGCCTTTAACTGTTGACCAATTCGTTGACACACATGCACATGCCAGCCACTTTTCCCACTTTCCCCACTGCCTCCACATCCTCCACATTGCCCACTTTCACCACTTTCTCCACTTGCCCCACCAACTGGGCCACTCGACGGGCGGTCGCCGGAAAGCTGCAGTGCCATCTGCTGCAGCTCATATCTTTCCGATTTTCCCCACTAAGCAAAGACAATCGAGATTGGCGGCAACTTGTTAACTCCATTAGAGGTACAACAGCGTCCGCAAAACTAGTGGCGAACGTACGCAAATGCCATTAAAAAATGCCTTTTAAAATATGCTATTCATTTCTACTTTGGCATAAATACAATGTAAATTATTTTTAAATTAATATTCTTAGCTCCCAAAAAGTGTATTAGAAAATACCCTTTGACTTCGCAATAATTTGTGGCATATACATGGCAGCGCTGCGTGCTGAGGCTCCCAGACTAATTACTTTAAGGACTCGAGGTCCTTGGCGTGAGCCTCAACAGCTTCAACAGCATCAACAGTCGCTGACAACAAAGGCAAATGAAAAGTGTAAACTTTTTCGCATTTAATTAAAAGACGAATTTACGCAAACCTCAAAAGGCCGCAAGTGAGCGGAGCGAGGACCCACAATCCTCAAATCAAACAGTGGAGCCCCGCTTAACCATACTCCACACTCCGAGCTTATTGCCTGAAATGCAGACATATTTTTCCCTTTTGCACTTGTCCGGAAATGGGTTAAAAAGTCAGCCCTCTGATTCCCGCTGATGATTTGTCAGTTCTGTCGCAGTGCGTGTCACGCGCTTGTCACGCGCCTGTCACGCCCACAGAATAAGGCAGCTGGATATAAAATGTATATCTATATATACAGACAAACAGACAGAGAGACAGACAGACGGACAGACATACGAACAGACATACGGACAGACAGACAGACGGACAGACGGACAGACGGACGGCAGATGCACAGTAATGACAGAGAATCGGAGAAACCACTTGATTGCGGTCCTCGCCGGGCAATCAACGTGGCGTATGAGTGATAATTTGTAACACTTTCCGTGAAGATTGCAATGAAAAGATAATGATTGCGTCCTCAGTCAGGCGTGCGCTTTTAAGAATGTGTGAGCAATACTATTGTTAACACACTGTTTTGTTGATTGCAACACTTGCCGAATAGATTGCATTGAAATGATAATTCTACCGCCTGATTACTCATGCATATGCTGGCGATAAATTAAGCGAAGCACTGAAATCAAAATACTCGTAAGCCCAGTGATTACTCAAGTTTCAAGTTCGTGCAGCAAAGTTTGCGCCCAATTTGATCTCCTTGGCTTTAAAATCAATACTTCGCCTAATTCGTTGTCCTTCAATTATTTAATGTGCCGCCATCTGTCTCAGCCGCTCAGCATTTGGGATTCTGGCAATCCTTGACGCACTGCGTCCACATCCAAGTCCACGTCCACCCATCTTTCAGTTGGGCCGGTAAAAGTTTGGAAAATGGGGTAAAGTCTAACCAGGAGACAGGGTAAATTGTTTGGCCCTTGCACAACACGGAAACTTTTCTTATTTTCGCGGCTTTTACATAGTTACCCCCTCTCCCCGATTGCCGTATCTCAGCCACTTTCTCCGACTTTCGCCGACTTTCACCGGCGCTCTCCCTCACCCAAGGGTGCTTTATTACAATTTAACTTTTCTTTTATTGCAACATTTTTGTTGCCCCTTGCGTTGGGCTCTGCGGCTAACCGTGCAAGGACTTTTCCACCCAACAAATATACCAGAAAAAAAACGAAACCCCAACCCCAAAGGCAAATCCAAAAACCCCAAAAACCCAAAACCCAAAAACCAAAAACCCAAAGCCAAAAAGGGTGGAGGACATTAGCCGCTGGTCGAAGGAGGCGGAGCGGCATCCAAAGGAGCCTGATTATGTGTTATATGGCACATGCAAAGAAGCTGCCTGTGGGCCCCATCTTCCATCTAGAGAAGAAGTTCCACCATCAGCTCATTATATTCAATAGCCAGGAGTCTCATGTGCAGTGGGTATAAACGACAGACGGCGTCAATAGATAATAATATAATATATATAATATATATAATAAATACATTTATAAATATATCAGTGTGCCAAAGTCTTTCAAGTGCCGCTTATTAATCAGCCGATTTTGGTAATTGGCCATTTGAATATGAAAGATATTTATGGTTTATGAGATTCCGGAATTTGACTGAAAATCTGAAATGCATGGCTATGCTGCTGACTTGATCAATTCAATTCAGCTTTTCCTTGATAGAAAGTATCCTGCAGTCGTAACCTATCTATCTGGTAAGCATTTCCATTTCCATTTTCTTTTCCTTTTCACTTGCCACCAAGATTTCCATTTGCCATGTGTGCGAGTGCCGGCATCTGTGTTGTGCATTGTGTGTATGTGTATGTGTGTGTGTGTTATGGGTTTCCTTTTATTTTATACGTATTTCACTTCATTTTGCGCCGCTGTATTGTTGTGTGTCCTGCCAGCTTCCTCGTACCTTCCCCGCTCCCTGCCCCCCCTGCTCCCTGCCCCCCTGTCCCTGCCCCCCCTATCCCTGCCCCTCTTCTTTTTGGCCCATCTTCGCCCCTCTTTCACTTAGTTTTTCCCGTTCCTCCGCCTTTTTCTTTGGCTCATGCATATTTGAAATTCCCTTAAAGGCACTTCTGTTGTTCAGTTCATTCTACTGCTCCCCTTCTTCTTCTTCTGCTTCTTCTTCTTCTCGTTGTTGTATTTGTTGTTGTTGCGCTTTAGACAGCAGAGGTACAAATAATAGTAATGATTGCAATGAAACGAGGCATCCACAAGTTAATGCCATCACCTCCTCTTTGCCATGCCAGCACCACTACTTTATTGACCTGCACTGTGCGTGTGTGTGTTTGGTCTACCCATCTCTGTCTGACTCACGGGGCCGCCCTTTATCATTCTTATCATCATCAAGCGTTGACGGGCCGTGCTATTGTGGCGACCTTAATGGTCAAGTTTAGGTGTGCCTGTGTGCGTTGATATCCGTGTGTGTGAGTGTGGCTGTGTAAGTGTGTGTGTGTGTGTGAGTGAGACTGTGGTATCCTTAAACTGCAATTCATGCCTGCTCCAGCTTTTTTCTGCTTCTGCAATTGTGATGATGGCGCATTTTTATGGCCACCGAAATTTAATCGAGTTTATCGCATAATTTTGTTTATTTTTTTCTCTTTTTTTCTCCTGTGTTGGCCTCTGTGTGGGTGGCACTTAAGACGTGCTTATTAGCCCTATTAGTAATAATTGCACTACCGAGCAAATTTAGTTGTCTTGTGCATCATCATCTCACGCTCTCTCCATTCACCATTCGAGCATCCACATTTTGGCTTATTTTGTGGCGGGCACTTAACTTGCGAAGCAGCCATGTTGTCCTTGCCACTGGAAATCGGTTTTCTGCGGCTTTTGTGTGTTCTTCAGCTGTGTGGAACTTCAACTCCGTCTATCGCCGTCCAAGCCCGGCAACTTAACTTTTAGCTGCCTCCAAGGACCTGCATTTACTTGGCTATTTAGATATTTATCTTTATGCTGCCTTGTCCAACTGACTTTTATATGCGAATTAATATTTGAATAGCCTGCAAAGCCAACTGTGGCCATGTGAAAGAGATGGCCATAGTGGCTGGAGAGTGGGACGGACATAGATTAGGCGCAGGATAAGTGGGATTTCCCGATGAGCTGGCATATCAAACGTTAATTTGTTCCATTTATTTATTGGTGGCTCTTAATGAAGTCATAAGTAATAAATATCAAGTCTGAATCGGGTTCGCACATAATCAGGGGAAGCCATTCATTTTATTGCCTTTACCGGGTAATATATTACTATTTATTAGTGCTCTTGGGGGCTTAATATAATATATATTTAAATGCACAAATCATTGTTTGCTGTATTTGTAGCTGGGTTAAAATATTATACGATGACACCGCATCAGTAATTATCACTTAGTTTGGATAGAATTTGGCAATGAACTACCAGTTTATTTTGCATTTCATAGCATACTTTGCGCCCTTAAATTCCAATGGAAATTTAGTGGAATTTTTTCGATTTTTTTGAACTTTTATTTGGCAGTCAGCAACTATTTCGTAAACATAAAACAATGAGGGGCCAACAAATATTTGGCTAAACAAATTGACAAACAAACGGGCAAGTTAAAGAAGTGGTTGGCAATGCAAAAAAGATAAACATGGATAAACATGGACATGGAAATATAAATTGAATAAAGAGCACCAAACTTAGGAACTATTTTAACTGCTATCTCGCACTAACTTGGCCAACAATAGTGAATGCTGTGAATTTTGTGATTTCCATATACTCTTTAAACTGCTGTTAAGCTTAATCGTTAAAAGAGCTCTATATTTTTACAACTTTTTGCACCCTAATTAATTTATGTCATAATTCTCATACAATTCTTCTTCCCATTTCTCAGCTCATATTTAGGTTTATTTTTAGAAGACTTCCATGCGCGGTAAAGAATGAGAGTGGGTCAAAATGTCTGGCGGCCAAAACGTTTTTGATAATGGCGTCAAGGACGCGGTGGTCGAAATTTGGGCGGTGGGCGGCGAGACGGTCGGCGAGATCAAAGCCGCTGATAACTTCGCAGCAAAGTGACCCCAAGGAAGGGAAGTGGGATGAGCAGCAGAGCAGCAGAGCATCAGAGTAGCCCATATTTAAACAGACTACCCTCGATGTTGTCTTCATTTTGCTCACTTTGCGTTTTTCCATTCTTTTCGCCCTTCAGACAGCCGACGGGCATTTAATTGTTTGTCTTTCTGTTCGCTTTGTATCTGGCTTTATCTGGGCACTTTGGCATTGTTTTATGGCCAACGCCCCCGCTCTTTTCCCCCCCTCAATTTTCCCCTGCCTTTTTTTTTGCACTTTTTCAGCTTTTTATTGCATTAAGCGCCTTATTAGATGGCTCAGCAATTTGCATTTCACCTTTTGTCAAATGTTTTCACATCGCGCAAACAATGAGCACATTTTTTGCGAGGATGGTGTGGAAAGTGGGCGTGTTCTTGGCACTTTCGCAATTGAAATTGCCAGCCTGGTAATTGCATTTTTTTTTTTTTTTTTGCGGCACTAAAACAAGTTGGGTTTTAATGGAGCGGCAAAACAAACTATTTGCATTTGTATTTAGTGATTAATTGAATGGAACTGGGTGAATAACAAAGAGACAACACAAACGAGTCAATGGAATCACTTGAGTAAATGAAAATAACCCCTCCTGAATTCAATTTGCTTAAACTTGGCGTGAAATTCGAAAACCAAATAGTCTCTAAAAATTAAACCAAAAGCTTCATGGAATTTAATCAATTAACAAATTAAGCGGCCAACTTAATGAAGTGTCGTCATTATGAAAATGGCGCAAATTGCATTAAACAAAATTCAAAATAAATAAAGTAGGAGTATGGCACTTAACTCAAATTTCTTATGCAGTAAATAGTTTTAAGTAATGCTAGCGATTGAGTTGAATAATATTAATTTTAAGTTGCCCTGCATAAACACTTTATATAGCTTTTACTAGGGTATCTGTGATGCGGCCATAAGCACACAAATTATTTGTGTACTGAGAGCTGTCTCTCGATAAATTCCTTTTGATTTTCGCATTGTTTTCGTATGCAATTAATGTTGTTGGCCATTTTGCAATTTTGCAATTGACCAACGGCAATCGGCAATCGGCAATTGTTTGCTGGCCATTTCATAATTTGCCAATCATTATTTATGCACGCTGCATTATGCCCGCTTGATCCTTTTGCGGAAATTAAAAACATTTGCTCCGCCGTCCGTCGGTTTTTGTGCACTCCGCTTGTTTTTAATAATATTTGTATTATTTATTTCGCATTGGCATTGCGGTCGCGCCCGGACAGGTGGCCATAAATATGTTTAATGAATCGCACAAATTGAAAAACCGAACACTGTTGACAAGAATCTGGATTGTATTTTTTATTTTTTGTTTTCTTACCGAAATGAAATAGGCAAACAAATAAATTAACAAAGAACTGCACGCCTTGCAAAACGAAACTAAATCATTGAATGCAAAAGTGTTGGCCATGAGTCGTGCAATTAAATTTATTAAACTCCAATCAATAATTCAACCGCAACTCAACTAAAAACTCTTGTACACCGCACAAAAAACGAGGGAACTCGAATATAAGAGAAAGCTATATAAAGAGTCATTTATTAGCGCCATTTGGCGAAGAGTTTGAAGTTTGTTGCCAAAATGTCTGCCTCTCAATAAGTTATTTAATATCAATTGGTAAAGTGCATATACTAAAGAGATAAAAAACTTATTTTTTTCCTAACAAACCAGCTCTTTTAGCTACTTGTGTGACTTCTAACCAATTTTGGCTGGAGAATATATAATATTTTCAAGAATTAACACTCGACCAACATGTAGAGCCTTAATTGAATTTCTGTCTCGCTGAAAGTTTATTTTTTTCGCCGTCTCTCGGTTTTTGCAAAAAGCACGTTGATGGATGGATGGTTGCTCATCGAGGGGCGGAGAGAAGTGGGCGGATACACAGTAAAAAAAATCACTTTAAGTGCGTTATATATTATATTTGCATAGAAAACACAAAGGGCTCCTGTATAAATTAAACAACATGTCTGCGTTGAAGGAGGGTACAGAAACATTATATCTATGTTTTTATAACTACATATGATACCATATTACTTTAAAATGTTGTAATATTGCCTAGATTGTTTATGCAATTATGGGAATTTTGAATTTGAAAAGATATGATATTCTTTTCTTTGCATGTGAGTGCGAGCCTGACAGCCAAGTGGGCAGCTTGGCCCAGTTTAATGGCCAGCCAACACATGACCATTAATTGCCAGCAAACTGACCAGCGAACCGACCCGCCCCTCTTAACCAACGGTGCCACGCCCCCTTCCAGTGTCCCTGTCCCAGTATCCCTAAGATACTCTCAACCGTTGGCGTTGACTTGATTGAGTTGCAAGGCGGCCAGACGGCCTAGACAATGTTTTATGAAGAGATAAAGCCAGAGAAATGGCACAAATGGGTAGCAGTACTCACACGAAGCCATGCAAATGGAAGTACTACTGTGCTCGGGGTTTTGGCAGCAAATGGAAATGAGAGACTGTCCATCTGGGTGGCATTTTTGGGACTCGACAAAAACTTGCAATGCTGCGGTTTTTTCATATGCCCGCCCATAAAATATATATGTATATGGATATGTAGCAAGGTCAATGCTTCGGCAGATTGTGGGGTGACCTAGTTGGTGGGCGTGGCCGGGGCTTTCAGTGGAGCCATAAAAAATAGTGGCGTCCACTCTGAATTATTCACCAGCAGGTGGGCCAAATCAATTTGAAAATACGTTTTTATCCATGCCTTTTGCTCCCTTAAGGGGCCAAATGCCAGGGCAGCCGCACTCACCAAAAGCGTTAATTGATGGGCATAACCGCGATGGCGTAACGCACACTTGATACCCCTTAAATGCATCTAAAAGTGCAGCCCTAATGTGCGAGAAATGGATACAGAGTAGGCTGGTCCTCTATTCAATAGCTTTTTTATGAAAGGATATTTTGGAAAGTACCCTTTCTGTAACTGAAAGTTAAACCTGCTTGTTGCTTGATACCCCGTAGTAAAAGAAGAAAATATGAAATCAAATTGAAACCCCATTGGCGTGGAAGTAATTTCGCTTGGCTTTCAGTTTTCTTTTTTTTTTGTTTTTTAATTTGCTCCCATTTGGCACTCACATCCCGCACACACACATACACGTACATATATAGGGCTCTTAACCCCCGTTCGCCATTAACCCATTGGCTCTTTGTTAAAAACTTTGCTGCATTTCTGCCCCCCCATAATTGACCCAGTCAATTAATAAATGCTTTCACTTTGACCCAACCCTGATTTCTTTCCTTCACGGCTTCATGCCCCACTGCTTTCGCTGCAGTTGCATTCAAAAAGTGGAAAGTGGATGAATATGGCGGAGGGCAGTGGAGTAGAATACCTTAATTACAGCATAATTAAAAGTAAATTTTTATTATATTTTAATTCACTCTCTCCCGCTTCTTTTCATCCTGCCCACTCCACAGAGTTATTTCACTCATTAAGTTAATGCGAAGAAGGTGGGAAAAAATGGGGAAAACGAGTGGGAAAAAAGTGGGAAAAGTGGGAAAAGGTGGAAAAGGCCAGATGTAGCTGATTTCGGAGCTCCCCACGAATTTTCCAAGTATTGGTAAAAAATGTGCTCGAAAACGACAAGGAAACTTACTCTAATTAAAGCTGATGGCTTTTAAAAGATTATGAGTGTGAAAGGGCTTAACTATATGGTACTTCTTATTACTGATACTTATATCTTTGCAGCTAAGCTTCTTATTACTGATACTTTCATCATTGCAACTAAACTTCTTATTACTGATACTTATATCATTGCAACTATACTTTCAATTACTGATACCTTCAACATTGCAACTATACTTTTTATTACTGATACTTTCATCATTGCAACCATACTTCTCATGACTGATACTTTCATCATTGCAACTATACTTGCAATTACTGATACCTTCATCATTGCCAGAAGTACATTTGGTTTACTTTCAAAGAGCATCTGCCGATCGGTTTGCGCCACTTGCCGCCGAGGCCGTGCCCCAGAAATTAGATTGCGTATACGTATGTGGCATTAACTCCACGGAATAATAATTGATGAGGGTGGACGCCGGTGACCCAGTGCCTTGTCCAGGGGATGGATCCAAGCTTGGGGATGGCTGGGGGTGGGGGGCTGCTGACGCACACGCAACATCGCCAAAAGTTTTATTTATAGCAGCTTCCCCTTCAGGAACAAAAACCGAACTGAACTGAACTGAAGTGAACCGAACCCAAGCGAACCGAAAAATAGAAATAAAACGAAAAAGTTGCCATGGATCTGTCGAGGACAATGGAAATGTTAGCCGTGGTTATACAAAAGGAAAGTAAAAAAAAAATCAAACACACACACACAGTCACAGAAACAGACACACGGATACACAGAAAGTGATATATATCTAGTTATGTATGTGAAAGCAAACAAAATCAAACTTTGCAGCCGGAATTTATTGAATTATTGAACAGCGAGCAGTTTCCTAAATTCGTTCTCTTTACTTCTTTTTTTTTTGGTTATATCAAATCGAAATATGTGAATTTAAAGGATGTACACGTGTATGGATAACGAGCAACTGGCATAATTAGGTATCTGTATCTATTCGGAATGCTGGCGAAAGTGAATTTTAGATCAACCCTTTTGGCCCTCAACGAAGCACTCGCCCGTGGCCAAAGCCCAATTAGAATGCAGTTAACTGAGATTCCCAGCCTTGATTTGGCCTGATTATGTTTCTGGCCACTGGCTAAAATGGGGGGGCGATGTAATTGCTGGAAACTGAATTTTCCCTAATTATAGGAATATTGAAGTTCATTACGAGTGTAAGCCAAATGAGTGCTATCCATATGTTTGACTTTTGAGTTCTTTTCACTTTTATGTTGGCCTTTTACTTTACAACAAGTTTGGTTCAAACTTTTAAGGTTTTCTTTTTCTTGTACTATCATGAAAAATTAACGTAAAAATATTTAGAAATGCGTCTTCAGTAAAAAGTCGTTGTGAGTCGTAGTTTAACATTGTGATATGAAGTTCCCACTTGCGTTTTCTATAAATGTTTTTGACTTTCAAGCACTGGAAATTCCTGCCAGCTGTTGACTCCGATGGCTAATCTTTTTCTGGAAAATCCAAGCATGGCTGAATAATGTGCAAACTTATTAACCAGAATTAGAACAATAGGCGGTATCTGGCTTCAGTTTTATTGGCCATAACGATGTCGCAGTCGCTGCAGTTGATCTTCCTGCAAATCCTGCGAGCCAAGGACAACAGTGAACAGCTTAAGCCCGCAGATTGTACAATGCGATGGTGAAATGAATAAGGAACTGGGTGCCAGACGAGTTGCTGGGAATGCTGGGAAAAGGATAAGAAGGGACAATTGCAGGAAGACAGGAAGCCAGGAAGCAGGGAGCCAAAGCTGGCCACTGAGAAGCTTTGATAATGACTACAAATTCAACCTCTGCCACCAGGGAGGACAGGCAAAGGACAAAGGACATTAGTTTATGGCTGCGGCGGATGTATCTGTATCTGCGAGATACGCGCAACATGCAACATATTGCGCAGTTTTGCAGCTTACTCCTTAGAGAAAGCACAACCACAGTGGTTATATTTCTGAATTTAAACAAAACCACTAACATTTTATTAGTTTGTCTTAAAAATGTATATTAGTCATGAATCATTTTCTAAAAACACTTGAGAGTAATTAGAAATTATGTATATGCCATAAATATGGTATAAATGTAAATAAAATCCATTTGAATATTAAATTTGGACGTGAACATTATTGGTTTCCTTCCTCAGCAATGAGTACATCAAAGTATCTCCAAGTCGCAGTCCTTTTGCTAGACTTCTCAAATGTATCTTTTTAGCTGGTGTATCTTTTTGTGAGCCCTCAACTTTGACGACAGATTGACGCCTTGTTGTGCGTAAGTGTGTTGCTGTGTGTGTTTGTTAACCGAACTGAATTTCCCCTTAGAGCTATTTCCTATTTTTAGAATTGCCTTCATTTGCCATTTCTGCTTTTTGGCCGTACACATTTTTTTGTACACATTTCTTCTTTTGCCCAAACAATGCCCGGGAAAGGATCTCCAGACGTAACCTAAATTTTTAATTTAACTGCCCAGTTTTTATTTGCGTATGTGGGCCATAAAAAGGTCCCTTAAACGAGACTGAGAGAAAGGTTAAAATTCTACCAAGTGTATCCGCCAAAAGTTAAAGCTTTAAGCACTTTGCTTGACTATAATTAACTTAAATTTGGAGTTAATTCTTTGAGTTCCCCAGCTGCGGCATAAACTAATTTCACTGCAAAGGGATTTCGCCGGATTCATCTCAAATTTGGGGCACTCAATGTCAGATTTTCCGCATGCACAGCTACAAATGCAGCTCGTATCTGAAGCGCTGTCTGCATATTAAAACGCTGTCAAAATTGCACGGCTAAGTGTCATTTCATTTGACGCTTCGCTCTCTTTCGCTCTCGCCATGTGCCATCTCTTTCTCGTTTCCGGCCATCAACTGCAGCACTCACACACATTAAGCCTAATTACCAGGGCCTAAAGCGCACAGTTCCTTAAACCGAAAATTCCGATAGCTCGCGCTTTGATCGTCTGACAATTTTGCGGCTGGGAAAACTGACAGTTTATGGTTTCTAATTTTCCCACCGAGTTCGGGCATTTGGCCATCAAAATGTAGCTATTAGAAATCACACGAAACAATTTACCCAACATTTCGAATGCATCCACTAATTGTCGACTCTAATTACACATTAAATGCCAAAATTATGCGTTTTATAGAACTATTGAGTGTATAAACTAAACCACTATTTCAGGTGTTTAGCAGAGAAACCTCATCAGGAGTTTGTATGCAATTGTTTGAATTCATACGCTTGCCTTGTCTGATTTAATTAAAAATATTTTCCATCAACTTCCCTGTCTCCGAACTAGTATTTTTTTGTTTTTTTTTTTTGGCAAAGAAAGAGGTCAAAGTGTTCGTCATAAAACATTTTTATGAAATTTTTTGGTTTGGCCCCTGGAGCAATGGCAGTTTTTGTTGAGCTGAAAAATTAAAATTTTATTAAAATTTCTCCCCAGATCGTTTTCATTTTGTGCCGCAGAAAGTGGCAAATATTCTTGAAGTTGTGTGTTGTGTGTATGGAAAGTGTGCAAGGACTCTCTCCCAGGAATTGGCCAAGATGATGATGAAGGCAATGGCCAAGTGGAAAAGTGGAAAAGGCAGAGGAGGAAAACTGGGCTTGAATGTTCGCCATCGATTTGGTGAGCTTTTTTCGGGCTTGGAGCGTGGAGACAGTGCGAATTCCTTTACCTTAATTAAAAAAGTTTACAATTTCTCCTGGCACTGTGACAGCCCCGCCCCCTTTTGTTTGTGTGTATTTGTGTGTGCTGTGCTGCTTCTGCTTCTGCATTTGTATTTGTGTGTCACATAATAAGCCGGGAAAGTGCGTCAAAAAATCAACTGCTAAACAATGAGCAGCAACTTTGCCTCACTCCCCGGGCATCTTGCTCCTTGAAGGCCTGCGGGAATCAGCTGCCAACTTATTTATTCCTTATTTTCCCAAACCCACACTCCACACTCCGCACTTCAAACGCAACCCCAGTGTTTTCTGTTTTGTGTTTTGTGCTTTATTTTATTTTATTTTATTTTGTTTGCTGTTTCTGGCGTCGGCTGGCAGAAAGTTTTAAAATAAACTTGCGTCATAAAAATTTCAAAAGTTTTGCCAAAGCACGCAAAACAAAAAACAGAAATTTGCGTTAATTTTGAAGGCAACGAGGAACGAAATGGGGCGAAACGAACCGGAATGGAACGGAAGGCGCTGGCAAGAGGAAGAGCCGAGCAAAATTTCGCAACATTTGCTTTTTATGCTCATGTTTCGTCGCGCTCAAAAAGTTGTTCTAATGAATGTTGATGCACATGAAAATAATTACAAAGGAGCGGAAGAGAAACAATTCAATTTTCTGCTAAAAGGAAGAAACCCTTTGTCCCTAAATCTATTAGTAATTTTAATGCCAGTTTTATAGTCTCTAGAAATATATGTATATTATTTTCTGTTAACCTTCTGAGTTGATTGCCAAACTTACTGAAAAATGTATGGTAATCGTTATACAAAAATAAATGTAATTTTTGTCATAATTTTAAGATGCTTGCAAGCTGTTCCAAGCTCCATTTTTTATGGTCATTGCTGCCTGGCATCTTCATCATCGTTATGGACATTTCAACTCGTTTTCATTTTATGATCCGATTTGAAGGTCATAAAGCCAACAAATTTTTTCTTTTTCGACAACAAATCCGTTAAGACTTTTTCGCCCCAGCACCCAAACCAGTAGTAGTAGCCTTTGCCCTTACTCCAGCGACTTTCAAGCTTTGTCTTGGCCAGAAAAGCGGCGCGAATGACGAAGAAACGCATTAAAACTGATTTATTGCTGCAGATAAGTTTGGATTTATATGCCAGTGTCGGAATGTCTGCTCTCGCTCACCAACGCACACAATTTTCCCCCGCGATTTTCGACGATTTTTCGGGGGCTCCGTTGTTGGCCGAGATTTGCGTGGCCTAATCTGTTTGGAATTTAGCCCGCAGTCAAATGCAAAAACCTTTGGCACATTTAATTAAGATTTAACCTTTAATTACGATTTAAAAAGATTACAATGTCAAATTCACGCTATCATCCAACCCGCCCCCTCCCCCATCACCCACTTCCTTTCATCTCCATCGCGACTCCACTTGGCGCCACGCCCACATCGCCAGCTACTTTTGCCGCGAGCGATTTTCGATATGCGAGCGACCACGGGAAGGATGTGATTACGTTCGGGTGCTGGCAGACCAGCCATTGCATCTCATTTTCTATTGGCCACACTGGGAGAAAATATGGCAGAGTGTCACTACTCAATGTGTGGTGAATCTGGTTTATCCAGCATTGAGGAACTATAACTAAGTATCTTTGAACTCCGTTCACTGATGGAGATCTTATATTTTGAACCACATTCATTTCGCGCAGTGCATGGCACTAGAAACTCCTTGCGATTTGCGAATTTTTAGCCCTCGCTTTCGATGGCTCGCTAATTATGCAAGCAATGGGCGTAGCAAACTCAATGATGCTGTGGCATTATCGTTATCGTTATCGCAATCGTAATCGACCCTGTAATTGTTCCCCCCAGCATAATGGAGATATTCATGCAAATGCCAACAAAAGAGGAAAAAATGATGATGGGGTGATGGGGATTGGCTGAAGGGGATTGCCTTTTGAAATC
The DNA here is from genome assembly GCF_016746235.2 of Drosophila teissieri. NCBI lineage: Eukaryota > Metazoa > Arthropoda > Insecta > Diptera > Drosophilidae > Drosophila > Drosophila teissieri. The sequence continues at coordinate 15,526,073 of NC_053034.1, forward strand.
GGAGACCCCGACGTGATGCGAATCAAGTGTAATTTACTTTGCACAACACTCTCGAATTCATGTCACTTGTGCAAAATTTGCAAGCATTCAATCGGCTTTCTTGTAAGTTACAATACAATCTATGTATCAACATGAAGATGGAAAAGGGAATACGGAATCTCATATTTTATTCGTTTGATTAATGATATTAAAGGCAGTAAGTATATTAAATTCGATTAGCTTATAATACAGCAGCGAACTGTTGACTTTGGCTTTTAATTATGAAATTTAATTTCATCGGCTTCGGATGAAACTTCGCTGATAAATATTAGATATCGTTGTGTAAAACTTTTCAACATTCTGTGTAAACAAAACTCAGTTTGTTCTTCCTGCAGAGACTTGCTCTTCTTATTTTTCATTAAGTTTTCCTTTTTCACTTTTGCGAACCTTTTGTGAATTGCTGTGTGTTTGCGTTTGTGTGTGTGTGTGTATGTGTGGCTGGTCTTGTTGTCGTTGTTTTTGGCGTCATTGTTTCGCTTAGCGATATTAAGAGCTTTTGTTGGGTCCGCTAGTTTGAACGAGCTTGCTCGTCTAGCACCTCGCTTTTTTATGCACTGAAAAACATATTTGGAACAGTACTCAAATGTAGCTCTAAATAGTTTTAACATTTTCTCAAAGCTTGGTTCTTTGTTTAAGTAATAAACAAGTTTGCAGTTGCATAGTACGAGTATGCAAATATTTTGTTGGCCACTGCCGTACAGGATTTGCGCTCAGTGTAATGTCCACTCTGCCACGCCCCCTTCTCACTGGCAGCAAGTGTGTGGGCGTTAATATTCATTACAATGTCAAACGCAATATCTTGGGACAAACGCAGGGACATGTTCTTGTTCTTGTTCTTGTTCTTGTCGTCCTTTATCTGGGCTCCATCCCCCCATTCACCCCCCACCTCACCAACATGCTGCTTTCACTCGGGCTTTGTTGGCATTGCTTTTTGCTTTCTCCTATTTTATTTTACTTTATTTATGCCCATGCCTACCCATAAGTTTATTATTTATAATCTCACTCAAGTGCGACACTTTTCTACGAGTGTGCTTACACATATTTGATACCCTGCCCCCACACCACACACTCGCGCCCAACTTTTTATGTACGCCCTTTGGCAATCGGTTTATATTTTGTATGGTTTATTAACAATTTGCGCTGCACAACAATGCATACTGGTTTATGGACGCACACTTACATATACATATGTACATGGAAACCGCCCAGTGGGCCTACTTTAATGACCGCCGCTGTGGCTCACAAAAATATTGTCGCCTCAGCGGAAAGTACAAGGCACAAGGAAATGTTTTTTATTGCATTTTATTGTTAAAGACATTTCCACTTTTATGCTCGCATAAAACCCAGACAAATGCGCCATTCTGTACCCTGCAGAATCGACTGCTTCTTTCTCCGAACTCCAAAAAGAATTACACAAATTTCATATTTATAAAAATAAAAGGAAAAGGAAAAGGGAAAGGGAAAGCGGCAAACCTTAAAGTTAATGTGCTTTAAATGCTATTTTATATTTCGCCTAACAGACTTTTCCCTTTTTAAAGCGTTGTTTGATTAGTTTTCAACACTTTAAGCCTGTATTAAAATGTCCAACGATTTATTCAAATTTCTATTCACCACAAACGGCAAAGTGAAATAGTAATCATTTTTCCCATGGCAAAATGTAATGTATGCCCTTTGCTGCACTTTGTTCCCTATTTTTGCCATTTTCATTTTCAAACTGAAATTTTGTACTAAGCTGATTGCGAATTGCAAAATTTATCATCATGGTATGGAAATAAGTTATGTAAACATATAAAAGGGACTGAAATGTGTGCGGCTTTGAATGTTTATTTGCTAGAAATTAGTAAAGCATTTCAAAATCAATCTCTCCATAATTTCTAAACATTCTTTTGGCAAATGAAAGACATATATAAATTAATTACTAGAAAGTATCTTTTAAATAAAAATGTTATCCATATTTACATTTTAAAGTCACATCAATGATTGCATGTCGAAACGGAACTAATGCAATTAAATTTTACGTTCGATTTAACTGCCCTTTACGGTACATTCAAGGTGATAACATATCGTGCTTAATTGCACATCAATCGCTAATCGAAAGCAAAGAAATTGATTTATCGTCGCAAACGTTTAATTATCCTTTGTGTATAAATGCAGCAATTACCAGTAAAAGCCTTTGCAGTGAATGTTTTTTCCGACATCTGTGCTTTTTTTCCCACTTGCATTCACTGCTATCGATTAATATCTATGGGTCATTGTGTAGTCTGGATAACAAAGGACTGCAAAATTATCGATTCTCGATTTGTGCGTGCGTGTGTGTGCGTGTGTCTTATATGTGTGTGTGTGTGGCAGGCATTCAAATAGCGGGCAACAAATGTCGTTTATTGTACACATACAAAAGGGGGAAAGAAGAAAGTGGAGAAGGCGGCGGGGAGGTGAAAGGACAAATGTCAAAGAGCAACCGACGCCTGCTTGATTACCAAAAAAAAGAAGAAAGAAGGGAGAGAGAGAGAGAGGTAGAGAGGTAGGTAAAACTGAAAGCAGAACGAAGAGGAGCACGGATAGTAGACAAAAGGAGGAGAGGAGGGCGAAAGCGAGGAGAAGACGGAGCAGGAGGAGCAGGAGGACAACAAAGGGCAATGCGCTCAGCCGCCTGTTGAATGTCAAAAGTAACGGTATACAGAGCCCCATTTTGCCTGCAAATGACAATGGAAGCCATAAGAATGTGTCGCTGTGTGCGTGAGCGACTAACTGAGTGTGCCAGTGTGTAAGTGTGTAAGCGAGTGAGTGAGTGAGTAGGTGAGTGAGTGTGTGCTAGTGAACTCAACGGAGTGTCGGCATTTGCGGCAGTGTGTTGGTGAGCGACGGGCGAAGTGAGAGCATTCCATTTGCCTGTGTAATGCAATTTGCTAGGAAACCTCCTATCGTTATTTTCCCCTTTGCCATTCCTTCGATTTTCCGTGCCGCCAAAAAGACATTTTCGTGTTTTATGCGAATTCTTTTGGTTCCTTATTAAGCATATTCAACATTTTATTGTCTCTACCAAGTTATCGATAAGCATTATGCTAACGCTTCTTATTGAAATCGATTAGTAATTGGTATAATATTCTTTATAAACGATCATTATACTATTTCTGTTAAAATCTGTGGGATTTCCATTTTCGAGGCCAATGCTAGTTGTCCTTGGTCAACAGTTGTTTTTGGTCGTGTTCGCCACCCCTTGTGTGTGTATTTTTGGGCCGCCACAACAACTAATTGACTTTCAATGGAAGCTGCGCCCTCTCAATTATGCTGCATAACTTAGTTAGGCTTGTGATGTATGGCACTATGTGGTACAACGCGCACACATTACCCCCGCCACCAAAAGCGAAAAAGTTCGTTTTGATTATGGGCCGCAAAAAGCCTGCAAAGTAGAATGTCTTTATTCAAAAAGCCAAACTACATGACAACAACGTTGGCAGGATAACGAATCAACAACAACAGCAGCAACAACAATAACGGCAGAAACGATGACAGCGACAACGCCTGTAAATCCTCTAAGCCACAATATTTACTGTGATGGCACAGTGGGCGATGTGGGCATACAACAGAAAAAAAGGGAGTAGTAATGCGAAAATGGGGTGCGAAAAACCTGAAAATCCACTTTTTGCGGTCGAGATGCTACATTTTATTATAAAAACCAAGCTCTGTGGTACCATGAGTTACAAAATTAAAAAATATATACATTTCTAACTAAATTACACTAATGATAATTATAAACTGTACAACAGTACGTATGCGTAATATTTAGCATTCAGATTGCGCATACGCACCGTTGATTTCACTTAAGACTCATCTAAACAGTTTTAAAGGTTGGAAACTTTAAAAAGCTGAATATAACCCAGGATTCGCACCCGACCTGCTCTAAAACACCTCGCCGTTTCACACGGATTGCTTGTGGAAAAAAGGCGGGAAAGCAGAGCAGGAAAAACAAGGCAACAAATGATGAAGGGGGGGGCGAGTGGGGGGGGAGAGAAGAGAAAGGTAAGAGATGGGAAAAGGCAGCTCTGGCAACAAAGCAACAACTAAAATTGAAAGGCAGACAAATAAAAAGTGACGAGCAAGAACACACACATACATACATAAGGAGGGGAAAAAAAGGGATGCTGAGCAACATGATAAAGGCACAAAAATCAATTTCTGTGTCAATTTTTTCCTTCTCCTTTTCCCATTTTTTTTGTTTTTTAGGCGCCGCGTGTGAAGCAAGACGAGGAATAAAAAAATGCGTGCGGTTTCGCAAAAACAAGAACAACAAAAAATTGAGAACATTGGGGCGAGAAAAGTGGGTGGGAAAACCCGAGGCCCAGAACCGCACAAAATGCCGCTCATATTTCAAAACAGTTTCGGGAATGTCCTTGGATTTGTCAGTGCTTTTTCGCCGGAGCGAAACAGGAATGGCGGAAAAAAAGGGGGAAAACACAATTAAGTGCAGCCAACGCATAAATCTTCCGAACAAAATAAGTCGCCAGACTGGGAATTTCAGCTAAAAATGTGGCCATTGTTATTGATAAATCCCGAGCAAAGGCCAAAATAACTTCACGAAACTGCAAGGTCAGTTAAGAAGTTTCAGTTTCCAATTTCCCAATGATAATTTAAAAGCCTAAAAAGAGAATACATTTAATTACAGTACTTTAAACGTAAGCATTTTTAACACATAGAGTATTCCTAGTTTGATGATTCCTTTCTTTATAGAAAAGAAAACTAAAAGTTTCACCGCAAAATACAAAAAAATGATTTTATACAAATTTTCAAGCCAAATGAAGACATAAAATCCTCCAGATTAGGTAGAAAACTCCCCGGAAAATGCAAAAATCCCGCCTCCAGAGGTAAATTGCGACCGAGAAAATGTGGGCGCACGCTGGGTGGGCGTGGCGCGTTGGGGGAAAATATTGCTGACAAGCCGAAAAGCACCAGAAAATTTACGAACGAGTGAATTTTGTGCGGTAGTATCATATATTTCGTAGTGAGTATTTCGCATTTTGTATTTTGTATTTCGTAGTTTTTGATGTTGTGTAGTTGTATATTTATTGCATTGTTTACCGAGCGGCAAAAGGCAATGACAAGTCGACCTGTTGCCACGCCCCCTTTTCCTGTTTCAGGGGGGCGTTGGTTTTTCGTTAGCAACAAAGTCACAGGTTATTTATGTGAATGACTCGTTTCGTTGCGTGTCTTCTCATTGGATTCGATTTGATGCGAGTGCTTTGATTATTTTACAGCCTTCTCCGCTTTGATTTTTCGCCCGAATTTCCCAGCCCAATCCAACCCACCATTTTCCCGGGGTTTTCTTGCCTCTCTCGTGCGTGCGTTTTTCTGCAGTCTAGTCGGGGGAAATTTATGCCGACATCGCCTATATTTATAGACACCTTCACCTGTCTTGCCAAAAGTCACTTACGAAATTAAATTTGTTGCCGCCACCCGTCCCCTCTCTGTCGCCCCTTCCTTGTGCCGTCTCTTTCTAGCCAGATCCATTGCAATGGTAAGAATATACAAATTTTCGTTTATTTTTGTTGTTGTTTTTGTTTTTATTTTTGTTTTTGTCATATTTGTTTTGTCTTAGATTGTCAACAGATTGTACTCAAAGGTATTGTCAATTATTTTTCTTTGCTCACTTTACGCTGCCATCGCATCGATTGTTGTAATGTTGATGTTGGGAAATGGAAAACGGGGAAAACGGGGAAAGCGCCAAGGAAAAGTGCTTCGTGGAAATGGCGCAATATGGATAACGGTTATGTGAATGGCGCTAACATTACGGTAATAGGCGGTAACAAGTAATTTTTCTGCCTAAATATACCAGTTATATTTTATGTTATGAAATATAATCTTTTAATTTATTTATGACCTACTTTTGCAACCAAATCACGGGCTCGTTGAAAAATGTACACATGTATCTTTTAGGGAATAATAAAAGTATTCGTTGGCTGCGTTTATTTAAATAAACTTTGAAATACATTTTTATGTGTCTAGTGTTCATAGTCAATAAAGTTTTCGTTTAGTAAATTATCTGTAAAATTAGCAGAGTGACCTGATCATTTAAATACTAAGTGAAAGTGAAGTAAACAAGTTGTAAACGTAATGAACTTAAAAAACTGTAACTCGTAGCGAAAAAGTTTCCACTTTCAGTTCATCTCCCCTAAATTGTTGAAGTTTTTTAAGGTGCGTGGAAAGTAATTGAAACGGGGTTTTAAAAAGTTTTTAATGCAACCGGGTTTCGCTTTTTCTTCTTTTTTTTCCAACACAATTCCTCGCTTTGTGTATTTACTTGCTTGTCTTCTGTGGCAGCATTAAGAATGTTGTTTTCCGTGGAAAAACAAAGTCCTCAAATTGAGAGTAAGTAAAGGAAATGCAGACAAAGTAGGAGTAAATGGAGGGGCTACAAAAACAATCCCAGTGACATGTCTTTGGCATTTTAATAAATAATATACCAGAAATCTCTTGGGCATATTATCATCCACTCCACCTCACTTTTGACTCATTTATTATTTATATTATTTTATTGTGCCCTACGTCGTTGACAAAATGTTGTTTTCGCCAAATTCTAATATACGTGAACATATTTCCACCAGCAAAGCAAAACACATATATTATGTTAGTTGTATTATTATTATATTATAATTAGAATACTACATGCCACATTGTTTTTTTTAACTCTTTAAAATGTTCGATGATTAAAACTTTGTGCCAATAAATACTCGTTGTAAATTCCATTAGCAAAACGTGTATTCCATATTAGATTGCGTATGTTGAAATGGAATAATTTAAACTTAATTTAATGATAAACGCATGAATAAATGCGATTTTTTGTCGAGTAGCAACAAATTAATTTAGCTTAAGCTTTTGCAGCCGGCTTTATTATTTGTAAATTCCATTTAAATTGCCACAAAGGCGAACCCAATGAATTTAAATGAATTTCGAGTTTGGTTTTAAATCGTTTTCCGATCGAATTTTCCGCATTTCCCAGCAAAATTGTTGTGGGGCTGCCGCTCATCGTTGCAAAGCCAATATTTGCCATGTCACAATGTTGCAAATACTTTTTCAGCCAGTTAAAAAAAAGGGCAAATACTACGTTGTAACAAAAAATAGATAAATAAATCACCGCGAAGGACACAACACTGCTGCTGTTGTTGTTTTTGTTGTTGATTGTTGATTTTTTAGTGGTGATTAATGCAATGTTAGTGTGTGTGTGTGTGTGCTGAGCATTTTTATGCACTTGCTGCTGGAATTTTCCTTCGTGGCTTTTCCACTTGCTTTTTTCCGCTGTTTGTTTTCTTTGTTGTTTGTGCAGCGCACGGTTTCATTAATTATTTATTTATTTGGCTACTCACCCGCAATCGTTGTTGTGGTTGTTGTTATTTTCGTAGTAGTTGTTGTTGTCCTTGTTGTTTTTGCTGACTTGCTGTTGGTCTTTTTGTTTTGTTTTGTTTTTGGTTTTTTGTGTTTTGTTTTGTTGGTTTGTTGTTTGATAGTTGCCACAAATCAATCAAACGTCCGACGCAAATATATATAAATCAGTTTGTTTATGGATCTGTATATATTTAAGTATTTCTCTATATAAATTTCCTTTGTTATATTTTTCTGTTTTCGCTGCTTACTTATTCGCTCTTCACATTGTTTCTCTTAGTGCATCTATGATTTATGCCACAAAAATGCATTACTTTTGTTTCTCTTGTCACGGGTAAAATAATAAATTTATTTCATAATTTATATCCTTAAACATTTATTCATTGCATCGGTCTGCTTGTTTAATCATTTATGATTTATTTAGCAAGGCAAAAGTGGCAAACAACCGAGGAGATATTATGAAAAAATGCAATAATTCGAAACAGTCGTTAAATACAAGTGTAAACATGAGTTCAACATTGTACTTGGTTAGAGTAAACAACTAGGTAAACTAGCAAATAACTTGACTGCGTTAAGAACTACACTTTTTTTGTGCTAGTTCATAATGTTTTTAATAACTGCCATAATAGCTGCCCAATATAAAGCACTGCCATGAATAATGCCTGACTGCTTAAGAGCTGTCATTGCCTGCATAGATCTAATCTCGAAACTGTAATAATAATAACAATAAGCACCGAGTGAAGGTGCCAAATATTTATGCACATAAATCGACGCCGAATGTTGGTGGCCGAAAGTGAATTACACGCAAATTACAAGCGCTAAGAATAATCAAAGCAATTTCAATTTAAATTCAGCAAAGCAATGCGTTTTTCAAACGAAAAAGCCTTTTGTTTATGCCATAAAAACGATGAAAAACGGCCCCAAAATGCTAAACAAAAATTGTTTCTGAATGAAAATCAACGGCCGGCGAAGTGAATGAGTGTCGCTCTCTCTGTCTATATATTTTCTGGCTGATTTCTGATTTTGTATGACGCTTTAAACACATTACGAAAATCAACAAATAATGTTTATCGATTACATGAGCAGTGAGCCGCCAGTTTTGGTTCTCACTCACATTTTGTGACGAGATTCCTTTGGATTTGCTTTTCTTTGCTTTTCATTCGTATGCCAAACTTGACGCTGAGCCTTTGATTCAGCTGGGAATGTGGCTCCTTTGAGCCAATCAGATTTGCATTACCTTCATTCGAAAGTTGAGCGACACTCAATGGCGAAAGGAAAATGGAAAAATCAAAGGGAAAGCGACAAATGAAAAGGCAAAGCCAACTGGACACTATCTGCAAAAACCAGCCGATGGTGCAAAAGGCCAACGCGCAGTAGTAGTAGTAGATTTTCTAAATCCCCACTCACAAGATGGCCCGGAAAATGTGTCAACTACCAAGGGCATCTGATGGAAAACTACTTAACGAACTTGAAATATGCCTTGATGCCTGGCTAAATGCAAATCAATATTCTTATGCAATTATTTCTGCTAGCCACTGCTAGTTGAGAACTTAAAGCTGCACTGACATTACTATCAACTTAAAACATTGCCAAAACGGGCAAATGCCACCAATTAAGCTGGGCTTTATCGCATAATATCTCGCATTCCTTGGCAATGCCTTTAATGCAGCAATTTTCATAAATATTTCCAGCATTTCGGATTGCAGCATTTCGGATAGCAGCATTTCGCACCGCACCGCAGCTGCGGCCCATGCGGCGTATGTGTAATATTTCTAATGCCCAAAAGGGTTGCAACTGGCCAAATGAAATGCGCTTAAAATGCTCCAGCGCACACACGGCGTATGAGCAACATTTTTATAATTATGCGTCGGCAGCTGCAAGTTAAACACGCCAAATGCAATTAAATGCTTCAAACGGTGTTTTCTTTTACCCAACATTTTTTCGCTGTTTTCCTTTTTTTTTTTGGCAAATTTCCGGCGTCTTTCTTCTATATTTTTTGGATTTGTTTTTACCCTTTCCTTTCCTTTCGTTTTTTCATTCTCAACTTTGCTTCGTTTTTCGTTTTTTAATTAAAAATTGAAACTAAAGCGCCCAAGCAGCTTAAATATTTAACAAGTGAGCAGGAATGGTGTGTGTGTGTGGGGTTAAGGAATGGGGGCAGCCGGGGGTTAAGGGACGACCCATGCGGAGACAATTAGAATTGCTTTTCTGAGGCGGCAAGGGGGGCGTGGCTGGCGCGTGTGGCAGCCAGTTTTTATGGGAAAAGAAATTACGTTTTATGCGAATTGCAAATGCCATTGCATACTTTCGGCAGTTGGCGAGTGCTGGGCGAATTCTACTTTTACAGGGTGTGAGGCTGGTCTGGAAGTATTTCCAAGATAGCTCTTTATCTTCTGCCATTAATTTGGGGTCTTTAAGACTAAATGGTGATGCATTTAAATCATATCATTCGTGGTAGTCATTTAAGCAAACTATTATTGACTGCAAGTAGCCAATTGACGGGGTTTCTGAACTTGACCCCGCACCACGCTCAATTACAGGGTATATTGCGCCCTAATCCGTTGAACACCGTAGGGGCATCGTGCCCGGCGAGCATTTGTAATTAATTTGGCACAGAGACACAGGCTTAGTTTTTTGTTTGTCGAACAAAGCAAATCGCCGGGGAGCACAAAAACACACACATGCAACAGTGAAAGTCAGTGGGAAACTCGGGGGAAAAACTGTGAGGTGCGACTCAAACATGCGGGGACCGAACACTTTAAGCCCAAATGGTTTCATTCCAAAGGGCAAACAGCAAGCGAATTGAGCCATGGTCCATTCCCACAGCCAATGCCGTCTGATTGCGGCCAGGTGCTAAGCCGATTTGGCTGCTGAATAGGCTTACACTATTTAATTTGCCATCAGACTATGTACTTTCAAAGTGTTTGTTTATGCAGCGCATTTAAGCCAATTTTTAGTAGAATAAAGGAGTCCTTTACGTCGTTTGAACGCCATCAAAAATGTATTTAAGCTAAGAAATATGTATGTGTAAGAAAAACATTAACTAACTTTTGCTGGATTAAAAAAGTATGTGAACCTAGCTTGTTTTAAGCAGAAATTAAATAATGTAAATCTATTATTTTAAATATTCACTTAAATTAGTGCCCGTTTATGGCGTTTTAAAACATGTTTTCCGTTTCACTATAAATATATTATCTTCGCAGGGACTTTTAAGTAAACTATTTCGGGAAAATCATTTAAAATGATTTCATTTCCTCCTAGATAATAAAAACAGCTATTTCCGACATTTAAATATTTTAAATAATGATTGGTATAAATCTAAGAAATTCGCGCAGACACTTGCGAGCAATTTCTAAAATGTTTTGGGAAATTCTCATGGTCATAATATTAAAATTTTAAAGCATTTTTAGTGCTTCCGAAAAACGACTTTTTTATGAGGTATTTGATAAATTATGCATTCATTTCATGTTGTTTGGGATAAATGTTTTTGAGCACATAAAAAAAATAACAGCCGAACTTGAACATTTCCAATGGTATTTCGTTTTAAATTTGATCACAGAAAAAAAAGGTTTTACCAAAACTCACAACAGAAATTGTTATTTTTTTCTTTTTTTCAGATTATAACTTTAAAAATGTTTTATTTTATTAAGATAGCTTTTCTTGGCCCGCGCCAATTCACAAGACGACGAGTAATTTTCCCAGATTTTCCCCAGTTTTTTCTAGTTTTTTCTTTTCAATAGTGAAGCACGTCGTGCCGTCGGCAAAGCTGAACGAGAACTGAAATCAGAATCAGAAAATGCGATGGACGATGCCGAAAAGCGAGAAGCGAAACGAAGTGAGTCGAAGCGCGGCGAAAGGAGAGCGGGCAGCGATTTTCCCGCTTTTCCGACCATCTCGCATGCGAGATTTTCTATCGGGGCGCTGGGAAATTCTCTGGGCGCACGGAATTTCCCTTGTGACGCAGCAAACGAAAGCGAATCTGAAGGTTCGGCTGGCTGCTTGGCTGCCTGGCTGACTGCTTTTCATCTGGGCCGATTTTCTATTTGGCCAAAGAGAGAGCATCACTCGGTCTCGTTTTTTCTTTGGCCAAATTGTGGGCCTACCTGTTGCTTAGCAACTCGGCTAAAAAGCGAGGAACTGGAAACTGGGCGCTGGGAACTGGCAATTCGCGGATTGGCTTGGGGTAGGTAGTGTAGCTCACTCATTATTTCATTGTCGGGGTGCCAAAAAAAAGTTAGAATTTCGCTTTCGTTTTACTGCCAGCTGTTGCCAATAAAACAATTGAATCGTGTAAAATATGATAATGTTTTAATGATACCAGGGCTCATTGTTTTTCGCACAGTTTGTTTACAATATTGTTAACCTTATAACATAAAAAAATAAATAACAAGTTTGACAAATTTTAATAATAATTATTATTATTATTAAATACTTCGTTATTTTATCTAAAAAATATTACAATTATTCATTCCGTTTATTCCATGATTTTTAGATCGCATGTGCACAATATATTATTAATAATTTATATTATAAATAATCAATTTTAATAATTATTATTATTAAAATAAAGTGGTTCATCATTTTATCTAAAAAATATTACAATTATTCATTCTGTGTATTCCATGATTTTTAGATCGTATGTGCACAATATTATTAATAATTAATATTATAAATAATCAATTACATATGCCAACTATACAAAAAAAATATTAAATTACCTACAAAAATAAAACCGAGTTAATTCTGAATTACATGCCCTCCTCCTCGATTCTCATTGTTCGCACTTAAGCAGCTACGCATTTGATCATATTTGACATAAGAATGTCAAGTAAAAAAAAATAAATACTGAATTACCGACAAAAATAATACCGTGTAAATACTAAATTACCTGCCCTCCTCCTCGATTCTCATTGTTCGCACATAAGCAGCTCCGCACTTGAACAAATTTTATGTCAAGTATACAAAAAAATACTAAAAATAATACCGTGTAAATAATAAAATACCTGCCTTCCTCCGCGATTCTCATTGTGCGCACATAAGCAGCTCCCCACTAAATTACTTACATATGTCAAGTGTAAAAAATAAATACTAAATTACCTAAATTAAATTAAATAATACCTAGTAAATACCTGCCTTCCTCCGCGCTTCTCATTTTTCGCACTTAAGCAGTTTCGCCTGCCACTCTCTCTCCTCTTTCTCAGCAGTGTTACTCATCAAATTACTTGGCACTTAATTGATTCGTGTGCGGAAAATTCGACGAGGGAGCACTTGAATGGCTTATAATTCCCCAGCTGGCATCCGAATGACTAACTGCAATGGATTCGACTACCGGCGTATTGCCCCCACTCGAAGGCTATCATCGGGAGCTCATTTACATGTGAATTTGCCGAATGTCATTTGGATATTTTGACAGTCGAAGGCAACCTAAGTGGGCATACGAAAACAAGGAGCCATATGTTTGCACAGGCGGAGGATTTTCCATTCCCGTGTCTTGACCCTCTTCAAATGCCAGGGTAAGTCTGTCCTTAAGTGACGATATTTACAACGAGGATATATATATTTTTTGTTGGTTTCAATTGGGAGTCCCATTAATATGTTTCTAGAAAATGAATTTTATTATAATATGTATTTCATAATCCAGTATGTTTTCCTGCATTTATCAGAGGTTTAATTTCATATTTTTGGAACTTAAATTTGGAAAATCTTAAAATAATATAAATTTCGCGCAGTTTTTTATTTATTTAGTTTTTATTGCTCAGCTGCCGTTTGTTGTTTCCGCTCAGCAATGGCAACGGCGAAACTACAACGGAAAGCCAGAGTGGGACCAAGAATGGCAAATGCCACTCAACACTCAACTTGCTAAATACAAACAGAGAACTGAAACAAGAGTGAGGTGGCACAAGGTGGCGGCAAAGGGGCGTGGCTGCTTTGGGGGTCTGTTAGGATAGGGGAATCCCAGGGCATATTGAAGGCAGCAGAAGTGTAAACAGGAAACGTGATATTTGACAGATGAGTGTAGATATTTAGATACCAACATAAATACTACTTATGCCTTGGGAAACCACCCCGTGCAACCAACCATTCCTTGTGCCCGCCTCCTAGATGCCGCCCAATCCCTAATATTCAGCCCCCCTATCCTACACTGAGGAGAATTATTCAGCCTAGTGGATAATTGAGTACTTTCTTGTGTTGGGTTTAAAGGCAGTGTATATTTTTATTAATTTTAAACATGCATAAATATTCTAGCTATTAGATTAGGCATGTGTCTTTGTCTTTCACATTTGTAATTTAATAATATGAATAATATGATAAAATTTGCCGCAGTGCGCCGAATTCTCCAGTGTTTGCCGACTCCTCCGCAGTCAGTGTCTCTGGTGTCTTATTGATTTTCTCCTATAGCTTTCACTTGCCGCAATTTGAAGTGCCACATACACACAGGCACAGATACTCACGCACACAGACGCGGGCACGCATAAAAGCGAAAATGAGATGAAAACGGAGCCACCAAGAAGGCAACGAGAGGAATAAACCACAAAGAGAGACATGAGGCGAAAAGAATCGAAAGTAAGTAAATATTTTGATGGATAAATGCTTTTCTCCTTCGTGCCACTGCTGATTTTCATATTTCTAAGTCACTTTTTTTTTTCACAAGAAAAAAACAAATTATGGTAACATATTGTAAATGATGTCAGTCATTACAAAAAACATATTGTTTTGGAATAGATTTTCGTTGGCAATAAGTTATTTTCAAGAAAATATATAAAACAAATTCCATTCTAGCTGAAAGAAATCAATAAAAAATTGCATAAATTCCACTTTTAAATGTCGAAACATTTTCGACTATATATTTTTGATTTTTTTACCACTTTATCTGCGCATACAAAACCAATTTGGTTCCCTTTGCCACTCGGGCGTATGCTTGATAAAATCCATGGAGCGCTGAAGCCGCACCGACGGCAAACCACAGTGAAAGCTCACCGCAGACGAACAGAGATTTTCCCTTAGCGCTTTTCCAAGGCACTCGGCGCGTGAGCTCTTGAATCTATTGCATACTTTTGCGGGCTGTGACAAATGTCGAAGAGCTCGTTTAACCAGAAATTAATCAATAAAACCGCTTTGATTGCGGCTGAGAAAGTGATATATCCCAAGACTGTGATATTCCACGGATACTGTGGCTTAGTGGCTTACTGGCAATGTGTTTAATCGAATCGAAGAAAACTAATTAGTTTACAATCAATTGTTCGTTGGGAATTGTGAATTTAAGGCTTAGAATCGATACATTTCTATTGAAATTATGCCAATAGGAGATTTTGACAGCTTAAGATTACATAGATGATAATCCATTTATACACTTAATACTTAATACTTGTGATAACTTATAATACAGCTGCCGAGTAAATGCGAAAGTGCCACTGATAATATTAAAGATTAATTAAAAACTGATTAATCAGTACAATTCACAATAAATAACGATAATTAATCATTGACTCGTATTTACTCGTATTTATTGTTAATTTCTGCAATTTCAGACAAAAGTGGCTTTCGTTTGCATTCCCCAAATAGTCAATTATAAATTCCGTATAACCGCTACGCGTGAATTAAAAAATATAAATATTTAAATCAGTATGGACACAAACTGAATATATATCGCACATAGAAGAAGTATTCATTTATCTCCCCATCAATTGCGCACTTGATGTTAAATGACTGACAGATTTCCACCCGCCCTTTCGATTTTACACTTTTCCCCGCGAAACAAAGAAAATGCTTGAAATAAATATATATATACATAACGTACGATAACGAGCGAAAAAAGGAGAAATAGGTAAGAAAAATATGATATGGAAATGAGTTTGCATTTTACTCACAGTCATAATAGTCGTATCGATCCGCTTCGCTGGGATTATTGCTGCCCATGATTTTGCCAAAAACTGTAGAGAGAAATAAAAAACAAAAATACGACAAGCGGATGGGTGAAAAAACAAAAAAACAATTTAAGAGCTGCCACCAAAGGGTTAACAACAACGTGGACAATACTAACACAGCGAGGAAAATCGCAGCAATTCAATTAAAATCGCTGACACAGACTCAAAGCGTTGGGTGAGTGAGGAAAAGCGTGAAAATCGAAGTAAAGCTGCCGGAGATTGAGGCGAACGAAAATAGACGCTAAAAGGGTTGAATGGAAATGCAGTTTGGGCTGCGAAAAGCCACGCTTCCTTTGCCCGCTTGAATGGGCATTCCGTGGCAAGGTCGATAAGTCAGATTAATACTGCGAGAAAAACTATTAAGACTAGACTCTACACTGTTAGTTAGTAATTATATATATTCATTTTTACTAATGATTTGTATATTTCCAGCAGTTACTCACGTTTGATGAAGGTCCTGCGGATGCGCAGGAAGCAGGATCGCGAGCGGGACAGGCGGACGAGCTCCTCCGGATGCGATCCGTTCTGGATGCAGATGATCGGCGCCAAGGGGGCGATGCGGCAGTGACTGCGACTGTGGCTGCGACTGCGACGCCGTCGTTCCAGCAATGGAATGGCCACGAAATTCGACGTCGGCTGCAGAAGCAGCTGTTGTTGTTGCTGCTGCTGCTGCTGCAGTTCCACCGCTCCGATTTCCGTTTCCGGTTCAGCGCTGTTGTGGTGGTTATTATTGGTGGTACTATTGCTATTATTATTGTTATTATTATTATTTATATTGCTGGCATCGATGATGGTTATGACGTTGACAGCTGTCTCCCGCACCGCTGAAATTCAATGTCATACATTTATTATAAAGAAAGGTGCCATTGTTAAATAGAAAGAAATAGAAAATATCCCTCGCTCTTCATCTTTACATGCTAAAGAAAGAACCAATTTCCGTTAAGCTAATTGTCTTTAATGTGTTTCCTTAAATAATCGCATTATATATTATTTATTTTACTGCAGCAGCAGAGGACATGTACGCCATAAAAATGCAGTTTACGTCAATGGGATATGTGTGTTTGACAAATTCGTTTCTTTCCTCTCACACATCATCTCGTAAATCATTTCGATGAATGCGAAAGCGAGGCTAAAAGCATCCAAGAATGGTTTGTGTGGGTGGCTAGCTGCCTGGCTGGGGATTTCAATTTTTCCCACCGCTGTCATGTACCTGTCAATGGAATCGAATTGGTGCTGCT
The DNA here is from genome assembly GCF_016746235.2 of Drosophila teissieri. Classification (NCBI taxonomy): domain Eukaryota; kingdom Metazoa; phylum Arthropoda; class Insecta; order Diptera; family Drosophilidae; genus Drosophila; species Drosophila teissieri. The sequence continues at coordinate 15,542,649 of NC_053034.1, forward strand.
GTGCTGTTGCTGTTTAAAATGCATTTGAGTTGCTGTGTTGCTGTTTAAAATGCATTTGAGTGCTGGTGAATTTGAAGCAAAATGCACTTTTCACAGACTACGTTTTCTTAGCCCAATAAACAAGTTCCTGGTGAATTTTCCCGCACTCTAATGTATGTTAACTTCTGCAACAGAGCGTCTTTCCATTTGTAAATAATATTCACATTCTGATTGCAAGAACAATCAATCAAAGTGCTGCCAGCTAATTAAGTGTTGAAAAGCACACAGGCAAAAGTGCTCAACAAATACGAATGCCAACGAATAGCAAAACGAATACCAACGAATAGCAAAACGAATACCAACGAATAGCAAAACGAATACCAACGAATAGCAAAACGAATCTCAGCTCACTCACTTATCATCTCAACAGCTTGGACAGCCCTTTTCCATTTGACTCAAATGCAATTCATTTGATTTATTTGCCCTGCCAGCTGCTTAGCTATTTTCAAGTTCTAAAGAAGCTGCACTGCGAATGAAGGGGCCAACTTGAATTGGGGAATTTGGGGAGTTACCGTGACTTTGGGCTTGCAAGAGAGAAAAACACACACACACTCGCTTCAAGTTTTTCTTGGGGATGCTCAGAAAAATGTCAGTGGCGTAGGAAACTAGGGGTACACAAACTAGTTAAAATTTCACATATTAAATACAAGTTTTTAATAGGCTTTGTATTACCAACTAAACTTCAATTCAACATATTCCTATAAGATTTGTGTGAAACTTATTTATTAAATGGATATATCTCTTGCACAACTACATACCTCAATTGAATTTGAATGCACATAGTTTAGGTAGAACAACCATACTTTTCCCAGCACTTAATAAAACCATGTTCTTAACCCTTTAGTGAAAATCAAACCCCCTTTTCAACGACAACACTGTTCCACCGATTCGGCTGGCTAATTTCTGGCTCATGGCCAACTGCAACTGGGTCTTCCTGGTGCCTTTGGGTTGGGGCAGCCAAAGACTGCTCCTCCGAACTCGGTGTCGTTGGTCGTGTTTATTTGTTGCATATTTCAAACTGCTAGCCAAGTGCCAACAAATGTCGCCCAATGGCCATTCAACAGGCTGGGCGTGGACCGAAAAAGAAAAAAATGCGGGGAGGAACATTTACGCTGGAACATGATGCACAAATGCGATGCACAGAAATCATAAATAATATCGGTTTATTTGCCATGAAGCCCACTCAATTAATTGCATTTCTGTGGCACTTTTAATGCACTATTTCGAGTGTCGTTAATTGTGCTTCCAGATCCTACACATGCCAATTGCAATTAGAATAATTGTTAGTATGATTATTGGCACATAGCACATAGCAATCGTAAATTTACGCCTCGTTAAAACTTGGACAGAAAACCATAAACAAGCTTACAGTTTGAATATTGTCAATATTTCAAAAATAGCTTCATGCCAATTTACTATTCTACCACATTATTGGCATATAATTAAACTATAAAATATTTTGATTCAGTTTAAATTGCTATTGTAGTAAGTCTAAGTTTTAAACGCCAGAAATAAAATACCTTATTAATATTAAATTAATGAAAAATAACTTTACACATTTATTGCTATTTATTCATAGATAATTCAAACTTCTAAAATCTTTAGCCCAAAAGTATAGCATAAAAGATTCGAAAACCATAACAAACGTTGCAAAAAATATTTGAATATATCTCAAAATAAATATGGAGTTTTTTATAGCCGAGGAAAAAACCATTTTCCAGGCGGCCTGCGAAAAAATGTGTAAATAATGCGATTTGTGTATATAACTATGTATGAGCATGGGCAAAGAAATTATTATTGTTATAATTTAGCTTGAAAAACAAGTGATTTTATAACCAAACATTTAAAAACAATCCTTACAGAAACTCATAAAATCGCATACGAGAAGCCAGAGCCAAAATATTTATATTAATGATATGCATAAATACCAAATACCCCGCCGCCTTGTAAGATCTGAACTTTGCAGATCGGCTGCGGAATATGTTTATGACGAGAAAACGAGACCGAATCTAAACAAAATCGCCGTTTGCAATGGAAACATGTTCCAGACATTGTTTAGATCGCTGCCTTTGGTCTAGGCTTTCAAGTTTTCAGCCTTCTGGCAATTGCAGTTTGATGAATAAACTACACCGATCAGCCGTAAATTGTCCCAATCGAAGGCCATTCCACTTGCGGATATAATTCTGGCCAAGATTTATTCCACCAAGTTATTAATCCAAAATGGTATTCAACTTTAGGGGCAATCCATTTCAATGGATGCAAAGGGTATTTTATCCGTGTGGGCGAAAGTCATAAAGATTTTCACTGCTGCTGTAGCCAAAATATTGACCATCGAGCTTAAGCAAAATTTTCAAACATTCCAAGGAAATACACACAAATTCTTTTATTTGCCTGGTAGTTTATGTAAATATTACTCATTTTATTGTTCAAAAGAACAAATTTTCATTAAAGATCAGTGAAATAAATGTATGTCTTTTTTCCAGATATGTTTCCATTGCCATAGTAGTAAATAATTATTTAATTAAATCTATTTAATCAATGGAAAATCCCAGTGACCTCATTTACTTCACGTTTTTCCGGGAAACAATTTCCCTGCAGCACAGTGTTTGTTTTTGCCTCTGTCATTGGCCCCATTTCCATCTTCTGCAGCATTGCAAATCGATCAAACAGCAGTCGGCTGAGATTGAGATTCAAATTTTGGGCAACGCAGTCTGACAGTTAAATGAACACATTTCACATTTCACATATCACATTTTCCCGCACATTTTCCTCCCTTTGCGCGAGTACTAGACAATAAACAATAATAAACACAGATACGCAATGCGAAAAACTTGGCAAATTGTTTTCCAAAAAACACATTCGATCCTCCTTCGATTTTTTTTTCCCCATTTTTTTCGTTCTTTGCCCGATTTCCGTTTTCGATCGAGCAAATCTGGTTCCGTTCCAATGAAACAAAGAGAGTCATTAAATAAGAAAACATCAAAGATTTTCGAAGAGGTTCTTGATCATTTTTGGCATTTCCTACGCGAGAATTGTGGGTGGTAGTCAAGCAGCTATACTATATGGTAATTATCTATGAATATTTATTAAAAAATTGCGTCTTATTTGCTGGGTTTTTTGAGTGCGATTGCTAAATAACTAAATATTGGCTGGCACTGTGACTTTTCTTTTGAATTTATATCCCTAGAACTGCTTCCCTTTTCGGTGCGCTCTTTTTAGCGCAAATAAAATATTTGGTTAGCTTTTTAGGACCAGAACACATGTTGCTCTGGGCCAATTAATGGTCGGAAAAGTTTCGCCGAGGTGTTTTAGATGATATTAACATGAAACTTATATTTATTTATTCAGTTTTGATAATCGCGCCTTATAGCAGCGATTATGTTTGGTATGGGGCCATGTGATGCCCACATTCTCGGCGCTCGAAATCTATTTCCAAATGCGAATCGTTGGCCATTCGAGGCGCCATGGGTGGTCACACTCCTCAGTTTCGGGGAAAACTCTTTTCCCTTTTCCGTTTCCATTTCCATTTCGCTTTACTTTATACATTTTCCCGCCTACGTTTGCTGAAAAGACGCTTTGATGTTGGCAGGTAGCATGTTGGCAGGAGCGTATAAGAGTGTAAAGTATGGATGGTAGTGCATTTGAATTGAAATTGTGAAAGTGAAATTAAATGAATTCCTCATCCGATTCCGGTCTGTCGAAATAGCTGGACAAACAAACCGAAATTAGCCCGGAAAATTTGCGCCCCTCCGAATTTTGTGGGCAAACACAACATTTCGGATGCAAACTCAAAATCAAACAAATACGAAAAACAATTGGTCAACATCAAATTAAATCCGCTGACTGCGAGAGTTCTCATCCAAAATGTTGTTTATCTCTCGATTTGCTTTGTTTTGCATTTGGTAAATCAAGTAAATGAATAAAAATAGACCATAAACACAATACCAAACGATTATGAAGGGTGAACCCAATCAATCGGAAGAGCAATTGATGGACACGCAAGTAGGCTTAAATGCCAGAAATACTTCAACTAATTTCATACACAACCAATCATTCTACCTTTATTTTAGTTATTTCTTTTCTACATAAGAACTATGACTTTAAATTTGAAGCTCGAGAATCGAGCAGCCAACGTAAATATAAACTTACAGATGTCCACAACATCGGATGGCGCCTCCATTTCCATGGCATCCAGTACTTCCGGCATTTCGACTACACACTTTTTCAATTTTTCAGTTTATTTACGATTATTTTTACGTGCTGGCCGAAACTCCCTTTTCGAATCCAAAACAAAAAAAAATTATTCACTGCGCGCACACTGCAGGTGTTTCTTCTTTTTTTGGCCCGCAGTCGACTGCATGCGGAATGGGCTAAAATTAATTTTAGACCAAGACCAAAACAAATCCAAAATACAAAACAGAAAAGAAATTGTAAAAAAAATAAAATTGTAGCGTAAATATTACACACACTGAGCACCGAGCCAAAAACTATTCGCAAAACGTTGTGACAAAAGGGAAAATATGATGGGCCATAAGAATTGCACTCAGTATTTTCTGGAATTTCCCTTTTTATTGTTATTTTTCTAATCTTAATTTTCACTGTAAGCCCCACTTAGTTGGCAATTAATATCTTGAAGTTTTGAAAATAAGAACTGCACAGATAGTTTAAATTTCCCGGACTTTCGATCACGTCTGTTTGCGCTGACGGCTGTCCGGTTAATGTTTTCTTTTACTTTCCATTTCGTGATTTAGCTGCCGCCTCAGCCTCGCATTCAATTGCTCTCAAACTGGAATTTTCGCGTGGGAGAGAGGCGAAGGAAAATGCGGAAAATCCAAGAGACTGCAAGAGCTGCGAGCACTCTGCGATCGCTCGGTTTCACCTTCGGATCCGCTCGGCTGATTGCCGATTTGGAAAATGGAAAATGGAGACTGAGAGTACCGAGTGGAAGAGACGAAAGGAAACTGCAGGAATGCAAGTAAGTTACAAATAAGTAGATCGTACAAAGCAAAAAATATCAATACAGTACGTGTTCGATATATGCAAAAAAGTGTTCTATATATTCAAAAGATAATATAAAATAATTTAGTCAAACATAACACTCAATAATATTTAAAATAAAAATTTAATTTTGTAAAATATTCATTTAGCACATATGAAATAACTTTCAATTATTTATTTAACACATATGCAACAACTTTCATTTATTTATTTAACACATATGCAACAACTTAGGCTTTCCGCTCAACAATCATAAATTCATATCATACAATTTTCCTCAGACTGACACAATTTCTCTTGATTTTCCAACCCCACCATTTTAATACGAAAAATTGCAATCAATTCACATTTGCAGTTGACAAGGCTGTGACAACGCCAACATTAAATGGAAAATTGAAAACTACGAAATTTGCCAATAGAAATGCACACATACTCAGAATGCAGAGAGAGAGAGAGCGCTGCTGAAAAAGTTCAGAGAGTGCTGTGCGTTTTCCGAGCTTTTCCATGGTTTTCCATTCGCAGGTGCTGCAGTCGATCGCCAGCTGTTTGTGTTGTTGTCTGTGGGCTTGGGTTTTTCTACGGAACTTCAATAACGACCGAGTTCTCGAAACTTGTTGGCCTGTCATTTCATTTCACGTGTCCTCTTTAAAATGGTGAATAGTTTGGAGCGAGGTTGTCAAGCTGAAAATTGGCTATGCATACCAGCAACACTGAAAAAAGGTGTGCCCAGAATTCACTTTTAAGCTACTGTTCTGGTGCTTTAAAGTGGGTATGCAAACCCACCTCAAAATCTATTCTTTTTTCATTTTAAATCACTTAATAGTTGTTACCAAAATACTAGAAAATATTAAAGACATTTATATAATAAGTATAAATGAATATCAATCAATCGTATATAATAATTCCATTTACTTGATGTTACTTCCGCCATACCACATGGTATGTTAATCGCATTCCATATAGTCTATGGTGTTTGAAATGTTTATAGCACCAAATGTGTGATCTCCATGCCGAATCAGCCATTCCGAATCCCATTTCCCAATATAATTTCCACGCAAATTATTGCCGCATTAATTACTATGATTGGCAATTAAGTTTAACGCCGGTGGGCGTAACCACGCCCCCACTCATGCGAGGTGTCAAAATGCCTTCGCAATCAGCCAGCAGGCCACATTCAATAATTTCCTTAAACCCAATAGTGGCTGTTGATATTTAAAAATGGCAACGAAAAGCCAAGAAAAAAAATCGGTGAAAAGCAAATCAAATAAACAAGGACGGACAAATTTTCGAATCGAAATCTCTGACGCCACAGAAGCAAGTTAGGCCAATAACACAAAAACATGATCGACTCAATATAAACTAATTGAAAAACTGTGCTCTCCTGGCGGCGTCACTGTAATTGGGATACCCCGGAAACTAGAGGTAGCTTAGGCCAGCTTCAAATAGCAAAAAACAATGCAAATATTTGAATAGATACGTTTTCATTACAAGCATAAAAATAAACTCTTTAATTTATCAAATACAAAATGTGTATTTTTTTGGAACAAAGAGCTATCAAAAATGTAACTTCCAAAATGGTTTCATATCTTTTAGGGTATCAAAAGTTCGCTCACATCACTCGAATCCCTTTTAGAATGCATGCGAAATAAATTGCCATAATTTTTCACTATCGGGCGTAATAAAATCGTACGTTTTGTATAAAAACACGAAGCGAATAAAGTATGAAAAACCAAACTGGAAAATAGACAGAAAGCCAACGGCAAGAAAAGCTACTCACCGCAAAAAAACAATAACAAAAATATGTGGGTAAATTCGTTGAAATTTACGACTCTTTAGGCTTACAATATATGTACTTGTTATATTATTTACACACAAAATGCAAATCACAAAGGAAAAACCATAGAAAATGAAATACACTTTGTGCCTGCTATGCAGTATTTGTTTATATGCCAGTTTTGAGTGCTTTGTTGCTGTTTTCTTGTTTTTTCGTTCGTGTTGTAAGATACAAAAGACAAAATAGTTTACTGCAATGCAAGCTATATTAATTACTTTAAGATTTATCACTTGGCCGGCGAATCAGAAACTCATGAGTTATATTGCGGATTTTCCCGATTTTCAGCGACTTATCAGAGTTTTTTTTATTTTGGAACCGAACGCGGCAGCGGACAAAAACAAAATGCAGGGCAGCGAGAGAGAAAAGCAAGAAACATATTAGGAAGAAGCGGCAGCGGATCCAAAAAAGCAACCAAAGATAAACAAAAGTTATGAGTTGGAAATAAACCAAAAATTTTGGATCTTACTCAATGAGCGCGCGTGCCTTGCTTTTAATCTGTGTTTTTTTTTGTATTTCTTTTTTTTGTTTAATAGTTTTCATTGCGTTTCTATATGAAACCCATTTTTTGTTCAACTTTTTTTTTTCAAATGTGTTGGTTATTTTTAGCTGGAATTTGAATAATTTTTTCAGCTACAGCAATGCTACTCCAGTTTTTCTGGGTGGCCGCTCTCTGGAATTCCATCTTCACTCGATTTCTTCAAGCTGCATTACTCGTGAAAATAAAGCAAACAAATATGGGTACAGTTTTACAGTCAATATGCACGAAATATTAAAATAAAAAAAATAATTATTTTGAAAAAAATGTTTCTGCTTAACCGAGCTCAATTTTCATTAAATTTTGAGCAGCTAAGAAACTAACCAAAAACCGTCGAGAACCGCAAGTTCATCAAAAGGAGTGCAGCCTGTTGGCAAAGAGTGGCCCGCAAGTGCAAAGAAAAAATCCGTGGAATTCGCTTTTCGGTTTTGTTTTTGGTACTAAAAATTGATGGGCTCTGGTTTTTGCGCTTTTGGTCATAAATATTGCTGCTTTGTGTTGAAAAACATTTATGGAAATGTATAAAACATCTGGACACAATGCTGAAAGCCAATCAAAGCCATTAATTAACCATAAATGACCACTAAGCGAAACTACGGAGCGCCAAAGAACTACGTGCTTTTCAATTTCCCATTAACGAGATCATCAAATTCGACTTTTCTCCAGTGGAAAAGTGCCGATGCTTCGATGCTCTCAGCATTGCTGATATTTAAATCCGGAAACGGTCACTCGCACTTCATTGGCATGCTCGTCACGTGTTTTTCGAAATGTCCTGCTAAGTCTCTTCCCTCTCACTCTGCTTCCCTCTCGCTCTACTTCGCTCTACCCATCTCTCTCTTTCTCTCTCTCTCTCTCTGTCTGTCTCTTGAATTGCCAGTCCTCATTATTGACTTTAAAAAGGTGATGAGAAATCAGCTTGATTCCTAAGAAATGTCGTTCCTTCCTTTTTTTGGATATATCACGCATACGACAAGTGCGCCACACTAGAACGTTATTTGGTAACAATTACATTACAAGCGAGTATCATTAGATCAGCGAATTGCAAATGAAGAATGGGAATCAGAACTTCTTATGGAAGACTTTGACAATTGCCCATTTTCCCTAAATTTCCACACTAAGGAAAAACTAGCAGATGCCTAATTAACAAACTGGTATTACTTACTCATCAAAAAGGTAACATTGTTACACTTTAGTAGTTTGAAATCCCTATTCTATCAATGGCACATTCGCCGCAGCTTGCAACTGGAGTGTCCTTGCTGTCCTTGTTGGTCGGGTTTGTTGTTGTATGCGTTGTTGTTAATATTGTTGTAAATGTTGTTGTAAACGTTGTTGTTGAACGCTGCTGTTCCTGTCACGATAAGATGACTTGAGCTCGCGCATATTTCATGTGACTGCCGCTTTCGCCGAGTTCGCCCATCTCCGTGCGGATTTGAATATTTAAATAAACTGCTCACTGGTGTGTTGTTGTGTTGATGTGTTGTTGTACTGTTGAAATTGTTGTTGTCACTCGCATTGCGGCTGTTTAATTGTCATTTCGTGTGCAGCAACCGAAATGCCAAATAAACACAAATTTACGCAGGCGACCGATTGACGTGCAAGAGTGTGTGTGTGAGTAAGATGTGCACAGTGGTTGATACGGACTACCAAATATTATATATTAAGACAATAAAAAAAATATATTTTTTTTAATTAAGGTCATTTTCTTATACGTAATTTTGATAAAAACCACCAATAAAACTAACATAACTAGAAATAAAAACTGATCCACAAAGTTAAAAAATTTACATTAGAATCTTTCTCTCTCTTTTTTGTTTAAATTATAATAAACTTTTGCTGTGTTTTTTTTAAACAGACAGAGTCTACAACCAATATATATGATATAAAATAAAAGTTATTAATAGATTATGGTATTTATGGTTGCGACTGTCGCTTTGCATTGCAAATGACAACCTTGAACCGCCAATTGCATTTTGGAGGCTGCCAATTCGATTTGAACCGTGACTGGTTTCGGCCAGAATTGCAATCGCCGCTGGAGCGTATCATTGTTAACTTGGCCAAATTATATCAGCGATGTGTTGGCCGTTTTGGCCCTTTTTGTGCTGTGTGTGTGCTGAAATTGCCGCCTCAATTTCGCCGCTGGCCTTTCGAAAATGAAATTCGCAAACGGTGCAAGTGAAAATGAAATGTTAGCTGAATTTTCCTTTTGGCAAAATCGAAAGAATAAATATAAAAGAAAAAAAATGTGTGAAATTGTTGATTTTATTGTCGTTTGATTGGACTTTTGAGAACTTATAGTTAGCACTTTGAAAACTATTTAATATTGATTTATATGTAGGAAGTTATTGCACACGAAATATATTTTTTAATAAAATGTTACGATTTTATAAACTTTAATGTTAAAAACAATTAGTTATCTATAACTCTTTCTTTTGGAATTTTCTGCTGAAATGTTCGCCGAGAAAGCCGAGAAACGCCAACAAATTGCCACCAATGACCACGTAGAAGGCCAACTGCAGATCGCCAATAGTTAGGACCCTCACCAGCTCAGATTCGGCATCCGCCTGAAGGATGCTCAATCTCAATTTGATATCCACCCTGGTCTTCTCGTCCTGAATCCATTTGACAATCAGTCCAGCATTCAGGAATCTCAACAGCAGCGCATTAATGGCATCTTCCCATGGAGAATCCCGGGGCATCACATACGAGATGGTATAATACTTGGGGCACTCGGGAACCACCCAAATCTGATGGAGCAGCGTGAATCGCGATGATTCCAATATCAAGGAGGTGTATCTGGAGACGCCAGCCTTGTTCCTAAACTTGGCCACCTCATCGATGACATCCGCACGTAAATCTCGATTCCAGCTGAGTTTATTATTGAGACTGGCGAACAATGGCGATGTTTCGCTGAAGAACAGATCATCCGCCATGGAGGAGTATTTGTACACCACCCTCAAGCCACTTTCATCCAACTCCTGCATGGTATTTATATCCCTATAGTACAATGGATGTATGTACACCGTGGCCAAACTCGACTCGAAAATGGCGCCAAAAATCACGCTCACCAAGCAGAGGGTACCAATGAACATCCTTTCGGCATAGCTCGCTGGCAAGTGACTCAGATTGAGTCGCACCCAAACCACCCATGTATCGACTACAATGCCCACTGCCTGTCGCAAAAGATGCTGATTGCCCAGACTGACTATCCTCAGTTTCAGATTAATCAATCTCAGTGTTAGCCAAATCAGAGCACAAGCAAATGCGGTCAGCACGAATCCCAGCCAAATATCATAGCCCACTGCGAATATGGGCAGTATCGATTGCGGTATGCGACTGGCTTTCGGCACATATATGCACAACTCGTCGTCGTAAACGGCCACTGTGAAGTCCATGTACTGCTGCACCAGGTAATCCTTGACGAAGAATCCCGTGAGGCAAATGTCCAGGCCATCGTTGATGATCGAGCCTATGGCGCCGTTGTAGCTCCCATTTGCATAGCGTTCACTGTTCCGAAGTAAATGATGGCATATAATATCATGCAACATATAGAGTTTTTGTTGAGAGAATTACCCAAAATAGTTCTTTTCCGGCTGCTGCAGTAGCATGGTGAAGTTCAATCGCTCCCTGAGCATTTGGGCCACCTGGAAGTCCACGCCAGTGACGCTCGTCAGCAAACCGGATTTGGCATCGAATTCCGGACGAGTGTAGACGGACTTGAACATCTGAATCCGCAGTGGATAACCAGCCATGTCGCGGAAGAGCAGTTTATCCAGGGTCTCCGATCCGTAATATCGCACCAAACGTCCAAAGGCGGAATCGCGTCGCTTGAAGGGATCATAGATCCAAATGCCGTCTCTGGTTAGGAAAAAGCGATTGTAGATCTTGTGCTGCATCCACAACTCTCGACAGCTGCCCTCCAGACGCAGTTGCTCAGCGTGGGACAGGTCCTTGTCCTGATCCGCCAGGATGTAGAAGAAAGTACTAGCCTTCTGAATCGGTGCTGCGGCTCCGCGATTGGTCAAAAGTAGATCTAGACTCATCACCAGCACTAGATTTTTCCCACCAAAAGGAACGTCCATCCAAAAGCGATTTTCCTGGTATGTGACGATGCTCAGCGGCATTTCCGTACGATGCAGAAACCAGCGGACATAGGGATTCTCCTCGTCCCGATGGTCGTGACCCGCGCGCAGCCAAAGTTCCAGCTGGTGCAAATCCCTGGTGGGCTCCACCAGCAGGCCATCCAACTGGGTCAAGTTCGGGGTTTTGTCCAGCATGAAGAGCAGGAAAAGCGGCCCAAGCACCGCCATTCGTATGGCGTTTGTTAGCACAAATGACTGGAGAAGTTGGCCAGTATCCTTACCAATCCTGTCCACAAGCTACAGCGGCCGATTCCTGTTTTGACACCTGCAATTTTGTTTGTTTGCTCGCGCACAATTAGAGACTCGTTATGTCAGGTGTCTTGGGTCGTCCAGCTCTTAAGCAAACATTATTATTATACCCTGCAATTTGGGGGGTTGGCTACCAGGGCGTCCCTCTCCCAGGGTCACCATTTAGATCCTAAATCTAGATGAAAAGTCCCTTAACAAATATTTACAACATGATTTAAGAGCTCCACGTCCGTAAGTACTTAACTTGGGTGTATTTCTATGATTTAACAACTGAATTAATTTTAGCTAAATTGCGAGTAGTCTTCGTTATTGTAGGCTATTTAAAAACTATCTGCAACTCTTTGTTAATTTTGTATTTCGCATCGGGACACCATTGTATCCTCTATTCCCATTGTTGTGCTTTTTCATTCATGGCCAAATCAAGTAGACTCGCCTGAACGCGGGAATCAAAGCAGAAGGCGAGGGGAAATTCGACGACGATTTTTCCCACAGCGAGATTTTCCGGTGCTCCAGCTAAGCGAAGCGACGGTTACACAGTGGTAAGTTATTGCCTTGAAAGTAGCATAATTGAACATATTTAACTTAAATAATATACACAATATGTGTTTGCAGAAAAGAGCTTAAAATAACGAACTCATTCTTAATTTGTATTAACCTTTCACACCAAATGCTTTCATCGTATGGACCACTGTTTCGCTTTTTTCAGCTTCCACTAAAAAGTTTCGTGTTCAACTCGACGTATCCTTGTTCAGGACCCCGTCGGCCGCCGTGTACACAACATACATATATTGATATTCATGCAGTGCCGCTTGTATATGGACACCGAGTGCCCAAGTGCCCGATGTCCGATAACCGCTGGCTGGTGGAGCAACAAAAAAGCATCAATAAACTTCGTCTTGGGTAGTTTTCGAAATGAAAAATAAATTGCAAAATTGAAAAAGCAATTCATCGCATTAGGAACGTGCAGTGAATGGAGGTGGATGTTGTGGTGCCACCGCCCCGAAGCGTCGACCATTGCCCATTGACAATGCCCCGGCGTTTTATCGTCTTTGTGCCAGGTGCGTCCTCCAGACAATGGACGAGCATCCTTGACCAGGACACGGTCCGCCCCGGCAGGACCAATGCCAGTTTCTTGGGGATATCTTCAAAATGTATGGGTAAGTCCAGAAAACTGATTCAGATATTAGGTACTATTTATAGAAGGTACTGTTTCAGCCATCAGCTGAAAAGTAGGCAATAGTATTGTTACTGTGTTTGCATGATAAAGATACTTTTCTTGCGACTTTCCTTTCCTGGTCTGATCTGCTTTGAAGCGCCATCTACCACTGGTAATACCGTCAGCTGCAGTTACCCACTTTCTCCATATCATCTGGATGGCCTTCATCACTCCCGGTTTCCTTTTCATTTGTGAAATTCTTCGACCGCGCACTGCATTCAACACAAACGAGCTGAGCTTTTATGGCCGAGCGATAAAATCAAATTGAAGTTCTTTTCCGGCACTTCGCAGGAGGGAGTGAAAGAGAGAGTGATGAACGGCAAGAAAGAGATGGGTAAAGTGGGTGCAACGTTTCACCCATTTAGTATTATGACGAACAGTGGTGGACACTGCGTGAATTACTGTACCCCAATATTGAAAATGATTTCGAAACTTTTGAGTGTTTTGAAACAGGAAAAATCGTCTTTATAGTGCAGTTTGCTTGGTAAATATAATATTATAATAATATAATTTTAGCTCATAACATCTTCTTTAGGTACAATCAAGAAAGTTGTACCCTAGTTAGGTACAGCAAGTACCTTTCCCCGCACTGATGACGTTGAACTGTGTGCACTTGAGTGAGCGAATAAGAGTGAGATGTGCGTAGGTAAGAAGCAGCAGCAGAAAGTTGGAAAATTCAAGGGGGGGATTGGAAAATGCGAGGAAAACTGCAGCGAGGAGGCGATGAAATCATTTGTAACCTGGCACGTGAAAATGAAATTTTTGAGCGAGCATCAGCTTGAAATTCGATTGGCCATTGTGGCGAAATGCGTTTTATACTCACGTTTTTACATTCCTATTATTTGCTTCCTGCATTCATTCTTAATGTGGTACTATTAAAAAAATATGTCTCAATAGTAGTGACGACTAACAGATACCTTAGCAGCTTAATAAGATTTAAGACTGATATGGCGGAAATAAATAAAAACTCTATATGATAAAGTAACAATACGAAATGTAACTAAAGTAAATAACTTAAGTAAAAGAAAAAACCTGGATAATTATTCTTATCATTAAGCAGACAATAAAATATCATACAAGTACGAGTATATAACTATAACTATTACTATATATTGTTATATATAATTGTTATGGCTTTGGCAAACACTTGGTAAAGTTTCCGAGAGATTTTGCAGCTCGCAGTTCCTAAATGAAATAACCAGCCAGAAAGTGGGGTGCTATTTGTAGTAGTCCCACTAAATTTAGCCACAATCTCTTACAGAAACCTGCTCTTAAGGCCATTACTTCCATTGCATTTGCTGCTTTTGGCAACGCAAATTGTTTGCCGGCCAAAAAAAAGAAAGGGAAATAACGTGAAACGGGGCAAGCGAAGTGCAATCATGTCGGATCAAATGAACTGAACTTAACCAAGTCGAAATGGGTGCATTGCATTGGCCCAATTTCGATGGGATTACCTTCGGCCAGGCGAAGGAATCCTCCGGACTGCAGAATAAATGTTTCCAAAGTGGCCTTCAAGTAGGGGAAATTCTTGTAAAGTACAATTAACAAGTTTTCCGGCGTATATACTTGACTCCATATAGGAACATATAATAAATATTTATAGAAATAAGAAAGCAATCGTTTTCAATATGGTGCTTAATTTTATTTAAAAATTTAATAATATGCTTAGATAAATACTAGATATAGTCAACAAGAAAAAAAATGGTATGGCTAATGCTGGACTAGTCAGGGATCCGTTCCTACGACACATAACTACACTATCATATCATGATATCACTGCTCCATTTCCAGGCCAAAGGTGGCACGCATGCGCTCGAGGGTGGCGGCGGGGAAGCCCCGCTCGAGTAGCTGCCTCTCCGCCTGCGCTATCACATCCCGCATCGTGTCCAACATGACGGCGCTCTTCTTCAGCTGCCCGCTGACGAATTTGTGCCGGAAGCGCAGCTTGGCCTTCTTGATCTTGTTGTTGTAGCGGGACTTGCGACAGGACTCGGCCCTCTGGCGCTGGGCATCCTTCACCTCCGATCCAGAGCCGGAACCTGACCCGGAACCCGATCCCCGTTCCATGGCGATCTCCGTTTTCAGCGGCGGCGGTGCGCGGCGCTCCACAACAATGGGATTCTCCAGGAGCATCTGGTCCACATAGCGTTGCTCCTCGTCGGCGTAGTGCATCTTGAGGTGATGCAGCTGCTGGGACACCAGCTCCTCGATCTGCTCCGGCTTCGATGATGACGACGATACTGCTGATAAAGCGGGTGAGCTGCTCCCGTGATACGGGGCGTATACGTGACCCATGGCCGCATAGCTCAAGGTAGGCAAGTATAGATGACTCCGTTCCATGGCGAATGTTCGATGTGACGTGTGACGTGGTCTGCTCTCTTCAAAGTTTCGGGTGCTAATGCTGTCGTAGAGGTCATGTCCGCCCAGTTTTATACCATTTCTCCAGGTAGTTTGCCATTGGGCGGCGGGTTATCCGCGGGTCCTACCTTCATGAATGGCGGTCATTGGGTTTTATGATCTTGTTTTCGTCCATCACCGCCTACCTGCATCCCGATTGGCCGACGAATCGCAGATATGTAAACAAAGGGATTAGGATTGCATCTACCTGATAATTGGTCAAATTTTAAAAACAAATATCAGGTGCGAGTAACCTCAGAATTACCGTACAATTCTGGGCTTACCTATATGTACATATTCACAAGCATATCCCCATAATATAAAAGATATGCAAAGCCACGAGATAATTTGACTGCATTTCACTGCTACTGATAAAGGTCAATAAATCCACAATAATCCCAAGGTCAAGCTGGACTACTAATATATATACCATCCGCTTATCGCCATCCGTTTGCCGATTGGCCTTATCTAGCCAAAATGTGTCAACAAATGTTGAGCAGTGTGGAAAATCAACCTGCTTGGGTAAATACTAGTATATACATATGCCAAACTGGGGGATCAGCCGGCGTTATGAGATAAGAGGCCACATCGATTGTCATTCTACCTGTGAAAGTTGCTATTTGTCCACTCCGGATCAGTGGGTTCCATCTGGAAGTGGGTTTCCCAAAACAGGTAGCCATTTTAACGGGGTTACTTTCGTCATGGTGGCAAACAAGTTGCGGCTTGTTGTAGTGGGATTAACCCAGCAAACCGACCGCATTTAGTCTGTTAATTAATTTAACAGCCCTCTTAATTATGAGGGGTTCAGCGACCTGCTTAGCAGGTTAAACCTTAAAGGGTTAAACCAGCAATCCCTTTGGCTAAGAGTAAAATGTAATAGAGTTTCACAAGGAATAAAATTGACTTCAAAGATAAATGTCCTAAAGCCAAAGTTCCAAATCATCCCATAAATGGTTGCTAGATTTCGATGATGTAAGATAATAGACAAAACGTACTTTAAACATGTACTTAACCACTAATCAATTCAATGCTAGGTTAGTAAAGTATTATGACCCTGCAAGTACCCAATATAGTTTCCACTAACCCCGTTTTTTATGTATTTTAATTTACAATCCCGCACATTGCCACTCGAATTACATAAGCGGCATAAATAACTCCTATAACTGGGTAATTGGCAAAACAATTGAGTATTTTTAGTGACCGAAAGCAGTTTTAATTCGAAATCTCCCTTTCAGCCAGTTGGGGGTCAAGCTGTCAGCGGCAGACGGACAATAATTTTTCCATTTTTCCAATTTTTCGCATTTTCCATTCGGCATTGTCCATTTGCCATGTGAACAATAAAATCGACAACGCTGCGTTCGGTTGGCAAATGAGAAAATATGCAGACAAGTATAATTAAAAAACCATTTATAATCATTTTCGACCAAATCCCAATTGGCCACCCAAACCAAACCCCCCCCAGGAACACTTGAAGCCTGACAGTTTTGCAGCTCGAGGAGAGTGGAATAAAATAGAACAGAATGAGTTGGGAATGTCGATGCCCGAAATACCCTAGCTAAATTGAGTGACTTGAAGACAAATGTACTATTATTTCCAAATACTTAAATATCTAAGTAACTGCCGTTAGTTGCTATAAGGCTGCCATTTTTGTACAAATAAAAAGGCATAGTGTATAATGCCTCAGCGAGGGTACTGCAAATCGAGGAGCAAGGCGACCATAAATACACGCACATCAAGGAGACTTCGCCACATCCCCCAAAACGACATTGAGTTTGAATTATGTCAGCGCAGCAATAAATTGTCCGAGGCATTAAATTAAAATATATGTATAGTGGATATCGTTTAAAGGAATGCTGCGAAAAAAACATTAGAAGGACGTACACACTTAAAATGCTCATTTTACTGCTAAATAGTAAAACAGTAAACAGATTTAAGTTAATATTTAAAACTTCGCCTGCTGTCTAACTCTGTATAACTTAAAGCCAAAACACCGACATATGTATGAAATTTAATTTATTAAATGCTTTGAGTCTGCACTTTAAACATTTTTATAAATTACAATGTTTATTTATTCGAATAAACTACAAAGTGTCTTCCATAATTTCTATTTTTTCTATAAATTGTAATAAAAAAATGTCGCTTTTCTGCTTGTGCTGATTTTTCTATCATTTTTTACATGTTCTTAACAAATTGGAAAACATTTCAATACGACGCCTTGTCATTTACATAATCGTTTTACTGCAGCGTCTTTACAAATTTTTAGCATGCCTTTAAATATATTTGTGGCTTGTATTTAAATGTATTTACATACTATGGAGAAAACCAGGTGGAATCTAGAATGGTACCTACTGTCCTACGTTGTATGAGGATGATTTCTTTCAAATTGAGTGGTGGAGATGCCTGCACATGGAATTTAACCGGAACAGCCACGACATCCACAGTGGACACACTCAACGATGCGACCCTCCTCCAGTTTGGATTTGGGCACCCGGCAGATGCAGTTCGTGCCGAAATTAGTGTCCCTCGTTTGAATGCAGCGCAGACAGCAGAGGTTCTCGTAGCCGGACTTCTTCCACTTGGCAATTAGATTGCCATCGGCGATCTTCTCCTTCAGACAGTAGTCGTATAATTCCCGGCTGATGGCTTTTCGGCGATAGAATAGATCGTAGATGTAGCGCGTCTTCTGGTGGTGGATCTTGAAAATGGGCCACAGGGATTCCGTAATTCGTTTGCCTTCATGCGGTTCCGTTTCGGCTGTTGAGAAGGGGTATAAATTATAAGAATGTTTTCAATTTTAGAGAAGCCACGCTTGTTTTACCCTCGCGCATTTTCTGCTCCAGCTCTTCGAGGGTTGGTTCGATTAGCTCCCAACCATCTGGCGGCGGTTTGCGACTGCGGCGCACCTTGGGCATCTTCAAAATTCAGTTTACTAACTTCAAAACTCTCAAATTTATATTGCAAATGGTTAGTTTTACTTGAAAAAGATGGGCATTATTTCGCAAACAGCTGGCTACTTAGCGATGACACTCTGCACAAGAGCTGGCCAGAGTCGCACACTGTTATCGAGCACTCGCTATCGATAGTCAGTGTCTAAGCCGATTAGCGATAGCACTTCATTGTTTTTGTTGTTTTCCTTTTTGGAGACGCGTGTGTGTGTTTTGCGTGTGATAATTTATTTATTTTCCCGTTCCGTTTGTTTATGCACTATAATTTAAGTTCAGTTTTTAGCACAGGCGCAGGAGTAAGTAAAATATTAAAAACAAGAAAAGAATACGAGTAACAATATGTTGAAGTGAGTGCGCAAAAGTGCTGTTTGTGTGCGTATCCGTGTGTGAGTGTAACACTTAAAAATTGGTTTAAAAAAGCAAGAGATTCATTCATAAAAAATGCAACAACAAAAGGGGGTCGTCGAAAGAAGAGAAGCACATAAAGATGCGCCGGAGGGGAGAGGAGACAAGCAGGGCAGAAGGAGCAGTGACAACAATAACATCAATAACATTTTGGCCTTCGCCTATTGTTAGCGCCTTCTCGCTCCCACACGCACACTCGTGCAATCAGCGCCCACATAACGGACCTACGTTTTGGTTTTACTTTTCATTTTTGTGTTGCTAAATTTTTTTTGCGTGTGTTTTTGTGCAATTCTCCCCCAATTCTTTGTATTATTTAGTGCTCGGTACGACAAATCACCAAATAAACTAAACTATTAAACCACCCACACAATTGCAATTGCATATCCACCCCCCAATTCGCCATGAACGTGTGTGTGTTTGTGTGTAATGAGCGCAACAAATCAGTTTTGTTTTGTTTTATTTTTTTCTCAGTTTACAAATTCCCCGTTTTTTGTGCTCTGAATGTACATACACATAAAATATCAGTCACTGCCAATGAACATTATTCCCACGTATGACCCATTGTTTATCTTAAGAAAAGCCAAAGACTTTCACACACTTATCGATAAGATAAAATTGAAAGCAAATACTATGGCTATCTACTAGCCCTTTTTCACTCGCCAAATGCAACAGTTGCAGTCAACATAATAGAGCAGCTAGCATAATAAGCATAAAAAAGTATACTTCAACAAGTTGCTTTTACAAAATGAATATTATATTAGATATGCGTATAAACAAATAAAATAGTTTTCGTACAAGTCATAAGCTCAAATGCTCTCGGTTTTACATTGTGATATTGCGTATTTGCGATGGTTTTGCGGTGAGTCAATGCAAAGCCACTATCATCGTGACCACCAGTGTAACCTGCATAACAACAGCCGTTAATTGAGGCGCAAATATTTGTAGCTGTCTCCCCTTTTTGGGGCGCTTCGTGCGCGGGGAGCGGGGTGGAGCGCCGAGTGACAGGGCATTGGCTCTCGTAATTGACGTCTGCCCTTGACCAAGGCCTAAAAACAACGGCGAAATCCGCGTCACTGGAACAGAAACCGCGATTTTCAAGCAAAGCCATTGTTCGTGTAAGACTTAAGCCATTCGAACAGCTGAAAACCAATATCTAACTATTTTTTGACGTCTTAGCAATGCCTATTGGCGCACAGAAACAGTGCGGGGCGTTCATATAGAACCACAATATATAAAATAAATTAGATCACAGTTTCATATATAATATATGTATATATATATATATCCCTTGAATAAGATTTAGTTTAATATATAATATACTTAAATTTCTGCTCAGATTGGAATTCCGTAATCAGGTTCCACTTAGTTTCACTAGTTATTCAGTTTACTTGGGCTCACATCATGCGAGAGACGCCAATTACACCGCGTGATACGCTTTCCCCTGCGATTTTAGACGTCACAGGTGTAGACAATGGAAATAAGGTCTGCTATAGGGACTTTTAGCGTATCCGAGCACAAAGATGCCCAGTCACATTGAAATGAACTGATCACGATTCGGCACACCCAACTAGATATCTTTTCTGTTTTAAACTTCCATATGTAATGGGCATTTTATAGGTAGAATGGATATGATAGCATAGGGAAGTCATAAGGGAAGCATGGTATAAGCACTCACATATTTAACAAATAAACATCACATATATATTTATAAATATATAATCAATGGTTTTAGTGCTTGAATGATATGACAGCCTATTTAAAAATCGATTTGTTTTCAAATCCCCATTGTCATCCATCAAATGTTTAGAATTTATGTATGTTCATCAATTAAGTGGCGCTCAGCCATTAAACTAGATGACAGCGTGGATCTATTTGAGTCGCAAGTAGCAAACTGATACCAAATGGCACACATTTCCATAAATAATGCAAAGCAATTTAAATTGCGCCAATGCGCAGTTTTCAAGCCAGGGAAAATCGGAAAAGCGGATGGGTATGGGAATGGGGAAATGATTGCAGTTTAGAATGAAAATTAAGCGGAATTCACAGAGTTGACTGATTGCAGAACTATCTATTCTAAATCAATTTTAAGCAAATAGTTGGAATTATAAATAAGCATTCGCGGAAATGGATAAACAATGCATGTATTCTTCCGTGCGGAAATAAATGCAAAAAAGTAGAAATTTCTATTACATTTAAATTGCATTTATATGTAAATTAAAAATACGTATGTATATTGTAATTCCTGTTAACCTTATACCCCTCTTTCCAGCCAGCGAAGGCTGCACCTAGCCATGGAGCCCCCAGCCGCTGGAAATCTCCTGGAGATAATGGACCTGGCCCGCACTCTCCGCCAGGAGCAGCTCTTCATCCAGCAGGAACAAGCGGCCTTTGCCCAACTCACTGGAGCCTTCGAGACTAATGCAGGGACCATAACCAACGTGGGTTTTCTAATATCACCATTCCCAGATCTAGTTATTAACACTTTGGCTCTTTTGCAGTTGGCCTTTGTGTGTGCCCAGCAGCGGCAGATACTCAATGAGCTGCTCCTGGCGCGAACAGATCAGGATCCCCTGCTCTTCTGCCGCCGAGCAAGTGCCTACGATAGTGCCCAGTTTGTGGACGCCAAGCAGTTGCTGCCCTATGAGGTGAGAATGGAAAAAGAAATGCCAGTATCTGTCTGCTAATCATTTGATTGGAAACCCAATTTCCAGCACGCCTTGGCCTACGAAGATCTTTTCAACTACTTGTATAATACACCCTATTTGTTGGCCCTCTCCCTGGCCACCGCGGATCGCTTATCCCTGCTTTCGGCCAGCCAGCTTGGCCAAATTATCAATACCATAGCGACGGGACTGTATGGCAATGCCATCAATACCAAGGATGTGGAACTGCTGCTCAAATTGCTGCGGGAACTGATTGAAATCCAACTGCTGACAAGCGAACAGCCCAGGCGTTTGCTTAGGACCAATAGCAGCTCCTTTGCCCGACTGTATCAGCGCTTGGTTGAGAGCCTGTTCTCCGCGAGAATTTTCCTAACCGCCGCCCTCCATGCTCCGCTCATGAGTGTGCTGAGTGAGCACGAGATTTGGCTGGATCTGGATCCCCACAAGCTAATGCAGACCTTCACGCCCAAGGAGCGGGAGAAGCGCTTTGGTCGCGAGGGCGATGAGGAATACCAGCGCAATGTGGCTCGGTTTCATGCGGAAACTTTGGGAAAACTGCACTCTCACGTCCAGGAGTTTGTGAAAAGTTTGCAACAGAGTTGGGCGCTATTTCCGAGTTCTCTCAGATGGCTCCTCCAAACACTGAGCCAACAGCTCCGGCAGTCGTTGCGCCACGAAGAGCAGGAGATCCGCCAGCTGCTCACCGACTTGGTGTTCACACACTTTATTTCACCAGCCATTGCCAGTGCTGATCTGCTAGGCATCATCGATGTTAATGTGAGTGAACGTATGCGGCACAATCTCAATCAGATTGTTAAATTGCTCCAACGACTGGCCCTGAACGATGAGGACAGCGAACTGGTGCAGCTGATGGAGCTTTTAATGCTGGGACAGACTGGCGAGGATGTGGTGGCCATACTGCCGCAGCAAAGCGACTTTGAGCGTTCCCAATTGGCCATCAATCAAAGGGAGCTGGCGCAGCTTGTGGAGTTCTTTCGTTTACTAACTGCCAGAGACGAATATGACATATCCGTCGAGGAGAGACAGCGGCTGCAAAGGATTCTCGGCAGGATACCCAAGCAGCAGGTGCAGCAGCAGCCACAGCAAATACCTAAGGATACGCCAGATTCCCGAGAAAGTCCGGAGAAGAGCAAAAAAAGCAACAAGAGTCTGATGAGCCTCGGCAAAGCCAAAAAGAAGCTGGCCAAAGGCATGAGTTTCAGCAGTGGCAGTAGTAACCACAATCCGGTTCCAGTCTCTGAGCCACTGACCAATGGCCAGGCCAACACTTCGAATGGCAGCGGAGGACTGGGAGCTGATCTCGAGCACTGTTCCTCGCACAGCGGCAGCAACACGAGCTTGAGTTCCTGCGGAGCTAACATGCCGACTATAAATGATCCTCTGGACATGTCCGCCTCGTCGGATCCCGTGCTGGTATTTAGCCTCTATAATGCGGGAGCAAAAAGCAAGCTGAAACCCCTGACGGAGGAGGAGGTCTTGAAGATGAACAGCATCGGTCAGGATGGCAGCAATCTGCTGCCAGCGGTGGTCACCACTGCTCCTTTGGCGCCATCTTCGAACAACGATGATGTGAGTAGTCTGGAGGCCATGCGGAGGCCGCAGGATGACGCATCGATTGGGAATTCGGATAATCTGGAGGCTATCAGTGAGGCGGCTCATTCAGTTGCCAGTTCGCTGGACTTGGAAGAGCAGCAGGAGCGAGATGTTCATGAAAACGAGGACAACCTCTCCGACATGGTTTCAGCCAATGTGTCAGGCAGGGGAACACCCAACATCAGTGGTCGGGATACACCCTCATCGCAAGTAACTGATGGTGATGGTGCTGGCGGGGATTTGGGCCATCACCATGGTGTTCACGCCCGGGCAGCTGCCAATCCCCAAATGCAGAAGATGCTGCTATCCAAGGCCAGATCTGACATCGAGGATAAGTTCTGCAAATTCGAGCTGAAAAAGTTCGAGGGAGACGAGAATGTGAGTATCATATCCGATACATGGTCCACAGATGTGCTGGCCTCGGATTCGGAGAACACTTTGGATGCCACAGTGAGCGAACGTGGTGACCGGGATAGAAATTTCTCTACACCCCTAATACCCTCCGCCGTCGTCCTGCCAGGCGACAACAACTTCGTTGTCGAGGCTTTGGCTAGAGCTGGTCGTGTATCGAGCGTCCACGGACCACAGTTGGATGCCTCCGATCAGCGATCGGAGAGCAATTGGAGCACTGATGTCTTGGCCAGCGATTCGGAGAAGCTGGCTGAAATAGATACCGATGACAATGTTTCCATTACGGCCAAATCGGATACGACGGCGCCACAGGCTGCGGTCCTCGACGACGATGATGAGGATGAGCAGACGCCCGGCAGCAGTGGCGATGGTGAGCCCGATCCGGATCGGGGAAACGGCAGTGAGCGAAGCCAGGAAGATTCGGCTTTCTTTGATGCCGTGAACTCCTATGAGGATGCCAATCTGTACCAGGGCGCCTCTTCGTTGGCCAGAAGCTCGGTGCGAACCAGCTATCATGTTCTGGGTGGGGAGAGCAGTTTCCAGCAGCAGTACAAGTGCAGCGGAGCAGATTCCAGTGGTCGCAAGACCACCCCGCTGATGGGCACATCCTGCATGCGTCGCCAAACATCCGCGGAGAGCAGCATTAGTAATCAGAGCCTGAACTTGGAGGAACCGCCACCGCCCATGGGCAAGCATCATCACCATCACAGAGAGCACCATCATCGCGACTACCATCATCATCACCGGGAGAGGGAGCGGTCAGCACTGAAGAAAAAGAAACACCAGCAGCAGGAGAAGGAACATCGCGATCTTATCGATTTCAGCGACTGCAGCGAAGACAAAGAAGAGCTGGCGAGGAATAGGGACGAGGAGCAGCCGCCCGGCTTGGTGCAACAACTGCTGGACATGATTAACCAGGATGAACAGACCGGAGGAGTTTCGAGTTCCTCACCCAATGTGGAACATCGTCGCATATCCATCGAGCAACGCTCGGCCATCATAGATGGTCGACGAAATGGCATTCTGGCGGGCAGTATGCGGCGCCATCAGAGCTTGAACTACGAGAATCACGAGATTATGCTGAACTCCATGTTGCCCAAAACCGACGATGACAAGCAGGAGATGCTACTTTGTGTGCAGACGCAGCAATTGCAGCTGGAGGAGCGAAGAGGATCCACCGGCTTGAGGCCAGAGGTGGACGCCTCTGGCGGTGCAGCAGCGTCTGGAGGATCGGGCTTAAAACCACCTACCAAAGCCACCGGAGCCATACCAAAGAGCATTAGTTTCGACGCCAGCGCGGACAAGGACAAGCAGCCCTATCATCGGGACAGGGAAAGGGATCGCGAAAGGGACAGGGAGCGGGAACGTGATCGAGAAAGAGATCGCGAGCGAGATCGCGAGAGGGATCGGGAACGAGATCACCACGGTGCTGGCATATTCAACAAGCTAAAGCAGGGCATCTTCAAGAATCGCCGGGGAACGAGTGCCAAGAGTCCAAACAACTCCAGTAACCAGCCCACTCCGGCAGCCAGCACTTCTAGTGTCCCAGCGGATATTCGCAGCGTTAGCTTCGATCCCAGTGCCGGATGCGATAACTTCGGCACCCACTACTGTGATACGAGCGAGGACATCCTGGCCAAGTACCGCCGCAAGGTAAGCAGCTCCAGCGAGGCCACCAACTCCGATTCCACGGGCAATGGCCATGGAGGAGGACCGACGGGATCCGGAGGAGCAGCTGCCCATCTGCATAAGCACATGAATGGAGGGTGAGTTAATGGTGCTCCCAATGTCCGACCTTTTGTAGCATATCTGTCTATCTTTCAGGCAAATTCCCGGCGTGTGCTTTGGCAGCGTGAAGCAGAAGCTCCGCACGGTCCTCTCCCGGACGGATCTGCATAGTGGCGATTTCCGCCAAACCTCGACCACATCCACAACGATGGCCACCCCGCTACAGATCTACCTGCAGATTCAGCTGGCGCAGTGCATCAGCCTGCAGCGCTTACCCCAAATTTCGCACGTGGCCGAGGCCCTGCGTTGTTTGGCCCAATTGGAGCGACCCCAGCATGGCCAGCTGCTGGCCGAATTGCAGCGGGATCTGGAGCGACGGCAAAGCTACCTGCAGTACCTGATGCGACACAGGCAACAACTCCTGCTGCGATCGGAGCAATTGGAGCAGCTGGAGGCGCGATTGCGTGGCGAAGCGCGCAGCAGCCAGAGATGTTTGCTGCAGGCTCTGGTCAGGATGTATCTGGCGTGGGCCCGTCAGCAGGAGAAGCTGGAGCAGTTTCAAGCGGAGTTCGCCCAGCTGCGAGCGAGCGATGAACGCGTTGAGCTCACCGAGGAGTTTGTGGAGTCCCTGCTACAGGAGCTGCGCTCCAGTGCCGATCTCCAAGACGACTGGCAGGTGGATGCTGCACGCGTGGCCATCGAGAGAATGCTACTGGAGCAGATGTACGAGCAGGTGATGTTCCCCAATGAGGATGCCGATGTGTCGCGGGATGAGGTGCTCTCCGCGCACATTGGGAAACTGCAGCGGTTCGTGCATCCCGCCCATCCGGCGCTGTGCATTGCCCAGGAGTATTTGGGCGAGGCTCCGTGGACGTTTGCCCAGCAGCAGCTGTGCCACATGGCCGCGTACAAGACGCCACGCGAGAAGCTGCAGTGCATCATCAAGTGAGTCATGTGTGAAGTATTCCTTTGTGTATCATTGCTTTACATACCATCATACCATCAAAACTTTAGCTGCATCTCGAGCATTATGAGCCTGCTGCGCATGTCCAGTGGTCGGGTGCCCGCTGCGGATGATCTGCTGCCCGTGCTAATATACGTAGTGATAATGGTGAGTCACATCTGCATTTTCTCCATTTGGTAACTAATAACTATATTTCCGACGTATGCTGCAGGCCAATCCCCCGTATCTGCTGTCCACCGTGGAGTATATCAGCTGCTTCCTGGGCAAAAAGCTCGAGGGCGAGGACGAGTTCTATTGGACGCTCTTCGGATCCGTGGTCAAGTTCATCAAGACCATGGACTATCTAGACTAGCGATATTTGTTTAGGGCTTAGGTGGATGTATCTGTAGATTTGTTTATCGCTTTGTTGTAGGCATTACACCAATCCCACTTCTCCAGTCGATATTTTCCATATTTATATGTATATCTGTGTCTGATATTTGTGTAAAAATTTGTTAAAACCATAGTGTAAGTCCAAAACTGCGGCAGAAGGGACGCGATCCAAGTCAAACCGAACCGGAACCGAAAGAGGAACCGCAACCGGAACACCAATCAGTGCGAAATGCCAATGCTGAAGAAGAGATCTAGGTTAAGGTTAACATTGAACGCTAGAAGGCCTCGCCTTACGGATATCCACGATATATAGTGAACTAGAGAACATATTCTTCTATTTATATATACACGTACATAGATATATGCATGTTTATCGGATCGGTCTAGCCACTGTCATAAGTATGTTTCGGAAACGAACGGCAACTTAATATTCCTTATTGTGTAACACAAAATTAAAAAACCAATATTATTTCAAATGGTTGTATTTTTAATAGCGAAACCGCTTTTGGAATTGGAAAAGTACTCACCCCTTTGCCAGGCATAAAACAAAACAAACTTGGTGAACATTTACATTAGCTTTGTATATATTCTTCGGCGTTTCATTCTGTTCATTTGTCGCCCGTTGTGTAATATTACAATTTGACTTTTGTTCGTAAGGTATTCGAAATAACGAAAAGTTAAGGTTCGGTAAACTAAAACAAGTACAACTAAAAACGTTTGACGTAATACTTTAAGTGAGAGATTATTGCACAGTAATTGCATTGCGAGCAACCAAGGGGAAGCTAAGCGATAAATCGTACTAATACAAGGCCTCAATAAATTAAATATTAATAAATAACAAAAAATACCATACCAATAAGTAAGTAACCAAACTTAAATTAATCTGTGACTGTGCGCCGTTGCTCGATTTGAATGTCTTGAGTACAAAGTTGCCGCGTCGCTAAAATCATTTAACGTCTTTGACTAACAAGCGTGAAAGGTGTCGTATATATGTATATATAAATATATATATCCAATAAATCCAAGCAGAAGGTCGTTAATAGATAGATAGTGACTAAACATGTACACGGGGGGCAAACAGCAGAAGCTTCTTAATTCAAATTTGATCGGTTCGGGTTAACCTTCTGCAAGATCTTTGTCCACATTTAAGCCATCAGCAGCTCCTCGTGCAGGCCATCGGTATCCAGGGATTTGTTCGACTTGAATATAAAGTTGTTGTCGCTGGAGCCCTGCGACTTGGAACTGGAGGTCATGTTGTACAGATCATCGAGATCCTGACTGCGGCGATAGCTGTGCAATGGCAATAATCATTTATAGACTCAAATCGAACTGGAAACTTGACGTGCGAAACTCACGTGCTAAGTGGCCTGCTGTAGGTGGACATGGCCGGGCTGGCCGGATTGTTGTTGCTATGGTTGCTGTTGCTGTTGCTGTCATTGTCGGCATTGTCGTTGTAGAGATCGCAATTGTCCAAGTACTCGGAGCGCAGATACGTGTCCAGATCGTTGTCGCACTCGTCCTCCTGGTCGGCGTAGTCCTGCTCATTGTCCTGGTCCTGCTGCGACTCCACCATGCACAGCCACTGTGAGTTGTGGTTGCGGAACTTCTCCAACTGCCATGTAACGAAACAAAAAACATGTTTGTGCTCCGACATGCCTTATTTAACCTGGCAAGCTACTCACCTTGATGCGCTTGGCCCACTCGCTGTCGCTAATGGCGATGATGTCCAAGCAATAGTCGCACACCTTGCGGATCTCCTCGTTCTTGTCGTGCATCAGATCGATCAGATAGGCAGGCGATTCCGTCTCCTTGATCATGTACTCCCTGGTGCTTTCGTGCCGAAGGATCTGCTGAAACACGAAGATGATCTGCAGCACAATCTCGTCATCCTCCTGCTTGGCTTTGAGCAGCTCGATCAAGGATATAACCACTTTGGCGCGGCAAAAGAGCAGTGCACATAGCTCGTCGCAGGCACAGGTGCCCAAGTAAACAATGGTGTCCAGCACAAGATCGTCCATTCTGGAGCACGGCACCAATATCTGCCTAATCCATGGAATCAGCTGGAAGTTCTGCAAGATCTGCGAGTAATCTAAATCGGTGAGGGCCAGGTTGCCCAAAATACCAAGGCATTCCACTATAAAGGCCTCGTCATCGCAGATGGTCAAAATGCGCGCCAGATCCCCCACATAGTCGATGAACTGCAGCTGCAGGGTCTCGTGCTGCGACAAGTTTCGCAGCAGTTTCATCAGCAAGGCATCCTGGTACTTGAAGGCCCGATCCATCAGGCTATGCAACCGTTGGCCCTCCACCATAATCTGGGCATTACGGCGATTTAGCGAGAGATTAATGCACAAGGCAATGAGATCCAGATCGACTTTAACGTTGAGATTTAGGATTATGGCATCCGTGGCCATTTGCACGCACTCCGTTTGCGTGAACATGCCCTTCACTTTATCATCCAAGCTCATGTGGTACAGTATCTTGACTGCAATGCCGTGATGCTTCTCATCGTTAATGAACATCACCAACATGGGCAGATAGCCGGCGGCGATCATCTTGCGACGCAGCCCGCCGTCGAAGGAGAGATTGAAGACCAGCTTCAAGGTGACCTGCACCAGATCCGTGTGCGTGCTCTGGAACAATCGTGGCAGTTTGGCCACAATGTTCAGGGCGCCCATCTCGTCCTTGTTGTCGCCCACAATCGATAGCTTTTTGAGGAACGTGCTGACGAGCATCAGGAGATCGATGTTCTGCCTATCCAGCGCCTTGACCAACATCTTGACGATGTGCTTGCGTCGCATCTTCTCCTCCAGCTTAACATTCTCGGCCATGTTTAGCAGCAGGTAGAAGGCCACGCGCAGCAGCTGCTCCTGCTTTTTGGCGAAGATCTTGAGCTGCTTGTTCAAGCGATCGATCTCCTCCTTCTTCACCTTGGGATCATTCCTGTCCAGCGACTCGTTGCTTTGGGCCTTCAGTTCAGCGGGCACAGATGGAGGATCGCCGGCAGGTGACCCGCCGGCGCAGAGGGACTCATGATAGCTGCTGTTCAGGATCTGGCTCTTGATCAGCGACGACGACATGGAGCCATGAAAGCTGCTCCAATTGCCCGACTTGGGCCGTTGTTTTAGCTCCGGAATGCGACGTCTCGGCGGCTCCATCTAAAGGTAAATTAATGATTATTTTATCGATTGAGAAACATTCAATAACTTAAAAGTAGAATTTACCTCCTTGGGCTTCTCCTCGTTCATGATGTCCAGAAAGTCGTCGGTGCTGCGGTTCAGCTTCTCCTTGCTGGCCTTGGCCGAGTGTGGAGTGGAGGATCCATTGGGCTGCTTGCGCACGTCCAGCTCATTGCGCATTGTCTCGTAGCGGCGCAGCTCGTAGTCAATCACATCCATGCAAAGCGATCCAATCTGACATAGAGCAACAACGATTTGTTCACTACTTAGAACTTATATAAAAAACTCTATTCCCACCTTATATTGCACAATGAGCGGATGAAACTTGGTGTATGTGGAGAAGCAGAAGAAGATGTAGATTATGTTGGTGGAGAGATCCAGGGATTTGCGCCAATCCTCGCGCAGAACACGCGACAAGGCGCTGAGGCAGGCTTCTAAAATGATGGAATGGGCCATTGCGTTAGGTTTAAAGCTACGGAAGTGCAACATTTCCTTACCATTCTTTTCCAGCTCCTCGAGATTATCGGGATTTCGCGCCATTTGAAGGATCATGGCCGAGCCACGGATGCGTTCGCCCAGCTCCTCGTACAGCAGCTCCACATACTCATCGATATTGTTGATGGACACATCCGCCGTGGGCGTGGCGGCACTCAGAGCATTCGACACGCCATTGCTGACTCCGGTGGAACCTCCTCCGCTTCCGGTGCTGCTGGTCATGGCCGCCACACTGCTGTGTGATCGGGCGGAGGAGCGGGTGTGCGAGGTGTGCAGCGCCGCCGATCGCCGGCTGTGAGTGTTGTTATCTGGAATATCTAATGGGTATTCAAATAGTGTGGATTTGCGATTACAACCGAACTTCTTACCATTGCTGGCATTATCCTTGCGGTTCTTCAGATAGAAGATTATCTGCTCGACGTCATTCAACTGGGACTTGTGGATGAGATCGCATTTCTCCACCACTTCTCGTGCCAAGGCAGCCGGATCCGTTTTGGCGTTCAGCGAGCGGAGTCGTATGATTTTTTGACAGTGCTGGGCGATTAAATACAATATATAAATTAGTAATGACTGAAATAGTGTACTATTAAGCTAATTGCTTCGCAGTTCGTTTGCTATTTATAAACAACGAGTAATTACCAAGGAGGTTTTTAACTTGAGGAACTAGTTTAGGAGCACTTCAGTGGGCAATTATTCACTTCGCATGTGAACTGAGCTAAAAACTTTTACGGTCGCCAAGATTTCTGGCCAAGAGCGACAAAAAAAGAGACTTACTATTTATTTATGGTCGTGAACAATCGACGAAAAATGAGCTTGTCGCTCGGCCAAAAAACGTGAATTGAGGTTAAAGACCCGGCCAACCAACCGCTTTTGGGTATCTTTTTTTTTGTTTAACATTTTTTACTCACTACTTGGAGCGCAACCCGTCATCGACCCCGTTGTTGTTGCGTTATCGATTGGGCCGCTCAATGTCAGCTTCTGCCCCCCGCCCCTTAACCCTTTTTGGGGTACACCGGAAAAAACAAAAATAGCTTACATATTTACTTATTTGGATAATGTTTTCGCAGAGTAAGAACTGAGTTTTCAAACTAATACGAAAATATATATGTATATACCTAGATAGTATTATATAGTTGTATGAGGCTAACATCAATTTAGAACTAAGTTACTGACATTTCCATAGTGTTTTTATGAATTATCATGACTCTCTCCATCAACATTTTCAAAACACCGAAACTGTTTGTGCCATTTCCGTGTCCTAGCATTACCCACATTTTCTCCCAGTGCAGCGATGTGTAACCGTGCGTTCTTACCTTCTTCTCCTCGATCATCGGATTGTTGGGCTCCCCGAAGACGGTGGCCTCCAGTTGGTAGTTGACAATCAGCGCCTTATCCGTGGGATGCGGTTCAATGGAGCCGCCTTTCCACCTCCTTCGTCGTTTGTTTGTTGTTGTTTTTGCATATTGTTTGATTTTTGGATTGAGAGCGAGACAAATTGTTGGATCAATCATAAATTATGCGGTTCAATGCGTAGTGAGGTAATAGGGATTTCAAACCACTGGGGAATATTCTAATTTTGAGTGTGGATTAACTTGTGCTTTCGTTCGCTTTAAACGAACAACAAAGCTAAGAACCTAATGAATAACGGTTGCAAGCCACAAAAACAAAAAGAGGAAGCTTGAAAGCAAAGTGGAAAATCAATAGAGAGCGCAAGGTGATTGTGGCTCTCTTTCTGACGTATGACGAGTGTTTTTGCTATTTCTTTTGTTCTTCTGCCACTTGTACACCCACACATGAAAACAAATAAACACACACACAGACGCACGCACGCACGATCTAATCCCATACATACGCACTTTTTAATGAACTTGGCGTCATCGTTTGTTTGCATTGTTGTTGCTGCTGGCGGAGAGCGACTAGAATTTGTCAAATTGTTTATGAAAACCAGAGGCTCCTCTTCGGTGGGCGGCAGGTGCGCGGGGTGGCGGTTTTGGTGGCGCGGAGTGGGACTCCTTTGCAGCTGCTGCTCTCTTTGCGCTCTCTTCTGCTCGCACAAATCGCCGGCAATCGCATTTATTATGTAATAGACGTAGTGAATCACAATTGGCAGCAGCACCAAGCCCGAGATTATTTGGAAAATTAATAACAAAACAAATTGCATGCGATTGCAATGCGACTTCCGATTTAACGTCGATAAGTGCTAGAGCTGGCACAACTGTCTGTCCTCCGGCGATACTATCGACTGTGTCACGGCAACCAGCAACCATCGATAGCCTTTAATCGATAATTATCTAATGTTTAAATTAAAGTTGGCGGTATGTGTTTTTCACATTCTTATCAAGAATTGGCCGTTCATAACATGCAAACGAATGTTTATTAATAACCACTTTAATATTCATCGAACTTCATCGCCCGGCTAGAAAAAGCTGTAATTTGCCATAAGAGCATCACTGTTCGGTTCTTGCTGCTAAGAACCGAAGTGTGGCAGCGCCCGCAGCCAGAACAGCTGGGCCGGCGTTGCCAGGTGTAAAGAACGTAGGCGAGCAACAGAAAAGCAAACGAAATGAAATGAAGGAACAACAATAAAAGCATTGCTACTTTGTAGTATTATTAACCAAGCAAAAGCGCGGCGCGATCACAATGTTTCTGACTGCGAACGGCGTCGGTTGTCTTTACTGCGTGTGAGCCGAGCGGAGCGCAGCGGTGCGAATTGTTTACATTCCGCTAGAAAAATCACAACAAACAAGCAAACAGTATCGACTGACAATAACAATAACAACAACAATAACAATAACATGCAAATAAAATGCATTTTAAGCGGCGCAAATAAATGATTCAAATTAAACGCACGACACGATGACCATTTAAAAGAATCGCCAAGCAGGAAGAAGCGAAAAGAATTCAAGAAGCGCAAAGCGAGCCGAAGAAAGTGTACAAAATCAGGCCAAACCGATTTGTTTTTTCTTCTTTCGTATTTTTCCCCTTTTTTTGGTTCTATTTTTTGTTTGTTTTTGTTTTTTGTTGTGGTGTGGTGTGCGGCTTCAGTTGCGTTTTCATTTCTCTTTCGCGCAAGAACAACAAATGAAGCACGGAAGCGCCTGAAAATGGAATTTCTGGAGAACCTGTACAAAACGCTGCATTCCCTGCTGTGTGAGTAATATCAGATATTTTGGTGCCCGATAATGGGCATTGCTGACTTACCAATGCGCCATTGCGCACCATCTGCATACCCTGTGATTTTAGCCTCCTACATCGATCTGGACTATTCGCTATGGCTTTATCGCTTCTTGACCCCGCTAATTGTCACCTTTCTGCTGCCTTTGGTCTTCGTGGCCCTCATCTACATTTCGTTTCTGGTGCTTTTCATCTACAAGCTGCACAGGTAAGCGAAAGCAGTGCGAAATGGCAATGTTGGAAATGTGGAAATGGTGGGAAAAGCGGGTAGAATGGAGGGACAAACTGTGGGAAATTAAAATTACAACAATTACAGTGTGCTTCTCGGGCTCCCTTACAGCTGTTAATGAACTCTCTCATGCTGATCGCGCACTTTTTGAAGCCAAGTCTCCCCCCTCACTCTCGCTCCCTCTCTCTCTTCCACCCACCCCCCATTAACCGGCGTCTTCCGTCCCGCTCTGCACCTGTAATTAAAAGGGTACACAAAGAGCGGTGGAGAGAGAAAGACAGAAAGGGGGACAGAGAGCGAGAGAGGGAGTTGGGTAGCCAGTGTTGCCAACAAAAAAAAGCTAGATAAAACAAAGCACGAGATTACAGTGCACACTCCATATGGCAAACAAACAGAAAAGCTGGCCACTTGATGTAGTGAATTAAGCTGTTGTCTTTGTTTTTACTGTTCTCAAAGGAAATTCTGATATTCACATCCAATTTAACTCAATGCAGTTATTGCTCAAAATGCTGAAATTACCACTTTGATAAACTCCGAATATGTATTGAATCAGCGAAATTATGGGTATTAAAAGAGGTGCTCAGCAATATTTGCCCGTTTTCTGCATATTAAGGCAATACGAACATAATCAGCCGATCATAATAATCTACATGTGTTAATCAATAATGCTGTTTCTAGCTCGAAAACAGTTTTAAAAGCATTAATTGTCAGTTCGGCTTGGATTTCATTTGTAAAAACTGCCGTTTTTGTATTAACATAGGACCTATTTCGAAATTCCAGCTATGGTATTAGATTTGTTGGATTGAGTGATGCACCAAATAGTAATTTCCCTATGGTATATAGACTTGAAAATAGCCAAGTTGGGTGGCACTGGAAACACTGACCCTTGAAGAACATTACACCCTCGACCATTGCACCGATACTGAAAAGCCAAGCTGAACGGCAGGTGATCGACACGGCCAACTTTTACCCAGCTTATGAATATATATGCATATATACTCACATACTCATCTACACATACTGGCGCGCTTCTAGGTATTAATTCTACATACATTTCCAACTCTCTAATGCCCAACCGGTTGGCCATGCTAATTAGCCGAGAAGCCCTAATGGCTATAACTAAATTGGCCAGCGAATTCTGCAGCCCACCGACTGCACACAGAGAAAAATCGCTGCAATAGCCTGATTTTGTTAGCAGTTCCAAGTTCAAGGGGGCCATGCAAACATTCGACTTCTGTTTGGCTGGGAACTTAGTACATGATTATACGACGATAATTCGTTGCTCAAACAAAATTATATTTTATGGCGGATTCGGGCTTAAAATGCATTACAAGTCATATAATATACATATACATATGTACATACAAAATATAAATCATTTCTATATTCATTTTGAAAGGAAACCAAACCAAAAATAATTATTAGATTATTACTAAAAGCTATAGCTTGACTTTTGGTTAGAGGTAAAATCCAATAAAATTCCTATAAATAGTGCAATGCTTATATGCCAAACAATGTTGTATGTAGACACCTCCTAAATGAAAGCCCAATATATGTATATATATATATATTGTATATATATGAAAAACAATAGTTGAGTTTTTCTCAGTGGAAACTGCCCTTATTTCAGTACAATGCGATTGTCGGCGGAAGTGAACTGAACGAAATGAGATACCCAAGCCCAAACACGCCATGAGTGACACCAGTTCCTTCTGACTGGCATTATATTGTTGATCCGAAGCTTTACTGTACCACTGCCTATCAGTTCATGGTCGTCGTCGTCCCTCCCCCTCTTGGTGGGGATATGGGGCGTAATCACGGGAATTATGAAGCCACAATGAATCGAATGCAATTAGATAGCAGTGGCTCTTTAGCTCATGTTTAATCGGACAAGTTTAATGGACAAGTTTTGCAATAAACGCTTCACGATGCATAAAGAGTGTTCTTTTTATTGTGTCGTGTTAATCGCACGATAATTATCGTATCACTTTTAGAGTTACGAAATTGCCCAGCGACCTTGATCCATAGAAAGTAATGGCATCTCGTTTGATGGCTTTTGCGGAACCAGAGATTAGAGATTCGCTTGTAAAATCCCCGACTTAATGCCAATATCTTTTTGATATACATATGTATATTATTATTTTTTTGATTTCGATTCCGGCCCGACTTTGTTTTGGTCGCCAAGGGGCCAAAAGATTTGTGAATGAACCCTGTTATCAGCGCCCAACTAAACGCAGTTTTGCCAAGGTGAGGCGAACTTTGTTTATATTAATATGTATATGTATATGTATATTGATTTATAAGTTCTTTGATATGGAGAGACACGACCATTTTATGCTGATAACACCTGCGGACAGCCAACTAAATTTAAACATAATTATCAGTGGCCGCTCGCCCCTCTTCACTCCCCCCGACTGCCAATTGGATTCGGGAGCTGAGGATTGCTGAGCAAACCTGAATGACCTTTTCGAACTGCAGTACTTCGATTTCGATTAGCTCCAGAATGAGACTCTATATGTTAGGGGCACTATGCCCAGGAATGTGCTCATGGATAAGCTGAAATATCGGGGATCTATTTTGTGTATAGCAGATATGACACGATTTTATTCAGTTAACTTGGGGTATCTATCATATCTTAGCTTGAGGATCTCTATGAAAACTAAAGCTTTAGTTAATATTCGATATGTATACATGCAATTTCCTATACCAACTGTCGATTGTCTATGGTCAATAAGAATTACTAGTGCTAACCTGTGTCTTCCAGGCAGGTGATAATGCGCGCGGTGCAGGGCGATCGCAATTTCTGGCGGGTGGGCCGCAAGATTGTGGCCGCCATCTGGGACGCACATGCGCGGATCTACCATGGCTACGAGGTGATCGGGCTGGAGAATGTGCCGCAGGAGGGGCCGGCGCTGATTGTCTACTACCATGGGGCCATACCCATCGACATGTACTACTTGAATTCGCGCATGCTGCTGCAGCGCGAGCGACTGATTTACACCATCGGTGATCGGTTCCTGTTCAAGCTGCCCGGGTGGGGCACCATCTCGGAGGCATTCCACGTCAGTCCCGGCACGGTGCAGTCGTGCGTGAGCATACTGCGGGATGGCAATCTGCTGGCCATCTCGCCGGGCGGCGTGTATGAGGCACAGTTCGGGGATCACTACTACGAGCTGCTGTGGCGCAATCGCGTCGGCTTCGCCAAGGTGGCCATCGAGGCGAAGGCGCCCATCATTCCCTGCTTCACGCAGAATCTGCGCGAGGGCTTCCGCCAGGTGGGCATCTTTCGCACGTTCTTCATGCGCCTGTACAACAAGGTGCGCATTCCGGTCTATCCCATCTACGGCGGCTTTCCCGTCAAGTTCCGCACGTACCTGGGCAAGCCCATACCCTACGATGAGAGCCTCACGCCGCAGGATCTGCAGATAAAGGTGACTGCTATACTATACTTTCCCTTACACTTGGCTAATGCTTGCTCTTTTTTTTTTTACAGGTGGCGACGGCCATCGAGGATCTGATCAATCAGCACCAGCGCCTGCCCGGCAGCATCCTGCTGGCCCTGCTGGACCGACTGCCCACGTTCAGGCGACGCATCCGGCAGAAGGAGGAGTGATCCAGTGGCGTGTAGCGCATAGAGAGATTAACAGATTGAGCTTGGTCCTGGCCATATAAAGACTTTGTTCCATGTACTTCATGATGTGTGTAGGCAGCGCCATATATACATATATCTCTGTAGATCATACTTACTTAACCATGCAACTGAAACCACTTTGCAAACTCTGTAAATGCCTCCCAGCCCTTTGCTTTCAGTTCGTTAGTCACACATCTCGAGTTCATTGAAATCCGGACGAAACAGACGAATCGCTTAAGCGGTCGCTTAAGTATAAATGTTTCAATTAGCCCAAAAGTACGACTAAGCACTTGAGTCGAGCACCGAACAAAGAGGAACTCCACCTTAATATTTTGTATAAGCCGTTGTCTTCTCGAAGGAGACACGTTCGCTGACCATTTTTCATATTTGAACTCGTTTTCCTTCCTTTTAGCGTAATTGTAGACACATTAAGCAATTATGTCGTTAGTTTTCCATTAGGTGTATCGTGCATACATATATCATTTTTGTACCTTTTTTAATGCAACAAGACAAACGCAAGTGAAATGCAAACGATGAAAAGACGATTTATATCTGCCTGTGAGTGTAAGTGTGTGCGATTGTGTGTACTATATAGTTAAGGAAATCGTGTATAATATAGCTATAACATCGGAGTATTCCAAGCGACAGGAATTTTCAAAAGATCTATGGAATAAAAGCGGAAAAACTTAATCTATTCGTGTTAAATAGTAGGGGATAGTTGGAGTAATAAGTTGAAATGAAACTACACGTTGGTTGTAATTTTAAAATTCGTCTATTTAACGCTAGAAATGATTACTTTTCACTCGGTTTGTTGTCAAAGTTTCTTAAGTATCGTACAGCAACTGGAACGTGAAAATGCTAACGACTGCACGCAATTGGGGCAGTCTAACTAGGAATAGATGGGTTCTCATTGACGCGGAATCGCCAAACACATGGTTTTTAAAAGCTACGCATTGCTGGTAATTAATTAACTTAGCACACTAACATAGAAACTACTTAAAACCACTGCGAGCCATAATCTTTGGATAGAGTGGGTCACAAGCAACTGACACACCAAAACTACAAGAATCTTTAAGGATCTTCCCATAGTTTTGCTACATTTGAAGTACATTTATTTGGTACCCCTATTAGGACCTAATGCGATGACGGGGCCAAAAAGAAAACCCAGCTATTCCAAACACAAACGCATTGAACATTTCAAGGAATCCGGGCAGGGATGTTCGTTGAGGAACTCACAGCAGATTTGGCAGGCAGGCCGGAACCGAATCCCGAACCCGAACCGGATCTAGAACTGCTCGGCCATCAGGAGGACGACGGTGGCCGTCCAGCCGGTGAACGGATTGCAGCCCTTGCCCTCGCCGGTGGTGTCATCGTACTGCTCCCACAAGTAGCCGCTGCGCTTGTACTGCCGCAAGATGTTGCCCACCAGATTGTCGCGCAGTTCGGCGTAAATCTGGCGCGCCAGTGCCGCATTCGGGCCCTCGATCTTGCCATAGTGATGCAGCGCCTTGGCCGCCAAATAGTTGATGTTAATCCAGATGGGGCCGCGCCAATACGGCGGATCGTGCTCCGTGTTGCGTTTCATGTACAGTGGTGATCTCTTCGACAGCGAACGCAGACCATAGTTGGTCCACAGCTGCTCGGGATCGCGCAGATCGTGTAGCAACTTGGTCAGATACGGCGAATCGTGATCCAGTTGCTCCAGCAGCAGCGGAAACAGGCTAACATAGCCGAAGGTGCTGTCAACGAACTGATAGGTGGGCTCCTCGCCGGTCACACGTTTCATCTCGGGCTGCTGGTAGTGTTGATGATGATGCCGCTGCTGCTGCTGCGGTGCCAAGGACGGCGGACGCTTCAGCTTCACCTGGTCCGTGTGCAGACCCCAGTCGGCGTACTGTTCGCTGTACGGCGCCAAGTGGAGGCGATTCAGTCGCACATTGTCGGTTAAGTAGGATGCCGTCTCGTAGTATTTGGCATCGTCCTTGCCCAACAGTGTGGACAACTCGGCCATCACGCCAGCGGCCAGGGCAATCCAGCAGCGCAAGTCCAGGTGGCGCTCCTTGTCCGTGGGATGCGAGGCGCGCGGATAGTCGTCCAGGCCGGAGGACAAGCTCTTGGGGTTCAGCTCACGCATGGTAGTCGCGTTCCTTCCACGCCACAAGTACGTGCCCATCAGCTCACCTGGAAGGAGCACCGCAATGAACACCACATAGACAGGGATAGCAGGATAGGCAACTTATTAACTTACCCCTCTGCGTGGTGTTAAACCAGTTGAACCAGGCCTGCACACGCGGATACAGCCGCTCCAGCGTGGCCAATCTTCCGTTTTGGGACAACTCAGCGCGATGGCTGGTCAGCAGTTTCTTAAGCGTGAGGAAGAACGTCGGCGGGTTGGCGTTGCTGTTGCGCTGCGTGACAAACTCCTCGGGCACCTTGGCCAGCGCCTCCACGCCCAGGATCTGCTCCCTGGGTATCCAGCCCTCCACGTTCAGCAGATCGAACCAATGGCATATGATGTCCAGCTCGATGTCCACGTCCCACGCGCTGATCAGCAGGCCGTGAAAGCCCTCGTCCCACAGGAAGCCCCTGGGAAAGAAGCTCCTCGACGGCACGGCTGTGTACAGTGGAGCCTTCCAGTAGGGCACCGGATTCTTGGTGTACACCGATTGCACCCGGCTGGAGCCGTAGAAGTAGCCAATGCCGCCCAGCAGATTGCTGAAAGCGTTCCGCGCGAATCTCACCTCCTCCGGGGAGTGGCCCTTCTGCTTCAGCTGGAATCGCTCCTCGAATCGCTGCTCAAACTGGGATATTTTCGCCTGCAGCGATTCCTGATACGCCCTGCCCGTGGGCGGCTTGGGTATGGACTCGCCCAGGGAGAAGCCCGACGTGGATTGGTAGGTGATATCCAACGTGAAGTCCACCTCGGCCGTTATCTGTATGGCTATGAAGTTGGGCTCCGGATTGGAGGAGGGCAGGCCATTCTGCGAGACTATTTCACCGGGCAGCCCGATGAAGCGGTTGCCACGCTTGTCGGCGAAGGCGCGAAAGTGCGAGAAGAGCGTATCCTTGAGCTTGGCCAGCGACGGCGCCACCGTGCTGAGATAGGATTTGTGCAGGATCTTGCCCTTGACGGCATGGAAACGCACTTGAAACTCGCCCAGGCCCTGGGCCTCACCATACACGCCCGGCTCCGGACTCTTGTCATCTGACACGTACTTAATGTGCCCGTTGGTGCGCTCATCTAATGCCACGTACCAGATCAGCGAGATGCTCTTGTCCCACGCTCTTGACGTATTCCGCACCGAGATCCTGGCCGTCCAGTCGCCACCGTACTGCTTACCCTCCGGATACTTCACAAACGAGGTCTTCAGCTCGAAGGGCAGATCCTGGATCTCCTGGACGCCAAAAGTGCGGCCATCGTGATGCGTCCAACCGTACGAATCCAATTTGTCGCCCTGCTCGCACCAATGGCGAATGCCCTGGCCACCGGGGCCCAGATTGCTGGGCGTGTACCACATCAGGCCCATGACCAGGGAGTGTGGATCCCTCGTTTTCATCCCAAAGTACGTCAATGGCCGGTAGGAGCCCCAGTAACGATCCGGCTGCTCCAGGCCGGCATGCACCACCATCTTCTGGTGATCGAAGGGCGTGTTCACGCGCGTCTCCAGGTAGCCCAGGTAGCCAAAGTACGAGGCTATCGCCAGGCAGACGCATCCGATCATCGTTTTCCACTTGTCCAGAATCAAATTCGACGATAAACTGAATCCCGGGCTGCGTTTCTGTTTGGCATTGGATGCCGCCGCTGCTGCCGCTGCCGCCGCTGCTGCTCCAGATCCGGATGAGGATGCAGCGGGCGTGGAGCCCGAGGAACTGCCCGTGTTCCTGGCCATTTTGCGCTTTTCCCTTGGCTCTACTTTATCGGCTATTTGTTGTTGCTTCAATTTTCTTGCCAGCGCATTGTTTTCTTTTTTATTTCGTTCTGCGCAGCGTTGCCAGATCGTCGCCGAGTGTGCAGAACATCTAGGTATATGGCATGCCAAGGGTTTGTGTCCTTGCTGTGAATGATATTTTTAAATAACAGAAATTAATCATTTATTAAATATAAGAAATACATACGTTAGTAAATAGCACCCATTTTTGTTTGCACTTAAGGAATAAAACATGTAATACATTCCACTTTGAAATCAGTACACATTGGCTTAAGTAATGGGCTTTTTAAATACAATTTTGGGTCACCTTTTCTACACCTTTTGTAGTACATAAATCTTTAAAATTTTTTCTGTCACATTTCTCGGTCGTAACTAAAAGAAAATCCGAGTTTCTGAGCCGTTTGCAGTCACCACAAATTGTTAGTACCCGAAAATGCTTAAATATTTGGCGGGAATCATCACCAATCCGCGCAATGACTACGCGAATGGACGCTTCAGCATGCCCCATCCAAAAAAGCTGGCCATAAGTCGTCCATCGCAGTTGGGGCCCAGGTTGCCCCAGGTGAAGGTATCCACGAGGAGCATCATCAATGGCGGCAGGTTTGGAAACGGAAGGCTGAAGCCGGAAAACAGAGAGGCACGGCGACGTAAAGAGGGGAATCTCCACCTGCCAAGACCCCACAGCCGATCCTCCCAGAAAACCAACTTTGGCTTGGATCCCATCAGCTACATAGTAAATGTGGCTGATTCTACCTCCTCCCACGAAGAGGAGGAGTCTGTGCCGCACTTAACCAACGCAGCAATCAAACTGAAAGCGCCAAGGCATCGGAAACAGGATTACGGACATGTCATCCCACCGCCAGTTAGTCGCGTGCCCAGTTGGTCGGGTCCTTTGAATGCCAATCCCTTCAACAATCTGGATGACCAGACCAATGGGAAGCTGGATTCCAGCGCTGGAGAGGCGGACACAATGGGATGGGATGCGATTTTCCTGCCAGATGAGTTTTGGTCAGCAACATCGGACTCGGAAATCAATATCAAATATAATTAAATAAATATAATGTAAATGTAATGGGTTTTTATATATTAAATGTTGGACTACTGCTGAATTTTTTTTAAAAATTTGGTATTCAGTTGTCAATTCGATAAGATTTTATAATTCTATTAAAAAGTAAGAAATTGTGTATAAGGAAATAATATACTTAGTAAATAGAAATTAACCCAAAATATAGCAGTTATTTCTAAAGCAGCTTATTTTTAAATAAAGACAATTTGTGACGTAAAAGAGACTTTTGCAGCGCCACCTTACAAGCCACACACACACCAACCGGCGCTGCCAGATGGGCATAGGCGCTACGTAAGAATTAGTACATTTTTGCACTGTACATGTGCATTCAATATTTTGATTTAACATTATTTACGTTATTATTGCTGAAAGTAACCAGAGAACTGACCGAATAATGAACGTCAGCGAGGATTTCAAGCCGGTGCCTACGCGAGCGGCATTGGCATTGCAGAAGAAGCAGGAGAACACCGAATTCCAGGCACTTGTTTTCCACGAGCCGCAGTTTCCGTCGAAAAGTGGTCCAAAAAAGCAGGACGATGGCACCCAGAAGTCGCACAAAACTAAGGAGGGCGGCATCGAACTGAATCCCGAATTTGATATCAAGAAGGCGCGCCACGAAGTCCTCAACTTTGCGATTAAAAACCAGCGGGTGATCAAAAACAAGAGCAAGATGGAAATGTTTCAGCTGGTCAAGCTGGGCGCCAAGCCACTGAAAAAGGCGTCCAAGAACTACAAGGAGTTGAAGGATGAACGCCAGCGGCTGAAAAACATTCGCGAGGAGCGCAAGAAGTTCCATCAGTTGGGCAAAAATCAAGCGGGCGCCGCCAGTGTTAAATGCCGCACAAAATCGCAAAAGGAGCGCAACGACAAGAAGCGGGCGCCCGTTTCACACATCGATCAGCACTACGGCAAGGCGCAGCCCAAATTCAAGACGAGAAAATAGTTGTTTACCTAGGTCTTAGTCTATTAATAAAACTAGCTTAGTCAAGAGATGGCACTGTTCAATAATGTCTTCATCTACCAGGCTAAACGTTACCGCAACGTCAGGTTAAAGTAATGTAATATATAATTATCCCACCACGGCCTCTTTAACTTTATAAATAATAATTTAAATATTTAAACCAAAAAAAGGTGACCTTTTAATTGCTTATTTTTTACTGCTAGGTGGCAGCTCCACGCTCAAAGCGGCCTTGCCAGCTTCTTCGCCAATAAGCGCACTTTTGGCGTTACCCAACACGGCCACTTTGTTGATACGTGATTACGTGAATTATTTTGCGAATTAAACGATACAAGTTAGCCACCCACTAAGTTCAACATGTTCTCGCCCTCACGTGCCCTGCGCCCGGCCCTGAGCCGCTGCTACAGCCAGATCAAGGGCGGACCAGTTTCCGGCGGCGGCCGACCCAGCGCCCCAGGATCTTCAGCTGGAGCCCCATCCTCGCCAGCCGTCGTGGGACTGACAAGCAACTGCGTGAAGCCCACCACTGGACCCGTAGGACCAGGTGCCTCCGCCACCGGTGGCTACAAGGTGCCCGAATACTACAGCTTCAATCGCTTCAGCTACGCCGAAGCGGAGGTGGAGATGGCCAAGTACCGCTGCCCACAG
This sequence comes from Drosophila teissieri, assembly GCF_016746235.2. Classification (NCBI taxonomy): domain Eukaryota; kingdom Metazoa; phylum Arthropoda; class Insecta; order Diptera; family Drosophilidae; genus Drosophila; species Drosophila teissieri. The sequence goes on from NC_053034.1 coordinate 15,586,467, forward strand.
CCCTCGGCCCTCAAGTAGATCGATGGGAGTGTAACCGAATTGTTTATGTTAAATAAAAATGCCTATTAAAAAGAAATGCCTATTGAGAAATAGAAAATCGGTGTTGACTAATCGGTGTGACCGTTTGCCCAGCCAATGTAACATTTCGCAGCACTGGCCGGCCGACGCTTTCCAACACCAGCCCTCCCCTCTCTATCCAGTTCCATTTTCTAATCGAGAGCGAACAATTTCGAGCGCGGGAAGCGTAATCGTGACAATCGTGTTAGAAAGCAAATTCAATTCGGTGCGCACATCTAGCTGTCACAATTGCAGTCGAGTCAAACGATTTGTGTCGGCGATTGAGTGGAATTCAAAGTGCAAAACGCCGAAAAAGCCGTCGAGAAAAGCAACAACACACAGGGCCGCCGTGCATGTGTGTGTGTGGTACAGTTGGGTAGAAAAACATCGCCATCGCGCGTTGCCACCTGGTTGCGCTGCCGCCTCTCTTTCTCCTTCTTTTTTTTCCGCCGTTTGCTTTGCTCTGCGCCAACAGAGTGGCCACTATTGCCACCACTTTTGCTGCTCTGCTTTCTGTTCTGCAGCTCAGTTGTTCGGTTGTTGTTGTTGTGCATCCTGGCGTTTTAAAAACATCCGAAAAAGAAAGGCAATTTGTAGCCCAAAACCCCAAATACGATTAGCTCGGAAAGCAATTGCCTGCCAATTAAGTGTGGCCATCGACAGCAGCAGCAGCGGTAGCAGCGTTGCAGCGAGAGAACAATAAGCAAAAGAGAGCGCCGCGTTGTGAAAGTGCCAGCGAAAAGTCAGATTAAATTAAAGGCAAGCACAATCGCGCGAGAAAATGTAAAGCGATTTGCAAAGGTAAGCTCTGCTGAATTTCAATCAAGCGATATTCTCATCGCTCCATATTTGTGTGCGTGTGCGTGTAGCTTCTGTGTGTGCGTGTGTGTGTGTGCCTGCGTGTGCATGTGTGTGTGTGCAACGACTGGCGCGCGAAAAAGTGACGAAAATAGGCGCCAGAGTTGCCAGAGCAGCGGCACATCACACACATATCAGTTGAATACAGTGGGCCTTCGCTGTGCGGTACGGTGTGCATTGTTGTGCCTGGACAAGAAACGCAGTGCGCTTGCAATTCCCATTGCCAATTCAATCACATTATGTTCAAATCAATGATACATTTAGAGAAACTACTAATAGTTCACAAGTAAATCAGACGATCTTACGATCCACTACCCACTGTACTCATACTACATATATGGTCACAATGTAGCTAATAATCCATTCCGTCTGTACATCCGATTCCAGTTACCCATGAAAGATGCGAGCTGGAAAAAAACAGGCAGCTGAAAGCGTTAAGACACGTCCTTGCATCGTCTACGTGAGGAATCTTCACGAGGAGTCGCCTTCGCGTGGAGGCACGCCAGCCGGCAAACTGAGGAAGAGAGATAACCAGCGGGAGGCGCAGCAGGAGCTGCGAGAGACCCGCACAAGACGTCGCTCCGTGGTCCAGGAAAAGCCCACTCCGCGCACCAGGCACCAGGCTGTAAAACCAGCTTCCTCGCCATCACCCTCACCGCCATCGGCGCGTTCCAAGATCATCCGGGAGTCCGTCAAGGAGCAGCAATCCAGCAATCTGGCCAAGCGACGCGGCAATCTGCTGCTGGGAGGCGGCACTCATCCCCAGGCCGGTAGTCACCACAAGCTGGGTCTGCTCAAGCCACAGCAACGGCGCTCCGTCCAAGCGGAGACGCCCAAGATGTACAAACAACCGGCCGCCAAGCATATTTCGGAGAGTCCGCCGCCCACCATTGCGGCCAGTCGGTCGCGGCGGTCGATCAAACCGAATCCGAAGTATGCCAGCGAAGATATGGTGACGCCAAAGTACCTGGCCACCTTGGCCGATGGCGGTGGCCAGTCCATCGGAAATCGCGGCCGACAGGCCAAGCAGCTGTTTACAAACGATGATGATATCAGTGATCTGCTGGAACTGGACGAGGACGATGATGACGAGCTGGCGGATGCCGCCTTCAATCCGCAACTGCACAAGTCCGACGAGGACGACGACGACGATGAGGACGAGGACATAAGCGAAGCCGAGTACGAGCAGGAGCTGCGACGCAAGCCGCCGCCCGTCAAGCGTGGACGTGGACGTCCACCGAAGGCGAGCAATGCCAATGCCAACGCGACCAGCGCTGGCAATCTGACTTCCAGCGGCGCCACTTCCAAGATATCCATCAATTCGAGCAGCGGCCGCAATGCACCCAGTAGCCTGCAGCAGATGCGTCGCACCATGGCCATGAATATGGCCAGAAGCAATGCCAGCATGACGGACGGATCGGGCACTGGCTCTGGTTCCGCCACGGCCAAACGCAAACTGGACACCAGCGAAAACGAGAGTCCCGTGGCCCGCAAGCGCATGATCATCTCATCCGCCGGCGGCTCCCAACAGCGCAACGTGCCCGTGGTGAATGGCGCCACCGGGAAGACGAACGCACACAGTGCGAGCACGGCGCGACCCAAGGTGGGCCAGGCGGGCAGTGTGTCAGCCAGGATGCTGCCACAGCGTCGGGGCAGCAGCTACAAGATGAACTCATTGACGAATTCCAACTCGAATTCGGTCAGCTCCACGCCAGCAACGCGCTCAGCTGGTGGTGCCGCCGGCAACGATGCGAAAAACGAATCCGAGTCGGAGGATGTGCCCACATTCACAATTGTAAACATCGATGACATTATCAACCAGGACGATGTGCTCATTACCAGATCACACAATGCTATGGCCGCCGCAGCCGGCGGCAATCCCAGCAAAAAGCTCCCTGTGGGCAGGCCCCGTACCAAGAATATCACCTCCAGCAATTTGGGAGCCGGCGATAAGAAATCCATCACTGTCAACTCGGAGAAATCCATGCCCGCTGCCGCAAACAACAACACGGTGGGCAATCAGGCCAAACGCATTAAAATCCTGGCCAGCAACAGTAGTGTTAACACCAAAATGGGACCCGTGCATATCCAGAGTCATCAGAGTCAAGCCCATACGCAGCAAACCAAGCCCCGGCCCAGGATACTCAACACCGAAATGGGCAAGAAGACGCAGTCGATGAAGCCGCTAATGAGCATGGGCAAGGAGCTGTGCCCCACGGACGTGGACACCGAGGAGGACGATCCGGATCCAGATCTGGACTTCGATGACGATGATATACCGGCATCGATTGTGACCCGTAAGAATCCCAAACAGGCGGCCACACCAGCAGCATCATCTGGCGGAGCATCTGGAGGGGGACACGCATCCGCAGTTAACAAGTGGACCAGCAATCGTCGCAATGTGCTGTCCACGACAGCGTCGACGGTGAATGCGCGTGCAGACAGAAAGCTGGGCAATCTGCTGGCCGACGTCGATGAACAGCCTGTGTTCAAGAAGCCGAGCCTCAGTCCCCAGCGACGCAGCAAGGAGAACCATCTGCTGCAGCAGGAGCAGCGCGACAAGGAGGAGGCAACGCTGCGTGAGCTATTGCCCACCAGTGGCGGCACCGACGATGCCAGCAGTCCCAAATACTTTCCGCCCGAGACCACCACGTTCTGCGAGGAGGATGGGCGCGTTGTGAAGAAGATCACCTGCTACGAGACGTGGCACGTGATCAGTACGCCCAAGGAGACACAGTCGAAGGTGACACGCCAGCAGCGCACCTGCCTGGAGCTGCCACTGGTCAAGCTGGCCAATTGCGCGTCCAGGATTAAGGTGCCCTCCAGCAAATGGACCAGCAAGGTGACGCTGTACAAGGTGTCGCCCTCTCTGATGACCCGCCAGACAATGACCATCTTTACGGGCGATCTCAAGGCGTATAACATACCCGAGGAGGACCGCCACAAGTATCAGCCGTCGTGTGTGCTCTTCCGACGCGCCGTCCTGGACAGGAGCAAGTGCCGGGTGCCCTACGATCGGGCCATCATCTTCAAGAACAAGTGCTTCTATGCGAACATCGATGGCAAGCATGTGAATCTGATGGGCGCCCCCGAAACGGTGACCACCATCAAGGATGTGGAGATCCTGCTGGACATCGTCGACCGCCTGTCGCTCAGCAGCACCCTGGTGGAGATGGTCAACACCAAGTGAGCTTGGCCCAGCTGGACGCACCGTATCACATTGTAAAAATAATTCACACCCAGCACCCCCTTACACACACACACACACACACACAAAACACACGCAAACACACAAACACAAAACGGACACTCGATAATTTGTTTTATGCAGTAGTAAACGGATACTATACAAGTTTTTTTTTGTAAAACCATTAACTTAGTTGTAATAGCTAGTGTAGCGTAAATTTATATATATATATATATACCTTATATCTTAAACAGCAGACGGACATACATAAATACAGACGGCAGGTGTATCTATGTAATATTAACTAAACAATTATTCGTAAAATGCTCGCCGAACTCGAAGGGAATGCGTAGTTCCGTGCGGCCGAGGTATCAATCCTGATTTTAATTATAACTACGTTGGAATATATCCCCCCCTTATCCCTCCCCCTACAAGTTCATACTTTCGGAACACTTTTTTTAAACGGCAATTATCGTAGTTGATTTAATTATGTTAAGCCGGACGTACATGTGTCTACGCCCGCGTGGAGGACTAGCTTTTAAGTCGAGTGTATATTTAAGTGATCCCCTTCAAAGCATACAAATAAAAGAGAAAACTGATTTAAATAACGAGCGCCCTTGCGTGATAAATGGCAGGCGGGGTTATCTGGAAATCGGGGAGCTATAAATAAACTGCGTCAGCCAACGCTGGAGATTTCTGTATGAAAAGTAAGGAAAGATAAGGAACGCAGGGTGCAAATGGATGGATTTCCTTGGTGAAATTAACAGCAGAAATTTACATACGCTCCAATTTGTAAGCAGGCAACATTTCTACTACGTTATTTAATTTGAATAAAATCTAAAGTAAGTAATAGAATTAAAGCTAGTTCTACAACTAAAGAATGCAAAATATTTCCTCTTTTATATTATAAGAATTGCCCTTTTTGGCTTATTACAATAAATAGAACATGTACAATTTAGTTTGAATATTTATTTGAAACTTAACAATATTTATCGATAACTTTGGTATTTTATATTAAAAGTGCATATACTATTTCCAAATTGCAAAACGAACTTCGATAGCCAGAGTTGCAAAACTAGAAATAAAACCCATTGGACTTGAAAATGCTTTCGCTGGCGTTTTTCTGGAAAATTCTTTTGAGAAACTTGAGAAAACAATCGAAATGCCATTGCAGATTGCAACGGTCTGGCATCGCTGTGGCAGTGTGACCAGGTGCCCGGCACTTTGGCATTCCGTGCGTGAAAAGCGGCGAACACACTGTTTTTTTTTAGTCTCAAAATTCTAACAAAATTATTGGTAAACTGGCAATATGCTCGTTTCGCCCCGCCCCCCATACGTGCACGGACATTAAAGCGCTAGAAATTAAGCTAATGGAGCAATATCGACACCGCTCAAAACGCATTCACAGCCGCCGCTGCCATTGAACCGAAATACCCAGCCCAAAAAAAGAGAAAGAAAAAGAAAAGAAACGCGTGCGAGAGCGAGAGGGCTAGAGAGACCAGGGGGAGAAAAGCAGAATTGAGTGATTTTTTTTGTAAAGGGTTTTCCCTTGGTTATTTCGTTTTTCCTGTGCTTTCCACTCCTCCACTCTTCCCCCGCCTCTCCCCACCGCGTTGATACCGTCGCATTTGTCTTGATCGTGTTTTTCGTCGAGTTTTCCGTGGATTTCCGCAGTCGGCGCAGCAAAAATGGACGCGGACAGGGGCGGCGGGCAGGAGACGAAGGTGATATACCACATCGACGATGAGACGACGCCGTATCTGGTGAAGATCCCCATTCCATCCGCTCAGGTGACGCTGCGCGATTTCAAGCTGGTGCTGAACAAGCAGAACAACAACTACAAGTACTTCTTCAAGTCAATGGACGCCGATTTCGGTGTGGTCAAGGAGGAGATAGCCGACGACTCCACCATACTGCCCTGCTTCAATGGGCGTGTGGTGTCCTGGCTGGTCTCCGCCGATGGGACCAATCAGTCGGACAACTGCTCCGAGCTGCCCACCAGTGAGTGCGAACTGGGCATGGGTCTGACCAACAGGAAGCTTCAGCAGCAGCAGCAGCAGCAACAACAACAGCAGCATCAGCAGCAGGTCCAACAGCAACAACAGCAGCAGCAGCAAGTGCAACCTGTCCAGCTGGCGCAGCAGCAACAGCAGCAGGTGCTCCACCACCAGAAGATGATGGGCAATCCGTTGCTGCAGCCGCCACCGCTCACATATCAGTCGGCCTCCGTGCTCTCCAGCGATCTGGACTCGACCAGTCTCTTTGGCACCGAATCCGAATTGACGCTGGACCGCGACATGACCGACTACAGCAGCGTACAGCGATTGCAGGTGCGCAAGAAGCCGCAGAGGCGTAAAAAACGGGCGCCCAGCATGTCGCGCACCTCCTCGTACAGCTCCATAACCGACTCGACCATGTCCCTAAATATCATCACCGTCTCCATCAACATGGAGGCCGTCAACTTTCTGGGCATCTCCATTGTCGGCCAATCGAATCGCGGCGGCGACGGCGGCATCTACGTGGGCAGCATCATGAAGGGCGGCGCTGTGGCACTCGATGGACGCATCGAGCCGGGCGACATGATCCTGCAGGTGAACGATGTCAACTTCGAGAACATGACCAACGACGAAGCGGTTAGGGTGCTAAGAGAAGTGGTCCAAAAGCCGGGGCCCATCAAGCTGGTGGTGGCCAAGTGCTGGGATCCCAATCCCAAGGGCTACTTCACCATTCCGCGCACGGAGCCGGTGCGACCCATCGATCCCGGTGCCTGGGTGGCGCACACCCAGGCCCTCACATCGCACGACAGTATTATTGCCGACATTGCGGAGCCGATCAAGGAGCGACTGGACCAGAACAACCTCGAGGAGATCGTTAAGGCGATGACGAAGCCGGACAGCGGCCTGGAGATCAGGGATCGCATGTGGCTGAAGATCACGATCCCCAACGCGTTCATCGGTGCCGATGCGGTCAATTGGGTGCTGGAGAATGTGGAGGATGTGCAGGATAGGCGGGAGGCGCGAAGGATCGTCTCCGCGATGCTGCGCAGCAATTACATCAAGCATACGGTCAACAAGCTGACCTTCTCCGAGCAGTGCTACTACGTGGTGAACGAGGAGCGCAATCCCAATCTGCTCGGCCGAGGACATCTGCATCCGCACCAGCTGCCGCACGGGCATGGCGGCCATGCGCTCAGCCATGCGGACACCGAGAGCATCACCAGCGATATCGGGCCGCTCCCGAACCCGCCCATCTACATGCCATACTCGGCCACGTACAATCCAAGTCACGGCTATCAGCCGATCCAGTACGGCATCGCCGAGCGACACATCTCGTCGGGATCGAGTAGCAGCGATGTGCTCACCAGCAAGGATATCTCGGCGTCGCAGAGCGACATCACCTCGGTGATCCATCAGGCCAACCAGCTGACCATCGCCGCCCACGGCTCCAACAAATCCTCCGGCTCCTCCAATCGCGGCGGAGGCGGCGGCGGTGGCGGCAACAATACCAACGATCAGGACGTATCCGTATTTAATTACGTATTGTAGAAACCTTTCTTTTTGCAATCAAATTGTGTTTTTAATTAATTAAATTAAATATGTACGATTATTCTTTTTTATATACGAGTATACAAAGCAAGCAAACAGCAAACAACAATATAATAATTATAATTATAATAATAATAATAATAATACTTATGTATATGTATGGTACGTGTAAGTCATAGAAAAGAACGCTAAACACCCAGCCGCAACGAGTTAAGGATCAGCGGGCTCGTGAGGCACAAGGAGCACCACAGGGATATCCGTGTCCGGCAGCAATCGGTTGTGGACCCGATCAGATCAGATCAACTGAGATATATGATATATATTTATATATATATATGAATGTGTTTGTGTGCAGGAACGGACGGAACGGAGCAGCAGAGACGGCAGCACGACGGGCGAGGATGATTTTGAATAAAGTTCTAAGAATTTAGTAATCACAAAGTAAATAAATACAAATAAAATGAATAATCGATGGCTTTTCCATGTGGATGAGGTCGGACTCTTATCTCTGCGCTCGCTTTCAGTGGCTTTCAAGTGTAATATAAGTTGCAATTCAATTCGGCAGACGGTTTTATACCCATTTCTAGAATAAGAACCCAAAACGAAGCTTTACTTGTGGTTGAATTCATTTCTTAGTATAGACCAACAATATTTAAATCACATACAAAGCGAATAACTTTAATTATCTCTCTAGTTTTCACCTTAAAAAGCAAAAGTTTATATTATTCTTCCTCCTAAATCAAAGAATATACCATGGAGAACAATCCACGAAGATGTGTGCACTCGGAAGGGAAATATTCCGGGCATGGGTGTGCACTTAATAAAGAAGAGAATAATGAAACCTATAAATAGAAAATTCCATTTTGTGCAGCAAATGCATTCAAATGTACCGCCTAGTTCTGCTACTTTGCAACACTAAGCTCACAAATCGATAGACCTCTAATCGAACAACAATCCAAAGCGAATTATCGATTTCTTGCCAGAAAATTCGCGTAGACTGTAAATTTTACTTTGCAAAGAACACGCACATTCGCAGTAGATTTAAATCGATTGAAGCCGAGAGAAAGATGGCAACGGATGTGGAGCCGGTGGCGAATACGGCGGACAAGTTTTCCGCCAACGCGGAGGAGCTGGAGAGCTACTATCTGATGCTGGAGGCCGGAAATATTCCGGAACTGCAGTGGCAATTCCCAGGACGCAGGGCTCCATCGCCGGAGGCGGGATCTGGCGGCAATAGCAAGGAGCTGGAGCAGGCCACCGATGCCATTGAGCAGGAGTAAGATTATTTGCACCACCAGCTAACGAGTAGAATACATAACTTATGGCTTAACTTCATAATTCTGCAGACCGCAAAAGGCCAACGACTTTGATTTCAGCGACGATGTGGCCCCCACCCAAATGCGCGTCCGCAGCCAGACGTCCACGCCCAAGTCGGCCAAAAAGAAGACGGCCAACTTCGCCGGCGTCATGGAGACGCTGAAGAAGAAGAACGCGGAGAGCTCATAGCACCCGCCGAAATTCTGATGCTGATCTCGCCGAGGTGACCGCTTGCAGATCGTTCTCTATCGCCATGCGGATTAGTCCATAAGCATTAGTTGTTTTAAGTCATCGAGTAAGGTTTTGGAGCGTTCTTTTGCAAAATCCAGAAGCAACCTAGCTGTACTGCAAATCGGATTAACCTGGGGCGCTCCTGAAAGTTTGTCTTGGAGTAGAAGATAGCTGCTAACTAGCTTCAAATTCAACATAATAGGCATGTTAGGACATAATTACCATTGCATACGCATGACTAGTTTGTAAAGAGTTGCATTTAATTGTAAGAAATCCATATGCAGACCAGTCTGTTCCATAAATTGGAGCAGTCTTTATGGAACTTCTGAGAGTTTCGTTTAGAGTAGGAGATAGTTGCCAACTAACTAGCTGGGACACAGAGAGAGTTTGTACTTCAATTACCAAATAACTAGCTTCTAAGGACATTTCATTGCTCAGTTTTCGATTTAAGTGTAAGTGTAAGAACTGGTACGTAAGTCCTTGGAAATAAGACAATTTCCAAGAACTAATCAACTTATATTTAAGCAGTGGGAAGTGTATCTGATCCTTAATTAGGTCATAAGGCATTTATATTCTACATGATAATCAAGTCCTTATTTAATATCTTACGACAATATTCTTGATAATATTGCCCAAAAACCGACGTTTGAAGACTAGGATACTAAGATAGACCGGATAAGGATTGAAATCTGTGCCGGCAGTAGATATTGACTAGATATAAGTATAGCATAGGCAAATGAGGATAAGTAAACATCTGTACATACAAGTAATAAGAACTGAATTTCACAAAAAGCTGTTAAAATCGTGTCTGAAAGTAAATGCAAACTGTTGAAATCAGCACGGGTATTCCACTAAGCAATCCTAAGCTATCTACTTGTTGTCTTTTGCTCCTAATCAACTGAAAATAGACTAGGAACCACGACGAGCAAAAGATGTTCTCCAAGTGTATCTCTATCCCTTTCGTTTCTGTAGGCAAGCATTGTATGCGCATATAATATTCTAGGTAGGAATTCCCATATGGAAATGATAGAATAGATGCATCAAACCAAGTACTACGACTAAGCCCAAATAACTTTAAGGAAATGGTACGCAGTTAATAAACGTTCGCATTTAAACACGTAAGAAAATTGATTTATTTCGGAAATATCCATTCTCGTTAACAGCAATAATAAGTTATTGTGCCTGCGGGTGTGTGATTGTGCATATACCGGCTTGTATAGTGGCTTGTATAGCATGTAAATATATAATTCGTTTCTGTTTCGAAGTATTGTAGGTTTAAATGGCATTTGATCAACATTAATTGACATACCTTAGGACTATATGTGCACATGTTTTGTTGTAGATTAAACTTAATCAAACCGCCGAACAGATCGCATCCTCTCGATCGTCCGTCCAGCCGCCGCATCTCGTGTAAATTACCGTGTGTTGCCGTTCTCGTTAAAACCCTTAACTAGTTTCATTATTATTTACACGTTATATTTAGTTTAGTGTTTATGCGTGGGCATTACAAAAAAAATAATTTGAAGCTCAAGCTTAACAATATTTAACAAAGTGGGCTAAAATGTATAACACAAAGTAGGTTGAGAATTCCTTTATACATATACATTTATAAATATATATATATAAAGTCGGGACTTCCGCTTAGTCAAGAGGGGGGCATAATGACAAGGCAGGGGCGCCTGTGGTAAGCACAACAATAAAAACTAAGTTCTGGCGAGAATCCAAAAAGGCTTGCGAAGGCGTGAGTGTTCTGGATTTGGTATAAAGGGGGGGCATTGTGATTCTTCCGTAAGCGCTTTAAGCCAAGGATTGCGTCAAGTGGTTTGGGGACTTGGGGGCTTGGGTGCTTGCTTGTTGGGTGTTGTTTTAAAAACGTACAGTTTAAATGCTAACAGCTTAAAAGAACTTATGCCTAGGTATGTGTATATCATTCCGTTGTTGCTTGCACAACTCTCGTCACGAGTCACTCGGCATCCGCCGGCTGATTCGGCGGCAGCTGGTAGCCATCGGTCGGGTGCGACACCTTGGTGGCCATTTCCTTTGTGATGATGTCCACGATGGTGGCGAAACTGGGACGCGAACGAGGCGTGGCGTGCCAGCACAGCTGCATCAGTTCGTAAATGAAGTCTGGACAACTGGCCGGTCGATTTAAGCTGTAAGCAAACGAAGAATTTGTTGTTACTCCGGAATGCTCAATAAATCTTGGGAAACTAATCTAGCTTCCCACAGCTGTCTAATTTAGTTAATGGCTACACGCTGTGAGGAGGTTATCGCAGGTCTGAACTTGGTGATAACCCGTAAACGCCCGTCGCAAGATAACTCACCGTTCGCCGCTTTGGAGGCGGTTGAGGAAGTCCTCCTGCGACGTCTGAATCGGCACCAGGTTGGGCTCCTCGCCGCGGGAGAACATTTCGAACAGCGTTACGCCATAGCTCCAAACGTCCGAATACGATGAGAATCTGCAGGTGGAGATGGCCTCCGGAGAGTACCTGTTTACGGAAGCAAATACATTTAGTTGCGAATAGTGCGCTTATATCATCGTGTTAATCGTTACCATTTAATGGGAATATCCCGCTTGCTTTTCGCGAAGTAATATCCATCGGAATTGGCGAACTGCGCCAGGCCGAAGTCTGAGATTTTGACGCAGTCGCCATCGCCGTTGTGATCCACCAAAATGTTGCGGGCGGCCAAGTCCCTGTGGATCAGTCCCATGTCGGACAAGTATTTCATGCCCTGCGGCGAGAAGAGATAAAAGGAAAAGTTAAAGAAACCATTCATTTAGTAGTAGCATTGTAACTTGTTCAGTTCCAAAGCTTAAGCCATAAAGCTGAACATTCCACTTACATTGGCAATGTCTAAGGCGAAGCCGACGAGGCGTGGATTATTGAGATTGGGTGCCGTGAAGCGCAGGTAGATGTCGAAGGAACCGGATTGCAGGTACTCCATGATGATGCAGTGCGACTTCTCTGCCCAGTACTTAAACCTGACTATGTTCGGATGACTGAGTGTGCGCATGATGCCGATCTCGCGGTGAAAGTCGGTCGACACCTGCATGGTGTTCAGCATCTTGATGGCCACCTGCTCCCGCGGCTGATCCTTGTCGTTGAACTCCAGATGACCCTTGTACACAGTGCCATAGTGACCCCGGCCGATCTTGTTCTCCATGTTGTAGATCACACGGCACTCGCTGGTCAGCGGTATTACCATCAACATATTCGAACGCGGGAAGGGCAGGAAGGGTAAGTCGCTTATATCAACCACTTCCTCATCCCCAGTTCCATCTGAAAGAAAAAAAAGAAACGCGTAGCCACAATTGAAATGTATGCCAAGCGCTGGAGGCCTTCGCCCGTTGAACTCAACTTACTCGTTGCGATCTCGGGTGGCGGCATATAGGTGGGCAGTATTTCCGACTTGATCGTATTAAGGCGGGAGAAGATGTCGTGGTGACTGAACCGCTTGGTCTCATCATCGGACCACCCATCCATGATTGTCTCAAAGATCGGCGCAGGACACAGGTCCTGGTCGAGCATCTTGAGTATGTTGCCATCGAGATTTTTCTGCCTGATTAGCTGCTCCTGGCGCAGGCTACTCAGGTCTTCCTTGCAGCGCGAAAAGATCTCGTATATGGTGGTAGCGAAGGCCCACAGCTGTGCAAACTGATCCGTTTTGGCCGCCTGCAAATTGCGATAATACTTAACAGGTATCCATGGCGAGCTGTAAGTGGATAGATCGATGATTAGCACATGCGAAGTGATGATGTTGTGATGATGTAACAAAGTACGACGAACAAGATAAAGCGAAATTGGGGGCTACTCACTCGGATTCTTGGAAGGGACGCGGATAGCCGGGATCGCTGATTTTGGCGTCCAGCACGTACGAATTGGGATCGTACTTGGTCACGTACAGATTGCTGCATCGTATGTAGTTGTGGATGATCTTGTTGTCCTCCAAATAGTGCATGCCGCGCACCAATCCGTGCATCAGGTCCAGCAGACAGTGCAGTGTGACATTGGGCGTCGAGTGCAGGAACTTGTTAAGCGGGCCGTAGCGCGAGTACTCCATGACCATCGTGTAGGGATCGGCAAGCGTTAGGCCGTACAGCTTGAGGAACTGCGGCGATTGGATGAGGCTCCAGGTTTGCGCCAGACGAAAGAACTCCATGAAATTGCCGTCGCTCTTCAGCATCTTCATTGTCACGGAGACATCCTTCACGGGACTCTGTTGTATCCAATCGCCGCGCATCGTGAACATCATGCCATCGTCGCTAAGCGAAATCGAATCTGCAAATGGGCGAGCGATAACAAATAAACTCAGAACGAGCCAAGACGAGCCAAGTTAGTATGCCCCACCTGGATACCACTGCAGATCCGTCTTGGGATTGAAGATCTGCGGATTGCGGCGCTGCAGCTCCGCCTCGCTGAGTTGCAGGTCAGTCTTTTTGGCCTTGAGGTTCTTTGGCAGCAGCAGGAGCAGCAGCGGTGGCTTGTCGTACTTGGAGGCGGGTATGCGATAGCGATCAGGACTGTCCGCTTGGATGATGTGCGCCACTTCGTGCAGCGAGTTTAATACGTGCTCGCCGTTGTTGTAGCTTAGCTTCCACTGCGAGTCCTTGCGCACGATCCTAAATGTCTCTGTCTTGCAACGCTCCTGATCGGTTTTCTTGGCCATGCTGCAACAGGAAAGGATTCGCTTTAGATAAACCGATCATACTGTCGCCATTTGCACCTGGCATTGGATTGGGATCGTCATAGAGACACAGCCAATCAATAAGCGGAACAATTGGCATTATAGCATCTAGCAGACAGCATTTATGTAGCATCGCATACCGAACAGTTTGTGAGCCTGATAAGAGCCGAGAAAGTATCTGATAGCGTGGGCGCGTGTACTCACATTTTGGTGTTGATATCAATGTAGTATATGTTGTATTCCCGGTCGCACTCGCGCACAATGTAGCTGCCGCACTTGTCCCCGTTCTCGTGCAGCTTCATCAGCGAGTAGGCACCGCCGATCGGACCATGGCAGTGGAGGGAGCTCAGCTCCTCCAGCGAGGGCGTGCGGTAGGAGTGGCACAGGTCCTGCATCCACTTGCTGGACAATCTGCAGGTGGATAGGAAATATGAGTTAGTGGCGCTTAAACATGACATTATTGCTATTGTTTTCCATTTGAAAAGTGATTCATAGCTCAGCATCGGTTACATGCTACTTCAATTGTTTCATTGCGTATGGCTCATAAAAATGGGCATGCAAATAATCAGCTTTATTGAGAACCACTTACACAGGACTGAAGATTGACGCAGGCTTTTCAAATTACATTACGATATAAATAGCAATGTAACACGCATAATTTAAGCGCGATTAGTGCGCAGTTATTTAATCAATTTTACATTTCTGAATTACGCGAGATTACACGCATTACATTCACATTGAATCATTTCATAAAACTTAACATTTAGTTTAGCTTGGAGCTCAAATTTGTTGATTATTTCAGCCTGATAACAAAAACTGTCTGGTGTTTACATTGCAAACGTATGTAACACGATTTGGACTAAACAAATTACAATCGTTTAACTGTCGATTTAAACAAAAACCAAAGGCTCAATCAAACTGAATCTGCTGCCTTTTGGTGAAGCACTTCAAGCACCGCGTTATCAAATGTTTTGTTTGGGAAAGAATCAACTGTGTGATGGCTTTTAAATGGAATCATTTAGTGTTTGCTATTGTATTAAGTTATGTAGTGAATTCATGGAATCGATGGCGGGATTTTATAAATTATTGGTTGTTTAAAAACAATAGTCTAATAAGAATAACAACATTGGGGAAACAAGAGCACAAGTTTGCGATAATAGATGAATGACTGAAATTCAATTGGAAAGCGACTCTTTCGGAACTGAAGAGGAACTCACCTGATGTAGATGCCCAGGTAGGAGATGAAGGACTTCATCTCCTTCTCCGTCTGGAACTGCATCTCGTAGCCCTTGGGCAGACCCACGATTTCCAGCCGCACAGAGGTGTCGTTGATTTTGGAGATCATAAAAATTCCCTCCACGGCTCCAACCAGGATCCACTGCAGACGAAAGTAAGATTATCAATTTGCTGCTAGTACTATTGCCTATGTCTCAACATATTAATAATAAATACCTAAGGAATACCCACATTTTGCCACCGATAAGGAATTTTATTACTTAATGTTATTATTACTACTAAGAAATCCATAAAAATGTTTTTGAAATAATATTAATATTGACTAGCCACTAAAAAAAGAAAGCTGACTTTTCGGTGGGCAAAACCACAAGATTCATGGATTTCAAAATGAAGCATAGCATTGTTGCAAATCATTTAAGCGCAATTTGGTTACAATTACCTTGAGTGTGGCTTCGGAGGTGACCCTGGCCACCTTGAGTCCCGGCTCCAGGGAGTCGTGTGGAAAGACGCGCACATAGACATCGATTACCCCGCTGGCGGATCGTCGCTTGGCCTTCTTGCCACTGCCGCCGAGTGCGACGGAATTGGTGTTGGTGGTGAGCGTGGACAGGGTGTTGGTGGATCCGGAGCTGGCCAGCGTCGACGTGGAGTGGGCCAGACTGGTGCCGATGGGTCCGCTGCCGCGGGCCACCTCCTCGTTGGGCAGATACTGAACGGTGCAGGTGAACTGTTCGGTCATATAGGTGGGCGCCAGGTGGGAGACCTGGTGCACATAGTGCCACTTCAGGCGCTCCACACTCGGTGAATTCGCCTTCAGATTGCGGAACACCTCGCGTATCTTGGAGCCCACGAAGAAGCTGTGGGCGCGCCACAAGCTCGGTGGCAAATACAGTTTGTAAAGCTTCTCGATGGAACGCATCGCCTGCTGATCCTCCGTCTGTTCCTGATCGTCGATCAGCATGTCCATCACGGCCAGTCCCGTTGACTTGTCCTTGTGCTCCGGATAGCGAATCTCCGGGATTTGCTCAGTGCGCATATCGTAGCGCATCTGGCGGTAGAGGAACTTGTGACTCCGTCCGTCGATCAGCTCCAGCTGGCTGTCCAATTCCGGCACCCGGAACCGCATCCGAAAGCAGTAGACCAGCTGGCAGTTGAGCCGTTCGCCGGGCAGGCACCACGTCAGATCCAAACGCACCAGCGGCGACGGACGTCGCGATGTGGAGTGCTCCCTTATCCCGTAGAGCAGCTGGGCAATTGGAGCAATGCCCAGCTGGCGGCACATTGTATTGCAGATCTCCTCGCACAGCATGTTGGGATGGAAGCGCTCAAACTCGCTGTTGGTGAAGTTGAACACACGAATTGTGCCATCGTTGGTGTGGATGCTCTGTGAGGAGGTGCCGCTGCGCAGGGAGGAGTTTGTCAGGCTGGCGCTGTCCGCCAGCGAGGTGCGTCCGCTGCTGCTGTCGTCCATTCTATCCTCTCCCCCGTTGGCCAGGGCCATGAGAGGATTGTCGGCGAGTGGTGCCTCTGGGCTGGGCGCTTTGTGCTCCTCCTGCAGGCCCAGTTTTTGGCTGGAGCAGTTTCCACTTGCGGCCGAACTGGAGCTAGATCATGGGAGCTTTTCTACGAATTCTTCGCGCTCCGTCTTCTGCTTGTTGCCCAATGACCACTGTTGCTCTTTTGAGTGCTACTATTGGGTATACTGCGAGTGCTCCTGGAATCCGCGATTCTCTTACCCTTACGAAGTGTTCCACCGCAGTTGCAAGGATGCCCCGAACTCCAGCGGGAGTTCCATGGATGCCGCTGGCGGGGAACCACCCAGACTGCTTCTTCACCCTAGCCGGCGCCGATCGCCTACCCCAGCAATCGCGTTCGATTTGCCAACTCCCAAGAATAGCAAAGCAATGGAAATCGGAAATCACAGTGCACAGGTCCGAAATTAGACACCCGAAACGCCAGCAAGAACCCACAATTTGGACGGGGTGGGGGCAGGGCCACTGGACTAGCTGTGTGCCACCGTCGACGATGTAGTCGCACCTTGTTTACAGTAGCCTTCGATTTGAAAGTGGGTCTGCAGCCGAAACGAAGCTGCAATTGCGAAGCTACAATACAAGCCACGAATAAGTGAAATTTATCGGACAATTTGCACCTCCCGATATCGATTGCCTTACGGCCGAGGCACTTGGTAGCCCTGTCATCGATTGTCCAATCGAACCCTGTTTGTGCTATCGAACCCTGTGAACCAATGGTTGGCAACGCGATGTCCTAGTTCTTTTTCGGCAGTTCGCACTATTGAAAACCTTACTTTATATGTAAATTCCTAAATAATGTGGTTGAGGGAATCATAATTTTCGCTTTTTAACAGACGCTTCGAAATTGTATACCTTTATGCTTCCTCTTTTGGATCTTTGTTTCATCTTAGTTTTTGAAGTGGAAATAACTAAAATAGAGTACCAAAAAAAACCAACTGATATTTAATATATAATGTGGGAAAATTTTATATTTTATCCACATATACATTGAAATGTTAGCAGTGCGAACAGTGCATTATTCCGGCCGTTTCCAGTATCGATTCGCTTTTCTATCGAATACACATCGATTTTTGTTACTCCACTATTCACAGCTGTCACTGCCGTTTATATAACCTCAAACCTTAAAATATATGAAATTCCGGACCCCGGTTAATTTGTAGATTGTTCACTGAAAATCACACGATGTCCGATTTTGAGAACCTTTCCGGCAACGACAAGGAGCTGCAGGAGTTCCTCATGATCGAGAAACAGAAGGCACAGGTCAACGCGCAGGTGAGTCCCATACAAATTCCAATTGCTGCCGATCGGTGCGTAATCATAACAATATGACCCCCGCCAGATACACGAGTTCAACGAGATCTGCTGGGAGAAGTGCATCGGTAAGCCGAGCACCAAGCTGGACCACGCCACCGAGACGTGCCTAAGCAACTGCGTCGACCGCTTCATCGACACCTCGCTGCTTATCACCCAGCGATTTGCTCAGATGCTCCAAAAACGCGGCGGCGGCGACCTGTAGAGGTGTCCTCATCACCGGCACCGGGATCTGGGTATCCGAATCCGGGGGGCTTCCGCCACTACTGTCCTACTGTTAAAGCTATTTTTAAACAAAAAATTATCATGTAAGCTCTTTTTTTTCCGCGCTGCGTTTCGCCGCTGCCATCTAAAGTATGTGACGCGTAATCAGTACCCCGCCCGAAATCCGTAATTCGAGTTCCGGAACAACCTTTAATTCTGTACGACAACTCAATCGTTTGGACGGCCTGACGCTAGCGTACCGAAAATAAATACATCTTTCGTTTTGTATGTTTAAAATGCATTGTGTTGTAATCATTTGCTTGGATCTGATGAAATAATTTGAAAACTGGCTAAATGTAATGTAGAATTTGAATTTGCCAAAAAGTTAATTAAACTTACTCCTGCACTTCCCTGCAGTTATCCTCAACAATTTAAATTGGATCACTTTATTTTTAAAAAGAGTGGGTTTACTTTTGGCGTTTAATTAGTTGCTATCTAAAAGATAGAAAAGGAAGTAAAATGAAATACTGGGGTAGTTTCTTGCTATTCCTTTATTCTTAGTTGTTTGTTTAACTTACAAGTTCAAATAAATAGTTATTCTATATCGATTGTTACAGTGCTGCCCCCCGATAAATTCATATCGATAAGTCTCCACCTGGAATTACTATTTAGCGACCGTTACCACATAAAAGTAGTTGCTATTTTCGGAATATAATGTATTATTATTGTACACAAAGTTGCTGAATACTGAAGCGCAGATTCATTTGATTAGCTATTTCCCGCGCTCGTTTTGAACTTTTGCCCAGGACTTCTGATTGGGCTGCACACACTGCGCGCCTCTGGTCACACTGTTCCCAACTAGAACTAGTGTTCCCGTGAGCAGAGCAGAAAACCGTAATATATATTCTCCAACGTGCTGCCGCTACTTATTTATATTAAACATAAAATGCCCGAAGGCTGTGCCAAACGCATGTCCTTTTTGCCAGTGAGTGTGTGTACGTGTGCGTGTGTAGCATGAAATACAGTCGGTGTCGGTAAAGTGCAGAGGGAAAACCGAAAAACGTGAAAAGGATCAAGTGAAGAAACATGAAAATTTACCTTGATTTGCCTTCAGGACTGAAAAAGGGACATTAAACTTTTTTAACCGTGCACCTTTTAGTTTTTTTTTTGTCTCTCCTATCTATGTGTGTGTGGTGGTTGTCTTCCTGCTTGCACTTGTATGTGTGTGTGCAAGGGATGTTGTTGTAAATACAGATGATGATATAAAGAAAGTACAGGAAAAGTCAAATAATTGCCGAAAGGGCACGTGTGTGTGCGCGTAACGGTACAGCAGCCAGCTGATTTTTTTTCCGTGTGAAAACACTGCAGTTGCAATAAGTGTGTATGTGTGTGGAGCATACATAATTCACAGCATCCATTTTTTTATTCGTTTGCGGGGGGAAAATTTGCAATAACGGGGATTTCGTTCGATGTGTGGTACTGGTATTAATAAGTTTACGATGCTCTCTCGCTCTTTCTCGCTCTCTCTCTTTCTCTCTTCCACATGCTCTCCCTTGCCGTCGCTCTGTCTCTCTTCCGCCTTTGTGCATACATTATGTGTGTATTATTTTATTGTAGTATCTGAGTTTTTCCTTATTTTTTTGTTGTTCGTTT
Source organism: Drosophila teissieri (assembly GCF_016746235.2). Lineage (NCBI taxonomy): Eukaryota > Metazoa > Arthropoda > Insecta > Diptera > Drosophilidae > Drosophila > Drosophila teissieri. The sequence goes on from NC_053034.1 coordinate 15,606,284, forward strand.
TGGCTAGTCTATAAATAACACGCACACCACAACGGTCGAATAATTATGCTGAGACTGAATAATTAATGACCACCTCTATCTGCGACCCAGTTTTCCGCCCGCTCCCCCCGTTCGATTTTCTCCGATTTTCCTCCAGTTTTTGACATGCTCGCCACTCCGGTCCACCGAAAACAACTACAATTACAACCACTGGCGACATGTCAAGGTCAAAAATCCGCCAGGCGAACGTCAATCCGTAACGGTTAATATCTCGCAGCAACTGTGTGTCTCAAATGCGTGTGTGTGTGCGTGGAATTGAGTGTTTATTGCATATGCTCTCCTTTTTGCTGCATACTTTTCTGGGTTCGCGCCTGCAGCAGGTGAATGCGTTGGTGTGTGTGTCCGTTGCAATGCTTATGTGTGCTACAGTGAACGCACAATACAGCGAAAACTCCTTCATGCACTTAGCCAAATATCCATAATAATAATTACGAAATGTATGCAAGCGAAAGTATAAAGCATTCACACTCTATTTTGATATTAATTCCATAATTCTTTGACTTAGCCCAATTGTAAAGCATAATATACTTGATATGTGTATCGCATAATAAATATATTATATTCCGCCTGGCCAGCGTTCACTGTACCACGCACACTAAAAAGGACTCGCGGACCATAAAAATAGGCAATACAATTGTACACACACGAGCGTGTGTGAGAGTATGCATATCAATTATACGACGTGTGTGCGTTTGAAAAAGAAAAAAATATAAGAATACGTACTTCAAGCGGCCGAAAGACATTAAAAATAGGAAACAAATGACGCACATAAATTAAACGTATAGAAATCCAACTAACTCACTAAATCACACAGCGCGTAGGTACACCGCCAGAAAAGGGGCTTCAGTTCAAAAATAACCTTGACATAATGGGTTTTTTCAATGAAACAATTCGGAAATCATTGCTACAGAATTCTATTATTCTGTTGGTTATATTATATGCATATATCCACTTGATTATCCACTCGTATCCATTTCATTTCCGTTCTCTCGTGTTTGTGTTTAGGCCAAAGTACGACTGTGGAAAACTGCGGGCAGGATAATAATAATAATAACCATAATAACCGGTACGTAATTCCTAAAGGTGATTGAACCGACAGCCATCGTTGCCCCCAGTGGTTGTTGTTGCTGCCGCTGTTGCTATTGTTGGTTATTATTGTTATTATTATGCTTATTGTTTTTGTTGCTGACTTTCTCGATGCGCGTTTCCTAGTTTCCAGTCGTTAGCTCAGCTTTTCCGCCTCCCCCCGTTGCCACTTCCTGCCCCGCCCCCCACCATTTCGTCTAGTTGTTGACCCGTCTAGTTGTTCAATTGTTTTTTAAGTAATTCGCGTCACTGACGTCCACAACATTAATCAAAGTGCCCTTTCCCGATGGCTTTCGCTCCAATCGCGAGACCCAGTAACCCGAGGATCCCGACTTGTCTGTCAAAATAATGGACTCCCGGCAATTAGGATTGTCGGCTTGGACATTTCCCTGATATTTATGGCAATTTATTTAGTCATTTGCAACGTTCAGCCATTGGACATTGCCCTGAAATACATAGCAATTTATTTAGTTATTTTCCGCAGTTAGTTGGAAGTCAGTTGTTGTCGAAAGATATATATGAACTGATTAGAAATCATCGCTTTCTTAATTTTTTACCTGTTCCTTTGACTTGTTTTCAATTAAACAAAGTATTCAATACACCCAGGTTCTATATGATTTCAAAGTTTATTTAATCGCTCATCGCTCACATAAATTTGATTATGATTTCCAATGTGGGGACTGCCCTAACTGAATCTGAATTGTGTGCTTGGCTTATTTGTTTTATCTATAAACAAATTGGCTAGAGTTTGATGAAATCGCTTATAGCAGTAGGCCAATAATGTGTAGCTTGGTATCGCACATTTGTTTTGTTTAGAAATAATGGAAATATTTAGTGTTCATATATAAGCAAATGTGCTGTACAAAACACCCAAGGGAATATAGTAAGTTGTTATTATTAATTCATATTTTCATACTGAATTCTTTGCTAAGAGGCAGTTATGAAGTTGAAATATAATTTAGCTGCACAGTTACGCACACTTATGCTCATATGAATTGGTATGGACCATTTCCCAATTCTTTGCTCAGATATTGGCCAAAAACTGCAAAAGAGGCTGCAGTTGTGCTGTTGAAAGGAGTAAGAGAGGCATTCCAAAGCAGTCAGACAGACAGACAGACAGACAGACAGACCGACATACGTACGTACACATATCGCCCATCTGCTATGTGCTATATGGCATGGTGTGGTATCCGGTGTATATGTGCTGGCACTAATTGTTGGTCCGTCGAGCGGCGCTCGAGAATCGCTCGGGATTCTCGGTCGGAACGAGGAAGGTGGCCAGCGGAGAGAGGGGGGTGGGGGAGCGGTGGGGAAAGGCGGACGATTGAGGGCCAAAAGCAGAGCGCCGTTATTGCCTCAGTTGGACGTGTGTCTGTGTGCGGTGCGGGTGTGCGGAATTTCGGGCTTTCGACCTGGCCAATGTAACAAGTTATCAAGCCAAAAGGCACTGAAAAATTCGCAAGAGGAATAACTAAACTTTGACCATTGAACTCAACATTTACTGTATTCTGTTCTCTTGCTTAGACGTTCCTTCTTTTTTTTTGGTTTTTTTGTGAGTTTTTTCGTTTTTGTGAGTGAAACTAGATCAACTGCACGGCAGAAATAAAAAACATTTAGCTGAAATAGCAAAAAAGCAGCCAGCCACTCACACTCAGACTGGCGAAAATATGTGAATAAAATCAGCTCGACAATGGCGATCGCGAAACAAACGGGCAGACGAGCATTTCGACATCGCCGCGACGCTATTCAATTTTTCGTTTTTCCCAAATATGAGTGCCTGAAAAAAAACCAGCAACAGTGGTCACTCGATAACGAAAATCGAAGTGTTTAAATATTTTTGGAACTTTTGTTGTAATTTTTGAATACTGTATCAAATTAAAATGATTCTTAAACAATAGACACACTTTAGATAATTTAAAATGTATTTCTGAATATATCTGATTTCTCAAATTGAATTTCTATTATTATTATTAGGTTTTAATAGAATTGCCTGCTAGTCGAGTTACCACTGTACGCATTTTGGTGCAATCGGAAGCGCATTCAACTGCGCCCGTGTGTGTCTGCAATTTTCGTAATTTTTGTATGATTATACAACAAAATGGGCTCCGACGAACAAAATCCCATGGAGCATTGTTTCTCAAACCTTCTTCTTGTCTTCTTCGACTTTCAGATGGTGAACGCAGTATAGAATCAAATCAAGTGACCGAAAAGTAAGAAAATAAACGATCTGAGTTTTTTTTGTGTTGGTGTTGTGTTGTGACGAGGAAAATACGACATTTCGATGATAGTCGCATTGCAATATAAAGTGCAATATAAATGCTATAGAACCGAAAGTGAACGAGGAGCCATTGAAATGTGAAATTCGCAAAGAAATCGAGAGAAAACGCACACGTCAATGTAACCACAAAGCTGCCCCAAGAAAACAAGAAATACAAAAACAAAAATAAAAAAACTAACAAACTGAAAGCGCAAAATTAAAAAAATAACAAAATCTCCAAGTTCGTACGAAAGCCAAAGAATAACAATATTTGTACATAAAAACACATCAAAATAGTAGTAGTACTAACTACATACGGATAGTATATGTATATATCAAATATATATATGTGCCCGCAGAACTAAGCAAAAAGAAAAAGAAGAGGAGGAGGACTTAAGGAAAAGCCAAAGCGATTTCCCCGCACATTTCCACTCGAAAGCGACTCCAGTAAATTCTCAAAATTGCGACCCACGCTTTTCCCAGTTCGGCGGCGTTGAACCACACTCAAAGCTGCTGCACCACCGCCATTTCCGCTGCCATTTCCACCAGCACCACCATAAATAGTAGCAGAAACACCGCTCACAGAATGCCAGTGAAAAAGCAAGGTAAGCGAAAAATTGCACTTTTATTCGCCCCGCATTTTCCCTCCTCACCCCCTCACCACCCCCCGTTTTTTGTTCTATATCTCTGCCTTTGGCATTACGTGGAAATCCATTCAATTGACTGCCTTATGAATGGTGGACAGTATGAGCATAGCATAATAAAAGTTCAAAGAATACCAAAATAGTTGCAATGCACCTTCTAAATTCACTTTTTACGTAATTATATACATAGCAAATTCAAGAAAAATAGCCCAAATTATCCTCAAATAAAGTTAAGCCATAGTAAAAGAGCTGGGGCAAAACTGCATTGATTTGCTGGGAAAGTTTTAAACACCACATAGTACATGGCTGCACAGGAAAGTTGGCATTAGTTTTTCAATTGTAATTTTAGTAGATCATTTAACTTTCTCCGGGTGCGCAAAGTTGTTGCAAAACTGCAAAACTGCAAAGCTGTTTCTAATTACTCATGATGGCACTTTTGCCCATACAAAACAATGTGGTTCCAACTGCTGTGGAAGCACTAAAAAATAAAAAAAAACAGTCGAATTAATGCAGACAAAGAATTTTATTTGATTATGTCACATACAAATCATATTTGGCCAACAGAAATGGCCAAACAAAAAGATGAAATGAAATGAAATGGGGGGAAAGCCGCATGAGGAGCTGCAAAAGAGAGAGGAAAATGGGAAATGGGGAAATGGGAAAACGGGCAAATGGCCGGGGAAAGGCGCTGCCAGCAGCCTCGCAAATGGTCAGTGAAGGTCAACGTCGGCGTTTGACGCGTGCTGGGGACATCAAACTGCGGACACAGATACAATGCTCGCTTAAGTATGTATAGTTTAGGTTGTGTATGTGCGTGTGTGTGTGTTGTGTGTATGTTTGGGACCATAATGCGACTTGATTATAATAATAAATTATGTGTTTAATTTTTTGGCAAACGCGGCACGAATGACAACCAGCGACAGGATGCTATTTGACCCCTGACCTCTCTCAAACTATGCGCAACACAACTTTTCACAGCTTGCATATTTATTTTCACTATAGTTTTGTTGAAAACTCTTCAGCTTGGAAAATGTTAGAAAATGTTTGAAAATGTGGGTTAGAGCAAAGGAATTTGGCACCTTGATGGTAACAAATTGAATGAGTTATTCAGATGAAATCCTAATTTAAGATTAAGCAATTAGCATTTGGAATTTGGAAAGTATTTCAAACAAAGCAACATTCTTAGACAATTTCGTTATATAAATGCCATTTTGAGGCACCCAACTTACACAGCAGAGCGGAATATTTGCAGAAACATAAAAGGGGGCATAACTGGGGCCCGGACTAGAAGGAGAAAAATGTTTAAAAAGCGTCAATCTTTATTGATTTTTTTCGGCGGTAGCAGCCACCGAACTATGGCATTATAGGGCTCAAAAGTCGGGTCAGTTGAGTGCGGCACTTGGGCAAGAAGAGAGGTCTCTTGGCTGGTCCTTAGAATGGACTCTGATACGGACTCGGAGCGGGAGAAGAGCAGCGATCCCAACGAGGGTCTGCTCAGTAGCGATGACAAGACGTTCCACGACGATGATGAGCCGGCGGAGGACTCCTCTCCCGCGGACGATGAGGAGGAGCCCGAAGAGGAGTGCCTGCTGCCGCAGAAGAAGGCTCCGCTTCGTTCAGATGACCAGCCACCTTTGGTGGTCTTGGTTCAGTCATCGGCGGAAGCCATAGAAGTGCGCGAAGAAATCGATGATACCAATCGCTTGGCAGTTGCCACTAAAGATAGCGATATGGCAACCGGGAGGGAACCGCAAGCGGAAGGGGAACACCAAGTGGAGACCGTAACCGTAAACGAATCCGATCCCGAGCCCCTGAAGTGTCCAACATCGCTGCGCGACAGTGTCCGCGAGTCCGTTGAATGCTTCTATTCCGCCCAGGATCTCCTGGAGTACGGACACATGCTATCCTCCACCTCGATGGTTCGAACGCCGGATGTGGAGTCTGGGTATTTCGAGAAGTCCGAGAGCGATGGCTCGCGCGACGAGTGGGAGGGTCCTTCGTCCTCTTCCTCGGGCGCCGCCCGATGTCGCCTCTTGTCCGGCATTTCAGGACTCTCCGTCTCATCATCGAGCCGTCACAGTGCCGAGGGCTTGCGCATGGAGCTGAGCAGATTTCGCACCATGATCGAGACGCTCGAGCGGGAAAGTCTTGAGAAATCGCAGTCGGAACTGCAGTTGAAGGCCAAAACCAAGCCGAAGCCCAAGCCAAAGCCCAAGCAGAGATCCCATATTCCGGATGCGGCAGATGGCAGTGGTTCGGAGCCGGGCTCCGAGAGGGGCTTCTGGTCAACGGTCTTCGGGCAGGCGGGTCTGGAGATCAGCCAGGACGAGGAGGAGCGCATTGCGGACATACAAAGTAGGCCTTACTCAAACTCCTTAAATGCTATACAAAATGTGTCTCAGATCAGCGGGAAATGGGAGAAAATGCCTTGTGGCTTTGGGTTGAATTCATAATGATTCATTTGTATTTATTCATTTGTATTAATCACATTCTTTTCCGTACTTTGCAGAAGCTCATCGCGCTCTCGAGCTGCTCGAGGACTACCACGCGCGACTTTCTGAGCCGCAGGATCGGGCGCTGCGTATTGCAATCGAACGCGTTATACGCATATTCAAATCTCGCTTGTTTCAAGCGCTGTTAGGTGAGTAATCGTGGTGATGTATCGATTAAATCGATGAAAATGTCATATAACTAGTATACGAATAGCTCGTAAGTTTACCTTTAAAAATATCGAAATAATTAAGCGTTAGTTGGGTGCATTCATGTGATATGTGTGCAATGTTGTGCAATTTCGTATAGGCCACTGTGCTAGATAAGTTTGCGCAAGTTTTCGATAAGAGAAAGAGCCTTAACCAAGCTCATCATCATCGTCTATTGATTCGGAAACTTTAAACTGACAACAAAGTTGCAAACTTTGTGCCAAGATTGTTAGAAAGTAGTTGATGAGCCGGAAAGATCCTTGAAAAGTAGTTCTTATCTGTGCAGTTGCCTATCGTCTATCGATTTTGTTGTCCGTGCTCTGTGCTCTGCCCCCTCTCGCTGCAAATTATTTTCACTTGACAAGCAGTGCACACAAACAGCAAGCAACAAAGGGAATTGCAGCGACAGCGACAGCAAAACGATAATATTGCATAGGATTTGGGTCAAACAGCCCGAGCAGCCCAGCAATGGAAACAGCAGGCGTCCAATAGTAATGCGGCTAATTCAGCTTTTTTTCTTTATTTTTTTTTTAACGACTCTGGTTAGCCAAAAGGGTCGATACTAGGCCTGATTAGTTCTCCAGTTGCATCCAGTTGGCGAAGAAACCATTGATTTTCATTAGCAACTTGTTGGTTTTCCCCATATTCTACCCATAGTCTGAGGCTTAAGAAGTCTAGCAATACCTATTACCTTTCGACTTATTTAGAAAGTTACATTTTCCTGCTATTGTTTTCGAATCAGTAATTATTTAGGCACTTTTTTTGAAGCTGTTCCGATATTGGCACTCATCTGCCCCAGATTTGACAGCTTGTTTTTTCTATCACTTGACAGTTTTGTCTGGATTAGCTCTTAGCTACTTTTGGATTTTTGGCACCACTGTTTGCTGTAAATTTTTTTGTTCTCGCCCATCTTCTGTTTAGTAACGTAGCCGCCGCTCATCTCTCCCTGTCCATATGTCCATCCATTTCGAGACGGGCGGTTGGTCTGCAGTTGTCTGTTGTTGCTTTGCGGGGCTTGCCTGTTGTATAATTTGCAAAAGTTCTGCTCTACCGCCGCGCTCCTCTCTCTATCTCTTTCTAGTCCATAGTCCCCTATGGCCCTCTTGCTTCCCTCTCGTTTTCCCTATCCCGCTCGCTCTCGCTCTGTGACCCCGTCCCTTTCTATTGGACCCCTGGGTGCAAATTGTGTTGCCCGCTGTCAGTGGCAGTTGCATAATCCTTTTCGTTTCGTTTCGCTTGAGTCCTTTCCCTCTTTCCCTCTGCCACTTCCTACTCTCCTTCTATTCTTCTGGTTCTTCTTGTCCTTCTGTTCCTCTTCTTTGGCGTATCCCGCTGGTGCTTCCTCTTCTCCCGTTACCCGTTACCGTTACAGTTTCAGTGGCTGCGCTTGGCGTGTCAGAAATGTTAAACGGCTAACAAGCACACACAAACTCAAATGCAAACAAGCCAAACACGTGACACGTTAGAAAACAGGAGCTTTTGTATGGCCAAACACGAGGGTGGACCATAATTCCAACTCTATCATGGTCACACTTGCGCAAAACATGATCAGTCATGTCGCTCTGCTCCTTCACAAAGAAAGTTAAACAAATTCAAACAGAAAACCTTCTGTTGGCAGTAACCGTTTATTCAATGAAATACAGTTCACAGCCTTGAAAGCAAACAGCAGTTTAGGTCCACCCTAGGGTATTTGAGGTGTGCGTGTGTATGTGTGTGCGTGCGAAATAATTAACAAGGTATTAGCCGCATCCCAACACACGAAACATTTGAGTGCGGGTGTAGCTGTGTTTTGGGTATAATATTAAACTTGAGGTTAGGCTGTAGCGTCTATCTGTCTCTGTCTCTGTCCCACTGCCAGTTCGTCTCTTTCCCGCTTTCGTTAAGCGTATTTGCATTGAATCTGTTATGTCGTTAGGATACTGAAAACATTTGTAATTGCTTTTGAAAGCATTACTCTGAGCATAAAAGCACCGGTTAACACTGCGTATGAGTAATATCGTTGGGCAAACTATGTTTGGAGCATTCGAGTTTGGTTTTTCCACAGTTTTGGCTCTCAGTGCTGCACAGGCAGCACAATTGACACTCAAGTTGAAGCGTAGGATAGAGATAAGGATGCGCCAGGGGTTGTGTGCGGGTGCAAAAGGTCATGAAGAGCCATGTGCGGGCGAAATCCCAATTTAATTGGCCTAGAATTCGAATCATCTGCCGCACACTTACACTTACAAGCACGTGTGTATATGTATGCGAGTAGTACAAGTGCGGTTAAAAGAATAGTACCACCTCACGTGAAATGAACTCTAACCAGTTTAAGCTATTCGTTTGGAAAAGTATGTGCACTTTACTATAAGTCTGTTACCTATTGGCTATTTTAAGCTGTCTTAATTGTTACCAAAAGCGACGCTATTATTTTCACTAGAATTGTGGATAATATATACATATGTACATATGTATGCAAATATATTGTGGATACTTTTGAGGGGTCTTATCGATTGCCTGGAATTCCCCACAGCGAGATAAAGAGCGAGATGGCGTAACCTGAAGTTTAGCATCTCTTTTTCATGGGCATTGGCATTCAGCTGAGGCCAGCTAAAAAATGTGGCCGCAATAAAAATAAAACAAACACAAAAAATACTGAGAAAAACCATGCAGAACACAAAACTGAAGGCGCAATAATGGAGGGAGAAATAACAATGCTTAAAAGGGCATTTTCAGGAAGCATTCCAAAGCATTCGATAACTCATTTTGGGTCCAAGTGGCCGAATCGATTGCATAACATGTACAGTGGTCACCCGTTAACATGGGAAAATGCTTTCTACGTTAAATTCATAATATTCGAAAGCAGGCTATTACATTTTGAAGATAATGAACAACTGCTTTTCATATGTATATGCTAATCTATTTGATTAATGAAAGTTTTGCAAGCACTGTGCTGGCTTGATTAGCATTAGAATGGAGATATATTATACTTGTCATTTTAATTTGACTTGCGTACTTCCCGAGGGAAACCTTTAGTTTCCCAGTGAGCTGTACTTTATGTACACACATTTCAATGACTGCGCGTACTTTTCCTTGCAATATTGGTGGCATAGCAATGCCCCATGGAATTCCATGCTCGCTTTCCCTCTCTCTCCCTTCGGCCAGCTGTCTCGCTCGCTCTTTGGGGGCTGTCCTGTTTGGGGCGCAGGAAATTAAATGGGCGCCATGGATTTCGTTTCAATTTTGTTTTTTTTTCTCTTTTTTTTTTGTTGCTTTCCCCCTGAAAAGTCGGAATTTAGTTTCCCCCATTTGGGCCACTTGACTGCTGTTGAAGCGAAACATATTGGCAGCGGCATATGGGTATATTGTGTGTAGGTATGTGTGTGTGTGTGTGTGTCCGTATAAGCACTGCCACGCCCCCTGCCCGTTTCAAACGCGCCCCCTTCCGCTGTCAGCGGCGGCGTCAGTTTGCATTGAAATGTGTGCATTCGAGATGCATTCTGACAGTTTCTGATTTCCGCTTCCCGGGCAAAAGCTGCTCAATGCCTCTATGACACTGCACTCAGCTCACAATTATGCCCCTTTCACACCGACGCAGTTTGCGAATTTAAGGCTTAGTATTTTATGAATTTTAAATTGCAATATTTGCAGCAAACAATGCAGCTTATCTGGCGACACTCTGTTTTAAGTATATTTATGCATTGCTAAATTATTAATGGTATATATAATAAATATTATCAAAGATGATGATGATATCATCTAAAAGTCATATAACTTATGCATCAAATCAAACTCTTTGCTCTGGACACTTGTCAGTTGGCCAGTGCTTTTTGTCCAGTGTATTTTTTCACTACACGTTAACTGCAATATGCCAACAGAGTTTTCGATCCGTTTGTTTATTCGTTCGACTGCACATCAGTTGCTCGTTGTCGTTATTCAATGTGCTCAACTTTATTAACTGCGGTGGCCCTTTTTTTATTATTCCCCGTTTGTTTTCACAATCCAAAAATCCGTTCTGGTGTGAAGGAGTTAATTACGCCACTCTGGCTCGGTCTTGAGCTGCTTTTTCCTTTTCGCTGAGTAGGCAAACAAGAGAAGAGCGATTTAGTGGCCCTCGGATCGGAAATATCCACACAAAAGCAGTATAAACCGATGACTGAAAAAATAAACTGCGCTTCTGAATGGAGTTTCTTCTTGGAAAGAAATCAATTCCAAGGTAAGCAAATTTGTGTTTCCATAATATGGTCAACATTTCTAACTTGTCTTTTATTTCAGAATTCGACGAAGTACGACACGATCTTGAAGGAATTTTTAAGGAGCAAACCAAGCAGGATGTGGAAAAATACCTAATCATTAACGCCGGAATAATGCTTTAAATAGATTGAGAAGCCCCTTTTGTAGATCTTAAATCAAATGACAGTTAGCGAACACAAAGAAAATGAAATATTTATAATACAAATTACAATAAACGGGAAAAAGCTTTTTGTTGATTTGATGCAGTAAATTCAGTTAACTTTTATATTAAAAATGTATTCCTTTCTCAATAATGAGAAGTTTCTTTAAAAAGAATTGCTTATAATTAGAATGTAGAATAGAAAACCTCTTTGTAGTGACATCTGCCTCACAGATATTATATATTATATACATATTTAAATATATGTATATATAAAATATTATATAAATAATATACCATATTATATAAAGATGTATATTTTTTAGAGTAAACAGTTGTCAAAGCAAAAAATATTAGAAACTAGTTTTAAGGAACATTATTGCAATACATGTATTAATGGTGGTTCACCTTCCATTTCAGATATACAAGAATTCTATGAATTGACCTTATTGGATGACTCGAAGAGCATACAACAAAAGACAGCCGAGACCTTGCAAATTGCAACCAAATGGGAGAAGGACGGCCAGGCAGTCAAAATAGCCGATGTGAGTAGGATCGTATGAATTAGGATCGCCGTCTTTAAAATGCTACATATACTGTTTATAAGTCCTTGTGTTTTGAACTGAAATTTAGTGCCGGGGAGATGTGAATGAATTCGTAACCCCAACTAGAGAACTTATATCCACCTGTTTACATCGATCTTAGATTTTCATTTCAACATCATTACATTCTTACTTATGCTTCTACCTAGTTCATTGTTATGATCGCATCATTCGTTCATATATGCTCCATTTTCACGTTTTGTTTCGAATATAGTACCTTTTTATCTGACATATTTTTGTACTTTTATATATCTCCTTTATAGTCTTATAGTAAACTCTATTCTTGAATCTAGATGGTTTTGACTTTCATTAAAATATATTCTTTCTGTATTCTATATATTCTATAATCTCTGTTTTGACCCCAACCTTTTGCGTGTGCCACTTGAGTTTCAATTCCCTATGAGTGCGTTTTCTTTGATATATACATATCTGTAGTACGCGGATTTTGGCCCGCTTCTTTTCGAGTTTGAATTACCCTTTATTAATCTGTTCAACCGTCTTTCTTAGATTTTGCCTATTTTTACGAGTTTTAGATACTCTGTTTCCTATGTGCCACTAAGTATGCAATGATATATTTTACCCGGTTTTCGAGTTTTCTTTTCAATTATTTGAGATTATTTGCATAAAATCCGTGATTATTTCTAGATCCAAGCTCCAGTTCCAAGAGCATATTCTTTGCGTTTCCCTCGTTGTTCGCATCTCACTCGATCTGCTCTACTCTATACTGTTCTCTGTTCTTCTCTTCTTCCACTCCACGCCTACAACAATACTACAACTTATAATACTACTACTATACTATTACTCTACTACTCTACTACTACTACTACTACTACTACTACTACTTACTATCCTCGAATATCGCACAGTTTATCAAATCTTCAAACCTAAATCGCAATTGCGCCTATGAGTTTAACAACGACGCCTCATCCAATCAAACCAACCAATCAGCACTCAATCAGAATCAGATCGCGAATAATGTGAGTGCCCAAGCGCAGGCCGAGGCCCTCAGCAGAACATTTAAGAGTGAATTGGAAGAGATCTTGGTAAGAAACGCACTGCATACATCCCATTACGATCCATTACGATAATCATATGCTTAATATCCATCTGCCATCGTCACTCTGGGAACTCTGGGATAAGTTATTCAACAATACCAATGGGATGACAATTTCTAAAACATATAATTCTAGTTCTGTTTATTAAAAATTTACTTTGGCTATGAGATCTTTCAACCCTTTTACTGTACTGATAATCTCAGCAATGCGAATATATATAGGCTAATATCCGTGCCATTAAAGTGGAGCCCCACTTAGCCCCAAGCATGCAGTTAATGCAAAAATGAATCGAGAGCACAGCCATTAGGTGGCACCGTAGCTAATTGAAATCTCTTGAACATGTCCCGGGATCCAAGCACGTGGTGAGTGGATGGAAATGGGCGGGAGTGGTGCTCAATCCTCGAGAGCGAGAGGCGGTTGAATGTCCTTGCGCCCAGATGTGCCCATCAAATTGCTGGCGCTTAAGTGGCTGTGACAACCGGTGGGGCACTTGGAAATTAAATGGATATGTACATAAGCTGGCACACAATAACCCTTCCAATGGGCAGACTGCTGCAGCGTTGGGAAAAATCTACAGGGTATCAGTTAAGCTGGCCTCAGAAGCGAAGCTCCACTATTCAACTGGAGTTCTTTCTACCAAAAGATAATGACTTGTATATAAGTATATCTAAAAAACTCTGAAATAAGCAAACTTTTTACAAGGTAATCCCAAGTCGTATCCCGTTCGTTTATGTTTGAGGTTATCGTTGTCGCTATACGATACCTACACATTAAAACGAACAACAACAAAAAAATGTAAGAAAAACTAGGAGCAGACACAAAGGCTCAGATTTCCAACCTTTCGCTTTCGCCTGCCGCCGTCCCGCTCGCACCGCCTGTTGCCGTTCCACTTGCACCCACGGCCCGCTCGGCAATTCACTTTGTTTGTTGTCCTTTCGCGCCCGCATTGTTGTTGCTTTTTGTTGTTTGTCGCCTGGGACATGCGTACTAAAAATCGGAGGGTCGTCAAGCCGTCGAGTCGTGAAATTCAGAAATCGTGCAATCGTGAAATCGGAACGGCGAAAAAGCGAAACGGCGCTGGTACACGTCACAAATCGGCCAACGGTAAACGATAGGCGGTAGACGAACGGTAAACTGTTGACGGCTACAGTGGGCCCTCGCAGTTGGAACTCTATGTGTTTCATTCCCTACATACATTTGCATATGTGGTATGATACTCGAAAACTAATTTCAAAGGGTGTCTTGTTTATGTTTGAAAACTTGCTCTGACTTACCTTACCCTTATTATTTTGCGTAACTTTTCCCCATAGCGAGACTTCACTGCACCGCTGCGAAAATTCTGTCTTGGGTTTGAAGGATGCTGCCGGCAAATGTTTGTTATCAGTGCTAACCAATGAATGATTGCCCAAGGTTCCCATTACTTATTTCTTTGCCGCTCTCTCTCTGTTTTGTTGCCAACATTTTTTTTGTATTGTTTTTTGTTTTTGTTTCAGTTTTTTTGTCGCTGTTTTTTTATTTATTTTTTTTTGTTGTTTGGCCGGGCCGAGGCAGCGACGCCGGCAGCGACGTCAACAGAGGCGGTAACACACGAACACACTCGGTTTTTGGCGAACGGACATGGACCCGTGGGTCTGGTGTGGTGTGGTCTGGTCTGGTCTGGTGTGGTATTCCTCTAGGGGGTGGTGCCCGGGTGCTGGGCCATTCCGGGGGGGTGGTGGTGTCGTTCGGGGGGCGACGGTGGGCGGCGTATGGCAAAGGAAAAACGGCAGCGGCAAACGGAACGGCAAAGGCGGTAGTAACAGTCGTGCCGTTGACGCGTCGAGTCGCACAACAATTTTGCATAGCGGCGCGTGTCTGTCTGCTTCTCAAAGTGTGTGCGTGTGTGTGTGTGTGTCTAGGTGGTGGGTGTGTAGGTGTGTGGGTGCGGGGAATACCCTTTAACCCTCCAGACGCTGTTTAACCCTCGTTAAACGTGGGCAGGCACAGCACACAACAAAATACAAACGAAAAACGAAACGAGCACCAACACTTGTGGTTCACAATTCGAATGGTTTTTGTTTGGCATTTTGCAACGAATACGCCAAATATAAATTATAAATTTGCATGTGTTGATTTAATCCCCACATGTTGAAAAAACAACAGTAAACATATACAAAACAAAATATTCAAAAACTGTGCATTTTCAGCACATAAATCGTTCAACATTTCTTCGAAACAGAAATTTAAGTAGTTTATTTCAATTTTTTGTGTGTGAGCTCTATCGTGATCAAGTCAATATTTCTGTTTTTTCCCTTGGCGTTGTTATCAGTCGTTGGCCGGCGAATATTTTCCCCAGTTTTCTCGTGTTTCCCTGCCACATGCGTGTCCATCACTCATCGACTTTGGCGCCAAAAAACAAACATTTTACATAATTGTAAGACAGAATGTACACATCGAGTGGGGAAACAGCAAAAAGAACGAACAAGGTACACAAAACCAGACCCAGTTTGAGGCCTTGCTAGGTGGCAGGTGAACAACGGGGCGGATGAGCAACATCAGGCATGCTTCCAAATATTACGTATACGCCCCACGTGCCCAACAGCAATCGCTCACCAATTAAACGCACCACCAGGTGGCACAAATGAAAAGTGATTAAACCCGCACAGCAGTTAATTGAGCCATTACTTTAATTAATTGCTGGAATTTGTGATAATTCACAGCCATACGGTTGACACATTTATGTTTAGTGCGAAATTCCGTACAAAATTAATATGAAACTTTCGTTCGGTAGCAACTATTTACTTGCCAAACCACAGACTTGCTTGAACAGGAATATACACATTTGCTTGAACTCACCGAGCCCTTTGCTGTTTCCTTGCTATTTTCCGACTTTTTTCGGTTTCTTTCACTGCCACTCGCTGAGTTTTTCATTCATGGCCGTCTGGCATTGGAAAACATCGTTAGAGCAACAAGAAAAACAACATAAATGAGACGAGCAATATATCAATCTATTTATTTTGGCAGCTCGCATCGCTTGGCGTTTCTTGCGTTTCTTTCATGCCAAAAAGCGCTTTGGATTTTGACTTTCTGCTGCTAGTTTCGAGAGCATTTTCGTACAGCTACCAGAATCTTTTGAATTTAGAACACATGTTTCTTCGCTCCGACTGTAAACAAAAAGTATTCGGCATATGCTTTTTGGACCTTGGCACACACTCTATAAAAATCAGATGCTAAACGAACTTTTTGCTCCAAAACAATGAAGATCCCACTAAAAACCCAACTGAAAATCTGCTAGAGTTGCTGTTTTATAGCTGAACATTGAAAATATCAAAACTAATGCAACCACAAATCATAAATAAAACGTTTGAAATGTAAATATTGATTCTGACAATGTGATCACAAATCAATTTTCAATTTTCTCTCAATGAAAACCGAATAAACAAGGTTCGCAGAAAATAAATGATTATGATTAATGACTCATGGCAAGCTTGGAAAATATTTGGCATTACCAAACGGAATCAGTAAATTCCGGTTAATAAATTCGATGTGTTGTAAATTTTCAAATATTCACCAACCAAAAAGTTTTGCTGCAAAAAAGTATTCTATGTAAATGCTTTTGTCCCATTTCTGGCTAGCAAATGTGGAAATCGCAATCAGATTTGTATCTGTTGTTGTCATGTGTGTGTGTGTAACCGGTGAAAAACAAACAAAGACAACGAGGTTGCCGATTTCAATTCCATTCGTTCCAGCTTTTCCGCTTTTCCGGCTGCTTGCACCCAACTTGTTGCTATCGCAACTCTTCAGTGGGAAAGTGGGCATCCCATTATACTGTCAAAGTTGAGTACTTTACATGTTTTTACTGTGTTTTTCGTAAATTACAACACAACATGATAATACCAATAATAATTTATTAAAATACATAATATATTCATATTAATATGAATATTAATTTAAAATAAACCAAACAAGACGAATTGTGAATCCATTTAGGTGTTACACATACCAACACAATTCAACTATTTGAAATTTTTTTTAAGATATTTTTAAGATAAAATGAAGCGCACAAAGTGAACAAATCCCACCGATTTAAATAAAACAAGAGCTTTATTTGATTTAAATCCAAAACTAAGACATATCGCGGGGAAACTTGACCAATACTACACTGTGAAAAATGATCGACTGGGTGTCGATAGTGCGACATTCGAGGCGCCGCTTTTCAAATTATGTTGGTTCGCGGTCGCCGGTGCGAATGCGTCGACGTCGACGTCAATTGACAGCGCCGCCGCCCCAACAACAGCAACAACAATACCACCAACAACCACAACAACATCAACAGGATCAACATCAGTCCAGGGAACGGCAGAAAAAGGATAAGGAGAAGGAAAGGGAAAGCGAGAAGGACAATGAATCGGGGGGTGGTATCGGTTCGCGATATGCCTGCTGTTGTGCCAACGTAAGTGGGGGAAGGTAACGTACAATCCTATCGATATATAAAAAGCGATTTTCGACTTGAATATCGGTTCTGAAAGTCTTACAAGTTTAAGACTGAAATATAAGTTGGCGGGATTGTGGCAGCGTCTTATCATATGAAATGGCTAACACTGTGGCCAGTTAAGAATAACAACGATACACTAATCGATTATTTCGATATTGATACTGATCGCAGTTCCTTTGGTTTTCTTTTCGCAGAATCAGCGCATGCGCATCGAATCGGATACGGAAAATGCCAAGGAGCCAACGGCCGAGCAGCAGCAGCAGCAGCAGGCGCAGCAGCGCAGTTCCCGCTCCCCGCAGCAGCAGAATCCGCAGCAGCCGCAGCAGCAGCAGGGATCCAAATCCAGGAGCGGGTCCCAGACTGTAAGTTCCTGCAATTTAATCATATGCGCCAACAGGCTTAGCTGAAAATCCCTGCCAGCAATCACAGATACAGATACAGTCACAGTCACTCACACAGACATACCCAAACGCACACCAGCGCAAGCGAGTCCTCGTGAGCCTCCATCCACATCCACATCAACATCAAAGCCAACACCAACTCCAACACCAACACCAACACCAACACCATTACCAACTTCGCCTTAACAACGGCAATCAAGCCAAAATGCTCAAGCGCGCTTTCGAGTCCACCTAGTTTTCCCTGCCATTTTCCCGGCGTGGAGAAGTCCTCGAGGGCAGAGCAACCAGCTCGCGAAAAAGCCAAGGAGGTGGAAAACCGCTGGCTGTGTAATTAGCCCCCTGCCCAGAGAATTCATTAGTTCGCAGTTGCGAGGCTGCTCGCATTCGCACTTCATTTGGCGGTTTCGCTAAAGAATTAAACAGGCTATTAACGATAAATTTATGAAATTCCAAAAGACATTTAATTAATTTTCACATATTTTCTATATATTTTCCAATCATTAGGTTGTAAAATTCATTGTTGCTACATTTTGTTATTAGTTTAAAAACGACGCGGCCGCGGTTTATCTCTTAAAGTTTATCGTTAGGTTAAGCTAAATTTAAAACATTAATTTTGATTTTTTTAACTATAAAGAGACCCGAATGAGTACAAAGATACCACCTTCTACTACCATTCCGTAGCTATATATTGAATACATTGATCTAGTTTTCTGTTAGGAATCGATTTAAAGAACGGATTAAGTGCCATTTTC
Organism: Drosophila teissieri; assembly: GCF_016746235.2. Taxonomy (NCBI): domain Eukaryota; kingdom Metazoa; phylum Arthropoda; class Insecta; order Diptera; family Drosophilidae; genus Drosophila; species Drosophila teissieri. Next base: position 15,624,662 of record NC_053034.1, read on the forward strand.
AGACAACAGATGGAATTTGAATTCGATTTTAAAAGTTGCATGTTACACTGCAACCGCATTTTCACCTTAATTATTCATGTGGCACGGAAGGAGGGAACGCCCACAATTTTAAATCGCCAATGGTGAAGCCAGTGTAATTGGGAGCACGCCAGTGTATTTATCCGCCTTTTTGCATTTTTGCCCATTTTCCTGCCTTTTTAACGAATCGTTACTTACTTAAGACGCTTAGGGCGCTCGACCGCCTCGCTTTTGTGGGCCAAGCGTCGCCCATTTCCGTTTCCGGTGTGTTGTTGTTGCTCGTTGTAGCTAACCTGGCCAGAAGGCAAAAGTACATATAGAAACGAGAACGAGAAAACGAGAACTCCGGGCGTAACACATTTTCTTTATATTAAAGCTTACGATGTTTATATTAAGTTTTAGGTGCACGATTTTGTTTGATTTGTGTTTAGAAACGATTGAGGTACATTGTGAAAAATATATAATCAAGCATATTTATAATTTTAGCTTAAGTTTCATGCATGTTTTGGTTATGATTAATGTTTTAAGTTGCCAAATGAAATTTGATTTTGATTTAAGAAACATACCATGTGAAACCCCATTAAAAATATACATACGTTTTGCGCTTCTTATTTGACTTGTTTGTTCGTTTTTATTGCCTTGATGATTTATGGTTTGTATTCATTTTTATTTTAAGTTTTAAATATGTTTATTTCTGCAGGCTAAAAATCCAATAGTTCGAATTAAATATTTTCCATAAAGCTTAACTATCTTAATGCTTAGCATTGACATAAACCAGTCTTAAAAAAAAGTCGGAATGCCAATATCGTTAGTACCTTTTAATAAAGTACGAAATTGATTTGATTGAAATGCGCTACATTTTTGCTCACCATAAAAACAGTTGATCATTTTAAAAAAACGAGCTTTTAAAAATTTAACATACGTATATATCTAGTATTTTTTGGTATAACTCGACGATCACCAAGCGGTCACTCTGTTGCCAATCGATAGGCCGAGCTAGCTGCAAAAATCGATTCTAATAGTTGGGTGTGTTGTTTTCGTCGCGCTCGGTTCCTCGCATTATTTTTTTGTTTGTTTATTTTGTTCTGTGCAATGGATATGTGAACACAAGTAATTTAATATGAGTGAATTGTTTATGAGTCATTGGCACTGCATTACCAACGGCGGTGACATATAACTGGAGTGTGGGAAAGGGAGCGAGCATTGCCAGCGCAAGCGATAACGATAGACCGCCGCCTATCGATCGACACGGAGGGGGAAAAATGCCAGCAAAACAAGGAGACAGAGAGAGAGAGTGAGAAAAAATTTAAGTCGGTATACCGAAAAAAAAATATTCGCTCTCCCTCTCTCGCACAGAGTGTGCGTGCGTGCGTGCGTGTTAGTGTGTCTCCGTGTGTTGTGTTGTGTTTGTTGTTTCGGTGGCGGCGGCGGCGGCCTCTTTTCAGTTTCCCGATCGCTAAAACACAAACAACACGCCCGTGCGTGCGATTTAAATATATATAGATGTTTCAAAAGAAAAACCACTAAGTTCGCAATTGTGTGCATTTTCGTTTGTCTAGTGCAAAAAGTTGGATAATCACAGGCGGCAAATAAAATAGTAACGAATCGAGTTCAAGAAGAAGAAGTTGAAGAGGAAGCAGAGGCAGCAGCGCCGGCATTTGTCCGTGTGTTGTTGTTGTTGTTGCTTGTGTGCGGCTGTAACTTTAACCCTTGAACCGCCATAAGAATAAAAAACAAGTATAACAATAAGTTATAAAATCAACTAAACAAAAGCCGCTGCAAAATGACAACGAGGAAAAAGAAGCGCGACGGCGGCGGCAGCGGCGGCGGATTCATCAAGAAAGTATCGTCGCTCTTCAATCTGGATTCGGTAAAAATCGGTCTTACTACTATCCATTATCATGTCTGCCTACATATGTAGATACACCATATATATATGTATATATATATGGCCAATATGAAAAATATCTGTTGGATATATGTAGGAAAAGCTGGGCATCTGCGCTCTATATAGTGCGCGATGATTCCATGGTTTGTGGTACCCTCTACTCGCCGTAGGATATACTAGATTCGTTGAAAAGTGTGTTACAGGAAGAAGGACTCTATAAAGTGTATATTCGAGATCAGGATTACTAGACAATTCAATCTGACCTCGTTTGGTTCAGACCGTTGCCACGCCCACCAATCGCAAAAAGCAGTTTTATATCATAATCAATCTAGTGCTTCACTGTCTGCGTTGTGGGTATTGACTAGTCGCGAGATTCGGCTATAGTGTTCTCTCTGGTGTTCAAAACAAATTCGCAGACGGACTGAAAGCTAGCCGATTTTCCTCGATTCAATAGCCATATACAAGTGTGCGAACAGCTGGGGGCATGCTTTTAGTGCCAAATTTACTTCTATTACTTCCATTTAAATGTGGTGCGATGGTGGAGGTGCCAGCTCTCAAAAAGTTGAATTGTTTACGGCTTACTTGCACATTTAAGTATTTGTTTACGAAGCTTCTGGGCTTTGTTTACTTTTCACGTATTGTAAGGCATTGCATGCAAATTTAGCAAATTGTACAAAAGTTAATTGTTTTCTAGCCAGTTGTGCACAAAGTTCTTTATAACGGCTATAGTATTCCTATTGGTTGGCTATTGAGCGCAACTCTGAATGGAAACTACACTTTTGCCCTCCACTGTGCGCACACTCGCACTCACACAGTTGGGTGCGTTGTCATCATTTTAGCGTCTTTGCATTGCCTTCGCAGAAAAAAAAAGTAATAGAATGAAAAGACTCTTCTTTGTCTCTTTCTAATGCTCCGATCAACGGTTCTTGTTGGTTCTCTTGTTGGATTTGTTATTGTACTCACCACTCTTTTGGTTGTTCCTGTTCTTGTTGTTGCTGCTGCTGGTGGCTGCCCTTAATATTCCGCACAGACGTATGTACTTGTTGTTGTTGTCCCCAATTCGATGTGCCCTCTCGCTCGCTCTCTTAATTTTTGACGAAAACCGTTTTATTTTCGTAAATTCTACCACCCACCAAACAAAGGAATTTACAGTGGACACTGGCTAACTGAGAAGGCTGCAAATAATTGAAAAGAAATTCAAAGGTAGAGCATGCCTAGATCTCTTTTAATGGGTATAATAACTATCATAAAAGATATTCAACTATTTCCCCGCATATCCACTGTTAAATCGAAGGGGTTTTTTTCTGTACATCCAGTACTGGATCTCATCCGATTTTTCCGCAAAAACTTATAAACACATCACGCGTCTGTCGGCGGTGGCAACAACAAATGGACGCGAA